>NC_039363.1:56184081-56815126 GCF_003573695.1 Papaver somniferum | reverse complement strand
CTTCAACTACTTATGATTGTTGGTTTTGGCATGTTTTTTTTTTGGACTCCAGGGTTCAAATAACGATCTCAACGTTTTGTATAAGTCACCATTGTTTGAAGATTTTAAGCATGGGATCGCGCCGCAATGTAATTTCACCATCAACAGTCATGACTACACTCACGGTTATTATCTAGCAGACAGAATCTATCCAGAATGGTCAGCTATGGTTCAAGCTTATAGTCAGACAGGTTTTGGACCGACGAATTTGAAGGATAAGAAGTACTTTAACACCCAACAAATGAAATGCAAAACGGATGTTGAACGCGCTTTTGGTATACTGAAAAGGAAGTTCGTCATCATAGCTGGGCGACACGCTTTTTTTATTTTCAAGAAATTAACAAAATTATGTTGACTTGCATCATTCTGCATAACATGGTCATTGAAGAAACCAGATGTGCCCCAACCTGGACTTGTTTTCCAGATGAAGATTTGAGGCCGGGGCTTGGGCTGCAGCATGGGCGTCTGGCAAGAGAATATAGACTTGCTACTGACAGAATCCAAAATCCTGGAATCTATGGACAACTAAGAGAAGATCTAACTAAGCACCTTTAGGCTTTAAAAGGAGCAACAGACGATGCGCGTGGGCGAGGCAGAGGCAGATAGATGTTATTTTTCAATTTAATGTTGTTTATTTTAATTAATAAAGTTGTTTGTTTTCCAATTTAATGATTTTTATTTTCATGCAGTAAGACTAAACTTAAAATTAAAATTAAGACAATTATATTAAAAGTAATTTAAATTAAACCATTTAAATTAAACTTAACTACTAAAAAAGAATTAAAATTGGTTACATCCAATCAAGACGGTATTCATGTTCGTCTTCTTTCGAGGCATCATCGACATTGGCTTCGTCTTCTTCCACATTCTCATACTAACCAGTTTGTTGAGGGATTTGTTGTTCCGCCATATCCATTTGCTGGATTAGTCCATACAGCAAGTTGTCGTGCATTCATTGTTGAAGTGTTCAAGAAGAGTAGCTTGTTTGGCTACAATCTTTGTAGTATTGTTCTCGCGAAAGACGAATTTTTCGTTGTTGCTTTATAGCAATGTCACGGTCCCTGGCTCTATCTGCTTCTATCTTCATCTCGAATTCCTTGTGCTCAGCATAGTTGAACTCGTTTGAACCTCCTTCTAATAATGCTCGTTGGGCTGCGTCTCTCGCTGCTTTTCCAGCTTTCTGACCTGCCTTTCTTCTTCTCATGACGTTGGTGTTAATGTCTAGATTGGAGTTATGTTGTTCCTGACTACTTGGAAACCCGGTATATGGAGATCCAGTTCCTTCAGGTGAGGAAGCAGTCCCACCATTTTGAAAGTTCTGCGAGATTGGAACATGTGGTGATCTTGCAGGCACTTGATTACCTTCCAGCAAGTATGGATTAAACTTGTTAAGCACCCTCAGAATGGTGAAACAAGTTTCATGTCGGAAACTCGTTCTGTGGGATCTTTGGCACTCTTCCCGGCATCTTCGTTCTACCTACGGTTCACCTTCACCACTTTTTTTGTTGCGCCACATTTGCATGATCAAAGTTACGTATTCACTAACGAATGCTGAAATTGTGTGAAAACAATAAGACAACCCTTCGACATCACGATTATTGATGTTACCGGTTTCTTCACAAAATTTTTGTAAAATCCTTCCATAAAAAGTATTCTTTTCTTGATAAATACCATTGATTTGATCTAATGTAAATTATACATAATTCCTACAAATTGATTCGTCTTCTTCCATCGTATACTTGGCACCACGAATTCTAACGTTTCTTGGTTGTGATTGTTGTGTTTCTTGTTGTGATTGTTGTTGTATTTGTCGTTGTGATCGTTGCGATGAGGATGGCATAATTGTTAGAAATGGAATTTATAGAGATCTTTTCTGGTAGATTGAGTTGATATGAGTAGTTGTGTTTGAAATGAAGGAAAAGTGAGTATTGAGATGGTATGAAATTGTGAAATTTTGAGGTAAAGATGAAGAAGGTGTGAGTTTTAAGTTTGAAGATGAGGTGAATTTATAGGGAAAGGAAAGGAACAATAGCCATTGGATGACGAGATTGGAAAGTAGCTGGATTCACTTAAAACGCTGGCATGTAGAAGAAAAACTGATGGTTTTGGATCACACGCCAACGTGTTTGGTTCAACCGCGCGACTTTTCATCAAGCGCGCGTTTAGTCCACTACCGCACGCAACAAACCCTCAAATTTATTGATTTGCGCATCCGTTTTTCATGTTTGTTGAGTCCATAGTGGGAGTAAAATGAACAAACTTCAAGTTTGTTGAGTCCATGGAACTACTCTTAGCAATGACTTTACCACTGTTCACATCTGCAGTGCACCTGAATATATTCTCCAAACTTTCAATATTTTTCTTTTTTTGATGGCTTTTTTTTTTGATGGTTTGGAACAGTGGTCTTGGAATACATCCTGGTGGTCGTAACTTTCGATAATTATGAGAACCGAAAAAGAAAACATGATTTAAAACTAAGAAGGAAACACGGTTCATTCATCCCACTCCTAATCAAGCCCAGCTGATCCAACGTATTGCTGGCGAGACTCAAGACTCGCGGTTGGATCCTTGATATCATCAACAAACAAATAGTGGTAACATAAAATTCAATTAACAAAAATAGACAGTTTGGTTGTCTATAAAATTGAACATCGTCACAGATAAACATACATCTGCAGCAAAATTAGATCCATTCCACAATAAAATTGTAGTAAAACTAACCAGTATCTGATGAAACTAAACTACATTCTGATGATTGAATTTTCAAAATTGTAGACGTACACAGTAATTTCTTCACCGGTCCAATATGTTCACAGATCAATAAGATTAGATTTGAAGAAAAACAACAAGACCCAAGCTATTTGACGATTTTCACTACAATTTCCATCCTCCAATAGAAGAGCTTTTATGTCTGAAAATAGCAACATAAAGCTCGTATAGGAGAAAGAAGGCAATTGAAGTACACGACTATGCAGGCTCTCAACATACAGTATCTTGCGACTAAAATGATTAGCTGGGAATTGCTTCTTTATTAAGATCCTCCAGATTTACAGTAACATTCAGGCCCATGTTAAATAGGCTGGTAATCATCGCAGGGATATCATTTCTCAACGAAGTTGCCAGTGCCTGAACAAAAACATCCGAGATATGTGGGTTAAACCTAAGAAGTACAAATAGTAAAGCTGAACTCGGAAAAGAGAACCATATACAAGAATACAACTAATGCTAAATTAGTGTGCTAACTTAAAGAGAGGAACAACTACTCATTTGAGGTGCAGAAAATGTCAATAGGCATCTCGGAGAAGTTAAGATATATCTCCTTATAAGTTGATTACTAATATTTAAAAAAAAAACAGATCCAAAAAATCTAAAAAATAGTATTTTCTTGCTGAAAATTGGCTCAAAATGCAAAACAATACTAGTACTATATGCTATCGAGGAATACCTTCCTGTCTTCTTCTTTTTGATGCTTTATGACTTCTACAGGCCATTCGCTAACCAGATTTTGGAGTTCAACTGTGATCTTTGATCTCTTCTTCTTCTCAGGTAAAGTCTGTTGCAGAAAGAACGCAGTGAAAAGGAGTAAAAGTCAGATACTATAACAGTATCATTTCATTTAGCTTCAGATATTGAAAGCTACAGTTATACACATATTTATTTATTTTTAATTCACACTCACAAACAGCATTATTTCTGATTTCAATGCCATCCTCTTAAAATCTGTTTGCAAAACACCCCTAAGGAGTGAGGATGTCTTTCATCAGGTCAGCTCGCAGTGAGAACCATGATATGTAACGATCCAGGATAGGATGGTGCCAACTTTTGGAGAATAATCTCATTTTTTTCATCTTATGCTACACGGACCCAATTAGAACAAATCGCTTAAGAAAATTATGAATCTTGTGTCAACAGTTGGACGAGGTACCTGCTTGCAATATTAAACCGAGCAAAAAATGGTAATTCTGCTACATCCCACAATATTCAGTCTAGAACGATTATGTCGACTGATATCCAGCTTTGTGTCAGTCTAAATAGACCTAGTTAGGTACAGATCAAAAATAACTATTCTTAGAGCCAACAAGAAAGCATCGAGATTGTGGAGGGTGTCAGCCTATTTCAGTTGCTGCTCATGAGCTACAAGGAGTTGAATTGGGTCTGAACTTAGCTATTGAGCATATGATTCATATTAGTATTGATTCTATCGCCATTTTTCTCTTATTAAAGAAGATTGAGCTAAAGCCACCTTGGAATTTATATCACATTTGGGGGAGAATCTGTGCTTTGCTGGAATGGTGCTTGTAAGCACCCTAGCAACAATTTAATATGTTCAAGGTTTGATCAGTTTAACCAAGACTTTCAGGTGATTTTTTAATAGGAGTAGGAAAGTGTATCTGAGATAGTTGGGCCTTGTTTTTTTGGTTCTCTTTAATTGTTTTCTGTTTTGTTTTGGGTTTCTAACCTTCTGACTGTATCAAAAAAAAAAAACACCGAGATCATACAATTCAAGTTTTTTACCACTGTGATATAATTATCACCTGATTAAGGACATGAATAATGGCTGCAGCACTTTCAGGCTTACTTTCAAGTAGAAAACCCTACAGAAAATAAAATATCCGAAATTTAGCATTCTGCATTCATGTGAAAATATGACTAAACTTTGTGAAAAATAAATCAGGATGCATCTTCCCAAAACTACCTTAACTTTGCCAATTTGGACAAATAATAAGCGCTGTAGTACTTTATGTAGGGTAATCAATTGATTGTATTAACCTCCCAATAAATTAAAATATAAGCTAGGGCACTGTATGCAGATACCCACCAACTTGTACACAGACCCATAAGACCTGCTGATGCACCTGCCTAGCTATGTGTGGTGTATAAGTATAATAACATGACTAGAATGCATCATAAAAATCTAAGAGACTACCAATTATTGCTTCATATTTGCAACCTGGACTGAATTGAGCATGGATAATATGGAATATGAGATTCCTGAACTGAATACATGGATCCAAGGGAGTAACAAGAGAGGCTACCTTTGCACACGAAAATGCAGATGCAAGACTGTGTTTATCGGTTACATCTGATCTCATCTTTTCAATCTTCCATAGATACTCCACATCTCCTACAAATTCCGAGAGCAAAAAAATTATAATCATATGATCACATATATAGTGACCATTATCATCGGCGAAAAATCCAAGTGTCAAGTATGAAGGAAAGAAGTGACACAGGGAGTAACAGTAAAGTCATACAATCCAATGCCTGATTAAATGTCAGACCAGTCTACCTACCACATAATACTGATGGACTGAAATTTCAAATATCTCAGTTTACAAATGAGATGTGGCATCTCAGCAAATTTACTCAAAGCAAAGGTTTGGTCAAAACAAGTATTGCAATACACTTAAGTTCTTTAGGAAAAGAAGAGAATATAAAGGGATGTGAATACCTCTTTTGGAAGCAAACTCCATCCACGTGCCAAGTGTTGTCAGACGGAGTTTCGTTCCAGATTTCAGAAACTTTTTCGAGTATTTCATCAAAAGCTCCCAGTTATCAGTTTCATAACAAGTGCTGAAATTTGTTAAGCAAATATGAAACCACCATCCACAAATGAAGTTCAATGCAATACTGAATATAGACAGAGAGCTCACAGAAATATGAATAAGCTTATAGTACCTGAATAAAAGATCTGCAGTACCAGGTTGCAAAGGTAAATGATTCTCTTTGAGGAGTTTCATGATATCTTCCATGAGTGCAACATCCTTCTGCTTCTTAGCATACATCTGTAATCTCACGGAACCCAAAAGTTGAGCACTCCCGCTCTGGGATATAGAAATAATTGAACTCAAGAAAATGCTGAACATCATTTAGTACCAGAAGTCTGTGAGCAGATCCAATAAGTGGAGTCAATCCATATGCATTATGCTCCCATAAGGTTTTCTTTCCTGAAACAAAAGTTTAACAACGTCCAAAATAGATCATTCTCATGACAAATAAAACTTTCTAAGAAAAAACTTATTTCCTGCAAAACAGGTCAAGTACAAATAGCAGCAATGAATAAAGAGAACCCCTTGACATACCGTAATCAATAGCACCTACACGGGTACATGCCTCCACAACTTTTAAGCAAAGATGGTCATTGAAATTTGAACTAATTTGAAGGTTTGACAGCCTCTGCAAACAGGAAACTCAATATTTCTGAGAATTCAAATTCCGAAACCTAAGAATTCAAATAGTATTACCGTAAAATTCATAAAGTAGTAAAAGAGTTTTTTACTCACAAATATCCGAAGGCTTGCCAACATTTGAAATAGAAGCTTAATGTCTTCTGGGTTAGAACATTTATAAACTAATGACCACGTCCAAACATTTGGAGGCATTGTTCTTCCTTCAGTAATAGATTTATACATTTTATCATATATCTCCTTCACTTCCTCTGAAACCAACAAAATCACAAAATACTTATTTCAGCAATGGAAATTTTAAATTCAATAAACACTTGAAATAAAACAGAAAAGGAAAAACCTGTTGCGGCTACATCTTCTGTGGTTGATTCAGTAGTATAATAAGCTCTGTGATTCAATGAATTATACCCTAGGTTTTGCCCATTCGATGTTACTCCATTGCTAACTCCTAAAACATTTGAGACTTTAGCAGAAAAATTTCTTTGATTCTGCGATAGAAAAGAGCTGTGTGGATGCTGAATTTCTTCAACATTAGAGACAATTAATCGCTCTGACTGTAGAAATATTGGAGTACTTAAAACCCTAGAAATTTTGTTGGCATTCGATGCGATTCGTAACATCTTTCTACTTTTGTTTCTCTGTCTCCAGGTATTGCTTTGCTTTAAGGTTGTTTAGTTCTTGCTAGCTACTGATTTGAGAAACCCGGAGGAGTTTACTTTCAAAGTTGATTCAGAATCATTTTCAACATCAGAGAGGTTTTAGTTAGTGATGAAGAACGATCATAACACAATTTTAGGGCTGAGCTGCGGCTCATAGCCCATGGGCTCTCTTAAAAAGAATGATTTTTGAGTGATCATGGTTTTTTTTTTGAGTGGACCATGATTTTATTAGGCCACCTTCCCTATAGTGATAAGGGGTGTCCTAAAACGTTGAAATGACTAACCTGTCCTTAACCTAATTTAATTTAAAACCAACCTAATAGCCACCTATATATATATAACCACCACCTCCTCCCACCACCACCGCCGATTACCACCACCACCACCTCCGATTATCACCACCACCAACCACCGATTACCATCACCGTCGATTACCACCTCCGATTATCACCACCACCAACCAATGATTACCACCACTACCAATCACCACCACCTCTATATATATAGCTTAATTTAAAACTTTAACAAAGATATTCTCACAAACCCATTACTTGTCATTCGTTTTTGGTTGAATAAATGAGAAGTAATCATCAAAATGAGATGGAAGTTGCAAAGAGGTTTAATGGAGTTTTTTTTTTCAGAGATAAGTTCTTTTACGTCGCAAAAAACAAGTCTCAGCCGAACTTTTAGTTCGGTTACGTCGCAAGACGTTCGGTTTCGTCGCAAAAAGTTCGGTTATCACGAATTAATTTTTTCTTAACCGAACTCTGCGCAAAAAATACTTTTAACCGAACTCCTTGTATTAGAACAACACAAGTCCATAAGTTCGGTTCCTTCGCAAAATAAGGATATCACCGAACTTTAAGTTCAGTTGGTAGAGCAATTTGATATATAACCGAACACATAAGATGTACCCAAATAAATTGTTAAGTTCAAAGTTCGGTTACCTACCATTTTATACTAGGTAACCGAATATAGCACTGTAACTTTGGTTTTTTTTTTATCGGTTAGATACGCTTTTTGATAAAAGTTTGCGAACCAAACGAACTTCTAGACCCTAAAGTTTGGTTACATTGCCGGCAAACCGAACATTACACTGTACGACCAAAACCTCCATTAACGAGCGAGTTCGGTAACCTGCGTGTTTGGAAAACGTAACCGAACTACACTTTCAGGTGTGTTCGGTTACATGTTCTTGACATATGGTAACCGAACTGGCCCAAATCTACATAAAAAAATTCATTTTTTTGAAAGTTTGGAGCAATTAAACCAACATTATCTAAGTTTGAAGCATACCTGATAACCCAAATGCTCTTCCTTCGGTTGTGGTTGGTAAAATCCATCGTTTTCATCTTGAGATTGAGTTTGGGGAAGAATACAACCACCATCTAAGAAATAACTCATATCCGGATCATTGTGAAGATTAACAAATACTCTAGGAGAGGAAGGAGATGAAGATTCAGATGTGCTATCATCATTGAATCATCATCACTTGAATACTCAAGATTAGTGAACTCAATTTTTTTTCCATGTTTTTCTTCTTCATCTTCTCTGACTTTACTCTCTCGATAATTCTACTTCTTTAGCTTAATGATTTCACTAATGATTTTACTAATCATTATCCAAAATTAATCATGAGGGTAGTTTAGGTATTAGTATAAATATCTAGATAAGGGGTGACCTAGATTTACTTCTAAATGTCTTACTAAAAATAGAACCATGGTCCCCCCAAAAAAACCATGGTCCCCAAAAAATCGTTCTTAAAAAAATTCTTTCCGAGCTAGTTTGGGATGCATAATTTCAAAATCATTTCTAGAACCGAACACAGATAGTGAAAAATACTAGAACCCCCACACTATATGGGTTCAATATATAAAAGCCCTACAAAATGGATCATTCACTATCAACTCCATACTTTCACTTTTTGATATTTCTAGGCCCAAAACTATTAATTTTGGGGCCAGATTTTGAATTCTTTCAGATTGCTGACATCATCAAAAATTTTAATAAATCTAAAAATACCAAAAATAACCTCCACTATTTACAGTAAACTTATACAGAAACAGAAAATCAAATCAATTTTTTTTTACTCTCTCATCTCTCTTCTCTCCGGCGATTTTCTCTTCATGATATCAAATCTTTCGAATTCGAATCATTTCTTCACAAAATCGCTGCATTGAAGAACAACAAACAGGTGCGTTGATTTTTGATTCGCTGTATTGAAGACGAGAGGAAGAACAACACGTTATTTCTCAGAAAATCGTTGAATTGATTCAGTTGTTTTCAGATCTGATGAGAGGAAGGCGCTGCATTGAAGAACAACAGATAGGTTTGTATCAATTTTTATTTTTTGTTTGTATAAAATAGGTTTGATTCACTAGTTTTGCCGATCTATTTTTTTTTCTTCGATTTTCTACTGTTTTTTTTTTGCTTGTATTTGTTGAGTCTGAGAAGAGGAAGAAGACAGGTTGGAATAAAGAAATCAACATAGGTGTGTTTTCAATCTAGTCTTGAATTCTATTGATTTCGATTTTTATTATTTGGATCTTTCTTATTTCGTTTTTTTTTTTTTATTATTTGGTTGATACTGAGAACATGATTTGGTTGATACTGAGAACAAGAAGAGAAATAACATTGTTTCAGAAGAAGGAAAACAAAAAATCTAGGTACGAATTTTATTTGGTTTGATTTCAAAACTTTTTTCAATTTTTTTCGATAATTTGTTGTTCTTGCATGTCCGATCCGAGAATTTATTGTGAATTTGTTGTTTATATATTGTTGGTACTGAGAGGAGGATGAAGAAACAATTTTGTTTCAGAAGAACAACTTCAAATTGATGAAGATATGTTGTTTTTTGTTACAGTATGTGTAACTTGAGGTTACACATATATCATGTTGTATTTTTAGCATGGAATTTGTATTTATCTGTTTGTTTTTTGTGAATTTGTGAATTTGTTGTGAGTTTTTTGTTTGATACTGAGAAGAGGATGAAGAAACAATGTTGTTTCAGAAGAACAACTTCAAATTGATGATGTAGACATGCTGTTTTTTTGCTACAGTATGTGTAACTTAAGGTTACACATATATATCATGTTGTATTTTTAGTATGTGTAACTTGAAGTTACACATATATATCATGTTGCATGTGTATTTGTAAACATTTGTAGCTTTAAGACACATTGTATCTATTGCTTTCTGCATATGATATATTTCTCCTGTTGAGTATGTTGATGGCTTATTTTATGTTTAGCTTGTTGCATAGGATATATTTTTCACGGGGGGGAGGGGGGGGGGGGGGGGGGGGGGCAACGCCCACGAGTGAATTTCATTCGTTTGTTTTTTGATATTTTTATTGTATGCTTGTATTTTTCAGGTTGTCATGGCTGCTGTGAGTTGCATGGAACATGGGACATGGAAACTTCCAATAATGGTTTGTTTTGGTTTGGAACATGGAAACTTCCAATAAATCTACCAGGGTTCAAATATGCAGTTGATCTTCATTTTTGTTATACAAGCATCACAAGTCTTTTTGGCTCATTTTTTTTTTGCATTAATTTGTTATTGCTTTAATATGCAAGAACGAGTAATTATATTTGTGACCCAGATTCAATTTTTTGTTCATACAATTTGTACTTGAGAATATTCTGATTGTTATTGTTGTGAAAGACTTAAAAATGAGAGTTGTAATGAATAAGAAAAAACAGACCCAGAATAGAACAAGCTATATTTATGTGTAACTGCGAGACACACATGCTAATTGGATATGTAGATGCAAGTTACACATGCTTACTGGGTGTGTATACACAAGTTACACACGCTAAGTAGATATGTAGACGACAGTTACACATGCTAATTGGATGTGTAAACGAAAGTTACACATGCTAATTGGAAAAAATAAATAAACTCAGAGATGGAAAAACCCTGAATAAAATACACAAGTTATATGGATGTGTAGATGAAGGTCACACGTCACACATGCTGATTGGATGTGTAGCTGCAAGTTACGCATGCTAATTAAAAAGAACAAAAACAGACTTGGACTTGGAAAATTCCTGAATCAAGTACATAAGTTATATGGATGTGTAAATGCAAGTTACACATGCTAATTGGATGTATAAACAAAATTCATACATTCTAATTGAAATAAAAAACATACTCAGATCTGGAACAAACTATACATGTGTAACTGCGAGTTACACATGCT
The DNA here is from genome assembly GCF_003573695.1 of Papaver somniferum. Lineage (NCBI taxonomy): Eukaryota > Viridiplantae > Streptophyta > Magnoliopsida > Ranunculales > Papaveraceae > Papaver > Papaver somniferum. Next base: position 56,804,036 of record NC_039363.1, on the reverse strand, counting down.
AATTGGATGTGTAGATTCAAGTTACACATGCTTACTGGGTGTGTAGATACAAGTTACACATGCTAAGTGGATGTGTAGACGAAAATTACACATGCTAATTGGATGTGTAGACAAAAGTTACACATGTTGTACATCAGTACATAAACAGTAACAAAATTATAGTTACAGACAAAGACAACAAATATCTAAAATAAAATTGCATTTGATTGAACAAGATCATTAATAATAAATACAAATTTAAGCATAATATTAAATGTAGACAAGATAATCAATCAATGTAGACAAAAAAAAACACAAAACATTACTCTTAAATCAAATTTTATAGGCAGATCACTCAATGTTGATCTTCGTTCTTCGCTTTCAACAATTGATTTCACTCCAAATTCACTTTCAATAGATCTTCTACCACCACTACCACCGGCACCATCAATACTCATGTAACCACCACCACCACTGTAACAAGAGTGCCATAACCAGAAATGCAAGTTAATTAATATAAAACTTATCATATAACAATCACTAGCATAACCACTATATCAATATCATGTCAGCTACACACTTTTGGTGCCATCCAAGATCATATATACCTACTCTCAATATCATGCATATGTAATCTGAATAATTTAACTACAAACACAGTTTTATGAGTATAACCTACAGATCAAGGCATTTCAATACAACTTTGTAAGAGAAACTCATATTCATCTAATTGTATGAATGTGTAACTTCGAGTTACACATGCTAATTGGATGTGTAGATGGAAGTTACACATGCTAATTGGATGTGTATACGCAAGTTACTCATGCAAATTGGATGTGTAGACGTCAGTTACACATGCAAATTGGATGTGTAGACGTCAGTTACACATGTTGTACCTCATCACATAACAAAAGTCATCTTACAACATGAACTAGAACATCAACATGAACTTGATAACCCAATATACATGTGTACTTGTATCAACAAGAACTAGGACATCAACTACAATATCTATCAACAACGAATTTTAGGTTGTAAATAAACCCTAAATTTATACATAAAAATTACATGTATTCAAAGGAAAAATCATTTGATTCAAAAGCAAATATCCCTTTGTTCTTTTTTCTTGGATCTGTAATAAAAAAACAAATCAAATTAACAAATCGATTGATTCAAAAACAAAAAAATTGAAACTTAAAAATCAAATTAACTAAAGAGAATAAAAACGACGAATCATTATCTGAAATAGCTTCAAAATCAACTGAGTAAACCTAGATTCAAAACAAAAACTTAAATCAATTGAAGCTCGATTGAAGAATGGTTGAATATTTACTAAATAATGATCAATTGATTTCAGAAATAAAAACATATATTGGAGGAAGAAGAAGAAGAAAAGAAACCAAATCTTACCTCTGTTATTCTCTGTCGATTTTGGTTGATTTTTATCTCTATTTCGTTTATTTTTCTTTTGAAACTTCAAGGAAACGAATTAAACATACAATTTCCTTTAGTTTGCATCTTCTTGTTCTTGATTTCTTTTGCAAAACTCGTTTTTCTCTCGGATTCATATTTGATTTTTGGTTTTTGATTTTCTAGATCTAGTTTTCTTGATCTGGTTTCTCTCTCCAACAAGAAGAAATGTCGATTGGTTTTGAGAGAAACCTAAGTTTGGATACATTTATAACCAGGGTAACGTGGTCATTTCACTTTTATTATTAATTTAGGGCCTGATTATAAACTTCTTTTAATTAAGGGACTGATATTATGGATAATCCATGGGTGGGGCCTTAGCAAAATTTTCCCGAACATATATACCTGTTTGCTATAGTTTTCAAAAACAGTTTTTTGTTGCTTAAAAAAATTTGCTTCCCAAGCTAGTCTGGGATACATAATTTCAAAATCATTTCTACAAACAAAAAAAGATACTTGTTTGGTATAGTTTTCAAAAACAATTTTCTATTTTTAAAAACAGAGAAAACAGAAAATGGGAGAAAACGCGTTTGGCAAGACATTTTCAGAAAATGTTTTCTATTTGTTTTCTACTTCTGAAAACAACAAATTATTGTTTTCTGTGTTTTCTCTTTTTTCTTTTTTTGTTCATTCTTCTTCTTTTCAGATTAAAGTAAGAGATCGGGAGAATGACTACAAGTGAGTCATGGCCAGTATCACTATCTCTTGGACAAGTCTTTACATTTGATTTGATTTGATTTAGTTGATTTTCCTTGGTTTTCAAAAACAGTTTTTATCCTACCAAACAATTTTTAGAAAATGAAAACAAGGAAAAAAGGGTATGTTTTTAAAACAATGGAAAATTATTTTTAAAAATTGTACCAAATGTGCTCTAAATTTTTGTGAAGCAAATTATTTTTGTTTCTGACTTTTAGAATTTATTTTTGTTTTTGGTATTTAAACCCCCTCTTAAGTAGTTTATAAGTGGATAACTCGGTTATTTATAAAAATACAAAAAAAAAAACTTAATAAGTTTGTACCGTTATAAGAACGATAACAATTAGATTGATCTTCGATATTAATTTGTGAGGTCGTTCGAGAACTCTTCTACACAATTAGGTTCACAGACTTTGTTCTCTAGACATATTGATTGTGGAAGAGAAAGAGAAAAATTATATGTACATATTGTTCAAGGATCTTTAATTATATTTACTTGCAATTGCATTACGTTTTTTTCCATACTCTTGCCGAACGAAAAAGTTGGTGGTGTACTTTGTACCATTTCCTTTTCAATTGGTATTAGAGCAGGTAAACACAGTTAGGCCTAACAAGTTTGTGTTTGTGGCAATTTTAATCCGTGGACAAGAGTTCAATCTCTATTAACGTACCACCATCCTTCGATAACAAAAATTACTTATGATGGAAATTAACCATGCGCTCCTTCTTACAAGCTTGTTCTTTCCAAACATGGTTACTTGTCGTTAGAGGACATAATCCGCCAACAGTTACAGAAGGCGAGAGAACTATTGTGAAAGGCATAGTTATATATAGAAAAGCTAAAATGAGTATTGCAAAGCATAATTATGATGGATTAAATGTTATTATCCATGCCATAAGCCAAGATCTTCAACATCATGTGTCTACATGCACTACGTTGAAACAAGTTTGGAATATCTTAGAGACCGTATTTGAAGTGTATACCTCAGAAAAAGAAGCAAGGCTTCAAAACCTAACTTCTGAGAAGGAAAACCTTCGTATGGCTGAGAAAGATTTTCGTTTGAGGAATTTAATCACAAATAATCTGAGATAGTGAATGCCTCTCATATGTTAAGTAGAACTATTTCTGAAAGGGATATTGTGATGAAAATTCTGAGATCTTTGCCAACTTGATACGAGTCTAAGAAACATGCCATCACTAAAGGAAACGACCTTACAATACTTTCCAGAAGCATTCTCATTATAAAGTTAAAGATCTTTTATCATGAACAACACATTAATGTCGGAAAAGACATTGGGCTTCAAAACCTTGAAGTACTTAATAAAAGTGAAAGTGCCAGTGCCTCTGAGAAATGTCATGTTGATAATTTCGATTTTTCAAACGAAGATCTTGATAATTAGGTATCTCTTATCACAGGACAATTTAGAGATCTTTTTAAGAAGAGAAATAAGTGTTTTTCAAAGAACATCCTTCATCATCAAATAAGTTACACAACAGTTTCTTCCTAATAACAGGGATTCTGACGATAATGAAGATGTAGATATGCCTCAATGTTTCAAGTTTAGAGGCTTCAGTCACTTTTTTAATGAGGTTTCAATGATCCTAATACCATAAACCATAAAAAAAATCTAGCCACAATTCACATCCCGGATATTATATTCTTGCAAGAAACAAAAAATAGTTCTCATAAAGTCCTTATGTTGTCTAAAAGCTTGGACTACCCTAACGCTGATTTTGAACCTTCAATAGGCCTCTCTGGTGGTATTCTTTTCTTGTGGAAAGATGATTTAATTTTTAAATAGTGCATCCATCCAAAACCATGTTTCATTGTTTAGTCAAACATGACTCATCCAAGTCTGAATGGTTGATTTCCTATGTAATCCTCAAGACAAGAAAACTCAATAGAGTTTTATTAGAGACTTAGGTCTAGAAGTGTCTCAACCTTAGATTTTAATAGGAGACTAAAATGTCATCCTTGATCCCAGTGACAGAGTTAGTAGTAGTGATGCTTCGAGCTCAACATCCCAACCTATAATCCAGTGTATTCACAAAGACGGTCTAATTGACCTTTGTTCTAATGGCAAACCTTACACTTGGACCTCTAATAAACATTGTGTTAGAGGACTGCTCGATCGAACTCGCAAGCGTTGCTATCTCAAGCTTGTTTGTCAATTTTAGTGATCAAAACTATAAGTCTTGATTTCTAGTCTACCTATAATGATGTCTCGGGCTAGGATATATTATGTAGTTGAGCATTAGACTTCACGGCGTTCATCAATTGAAGACGAAGAACTACTAAGGCGATCTTGTGGAACTTCATCAACAAAAGGTATGTGGAGACTAAAACTCATATATCACTTGGAAAGTCTATTTATACTCTATCTCCTATTTTGAGACATAAGTCGTATTACTATATGATTTTCGATTATGCACATTTGAGATTTCGAGCTGAGTTTAACTCGCTTACATATTTCTCGAAATATGTGTTGGTAAGCTTTCGCTTCAACCAAGTTCATCTTATATCATATGAAAATCGCCGAGTAACATCTTACGTGGTTTATGTGATACACTCATTTGGTATAAACTTCGAATGTTTCGTTATGATTATTTCAATAACTTGAAAATTGCTTTGATGCTAATAGTGTGTGAAAACGGCTATTGTCATCCTCTAAGAAAGTTTTAATGATTGAAATAAGAGTTTATAACACTTAACCAACATTGGATTATAAACTTGTTCTGCACTCTTGCATGTATGTGATCCATGTCCGGGAACCATAATATGCATACCCATATGCATACCTGTTGGTTTGAGAAGTCTAAGAACCTAAGTGCGCGTACCCGTACACATACTGCGTAGGTTTTTGGCCGAAAATTTATGCTGGGTTTGGAGGTATGCGTACCCATTCGCATACTAGCGAAAACAAAACTTGGTCCGACTATTCAAGTATGCATACCCGTTTGCATACTTGAGTGGTTAAAGTTTTAAAATCAGTTATGACATGGACAAATACATTGATATAATAAGGAATGCATTCTTCGCAAACCGTGGCTATAATGTTCATAAATTCATTCGAGTGAATCAAACCGATTTTGCTTCAATTGTGTTCTTCTATACTTATATGAGAATATAGCAATTGAACAAATCTTTAACTAGTTTCATTTGAGTCATTTGAACTAGTTATGGTTAAGATGAATAAGGTTGATATGAGAGTGTTCATATAGCTAACCTCGGTTAACTACGGTTGAGCCAACATGGTGTACACGTTTAGGTACGGTTACATAAACCTAAATGAGGGTACATTTCATTTGTGTATAACAATATAAGTTCGATATAACGGTTGAAAGATATTATCTTGAATCTAAACAGGATTTCATCTAACAGTGGATATTGAATCTTTGTTACCAAGGTAACTTAGATTGCAAACTCTGATTTGAAAACTATATAAAGGAGAACTCTTGCAACTGGTAAACCTAATCTCCACACCTTCTGTGTGATATTAGTTGAGACTAGAGTCGATTCTCCTTTAACCTTAGGTTTTTCACGAAACCCTGTAGGTTAACGACTTGAAGACTTCATTGGGATTGTGAAGCCAGACCCAATTATTTTCTTTGTAGTTGCGTGTTCTGATCTTACTTTTACTATTGTTATTGAGTATTATCTTTGCTAAGATTTATTTGAGATTTATCTCTGATGGGTAAGATTAAAAGTAGTCACAAACATCTTCGTCTCATTGTTTGTGATTCCACAGTATCTTGTTTCGTTCATCGATTAAGATTATTGTGAGGTGATTGATATTTCTAGGATGTTCTTCAGGAATATAAGTCCGGTATATAAACTGGTTCCTGTTCACCTTGATTTATCAAAAGACGGAACAAAACTCGTAGGTATTTCTGTGGGAGACAGATTTATCTATTCCAATAGACTTTTCTGTGTGAGACATATTTGTTTATCAAGTCTTCGACTTCGGTTCGTAGCAACTCTTAGTTGTGGGTGAGATCAGCTAAGGGAATCAAGTGCGTAGAATCCTTCTGGGGTTTAGAGACGCAAGGAGCTCAACTGTACCTTGATCAATGTGAGATTGATTAGGGCTCAACTACATTCTAGTCCGTCATTGGTCGTAGGCTAGTGTATGTAGCGGCTTAATACAGTGTGGTGTTCAAAGCTATATTAGGTCCCGGGGTTTTTCTGCACTTGCAGTTTTCCTCGTTAACAAAATTCTGGTGTTTGTGTTATTTCTTTTCCGCATTATATATTGTTATATAATTGAAATATCACAGGTTGTTCATTGAATCTATCAATTGGGAAATCCAAACTTTGGTTGTTGATTGAAATTGATTGACATTGAACATTGGTCTTTGATACTGTTCAAGTTATTTCTCTTATATTCAATCGGGATCGCAAATTCCTATTTGCTGATTGCGGATGAATTGAGAGATTGAGATGTATAACTCTTTGATATACTTTTCTCTAGATTGAGTCTGACTGTCTAGTTGATTCTCTTGAAATTATATTGAAGTTTGTCTATTCAGATTGCCAAACGAAATATTGGGTGTGGTTGTTAGACCCCCGCTTTTTCACATGGTACTGGTAGGATAAAATATGGATTGGATAGGGCATTAGTTAATGATGATTGGATCATATTTTTCGTGATGCAAAACTATCTGACACATCCTAGTTCAGATCATACCCCTATTTGTCTTAATCTTTATAAAGCTAATAGTTACATGAGTAGGAACTGGAAGTTTTTTACATGTTGGTTACAAGACAGCTCTTGTAAGAAACGGATTGTCAAAGCTTGGAATGATAATATCCATAGAAGTGCAGCACATAATGTAAATCACAAACTTACCGCTGCTAGGAGTCCTCTGGCCTATGGAATCGCGAAATTTTTGGGAATATAGGCACAACTATAAAACAACTACATTCTCAATTGGACAATTATCATCTCCAAAGTAGTCATATGGACAATACGACAGATATTGTGGTGTTGAGAAAGAGATAAAAATATGGAAGGAATTAAAAAAAAGGTTTTGGATGAAGATAAACATGCATAATTTCTCAGAGAAGTTGAAAAACCAAATTTCATCATGTAAATGCAAACAGAAGACGGTCTTGGAACAAGAGATGCCTTGCAGGACAAGAATGGTACTTGATGCTCCGATAAGGATGCACTGTCCAAGCTTAATTCAAAGAAATCACTTCCAAGAGATTAGTACCTTAATATTGCCTCCTCTAATGAAGATTTCCTACAACACATAAAGCTTGCGATCACTTCACAAGACAATGAAAAGTTGATAGTTATTCCTACAGAAGTTTTAATTTTTTAAACTCTAAGAAGTATGGACCGGTGGAAAGTTCCGGGTCCAGATGGGTTTACATCGGGTTTCTACTTAACTCAATAGGACATAGTCAAAGAGGATATGGTAACAAGGGTTCAATATTTATTCTGAAGTGGGTTCTAAAGCAAGATGATGAATCAAACTAGACTTATGCTCATACCTAAAGTTAAAATCTCAAATTGACCATCAGTCAACCGACCAATAACACTATGCAACACCTCTTATAAGATTATTATTACGCTTATGGCTTGGAGAATGAAGCTACTTCCCAACAAGATTATTTTTCCTCTCCAATCAGCGTGAGTAATAGGCATGTTAATTTCAGATAACATTTCTCTTGCACGTGAGATAATTCATAATCTGAAAAGGAAGAAAAATGTGAGAATTACCAAGTCTGAAAACTAGATATGTCGAAAGCTTTAGACATGCTTGAATGGTGTTTCATTATTGAAGTGATGAAAAGGATGGATTCGAAGATAAATGGTGCTCGCTCATATATTAGTGTATCTCTACTACTAAGATATTTGTACTTCTCAATGGCTCACCATGCGTACCTTTTAAACCCACTCGTGGAATATGGAAAGGCGACCCTATCTCACCGTATCTTTTTGTTATTACTATGGAGGTATGCTCCAGGGAAATGGTGGCAGCAGAAAATTCAAAAAATTTAAGTGAGATTAAAATAGCTAGAATATCACCTCTTATCAACCACTTATTATTCAAGGATTGAAAATGCGGGGGTGTAACAACCACACCCAACAATTCATTTGGAAATCTGAGAGGACTTACTCCAATACACTTCCTAGAGAATCAACTAGACAGTCAGACTCAATCTAGAATAAAGTATATCAAAGAGCTTAATATCTCTAACTCTTAATTCAATCCGCAATCAGCAAATAGAAATCTGCGAGCCCGATTGAATAAGAGGAGTAACTTGAACGGTACCAAAAACCAATGTTCAAGTGTCAATCAATGTAAACCAACAACCCAAGGTTGGATATTCTAATTGATTGATCTTAACGCACAACCTGTGATATTTTAATTATATAACAAAATATAATGCGGAAAAGAAAAAACACAGACACCAGAATTTTGTTAACGAGGAAACCGCAAATGCAGAAAAACCCAGGACCTAGTCCAGATTGGACACCACACTGTATTAAGCCGCTATAAACACTAGCATACTACCAATTAACTTCGGACTGGACTGTAGTTGAACCCTAATCAATCTCACACTGATTCAAGATACAGTTGCGCTCCTTACGTCTCTGATCCCAGCAGGATACTACGCACTTGATTCCCTTAGTTGATCTCACCCACAACCAAGAGTTGCTACGACCCAAAGTCGAAGACTTGATAAACAAATATGTCTCACACAGAAAAGTCTATAGGATTGAATAAATCTGTCTCCCACAGAAATACCCAAGATTTTTTGTTCCGTCTTTTGATAAATCAAGGTGAACAAGAACCAATTGATAACCTGGACTTATATTCCCAAAGAACAACCTAGAATTATCAATCACCTCACAATAAACTTAATCGACTAGCGAAACAAGTTATTGTGGAATCACAAATGATGAGACGAAGTGTTTGTGATTACTTTTCTATCTTGCCTATCGGAGATATAAAATCTCGAGCCAATTATTTCAATTGTAATCAACACGATAGAAACAGAAAGATCAGATCACGTAACTACAAAGATAATAGTTGGGTCTAGCTTCACAATCCCAATGAAGTCTTCAGATCGTTAACCTACATGGTCTCGAGAAGAAACCTAAGGTTAAAGGAGAATCGACTCTAGTTATTCAACTACTAACACACAACGGGTGTGGGGATTAGGTTTCCCAGTTGCTAGAGTTCTCATTTATATAGTTTTCAAATCAGGATTTGCAATCCAAGTTACCTTGGTAACAAAGTATTCATAACGGTGAAAAATCTGATTCAACCAAGATAATATCTTTCAACCGTTAGATCAAGCTTAGCTTGTTATACACAAATGAAATGTACCGTCATTTAGGTTTATGTAACCGTACCTAAACGTGTACACCATGTTGGTTCACAAATAGTTAACCGAGGTTAGCCATATGATTACTCTCATATCAACATTATTCATCTCAACCATAACTAGTTCAAATGACTCAAATGAAACTAGTTAAAGAGTTGTTCAATTGATATAGAAAACACAATTGAAACCAAATCGATTTGATTTACTTGAATCAATCATGAACATTATAGCCACGGTTTGCAAAGATTGCATTCCTTATGATTTAAATGTTTAAGTCCATGAACTGACTGATTTGACAAAGTAACCAGCTTAAGTATGCGTACGGGTATGTGTACTTAAGCAACCGGATTTGAGTTTGTTTACGCATACTTAAGGTGACTAGTTAAGAGTTTGTCAAAACCAAACTCAACAGAAATTTTCGGTTCGAAAACTTCCGCCAGTATGCGTACGTGTACGCATACTTAACCTGTCTCCTTCACCAATTTCGTATACACACATATGCATACACTTGGCTCCCGGTTTATGGATTTATACACTAATGTGCGAACACACTATATATGTTAATATCCAAACATGGTTACATTCTCAACTCTTTATTTCAATCACTGAAACGTTCTTCTGTAATGACAATAGCCGTTTTCAAACACTATTAGCAGCAAAGCAATTTTCAAGATGTTGAAATAATCATTGTCGAATGATGAGTGCCAAATATTGTATATTTTTATCCCTTTTTGTTGGAAATTAACTCATCTTTTGTGCATTAATTCTACATTTTATCCCATATTCTGTATTTTCATTGTTTTCAAGAATAAATATTTTTCTTAATTAATTTTGTATTTTTAGGTAATAAATGAATTTTGGATGAATTGCGGAGCGGAAAAGAGCAGAAAAGTAGTAGAAAGCCGGAAGAAATTACGCAAGGAAGCCGCGAAGAATGGTGCGCACAAGTCCAAAGAGCTAGGAATGGGCTCAAGAAGGAAGAATTGTTCTTAAAGAAGATATGGGCTTGGCATACCCAAGGCCCAAAACCCTTACCCAAACCCATTTTCTATATCCATAACCGCCTCCATTCTCAGCCGTTAGATGGGACTACATCGAAATCCTACGGCCGCTCCTTCGTAGATCATCAAAATCTGAAGTCTCTGACAAACACCACAGCGCCTAAATTCCAAGCCTTCAGATTAGATTGTAGTTGAATCCAACGATCGCTTCTATGCCTGTGTATCAAAACTAGATACTCCCGATCTACACTACAGTACCTAACATCATCTAACACCGTTGACTTCGTTGTGTTTCAAAATCCAACGGTTGCAGCGATTCATCTCTCATCTCACCGTTAGATCTACCAACCATCTTCGCATCCCGCAGCTCAGAGTCGCAGAACATCAAAATTTGATGAAGCCGCTCAACACTCTAAAAACCTAATACCCATACCTCCAAATCGACCACTTCTTCTTCTTTTCTTTCTTTCTTCTTCACCCATCCCTGTTGCAGAACCACCACCACCTACCCTGCCACTGCCATCGCCACCACCTACTCCATAGCCACCTAAACACCACCAAACACCTAACCCTTCATCATTAGCACACTCTACACCTCCCTCAACAACCAATTTCACCTCCTCTCACGCCACAGAAATCCTAGGTGTGAAATAGGATGATGAGATGGAGATAATCAGAGGCATGGAGAGGAGCAGGAGACTAAGGAGAAGAATGGGTCGAAGTCAGTAGCGTGTAATCGCATCAATTTGGGTAAGAATTTACCAAACCCTAGTTCTGTCAATTTGGGGTTTTTTACATAAATCCTAATTAGGTTGAGATAGAGCATGGAGAAGATAAAGTGGGTGATATAGGGTAGGTAATTGAACCTAACTGTGATTTTCTGTCACATTAGGTAGAACCCTAATGTCTACTGTTTTGGGAATTTTTGGGTGAAAAGGGTGTAAACCCTAATTATGTAATTGGGTATAAAAGGGGATATTGGGTGAGTGTTGGAATCATGCCTGGATTAGCCAGTGTGTCCAGAACTGTGAGTTCTGTAAACAAATTCCATTTTTTTTGCTCTTGTTTTATCCATTGTTAACTGTTACTGTGAGGTTATTGTTGTTGTTTTCTTTTAATTTCAGTTTTACCATGTTTTAGTTTGTCACCTTGCTGAGGCTCATATGAAGCTTTAGTGGACTGTTAGGTAGTGGAATGCTAGGTTAGAGCCTTAGTGCATTGTTTTGATTGAGCAATGGGAGAAATTAGTGCTCATCTGTGTGCTTGTGATTGATTGTACTGTCAAAAGACAGTCAATGCTAGGAGCACATTAGTTGAGCAAGCTAATTCTCTTTCCATTCCATTTGTATGCTTAGGATCTTAAGTTGGCCTTAACTGTCACTTAGTTCCATTAGGGACTCAACCTAGAATTACATTATCTGGATAGGTCACAAGGGTGGATTCAAAGCCTTAGCTTAACCCACAATTTGTTTTCACTGTCACTTGCAACTCTAATTCTGTTATTCTTATTGCTCAGTTGAGTATTCCTTGCTGCTTTGTTTAGTTTTTGTGCAATCTACAGCCTGTTGTGCACTGAAATCAGTGCACAAACTCCCCCTGCCCTTGGCTTACAGCCTTGGTTCCCTGCTATTTTTATTTTATATCCTCTGCCATTTAATCTTTGCTGTTTTGCCATCTTGTGTTAACTGCTTTGGTTTGTTAACTGTTTTGGTTCTTTGCATCTGCCATATTACCTTGCCTTGCTCACTGTCATAGTTCCTTGTCTCCATTGCTAGCTTAGGAAAATTTCTCGTATGCTCCCACTCCCTGTGGACTGATCCCTTGCTTACCTTCTATACTAAAACTTGGCCTTGTATACTTGCAAGAGTTTTTGTGTGTTTTCCATTTTCACACCAAGTTTTTGGCGCCGCTGCCGGGGATTGGTGCTGTGTTTTTCTTGTAGTTTTATTAGCTATTTTTGCATTTCACTGCATAGCATTTGCATCTGCATCTGCTTCACTTCATTTGCTGTTGGACCTGCTGTTCTGAACCTGTTTTTCCTCTGCTGGGACGCCACCAAGGAAAAGAACCAAAGCCCAACTGGGTTTTTGCAACAATATCAGAGCACCTGGGCTGTGCTTAAAAGGTAACCCATTTAAGAGAACCCGAATTGTGGGCTTCCAATTTTTAATTGTGGGCTTGTAATATTAAAGCCAATTTTTGGGCTTTTTATTTTCTGTTGGGTTTGTAATTAATTTTTGTGGGCTTGTTTGTTTAATTTGTGGGCTTGTTTAAATTCTTTCATTGGACTGGTATTTTGTGGTCTGGGTTTTTAAACCCAGCTGAGCTTGTAACCGATCACGCTAGGTTAACTCGTTAGTGGGCCGAGTACCCAAATTCTAGGCCGAGATTTTGGACTCAGTTTCACCAAGCGTTTTCAAACCAGCTGAGCCAAAGCAAACACAAAACCAACAGTGGGCTTGCTCCCATTCAAAAACCAAATTTTATTTTCTTTTTTAAAAAAAAAAAAAAAAAAACCCAAAAGTTTCCAAATGTCTCCCGACAAAACCAAAATTTTCCCAAAAAGTCCAATCCCATTAAAAACCAAATTTTCTTGTAGATAATGTGTTAGTTAAATTTCCTTTTGTATATATTTTGTGCTCATCCATTATGACTCCGAATATGTTGGAGTTTTGCCTTGGATAACGGAGTTTTAATTCTGCTTTCGCCGAAATCGGGTATTCTCTCTCCTTTTACTCTACTCAGCATGTCCCTTTCCATATGTTGCATTTTTATTCTTTCCATATTTTTAAACATTGAGGACAATTTTTAGTTTAGGTTTGGGGGTATAGAGTAGATACCACGATAATATGCCATAATTGAAAACAAAACTCCATCTTTTTGAAAAAAAATTGAAAAATTCCAAAAAAATTAGAAAAATGATAAAAACATAAAAATGGAGCTCATTTACCTTGAAATGTTGACTCTTGTGCAAATATGTAATTATTAGGAGTCTTAGTCTAGATATTTAGGCACCCTGATTCTAGCACAATTCACATAGTGATAAGAAACTTGCACGCGCACGATCTACCAATACATGTCTAGCCTCGATCTTCAAGGTGTTTGATAGGAAGTTAGATTGCCAATCACTTTAGAATACTGAATGAGACTTGACTAGCTTGTTCTTTGGTTGGCTGGAGTAGAAGTTGGAGGATACGTTAAGAAAAGCAACCATAGAATTTGACCGGATGCATTCGATAAGGGCCACCTCTTGCTAAGAGTCATGTAATTATGTTTTTCTTTTTGTTCATGTATCAAAAGTGTCATTATGTTGTAAAGATCAAAGTTATTTCTTCAAAAAAAAAAAAAAAATTCAAATCAATCAAGTATTTATTTATTCCATGTTTTGTCATGTTAAAGACAATAGTTCTCTCTTGTTCCAAAAATAAAAGAGAGTAATCAATGTAAATAAGAGTCATGTAAAGAGTCATCTTTTTGTTGTAAATAGTCTTGTAATAAGCAAGGAGGGTGCAGCCATCGATGTATAACGCGGGTAAACTGAAATATCACCAACTCATTGGGTGAACATTCACAATTCTCGTAAAGCCGGACAGCTAGCTTGGCTTAGAATTCGGTTCTTAGCCTAAAAACTATCTCTTGGTGATTAGTAGTCATAACTTCAGATCTTTCTTTACACATGTGTAGATACACTTTACACTCTTATCACATGTCTTTATTTGTTATCAGTGCTAGGATTGTGCCTTTGATAGCTAGATTGACATCTCCATTTTGCTGTGAGCTTAAACTGACTTGCACATGTCACATTTGATGGAATCTGAGATTATATTTTGACCTAGAACTTTGTAGGTACGTTCTAAGCAAACCTTCACGAGACTTCACTCGTCCACTAGGGACACTTAGTGGTTTAAAAGGCTTAGTGCATACGCTAAATGCATTCGAGAGACCAGCGACAGTGGTATAGGTAGGATTTCCTTAGTTTTGTTTTACTTGAGGACAAGTAAAATTCAGGTTTGGGGATATTTGATGAGTGCTAAAAAGTGCATATTTCTATATATTTTTCTTGGCATTTAACTCATCTTTTGTGCATTAATTCTACATTTTATCCCATATTCTGTATTTTCATTGTTTTCAAGAATAAATATTTTTCTTAATTAATTTTGTATTTTTAGGTAATAAATGAAGTTTGGATGAATTGCGGAGCGGAAAAGAGCAGAAAAGTAGTAGAAAGCCGGAAGAAATTACGCAAGGAAGCCGCGAAGAATGGTGCGCACAAGTCCAAAGAGCTAGGAATGGGCTCAAGAAGGAAGAATTGTTCTTAAAGAAGATATGGGCTTGGCATACCCAAGGCCCAAAACCCTTACCCAAACCCATTTTCTATATCCATAACCGCCTCCATTCTCAGCCGTTAGATGGGACTACATCGAAATCCTACGGTCGCTCCTTCGTAGATCATCAAAATTTGAAGTCTCTGACAAACACCACAGCGCCTAAATTCCAAGCCTTCAGATTAGATTGTAGTTGAATCCAACGATCGCTTCTATGCCTGTGCATCAAAACTAGATACTCCCGATCTACACTACAGTACCTAACATCATCTAACACCGTTGACTTCGTTGTGTTTCAAAATCCAACGGTTGCAGCGATTCATCTCTCATCTCACCGTTAGATCTACCAACCATCTTCGCATCCCGCAGCTCAGAGTCACAGAACATCAAAATTTGATGAAGCCGCTCAACACTCTAAAAACCTAATACCCATACCTCCAAATCGACCACTTCTTCTTCTTTTCTTTCTTTCTTCTTCACCCATCCCTGTTGCAGAACCACCACCACCTACCCTGCCACTGCCATCGCCACCACCTACTCCATAGCCACCTAAACACCACCAAACACCTAACCCTTCATCATTAGCACACTCTACACCTCCCTCAACAACCAATTTCACCTCCTCTCACGCCACAGAAATCCTAGGTGTGAAATAGGATGATGAGATGGAGATAATCAGAGGCATGGAGAGGAGCAGGAGACTAAGGAGAAGAATGGGTCGAAGTCAGTAGCGTGTAATCGCATCAATTTGGGTAAGAATTTACCAAACCCTAGTTCTGTCAATTTGGGGTTTTTTACATAAATCCTAATTAGGTTGAGATAGAGCATGGAGAAGATAAAGTGGGTGATATAGGGTAGGTAATTGAACCTAACTGTGATTTTCTATCACATTAGGTAGAACCCTAATGTCTACTGTTTTGGGAATTTTTGGGTGAAAAGGGTGTAAACCCTAATTATGTAATTGGGTATAAAAGGGGATATTGGGTGAGTGTTGGAATCATGCCTGGATTAACCAGAGCATCAGTAGAATAGTTTAGTTTTGTTATTTCCATGAACTGTAGCTTTGAGGGTTTCAATCTTTTCAATTCCATGATTCTCAATTCAAATGCATTGTTAATTCTAGCTGTTCTGAACTCCAACATGTATTTAATTTGAGTGTGTGATTGTTACATTTTATATCAAGCTCCTGTTCATGTTTATCTTGATGCCTGTGTTTGTTTGAGCAATGGGAAGTAATCAGTGCTCTGGTATGCCTGTGATTGACTGTGCTGTCAAAAGACAGTCAATACTAGGGGCATATCAGTGAGCAAGCTGATTTTCCTCCCATTCTAATATATTGCATTGCTTTACTTTCTGTCACTAGAAAAGTAGAAACAACACCAGCTCCCTCCTTGTCCCTGTAGACTTCCCCTGCTTTTCATTATCTACTATCTGACCCTGTATACTTGCAGGTGTAAATATAACCATAGTTTTAGGTTTAATTCCTTAGCTATCATCGAAATATTCCAAGCCTACATCAAATGATTGTATCACACAAACCATGTAAATGTTACTCGGCAATTTTCTCATGATATAAGATGAACTTGGTCGAAGCGAAAGCTTACCAACACATATTTCGAGAAATATGTAAGCGAGATATACTCAGCTCGAAATCTCAAATGTGTATAGAGAAAACTATATCTTAACACGACTTATGTCTCAATATATGATATAGTAGAAATAGACTTTCCAAGTGATAGATGAGTCCAAGTCTCCACATACATTTTGTCGAAGAAGTTCAACAAGCTCTCCTTAGTAGTTCTTCATCTTCAAATGATGAACTCTATGAAATCTAAGCTCAACTACACTATCTATGTCCTATTCCGAGACATCTATAAATAGGATAGAAATCAAGACTTATAGTTTTGACTACTAACATTGAAAAACATGCTTGAGATAGAAACGCATGCGAGTTCGACCGAGCAGTGCTCTAACAATCTCCCCCTTTGTCAATTTTAGTGACAAAACTATCAATACATATAGATTACAAAATAGATAGAAATTGTAGCTTCTCATCCAAATGCTTGATCTCCTTGGCATCTTCAACGCGACTCGAAATCTTCGTCACTTCCAAGTACTCCATGATCCTAAAGGTTGTAAGTTCAGCATCACAGTTATTGAAGATCAGTAGCGATAACAATGAGAAAACAAAAATGCTCTCAATCATTGTTATACGGTGTCATAGTATTATTACACATCATCAAAGTTCAATTGTGTCACAACTTTGACAACAATACTATGGTGACATATATCACTCCTCCTTAGTCAATACTTCATCTCAACATGAAAACCCCTCCCCCTTACATAATTATCCGTAAACCATATGTATTTGTAGTATCACATTACACATTAATTCTCCCCCTTTTTGTCAATATAAATTGGCAAAGGTACGAAAACTAGTAGGATCCTCATGAAATTTTCACAGAGATAGTTCATGACCAAAAGAGAATACCATATCAACTTATTTAGATGCCATCATAAATCCGAAGCTAAATGCATTCATCAAGGAGTATATAAAGATACAAGATAATCCCTAATATTCCACAGCCACACTCCCCACAAAGATTTGGCAATTAAGCACAAGTTCAAAATGAACTCTCCCCCATAAAATGTCATTCCCGAAAGAACAACAAAGGCGACCTTGATTTTACAAAAAAAGAAGGATTTCTTTGGACAAAATCAAATCACATGAAAACACGAATTTGAATTCAAAGTATTCAAATGAATTATCCACAAAAGGATTCATGATTAATCCAATCGAAAAGCATAATTAAATTAACCACAAGAAAACCCATGATTAATTCAATCGGAATTACACAACTAAATTAACCACAAAAAATGATCAATTCAATTGATCATGATCGACATAAGAGAACTTACAGAGAAACAACTAAAATAACCAAAAGATAATGATCAATTTAGTTGGCCATGCTCAAACATAAGGAACCTTACGGAGCAACACGGTATATGCACAAAGATGTGGATTGGAGATCGACCAATACTACGGAATAAACAAGGCTTCATTCTATTTTCCATCACTATTTGCACAATGACATATAATAGACTTAATCCTTGTAAACAAAAGTTTTATCCTTTCTTCCATCAAAACAATGACGTAATAGGCTTTAACTTTTGTGATGTCAAAAGTTCATTCTATCTACTATCAATAAATTCATACCGACATAATAGAGATAACTTTTGAACAAGTATGTGACAGTCACAGGTTCACGAACGTAAACAACATATCCCATAACAATTTGCAATATATAAAATCATAAAGATTAAAATTGCAAAAATCATTCCAAAAACTTAGAATTTAAATAAAGAAATCTAAAAACATAGAAGATGAAAATCGTTGGACATAGCTATGTGTACTCACAATAATGGCTATTCCAAACCCTAGTTATTCTTCTAAAAATATAAAAAGAAGATTTACTAGACAATCAAAGTTCCTTGAGAACCTCATACCTTTTAATGAATCCAGCATAGAAGGTGTCACTGATTTCCTTTACTCTCTTGACCGTAGACACTCCATATTTGTTAGTTATAACACACACTTTTCGATCAACAACCCGAGCAAGTTGTCTAGCTTGACACAGTCCATGATGAGAATTTTCTGATTCCGTATCAGAATATTTTGATTTGCAAGGATTTTGGCCTGACCATCCAAGAGTTGGTTTATTTGCAGTTGGAGATTTGCAAACTCGACCTTTAAATCGTTTTGAAAACGAGTTAAATCCTTGACAGAATCATTGATCTAGGAGTTGTGATCCTTTCTTGCAAGCATTTTCTTTAGAACCAGCTCTTGAATTGACTCACGTCCTTGAGTGTCTTCCTCCATATCAAGATGCACAATCTCTTGAGATTTTGCAGAGTTCTCCATATAATTTTTGTTAGGGATAAATTAATACAATATAGGATATATATGTATTAAGATAAGACAATTCTCATTAAGGAAACCATATGAACTCACAGAAGTAGGACACGGACGTTCACGGACCGTTCAAGAGAAGGATGGATTTAAACTAAGTCCAGTAAGAGGAAAAACACAATGTTTGTCAAATATTGCTCAATAATCCTTAGAATTAGAGCCTGAGTCATAAAACAGACTTTCATAACTTTGTTTGATTGACAAAATAAAACGACACACAATAACGTACAACAAATATTTAGACTCCCATAGTCATCATCCTTGTACCTCTCAAGATAGATTCAAGGATGAGGTTACCTAAAGTTAGGTAAAGGAGTGAGAAGTGATCTCACTACCAAACATGGGAGAAGGGTTGTACAGGTTGTTTGACCGCTTACTTGTATATTCCCCCTTTTCCATTGATTATAACGTATTCCAGAGGAATCAGTCATAAACCCTTTCAAAAGTCCATCTGAAGGATTTTTCTGGGGACTGAGTCTAAGACCTTTAGAAATAGGTTCCAGAAAAGGGAATTTGGAGTCTTGATCTAGACTTACCAGACTTGTTCTTATAAACATAGGGAAAGTCTTCATTAGTGGCACAAGAGTTTATACCGTAATGAGGAACATGCAACCTGTGATGATTTCTTGAAGATAGATCATTTTTATAAGATTTATGGTTTTTTGTCGGCAAGAGATTCATTGTAGATGTCGTCAAACGATTTATTCCATTGACAGTAGAAAGAAGCAAATTATGGATAATAGAAATCTGTTTCTTTCTGGCAAAGAAATGAAGAGCAAAGTGATTCTTTTTCCCGCAGAAGGAATAACATCGTGGATTAGAAACATGCTTTCCTTGATCCATGACTTCTTCTATCATATGCAGATTTTGCAAGTAATTCACAGTGGGTAATACTTTAGAAGAACCATTAATACTAGGTAAACCATTGTGAGAAACAGAAGAAGGTGCAGGAGATGATTTTTTCATCAAAACTGAGTTTTCCCTTTTTAAGGTATTACACTGTTCTCAGGCATTTGAAGAGATGCAACAAGTTTCTCTTTTTCAACACGAAAACTTTTAATTTCTGATGATTGAGTCTTGACTAGGCGTTCTTCTCTAGCCGTGTTTTCTCTGACTGTATTTTCAAGCATACTAATTTTCTCGTGCTGTAAAGTAGTTTCTTGAGCCAGTTTTTCGATACTGTTAGAGAGAGATTCAACGTAACTATAGAGTTCACGTTCCCTGTCAAGAGATTTCTCAAATTCATCAATAAGCTGATCATTCTTTTCTTCAAGAGACTTGATTTTGGCCGCTTGGCAATCAATGATTTCAGCAGATTTTTTTAACGTTCTGGTGAGTTCCATTTCAGATTCTGACACGATCTCACAAATCTTGTTTTTCCCTCGGGATTCAGAAGAATCTACTAAGGAGTTATCCTTTGAGGCAAACCCAAGATTTTTGGTGTAATCCGAATCTTTGGAAGAATATCAATATGCCTTATCTTGAGAGCTACTTCTCAGGTCCTCATAACACAGATTGCAACAAACACAGACTTATAAGGTCTTTAATGTGTTTGCCTGCTATGATACTAATTGAAAATGCGGGGGTCTAACAACCATACCCAATAATTCGTTTGGCAATCTGAGAGGAATTACTCTAATACACTTTCTAGAGAATCAACTAGACAGTTAGACTCGATCTAGAATAAAGTATATCAAAGAGTTTAATATCTCTAACTCTTAATTCAATCCACAATCAGCAAATAGAAATCTGCAAGCCCGGTTTAATAAGATAATAACTTGAACGATACCAAAAACCAATATTCAAGTGTCAATCAATGTAAATCAACAACCCAAGGTTGGATATTCTAATTGATTGATCTTAATGCACAACCTGTGATATTTCAATTATATAACAAAATATAATGCGGAAAACAAATAACGCAAACACCAGAATTTTGTTAACGAGGAAACCGAAAATGCAGAAAAACCTCGGGACCTAGTCCATATTGAACACCACACTGTATTAAGCCGCTACAGACACTATCCTACTACCAATTAACTTCGGACTGGACTGTAGTTGAACCCTAATCAATCTCACACTGATTCAAGGTACAGTTGCGCTCCTTACGTCTCTGATCCCAGCAGGATACTACACACTTGATTCCCTTAGCTGATCTCACCCACAACTAAGAGTTGATACGACCCAAAGTCTAAGGCTTTAATAAACAAATATGTATCACACATAAAAGTTTACAAGAATAAATAAATCTGTCTCCCACAGAAACACCTACGAGTTTTGTTCCGTGTTTTGATAAATCAAGGTGAACATGAACCAATTGATAACCCGGACTTATATTCTTGAAGAACATCCTAGAATTATCAATCACCTCACAATAAACTTAATCGACTAGCGAAACAAGTTATTATGGAATCACAAACAATGAGACGAAGTGTTTGTGATTACTTCTCTATCTTGCCTATCGGAGATATAAAATCTCGAGCCAATTATTTCAATTGTACTCAACACGATAGAAACAACAAGATCAGATCACGCAACTACAAAGATAATAGTTAGGTCTGGCTTCACAATCCCAATGAAGTTTTCAAGTCATTAACCTACAGGATCTCAAGAAGAAACCTAAGGTTAAAGGAGAATCGACTCTAGTTATGCAACTAGTAACACACAAGAGGTGTGGGGATTAGTTTTCCCAGTTGCTAAAGTTCTCCTTATGTAGTTTTCAAATTAGGGTTTGCAATCCAAGTTACCTTGGTAACAAAGCATTCAATATTCACCGTTAGATGAAAAACCCGATTCAACCAAGCTAATATCTTTCAACCGTTAGATCGAACTTAGCTTGTTACACACAAATGAAATGTACCGTCATTTAGGTTTATGTAACCGTACCTAAACGTGTACACCATGTTAGTTCACAAATAGTTAACCGAGGTTAGCCATATGATTACTCTCATATCAACCTTGTTCATCTCAACCATAACTAGTTCGAATGACTCAAATGAAACTAGTTAAAGAGTTATTCAATTGTTATAGAAAACACAATTGAAACCAAATCGATTTGATTCACTTGAATCAATCATGAACATTATAGTCACGATTTTGCAAAGACTGCATTCCTTATGATTTAAATGTTTAAGTCCATGAACTGACCGATTTGACAAAGTAACCAGATTAAGTATGCGGACGGGTATACGTACTTAAGCAACCAGATTTGAGTTTGTTTAGTTTCCAAACTCAACAGAAGTTTTCGTTAAGATGACTAGTTAAGAGTTTGTCAAAATCAAACTCGGCAGAAATTTTCGGTTCGAAAACTTCCGCCAGTATGCGTACGGGTACGCATACTTAACCTGTCTCCTTCACCAATTTCGTATGCACACATATGCATACACTTGGCTCCCGGTTTATGGATTTATACACTAATGTACGAACACACTATATATTCTTACATCCAAACATGGTTACATTCTCAACTCTTTATTTCAATCATTGAAACATTCTTCTATAATGGCAATAGCCGTTTTCACTCACTATTAGCATCAAAGCAATTTTCAAGATATTGAAATAATCATTATCGAAACATTCCAAGCCTACATCAAATGATTATATCACACAAACCATGTAAGATGTTACTCGACAATTTTATCATGATATAAGATGAACTTGGTCGAAGCGAAAGCTTACCAACACATATTTCGAGAAATATGTAAGCGAGATATACTCAGCTCGAAATCTCAGATGTGCATAGAGAAAAATATATCTTAACATGACTTATGTCTCAATATAGGAGATAGTAGTGAAAAAGCGGGGGTCTAACAACCACACCCAATATTTTGATTAGCAATCTGTATTGACTAACTCCAATATACTTTCTAAAGAATCAACTAGACAGTCAGACTCAATATAGAGAAAAGTATATCGAGGAGTTAATATCTCTCTCACCTTTGATCTTTACTCAAGCAAATAGAAATCTGCGAGTCTTTATCAAATACAAGGATAATAACTTGGATGGTACCAAAGACCAATATCCAAGTGTCAATCAATTTAAATCAACAAGCAAAGGTTGGATATTCTAATTGATTAATCTTAACGCACAACCTGTGATATTTCAATTATATAACAAAATATGATGCAGAATAGAAATAAAACAGACACCAGAATTTTGTTAACGAGGAAACCGCAAATGCAGAAAAACCCCGGGACCTAGTCCAGATTGAACACCATATTGTATTAATCCGCTACAGACACTAGCCTACTACAAACTAACTTCGGTCTGGACTGTAGTTGAACCGTAATCAATCTCACACTGATTCAAGGTATAATTGCTCTCCTCACGTCTCTGATCCCAACGGGATACTACGCACTTGATTCCCTTAGATGATCTCACCCACAACCAAGAGGTTTTACGATCCAAAGTCGAAGACTTTAATAAACAAAATTTGTATCACACAGAAAATTCTATGATAGGTAAATCTGTCTCCCACAGATATACCTAAGATTTTTTGTTCCATTTTTTGATAAATCAAGGTGAACATGAACCAATTGATAATCCAGACTTATATTCCCGAAGAACAACCTAGAAATATCAATCACCTCACAACAATCTTAATCGTATGGTAGAGAAAAAAGATGTTTCGGAATCACAAACGATGAGACGAAGATGTTTGTGATTTCTTTTTATTTTGCCCTATCGGAGATAAATCTCAAGCCAATTATTCAATTGAACTCGTACGATAGAAAATGGCAAGATCAGAGCGCTCAACTACAAGAGAAGTAGTTTCGTCTGGCTTCACAATCCCAATGAAGTCTTTCAGTCGTTAACCTAAAGGGTCTCGAGAAAAAACCTAAGGTTAAAGGAGAATCGACTATAGCAAACTAATTATAGTATTACACAAGAGGTGTGGGGATTAGTTTTTCCAGTTGCTAGATGTCTCCTTTATATAGTTTTCAAATAAGGGTTTGCAATCTAAGTTACCTTGGTAACAAATCATTCAATAATCACCGTTAGATGAAAAACCTGATTCAATCAAGATAATATCTTTCAACCGTTAGATCGAAACTTAGCTTGTCATACACAAATAAAATGTGTTTCATTTAGGTTTGAGTAACCGTACCCGAACGTGTACACTTGGTTGGTTCACAAATAGTTAACCGAGGTTAGACATATGAGTACTTTCATATCAACCATATTCATCTTCTTCACAACTAGTTCAAATGACTTCAAAAGAACTAGTTGAAGAGTTGTTCAATTGTTTGGGTCTTTATACATAGACACAATTGAAACAAAATCGGTTTGATTCACTTGAACCAATTCATGAAAAATATAGCCACGGTTTGCAAAGATTGCATTCCTTATTGATTTATTGTTTTAAGTTCATGAACTTCCGATTTGAGAAATAACCAGCTTGGGTACGCGTACGGGTACGGGTACCTTAGCTACCAGATTTGAGTTTGGAAACTCAGTAGAAATTATCGGTTCGAAAACTTCCATGAGTACGCGTACCTAAGGTGACTGGTTTTCCGGTTTGTAAATTACAAACTCCAGCAGAAAATTTCGGTTAGAAAACTTTCGCCAGTACGCTTACCCAACCTATCTCCTTTACCAATGTCGCATGCACAAGTGCACACAATTGGTTCCCGACACATGGATTTATACACTAATGTGCAAACACACTATATATGCTTATATCCATAGTTGGTTACATAATCTCAACGCTATATTTCAATCATTGAAACATTCTTCTATTTTGTTATAACAGTCGTTATCGTCATCAAAGCTATTTTCAAGATTGAAACGTCATCATGACTTTCGTCACGGATAAAGATGAAAAGTGGTTAAAGCGAAAGCTTACTGTTGATGGTGGATTTTTGGCAAGGGCTAGAATTGTAACTTTATATATTCCTGATCCAGTAGTCAGATGAATATTGAGACTTATGTTTCTCATTAAAGCATGAATACCCATGCCACAAGAACCTCTGACTGAGTATATTATCTCCCAGAGCATACATGAATATGCAGTCCCTCAATTGAGGCAATGACACATTTCATGAATACTGAACAATTTCAGTAATCACTTTTATATAGAATAGAACGATTGGACGGCTCCTAGACAGCTTGCCTGCTAGTATAGAGCAATAACGTCTTCAGGATGTAACAATGTTTTCTCTGACTATATAAAAGACATGTGTATAGAATCATTATGATTGGACGGCTCCTAGACAACTTGCCTGCTAGTATAGAGCGATAACGTCTTCAGGATGCAACAACGTGTTTTCCCTGACTATACTACAGTAAAACCTTCTTAAAATAATAATCTCTCTAAAATAATAAAATTATTTAGTCCCAACTAGGCTTGCACAGGTTAAATTTCTTCCCGCTAAAATAATAATCTCTCTAAACTAATAATTTTTCTCGGTCCCAAGGCTATTATTTTAAAGAAGTTTTATTGTGTACATAATAAATATGACGCTTCAACAAGCTCATATCATCCAATTCTCGAATAATTAACGCTCCTAGACAGCTTGCCTGCTAGTATAGAGCCATCAATTAATTATTTCTAGTCATTAGATTCATAACTGAATCCTAGAAAACATTCTACGCTCTTCAAAATATTTCATTACTTCAATTCATGGCTCTTCCCAGCATAATTCCATGGGTTAGTAATAAATATTCAACGTACGGGCATCTGAGCCGCTATCGAGTAAGCCCCGACCAAAATGGTGCAAGTGTACTCAACAATAATTAACGAGCACCTGAATGCACGAACGAGCATTCCAAAATAGGAAGAAAATAATAAATAATAAAATATTAGCTAGGGTGCTAGGGGACTGGACCCACCGGCCGGTCAGTCACGCCGTGGCAAGTCTCACGCCCAATTCTATATTTTATCATTTTTTTTATCATTTTCTTGATCTCATGAAAATCCATTCATTTGAACAAATATCCTTCATTTTAAGGAAACTCCTCAGTTTCATGGTGTTTCCTTCACATCAAAGAAATAATATAAAATTGGGAAAGGTGTCATGGGACCGTGTCTAATAGCCGGCCGATTATGCCCTAGTTGTGGCCGGTCCCACACCTCATGATTCCTTATTATTTTATTATTATTTCCTTCATTTCATGAAAACTCCTTAATTTCATGATATTTCCTTCAAAT
The DNA here is from genome assembly GCF_003573695.1 of Papaver somniferum. Classification (NCBI taxonomy): domain Eukaryota; kingdom Viridiplantae; phylum Streptophyta; class Magnoliopsida; order Ranunculales; family Papaveraceae; genus Papaver; species Papaver somniferum. The sequence goes on along the minus strand of NC_039363.1, from coordinate 56,778,098 downwards.
CATGAGAATAATATAAAATTAGGGAAGACTCACGGACCGGGCCCTAGCCGGCCGACCATGCCCTAGTCGTGGCCGGTCCCACACGCCCCTTATTTTATTATTAATAATTATTATTGTTTCCTTCATCTCACGGAAACTCCTTGGTTTCAACAAACTCCTTGATTTCATGATATTTCCCTAAAATCATGAAAATAATATAAAATTAGGAAAAGTGCCATGGAACGGGGCTCATTGGCCGGACGGCCATGCCTTGGCTATAGCCGGTCCCACACTCATGATTCCTTCATTTTATTATTATTATTTCCTTCATCTTATGAAGTTTCCTCAGTTTCAGCAAAATCCTTGATTTCTTCATATTTTCTCAAAATGTTGCTCTAACGCATATCAGAAAATATCAAAATTCTTAGGACTGAGACACGAACACTTTGATGACATGAGCATGTTACCTTGACCGACCAAGGTTGGCTCTTTGGCTTGCAAGGAGCCGGTCCCACATATTTTTATAATTTGACCTAATTTTTTCACATTAGGTTCAAACTCTTCCAAACAACTTGGAACTTGATCAAATGATTGTCAGTCGATCCCGTGACCAACCAGGGCCGGTTTCATGACCCCTTGGTCGGTCCTTCATCTCTTCATAATTTATTAGGTTTTATCACCTAAGGTTCAGAAAAACATTATTTTAATGAAGGATTAAACCAGCATTTAATCATCTTTTCACCAACTGGTATTCAAGATACTTTGGTATTTGCTCACTCGAGCATCTGGGCGTTACATGGTCGACTCATCATCCCATGTAGTCGGTCCCTCCTTCACTCCGTGGTTGATTTTCAATAAATCATCAATTAATCAGCAATTGATCAAAATTAGGGTTTCGAATCCAAAGCTCTGCAAAACATAATTCTGAGCAGATTCAAACACTAATAATTTTACGTTGATCCCATGATCAGCATTCTAATTCATTATACTCGGTTCCGTTACCAGTATTTTAAATTAATATTTTTTATATTCATCAAACGAGCAACACTTGCTCAGATGAGCAATATTTGCTCAGACTAAGGAATATTGGTTCAACTATCAATATTCAACAATCCATCGAATGAGAAATAATTGCTCACCTTAACTATCAACATTTAATCGAGAATTATACCTTTGTCTCAACAGACACGTTCAATTCACGAGTCTTAGAACATTTGCAAATCATGTACGACTCAGCAATATAAGGATTCATCGTCCCATACAGTCAGCAACTGATTAACTAAATACACGAGACATCAGTTGTGTCACATGGGGGATATTAACTAGGGTTTTGGTCTGGCGGTCTACGGGACGTGTATTAATACACATGATGAGAATGTGAGAAAGTCGTGCAATCAGTTGGAGGAGTTAGAAAAGTAGTGGATGGAAAATCAACGAAATCTCCACACGATGAGCAACTGGTTTTAACACGATTTCCACTTCCCCAATCTTTGACTCCATCAACTGTCACATTTCATGGATCAAGGTGTTTACAATTCTACCAATATAAATAAGTTTCTGAATCATGATTGAAAAACATGACAATCTCTCGTCAACATACAAAAAGAGATTAAGAATTCAACATCTGAGCAATTACTCTCAACAGAGCAAAATTCAATCAATCAGAACTTATCTTATTTCTTCACGCAGAATACACAACACACCTACAATCTTCGATCACCATTGATCTCACATATTTCTCAGCTTCCCTCCTACAGATCGACCCATCCTCTCTTGTGACCGAATTGACTCTGGAACGACCATTGTGTTGGTTTAGGCCGGAGTCCTACATATTGATCTCTTGAATTCAAGCACTCCCTTTGCAGTGCATCTGTGTGAGGTTAAGCAGTTTTCTCGGTTCAAGGAACCACCTCCGTACGGTCGTCTCCTCAATTCCGTAAAAACCAACAAATTGTTTTGCCCCATCTACACTTACCAACACGTATTTCGAGAAAAAGATAGGCGGGTAAACTCGGCTCAAAACAACAAATTTGTATGTATGAGAACTATCATACTTATACGAATTTGTCTCAAGAGTACAAGATAAAGAGATATACTTTTGAGTGATAGATAAGTTCAAGTCTCCACATACCTTTTATTCGGATGAAGTTCCACTGGTTCCTTGAGTAGTTCTTCGTCTTCGTAAGATGATCGACATGGAGTCTGGAGCTCAACTACACTAATCTGTCCTAAACCGAGACTTATCTATAAGTAGTCTAGAAATCAAGACATATAGTTTTGACAACTAAATTTGACAAACATGCTTGAGATAGCAACGCATGCGAGTTCGACCGAGCAGTTCTTTAACAATCTCCCCCTTTGTCAATTTAAGCGGAAAACCTATAAGTATATATGGATTATAAAATAAATAAAACTTTGTACCTTCTCTTCCACATGCTTGATCTCCTTGGTGCTTCAATATTGCTTGAAAACTTCGTCTTTTCCAAGTACTCCCATGATTTCATAGATGTTCAATTCAGCATCATAGTTGTTGAAGTTCCGTAGCCATAACAATGAGAAAACAAAAGCTCTCGATCATGTTATACAATGTCATAGTATTATTACACAATATCAAAGTTCTTACATCACAACTTCGACAACAATACTATGGTGATATGTATCACTCCCCCTTAGTCAATACTTTCATCTCAACATGAAAACCACTCCCCCTTACATAATGATCCGAAAACCATATGTATTTGTAGTGCGAACTGCACATTAATTCTCCCCCTTTTTGTCAATAAAATTGGCAAAGGTACGAAAACTAGTATGATCCTAATGAAATTTCCACGGAGAGGCTTCAAGACTAAAGAAAAGTACATATCAACTTGTTTAGATGCAATCATACAGCTGAGGATGAATGTATTCACCAAGGAGTTTATAAAGATACAAGATAACCCATAAAATTTCACAGCCGCACTCCCCACAAAGATATGGAAATTAAGCGCAAGTTCAAAAGAACTCTCCCCAATTTGATGTCATTGCCGAAAAAACGACAAGAGCGACCTTACTTTTACGAGAAAAGAAGGATTTCTTTGGACACCAAAAAACCACAAAATGATTTTGTTATCCAAAAATTCTCAATTAAACTAACCACAAGAGAACCATGATTAGTTTAATCGGAATACACAACCAAATAAATCACAAAAGAATCTATGATTAGTTTAGTTGGAAATGCTCACACAAGAAGACTTATGGAGCCGCACAATATACACATAAAATATGGATCATGGAAAGATCAATACTGCGGAATATACAAAGATTCATTCTATCTTCATCACTATTTGCATTACGACTTGTAATAGACATAATCTTTGTAAACAAAATATTTTAACTTATCTTTCATTAAAGAATTGACAATATAGGCTTAACTTTTGTTATGTCAAGAGTTAATCGATCTTGTATCAATATTTGCATATCGACATATGAAAGAGTTAACTTTTGACATCGTATGGGACAATAATAGTTCACAGACGCAAACACACGTATCCCATAACATATTGCAATATATACAACCATAAAGATTAATACTGCAAAAATCATCTTCCAAACCAACTTTAGAATTTAAACACATAAATATAAAAACATGAAGATGAAAACGTTGGACATAGCTATGTGTACTCACAATAATGGCTATTCCAAACCCTAGTTATCCTTCTTAAACAAAAACAAGAATAAAATTCTCATAAGAAGTTTCACTAGACAAAAATAAATCATCTAATCAAGACGAGCTAAAAGATATCGAACAGAGACAAGTTCCTCATTGGCTTCTTTCAACTTGATCCTCACGAACTCGAGATTTATTTTAGCGATCACGAATTGTTCACGTAGAATTTGAAAATCTCGAAGAAGATTTCCAACTAGTTATTGAGACAATTGAATTGGTTTATTGTTTACATGATCTATTGCCTGGTAGCAGTTTATAAGAACAGGATTCTCATAAAATCCAGCAATAACATCTCTTCAATCTCAACTTCTTTCTTGCACCCTTCCATTGTTTGAACCTTTAATCCTCAGGAGATTGTTTCCGTTACCGAACTAGTATATAACAAGAAAATTTTCATGATATATATATATATATATGAGATAATATAGAAAAACCCTAGGGTTAATGTCGGAAATGGCCAGGTATGCAAACGTTCCCGGTTAGGAAACAGGTTCTAAACTGTATGAGCAAGGGAGCCTTATATGAAAAGACTTTGACAAGACATTTATAAGACACGTAAGGAGCATTGAAAACAAACAAGTAATACAAAAACCATTTTTGTCAAGATGGGTTATATCTTGAACTCAATGTGCATTCTCTTAAGGTTGGAATGAGAATGCCCAGTTGTGGATGGGGAAAAACGGTTTGCTGGTTTTTTAGGAAATGAGGGAATCACCATGCGACGGAGATTCCTCGAACCGACCAAACTGCTCAACCTCACACAGATGCACTACAAAGGGAGAGCTTAGATTCGAGAGATTTATCTGTAGGACTCCGACCTAAACCAAGGTAATGGCCGTTCCAGAGTCAATTCGATCGCAAAGAGGGAGATGGGTTGATCCATAGGAGGGAAGCTGAGAATTGTACGGGATCAAGGATTGTGGATGTTTTGAAGGTTTCTGCAATAATGGTGAACTGCTGAAGTTGAGTTTTGTGAATAAGTTTTTAATCGAGTTGTTGACGAATGATGATCCTTATCGGTTGTCCTCGATTTGGACTTATTTATATTGCAAGAATGATGAGCATCCTGATCTCTGTAAGTGTGACGGTTTCTTGAGCGAAAGAGTAGAAAAGTGAAAGATCGTGGTGAAACCAGTTCCAGGTCGTGCGGAGACTTGGTTAACCGTCCACCCACTACTTTGCTAACTCCTTCAATCGTTGCACGACTTACTCACATTCTCATCATGGATGAATCCACGTGCCGTAGGCCGCCAGACCAAAACCCTAATTGATATCCCCCATTTGTGACGTGATTGATGTCTCACGAATCGTGGAGTCTGCATGACAGACGTGTGTTTAATTAGTCACGTTGACTGATTTAAACAATGAGTCTAGGTTTTGTTTAATTGAGCATGAATGACGAATTGCTCAGTGGAACATTCGAGTAACTGAGCAAGTGTTGCTCGACGAATTACTGGATATTGATGGTTGGACCAATATTCGAGCAATTGAGCAAGTATTGCGAATTACTGAATAATGATAGTTGGGCAATTGAGCAAGTCGACGAATTACTGAAAAAGTACTTAATATTGATAATTGGATCAATATCGATGAATTATTTATTGGTGATGTGACCGAATAAAATATTAATTAAAATATTGGTAGATTACCAAATATTATACAATTAATCCGCGCGTTGTTTTCTAGATCAACATAAATTTATTCGGTGTGTGAACATGCTCAGAATGATGATTTGTTGAGCGTTTGTTCAAAATCTCAATTTTTGATCGATCGTTCATTAATTGGTGGATCGCTGAAAATTGATCGAGTGAGAGAGGACCGACCACGTGGAATTATGGACGTCCATGTGGTGCCCGAGCGCTTGAGTGAGCATGCACCAGAGTTGGTAAAAGAATGATGATTAAATGTTGGTTTCATCATTTACTGGAATAGTGCTCGTCTGAGAATTAGGTAATAAAACCGAATTTATGGATGAGTGGGGGACCGTCCAAGAAGGCATGGAACCGACCCTTGAGGGTGTGGGACCAGCTGATGGTCGATTGAGCAAATCCCAAGTTGTTTGAAAAGAGCTTGGACCCAATATGAGTAATTGCGCAAATTAGGTCAAAAATAGGAAAACGTGTGGGACCGGCTTTGTGCAAGCCCTAGGGACGATCCTGGTCGGTCAATTGGGCATGCACGTGTTACCATGCTGTTCGTTTTTCCGTACTGAGAGTTTCAGCATTTTCTGATGTGCGTTCGAGCCACATTGTGAATTTTCAGAAGAGTTTCATCTTGACTGAAATTCTTGATTTTTGCTGGAATGAGCATGTATGCTCAATTGATCAATATTTTATAAATATAAAAATATAAATATATTAATATTCTTTTTGTGAGTAGCCTAGTCGGTCATGTGACCATGTTGACTTTTGGCTTTTTCATGGTTTGAGCAATATTTGAGAAAATATGGAGAAACCATGATTTTTGCTGAAATAGGGAAGTTTCACAAGATGAGAGAAATAATAATTTATGAAAGATTAGGGATTGCAAGGTGTGGGACCGGCCACGGCTAGGGCATGGCCGTCCGGCTAAGTTGCCCGGTCCCGTGACTACTTTCCCTATTTTATATTATTATTTTTCATGAAACCACTAAAATATGGAGAAACTATGAAAATATGGAGAAACCATGAGTTTTGCTCAGACAAGGAAAGTTGTTAGAATGGAGGAGTCTTCATGGGTTCATGAAAACAACAAAAACAAGGAAAATAATGGATGAAGCATAGGACCGGCCACGGCTAAGGCATGGACGGCCTGTGGGCCCGGCCCATGGGCTCTTCTCCATTATTTTAATGTTATTATTTTCTCTCTCCTTTTTTGTGCGAGATTCCTCATTTGTTCATATTTTGGATGCTCGTTCGCGCATTTGGGTGCTCGTTCGTGCATCATGGTTGAGTACACTTGCACTATTTTATGGGACTCACTCAGGAATAGCCCAGATGCCCGATTGCTGAGTGTTTATTACTAATTTATGAAATTCAGTGGAGAATGATTCATGAAATTGAGCAATAAAAGTGAGTAGTTTATTATTATCAATTCATAGGATCAGTCGTGGATTCGACCATGAATTTAGAATAATAATAAAATAGGTATTACCATTCCATGGGATCGTGGATTCGACCACAGAATCGTAGTAATAAGATTGGTGGTGATATTACCATTTCATGAGATCAGATGTGGATTCGACCATGAAATAGGAGTAATATCTATTACCATTTCATGAGATCAAGCCGTGGATTCGATCATGAAATCGGAGCAATACATTTATCTATTACCATTCCATAGAACCAGTCGTGAGTTTGACCATGGTATAGGAACAATAAGATAAGATAGATTATTTTCTAGGAATTCAGTGGTGGATGTCACGGTAGAATTAATCTATTGCAGAAGGGATATTATCCAGTTAAAGCGTCATACACATTCTGAGGTGCATAGTCAAGAAACAACGGATGTTTGCCGAAGTCCCGAAGACGTTATTGCTCTCAATCTTACAGAGAACCGCCTGAGTCTATACACGGTCTCTCTACATAGTCAGGGAACAGTGAGTGTCACCAACGTCCTGAAGGCGTTATTGCTCTCAATCTTACGGAGAACCGCCCAATCGTTCTTCTATGTAGAGAGGGGTCTCTCTCATGTAGTCAGGGAACAATGAGTGTCACCGACGTCCTGAGGCGTTATTGCTCTCAATCTTATGGAGAGCCGCCCAATTATGTTATTCTACATAGAGGGCATGATGAAATGCGAGGTATCGAACGCTCAGCTAGTGGAGGCCTTCCGAAATGCATAATAATCATGACTTCGTAAAATATGAATCGTCACATGCCTGAAAGCCGTGTCAGAAACATGTATGATGATTTTACGGTTTTAACCTTTGTTGAAAATCCACCATCTACATTAAGTCCACTGCTTAGTGGGGGACAATCATGTTCTGCAGTAAGCATTAAATGGTGATTTTCATCCGCCGAGATCAGTGTTGAGCTCAGTTGCACAGAGGTATTTTCAGAATCCTCGATTTGCTCCAATGGTGTCATGTACAAGAAAATGCTCAGGTAAGGACTCTGAATGATGGAGTGGCATTCTGTGAGAAGAGGCACTGCTGATTTGGACGGTCGGGCATCCTGTTTTTCTCGGTTTAATGTTTGCGGGCCCGAGCCCAAAAGGAAATCCTTGTTTAGGAACAGACGTTTGCTCATTCGTTAGTTGAGAAACAAACAAAATATAGTGATAAAATTTTTGTCTATGCGCCTTCACGAAAGCCAAAATTTTATTTTTAAATATGTGAGATTCCACAAAAGGGAATAAACTCTCGTTTCAAAGGTGGATGCTCGTACGAGAGAAAAGTTCTTTTTTTTTTGAATAAATTTGCGTCTGTTAGCAATAAAAAAAATTTGTCTATGAGCTTTCTTGAAAAAAAGAAATTTATTTTCGATATGTGAGTTTTCATAAATTTTTTGAAAATACACTTCTCGTTTCAAAGACGGGCTCGCGAGAGGGAGCAAAAATATATACATATATTTTCAAAGTTACGTGAGTTTCACGTTAAAATATATATTTTTTTTGTAAAATCAATGTTTTGATTTTGAACAATTGTTGAAAGTAGACAATTATTCACGGTGAAAAAATGTTTGTATGTGAGTTTTCACAATTATAGAATGGACGTCTGTCCATTCTTTGAAAAACCAGTGATTGTTCACACAATAAAAATTTATGTGAAATCAAATTTTGATTTTTCTGCAATTGCTAGAAGTAACCAATTTTTGGTAAAATATTGTTTGTATGGATTTTGTGATATGATAGTGTATGCACAAAACCAATGAGTGTTCACTCGGTGGGAGTTACTCAGACGGTGAAAATAACGTGAACTGTTCACATGATGGAAGTTTCGTGAATTGTTCACAGTTTTATGAAAATCACGTTATGGTTTTGAATAACAAATTTTGTTCGTCTTTGTAGGTTTGAAGGAGCGAACAAATTCCCGAGGTTGTAATCACTACAGTTAGTGAAATTGTAAATAGGTAAGAGTTGGATGGTTACCATTTTTACAGACGCTGTTGTGAGCACCTTTATTCCATGATTCATTGTTTTGTCGAATCCTTCGCTTTGTATGAACGATGTGCTCTGAGTGGTGAGAGATCCTTCATATTGAGTTTTACTCCTGGTTATTCCATTAGCTTTACCACAGGATGATCGTATAGTGAGATCCCGAATCAATGTAGGCTCCACGGAAAAGGAAGAAAGTATACGAGAGCGGAGAACCTAGAAGTAAGGACTACAAGATGACGTGCAGTCCCCAGCCGTTTCTTTGGTGAGTTGTTACCGCTCCTTGTGTCATGACTTTTCCTTGCCCGTGCAATTACGATCACGAAACCAAGGTTTGTTATTTATTTTCAGAATTTGGCTCCACGAAGGTCTTCAACTTGTTCCCGGACAAACAATTCAGGAATCCAACATTGATGAAGAAGTCGATGTAAGTATCTCTTTCGTGTAGGTGATCGTGGCATCTCCTTGAACGAAATAATAATAATTGTTGTTGATGAATCCAGGAAGAAATCATTATAAATAAGCAGCATGTTGATGAAGCGTGCTCTTATTTGGGACACAGGAATATGGAGATTCCCGAAATCCTGAACCGAATGGACATAGCGGAGTTGCCAATGGAGATTCCGGCATTGTCGAGCCTTCAAATGATTTAGAGATTCCCTTAGTAAGTATATCTCCTGTAATCTCTTAATAGAAGTATTAAATTTATGATTCGTGAATGAATTAATGAGAATCCATGTGAGTATACGAGTAATTTTGCTGAAATACGTCACCAGAAAATTTCAGACTTCAGCCTTTTAGTAAAAACACCGTAGAATCTTCGTTCGAAGTTGGATTTTCGCGATATGCATATGTATCTTCAAGCCCAGAAAATTTCCAAATCTTTTCAAAGAAGATTTTTTAGTTTTGAGCCTGTTTATGGCCTGAAAAAGGCGAAACAGTAAACCTCCAGGAGCCTTCCAGAAATTTTTCAGCTGGCATGTAGTCCAATGTTTTGGCCACATATCTTTGTTCGTTTCTCCAATTTCTTCGAATTTTAGATATGTTGGGGAGGAAATCCATACGAAGAGAATGGTATATGACCCATCTATAGATTCTTCACCAATTGCTCCCAGATCATCGCTTTGTACAGGGCAGTGTGAAATTACTTCAGACGGATTTGTCGCAAAAAACTCATGTTGTGTCTTTAAACCATTCGCTTGTGTCTTGAACGGTTGGTGAAGTATTTTAATGTCATTGGTTCATTTGATATCAGGAACCCTTGATTTATACATGAGCATGGTGCTTGCAGTGCCATCTTGTTTCTGTCAGTCGTAGAAACATCGCTTCTGAAATCCTGGTCACTGGACCATAACTGAGGTTGCTCCCAAGAGAGGGTGATGTAATGACCATGGTTGCATGTACCGGTTGTAGAATTACTTTTATGATGAATGATCAGCACATGAGAGTCTGCTTCCACGGGTCTTGGACTGTGAAACTAATCACCATTATCGGTGAACCGTTGGTCCCCAGTATTTTGTCAAATCTCTCCTTTTCGTTTTCCCTTCTTCTGGCGAGACCTAGATAGAGGACTCAGGTAGAAAAATTGATGTAAAGACCTAGGTGGTAGAAGTTGGAGGTACCTTCATGAAGGACTTAGCCGAAAGACCTGGTGGTCACTGATCGACTGTGGAAGTTATGAATCCCGTCTAAGAATTGCTGCTTGCATGTTGTATGCTCTGGAAGCTGTATGAACCTCATACGACGTCGGAATTCGATGCTTAACTCCAACTTTTAAAGCTAAGAGACTGAGTTATCACATGAGTAAAGAATAACTCAATTTGGAGTTGCAGAGGTCATCCAACGAAGCGTGCACATTTATAAATTGTAATCCCGTACAAAATTTTCATATTTCGTAGACCTAACGGTAAAGGCCATATCTTTCAGCTCGTATGTCCGATTGATGCGCCCCTTTGGTATGTTGTAGAAGAGACATAGACGAACATATTTTGTTGAGAAAGTATTGTCCCATTCCCCATCCATTGGTACGTTTTTGTAAACCCATGGCCTGAAGTGTGTTGTATCTCATTTGCAGAAGTGATGAAAACATCTTGTAGAAGACTTTGGTTTATGCCCGTCTGTCGTGTAAGCTTTGGAAAGACGTTCATGTTACCATTTTTTCAGGTCTACACATATTGATATGAATCATTAGGGCATGAAGAAGTACGACCCATAGAGAATGGATAGTTGATGAAGCCGGATGTTGGGCCCGAGAGTGATGCTGAGATTACAACTGGAAGTTCTCCATAAATTCTTGTTGATGCTGAGACCATGAATAGAGTTCCTCCACATGCTGATGCCGATACTATGATTGGAGTTGATACAGAGACCGAAGATGATAGTCTTTGCTCTTCCATCCAGTGAGCATGCACGAACTAATTGGTGAGTTGAGCATTCCTAAGATGAAGGTGTATTAGGATTTCAACCCAAATTCTCCTGATATGACTTTACTGTGAAATGGATTTGTCATGGAATCGATGTTGTTGCGCGGTAGATAGCAGCATCAGTCTTCATTCTGGACATGATTGGTGAAGAGAGGAAGTTCCCCGGTCGTGTATGGGCTTTTGATGTAGAGAGGTTCCGTTTGACGACGTTTCATGGAATCACATTAGGTTGCAATGACCTGTTATGTGGATAATATTTATTAAAATATATTGAATTTATATTTCCAATAAAATCAAGTCCCCAGTGCATCCCTCATTCACTTAGCAGAGTTGAAGGAGTTTGTAGCATCCATTGATGAACGATGTTGCATCTACTTCAGAAGTCTTATCATGGGATAGTGAAGGCTTATCGATTGTAATCAGCTATTCTTTGATCCTGTCGAGATACTGTGCTGAAGCTAGAGGCGTTATTATCGAAGGTGTACTCTTTGATTGGGAGTACAATTCGAAGGCTTCTTATATGCTTGAGCGCTGAAGTGTCGAATGTCTTAGGCTTGATCGTCTCGGCCCGTGTATCTTCTGTTGATTCGGCATTCCGCTGCGATAGCGGGATTTAACACTTGTGCAAACATCAAAGATTTCTGATACTAATCCGGTGAAGATACCACTCATGACGTATTGCAGAGTTGCTAACATAATTGAGTCCCCATGCTAGGATAAAATATGAGGAAATAAATGACATAGACACGGAAGGAATGAGACTTTCCTGAGTGCGGGACCTCTTGATGAATGTCTATGAATCTTTTGCAGGTTCTTGCTTCAACCTCTTCAAAGTTCGAAATTTCTCCAAGTGCTCTAATGATGGGATGACAAGTAGATTCTTGTCGAGTGATGCCAGCGGCTCTAAGGGTTTTCAGTGGAACGATGTGATGACAGTGTCAGCATCGATCAACATTCTTTCGAATTCATTTCCTCTGAGATGGACTGGTAAGCAGTCCCCAGTCGTGCATCTTCTTGTTTGTGGATGAAGGTTCAGGGAGTATTTCTGGGATAGACAAATGTCTGACATAATGTGATTTGGTGCTGTGAACATGTATTTCCTTTATGCCTTAGACAGATAGAGCAGTTCACAGATATGCTCGATCGATTGAACTATTTTTTTGACTGGTTTTTCAGAGAGTGTAAAGGTTTTGACCGGGAATAATTCTTGTGTACTCCTTCAGTCCCCAGTTGAAGCTATTATGAATCAACCTTCTCTTTTAAAATATTGCAGTCACCTGTTGGATGATTGGTGAACTTATGAAGGCAGCAGTACCTGGGAATATTCACTTCTTCTTCAGTTGGATGTCTTTTGATGAATGGCAATTGGATTGCACCATCTTGAATCCAAACTTCCAGTAACTCGATCACTTGTTCAATGAGAAGAGGAAAGTTTGAATCTATCTAATCATTTCCTCGTTTTTTGATACATGGTTGAGGTTTGTGCATTCAGGATTGGTTATTCTTTCTTTGCGCTTCCGAATGATCCTGAGAGATTGGAGAAGTATGCTTTTGCTGTGGTGCTTCGGCTTTCCTTTTGCTTCCTTCAGCAAAAATGTTCATGGGAGGTTGGAGGTTATATTGTATGTTGAAGAGACGCTGAGTATCACGAGGTTCTCAGTATAGGTCTTTCTCTTTCCATTAAAGCATGCACGGTAGTTGCTGATCGCTTGCCTACTTCATGAAGTTCTGAAAAAGTCTAGAATCGCAGATTCTCCAGCAAGGCTCTGTAGATTGGTATCATTCTGTTGTGTTCATGATCTCTTAGTGCCTCCATGAATCGACAGACGTGTTCCGAGCATTCCTTGTTCCGTTGTACAGAGTGAATGTTGGAGAAATATAGCCCTTTGGGAGAGGAATCCTTTGTGTAGCATCCGGGTATGGAGGTTGATTATGGTGGACGGTGGGCGTAGTATTTTCCCCACGTTTTTCCATGAAACGCTCCAGCTCTTCACGAGTGATGAAATTAGCAGGCTCTCCTGATGACGTTTTCTCTGCAGCCTTCTGGAATTCATCATCGGCGACTGTATGCATTGCAATGACTTCTGGATTTTCAGTTGAAGCAGGTTCTTTATCTTTTTCCTTTCTCCCAAATTTTCTCTGACATCTTGTCAGTGAGAGTTTTGGGATAATTGCACAACTCTTTCTGTGTTGCATCCATATTAATCTGATTTTTGGCAAGAGTCTCTTGCACCTTCATGAGATCAGCTATGGTAGGAGGATTCTCTCTGACTTCCTCGGGACGTCGGCCGAAGAGAGGATGATTTTCGTTATTGGTGTGAGCAGGAGTAGTATCACCACCATCATCGTTGGAAGCGGGAATGGTTTCCGGAATATCTTCATTCTTATCGTTGTTGCTAGTGCTCGCGTCGTTTGCATTTGTAATTAACCCAGACCTAAGACCAGCCATTTTGTGAGAATGTGAGATTGCAACCGAGAGATTAATCTCCAATTGTGGTCGCCAATCTGTGGATGGGAAAAAACGGTTTGCTGGTTTTTTAAGGAAATGAGGGAATCACCGTGCGATGGAGATTCCTCGATTCGACCAAACTGCTCAACCTCACATAGATGCACTGCAAAGGGAGTGCTTAGATTCGAGAGATCAATCTGTAGGACTCCAGCCTAAACCAATTCAATGGTCGTTCCAGAGTCAATTCGGCCGCAAAGAGGGAGATGGGTTGATCTGTAGGAGGGAAGCTGAGAATTGTGCGGGATCAAGGATTGTGGATGTGTTGAAGGTTTCTGCAATAATGGTGAACTGCTGAAGTTGAGTTATGTGAATAAGTTTTTAATTGAGTTGTTGACGAATGATGATCCTTATCGGTTGTCCTCGATTTGGACTTATTTATATTGCAAGAATGATGAACATCCTGATCCTTGTAAGTGTGACGGTTTCTTGAGTGAAAGAGTGGGAAAGTGGAAGATCGTGGTGAAACCAGTTCCAGGTCGTGCGGAGACTTGGTTAACTGTCCACACACTACTTTTCTAACTCCTTCAACCGTTGCACGACTTACTCACATTCTCATAATGGATCAATCCACGTGTCGTAGGCCGCCAGACCAAAACCCTAATTGATATCCCCCATTTGTGATGTGATTGATATCTCACGAATCGTGGAGTCTGCATGACAGACGTGTGTTTAATTAGTCACATTGACTGATTTAGACAATGAGTCTAGGTTTTGTTGAATTGAGCATGAATGACGAATTGCTCAGTGGAACATTCGAGTGACTGAGCAAGTGTTGCTCGACGAATTACTGGATATTGTTGGTTGGACCAATATTCGAGCAATTGAGCAAGTATTGCGAATTACTGAATATTGATAGTTTGGCAATTGAGCAAGTCGACGAATTACTGAAAAATTACTGAATATTGATAATTGGATCAATATTCGAGCAATTGAGCAAGTATTGCTCAATTCGACGAATTATTTATTGGTGATGTGACCCAATAAAATATTAATTAAAATATTGGTAGATTACCAAATATTATAAAATTAATACGCATGTTGTTTGCTGGATCAACATAAATTTATTCGGTGTGTGAACATGCTCAGAATGATGATTTGTTGAGCGTTCGTTCAAAACCCTAGTTTTTGATCGATTGTTTGTTAATTGGTGGATCGCTGAAAATAGGTCGAGTGAGAGAGGACCGACCACGTGGAATTATGGATGTCCATGTGGTGCCCGAAAATAGGTCGAGTGAGAGAGGATTAAATGCTGGTTTCATCATATACTGAAATAGTGCCCGTCTGAGCATTAGGTAATAAAACCTAATTTATGGATGAGTGAGGAACTGGCCAAGAAGCTATGGAACCGTGCCTTGAGGGTGTGGGACCAGCTGATGGTAGATTGAGCAAATCCCAAGTTGTTTGGAAAGAGCTTGGACCCAATATGAGTAATTGCGCAAATTAGGTCAAAATTAGGAAAATGTGTGGGACCGGCTTTGTGCAAGCCCTAGGGATGACCCTGGTCGGTCAAGAGGGCATGCACGTGTTACCATGGTGTCCGTGTTTCCGTACTGAGAGTTTCAGCATTTTCTGATGTGCGTTCGAGCAAAATTGTGAATTTTCAAAAGAGTTTCATCTTGACTGAAATTCTTGATTTTTGCTGGAATGGGCATGTATGTTCAATTGATCAATATTTTATAAATATCAAAATAAAAATATTTTAATATTCTTTTTGTGAGTAGCCTAGTCGGTCAAGTGACCATGTTGACTTTTGGCTTTTTCATGTTTGAGCAATATTTGAGAAAATATGGAGAAACCATGATTTTCGCTGAAACAGGGAAGTTTTACAAGATGAGAGAAATAATAAATTATGAAAGATTAGGGGTTGCAAGGTGTGGGACCGGCTACGGCTAGGGCATGTCCGGCCGGTTAAGTTGCCCGGTCCTGTGACTCCTTTCCCTAATTTATGTTATTATTTTTCATGAAACCACGAAAATATGGAGAAACCATGAGTTTTGCTCAAACAAGGATAGTTGTTAGAATGGAGGAGTCTTCATGGGTTCATGAAAACGACAAAAATAAGGAAAATAATGGAGGAAGCATGGGACCGGCCACGGCTAAGGCATGGCCGGCCGGACGGTGGGCCCGGCCCATGGGCTCTTCTCCATTATTTTAATGTTATTATTTTCTCTCTCCTTTTTTGTGCGGGATTCCTCATTTGTTCATATTTTGGATGCTCGTTCGCGCATTTGGGTGCTCGTTCGTGCATCATAGTTGAGTACACTTGCACTATGTTATGGGACTCACTCAGGAATAGCCCAGATGCCCGATTGCTGAGTGTTTATTACTAATTTATGAAATTCAGTGGAGAATGATTCATGAAATTGAGCAATAAAAGTGAGTAGTTTATTATATTCAATTCATAGGATCAGTCGTGGATTCTACCATGAATTCAGAATAATAATAAAATAGGTATTACCGTTCCATGGGATCGTGGATTCCACCATAGAATCAGAGTAATAAGATTGGTGGTGATATTACCATTTCATGAGATCAGCCGTGGATTCGACCATGAAATAGGAGTTATATCTATTACCATTTCATGAGATCAAGCCGTGGATTCGATCATGAAATCGGAGCAATACATTTATCTATTACCATTCCATAGAACCAGTCGTGAGTTTGACCATGGAATAGGAGCAATAAGATAAGCTAGATTATTTTCTAGGAATCCAGTGGTGGATGTCACGGTAGAATTAATCTATTGCAGAAGGAATATTGTCCAGTTAAAGCGTCATACCCATTCTGAGGTGCATAGTCAGGAAACAACGGATGTTTGCCGAAGTCTCGAAGACGTTATTGCTCTCAATCTTACGGGGAACCTCCTGAGTCTATACACGGTCTCTCTACATAGTCAGGGAACAGTGAGTGTCATCGATGTCCTGAAGGCGTTATTGCTCTCAATCTTACAGAGAACCTCCCAATCGTTCTTCTATGTAGAGGGGGGTCTCTCTCATGTAGTCAGGGAACAGTGAGTGTCACCGACGTCCTGAGGCGTTATTGTTCTCAATCTTACGGAGAACCGCCCAATTATGTTATTCTACATAGAGGGCATGATGAAATGCGAGGTATCGAACGTTCAACTAGTGGAGGCCTTCCAAAATGCATAATCATCATGGCTTCGTAAAATATGAATCGTCACATGCCTGGAATCCGTGTCAGAAACATGTATCATGATTTTACGGTTTTGACCTTTGTTGAAAATCCACCATCTACACCAGTTTACAAAATGATTATGTTGTTGTATGAACGAGTAGCTCATCATAGTTTTCCTTCTCTGAGGTACAAAGAAAAGTAGCGGGAATTTTTTCAAAAGAATTATTATGAAAAGGATGAGTCATATATGAAAAAGATTTCTTCCTTAATTTTTTGATTTTCCTCTTGAGATTATTTATACTGGTCTTTAAATCGGCAACACGATTGTTGATATGAATGTAATCGGAACCCGATACTTTTGACACAATGTGATCCTTGCCAATAATGATATTCCCTACTTTATTGAAATATCCTTCTTACTTTGACGTCTTTTTCTCTTTACTGGAACATCAACCGACTTAGTTGTCCATATATGTTTCTTTCCTCTACGATTGTAGAAGTAATTAGAATCATACTTATAACTAAAAGAAGAATTGTCACTGTACTTTTAAGGATTCGAGACAATGACGTTCCCAATATGTAGAGAAACGGGTTTGATTACTTCTTTTGACATCCATATGAAAATGTTATGAAGTTTTTCATTCCTTATTCGAAGGCGACATTTCCGTTCAACGTGACCGCTGTATCCACAGTAGTAGCAGTTAAAGGTTTTTCCGGCTCTCCTATGACATTTCTTTGAAGGATGGCAATACTTGTTTACAGCATCACCAGTTGTAGTAGATGATTTTTCACATAGTGAATTGTCATTAGCAAGGATAAAGTTTATCTTTCTAGTGCTTGGAGTGTCTATTTCTTTATATCCCAGACCACGTGTATCACGATGTTCTTTACATGCTCCTAACATGGAAGATAATTTTGTAGAGCTAGTATTGAACCTTTTCAGATCCTCTTCTAGAGACTTTACCTTGTTGACTGCTCTAGATAGATCATCCTTCAGTTGCTTCTCTTTGATGCGAAAGAGTTATTCTCTGTCATTAGCCTCTTTTAGTTGAGAGACATACATTGCCTTAGATTGTGCAAGTTTATCTTTCAACTCATAGATACTCTTCTGAAGCTTTTCACATTAAGCGTCCTTTGACCTGATTTCTTCATCACGGTCTTTGAGGATGGATTGTAGCAGTGTATAACCACTATCATATCCTTTAAAGAGTTTTTTTAGTTTCCTGTTTTCACGACAGAGAGGAAACAAATATTCTGCCAGGTAGGCAGATGATCATTTTTCATCTATGATATCGTTAAAGAGTATGATATATTGCGAGACTTCCTCATAAATACTTGGTCCCTCGTCAGAGTCACTTTCATCTGAAAGTTCATCCAGTTGTTCATCTAGGTGATTTTCCCAGTATACAACAGTTTTTGACAAAGGGGAAGATATGAGAGAATTCTCGGAGATTTCACTACTCTGAATAGTATCAGAAGAATTCTGATCTGGTTTTGTGATGTTAGGGATATCACTACTGTCCATAGAGTCAAATCGCTACAAACACAGACTTTTGAGGTCTTAAACGTGTTTGCCTGCTCTGATACCAATTGAAAAAGTGGGGGTATAACAACCACACCCAATATTTCGATTAGCAATATGTATGCACTAACTCCAATATACTTTCTAGAGAATCAACTAGACAGTCAGACTCAATCCAGAGAAAAGTATATCGAGGAGTTAATATCTCTCTCACTTGATTTGATCTTTACTCAAGCAAATAGAAATCTGCGAGTCTTTATCAAATACAAAGATAATAACTTGGATGGTACCAAAGACCAATATCCAAGTGTCAATCAATTTAAATCAATAACCAAAGGTTGGATATTCTAATTGATTGATCTTAACACACAACCTGTGATATTTCAATTATATAGCAAAATATAATGCGGAATAGAAATAACACAGACACCAGAAATTTTGTTAACGAGGAAACCGCAAATGCAAAAAAAACCCCGGGACCTAGTCCAGTTTTAACACCACACTGTATTAAGCCGCTACAGACACTAGCCTACTATAAACTAACTTCGGTCTGGACTATAGTTGAACCCTAATCAATCTCACACCGATTCAAGGTACAGTTGCGCTCCTTACGTCTCTGATCCCAATAGGACACTACGCACTTGATTCCCTTAGCTGATATCACCCACAACCAAGAGTTACTACGACCCAAAGTCGAAGACTTTAATAAACAAATTTGTATCACACAGAAAATTC
Organism: Papaver somniferum; assembly: GCF_003573695.1. NCBI lineage: Eukaryota > Viridiplantae > Streptophyta > Magnoliopsida > Ranunculales > Papaveraceae > Papaver > Papaver somniferum. Next base: position 56,759,013 of record NC_039363.1, on the reverse strand, counting down.
TATGATAGGTAAATCTGTCTCCCACGGATAAACCTAAGAGTTTTTGTTATGTCTTTTGATAAATCAACCTAGAAATATCAATCCGTACTTATATTGATAATCCGTACTTATATTCCCGAAGAACAACCTAGAAATATCAATCACCTCACAACAATCTTAATCATATGGTAGCGAAACAAGATGTTGCGGAATCACAAACGATGAAACGAAGATGTTTGTGATTTATTTTTATCTTGCCCTATCGGAGATAAATCTCAAGCCAATTATTCAATTAAACTCGTACGATAGAAAATGTCAAGATCAGATCGCTCAACTACAAGAAAAGTAGTTTCGTCTGGCTTCACAATCCCAATGAAGTCTTTCAGTCGTTAACCTACAGGGTCTCAAGAAGAAACCTAAGGTTAAAGGAGAATCGACTCTAGAAAACTAACTAGTATCACACAAGAGGTATGGGGATTAGTTTTTCCAGTTGCTAGATATCTCCTTTATATAGTTTTCAAATCAGGGTTTGCAATCTAAGTTACCTTGATAACAAAGAATTCAATATTCACCATTAGATGAAAAACCTGATTCAACCAAGCTAATATCTTTCAACCGTTAGATCGAAACTTAGCTCGTCATAAACAAATAAAATGTGTTTCATTTAGGTTTGAATAACCGTACCTAAACGTATACACTTGGTTGGTTCACAAATAGTTAACCGAGGTTAGCCATATGAGTACTTTCATATCAACCATATTCATCTTCTTCACAACTAGTTCAAATGACTTCAAAAGAACTAGTTGAAGAGTTGTTCAATTGCTTAGGTCTTTATACATAGACACAATTGAAACAAAATCGGTTTGATTCACTTGAATCAATTCATGAACAATATAGCCACGGTTTGCAAAGATTGCATTCCTTATTGATTTATTGTTTTAAGTTCATGAACTTCCGATTTGAGAAATAACCAGCTTGGGTACGCGTATGGGTACGTGAACCTTAGCTACCAGATTTGAGTTTGGAAACTCAGCAGAAATTTTCAGTTCGAAAACTTCCTTGAGTACGCGTACCTAAGGTGACTGGTTTTTCGATTTGTAAACTACAAACTCCAGCAGAAATTTTCGGTTAGAAAACTTCCACCAGTACGGGTACGCGTACCCAACCTGTCTCCTTTACCAATGTCGCATGCACAAGTGCGCACAATTGGTTTCCGGCACATGGATGTATATACTAATGTGCGATTACACTATATATGCGTATATCCATAGTTGGTTACATAATCTCAACTCTACATTTCAATCATTGAAACATTCTTCTATTATTTTATAACAGTCGTTATTCACAACTATCATCATCAAAGTTATTTTCAAGATTGAAACGTCATCATGACTTTCATCACGGATAAAGATGAAAAGTGGTTAAAGCGAAAGCTTACCAACACATATTTCGAGAAAAAGATAGGCGAGTAAACTCGGCTCGAAATAACAAATGTGTATGTATGAAAACTATCATACTTATACGATTTGTCTCAAGAGTAGGATATAGAGAGATAGACTTTTGAGTGATAGATAAGTTCAAGTCTCCACATACCTTTTAGTCGGATGAAATTTCACTGGTTCCTTGAGTAGTTCTTCGTCTTCGTAAGATGATCGCCATGGAGTCTGGAGCTCAACTACATTAATCTGTCATAAACCGAGACTTAGCTATAAGTAGTCTAGAAATCAAGATATATAATTTTGACAACTAAATTTGACAAACATGCTTGAGATATAAACGCATGCGAGTTCGACCGAGCAGTGCTCTAACAAGTAGAAATATACTTTCCAAGTGATAGATGAGTTCAAGTCTCCACATACCTTTTGTCGAAGAAGTTCCACAAGCTCTCCTTAGTAGTTTTTCGTCTTTAAATGATGAACTCTGTGAAATCTAAGCTCAACTATACTATCTATATCCTAGATAGTCCGAGACATCTATAAATAGGTTAGAAATCAAGACGTATGGTTTTGATCACTAACATTGAAAAACATGCTTGAGATAGCAATGCATGCGAGTTCGACCGAGCAGTGCTCTAACAAGGATGATTGTCTAATATTTGGTAAAACCAACATCATAGGCCTACAAAGCATTCTACAAGACTAAAGTGTTTGTTCTGGCTAGCTTTAAACTACCAAAATTCGATCATATCCTTCGAAATCTCAGTCCTTCAGCAGCTGCAGACATTATTAATATGATTCGGGTTAAAAGAATGAAGGAGGAAGAGAAATACTTAGGTATCCTTCCCTTTTTAAACAAGAAGAGGAAGATTTGTTTCAACAATCTCATCGATAATATGGTAAGAAGGCGGAGATGTAAAATTCAAACCCAATCTGGAATATATGTTATAGTGAAGAACGTACTAAAAAATATTCCTCTCCATCAAATGTCTTTTTTTATAAACTTCCTGAAGAAACAATTAAAAAGATGAACTCTATTCAGCTTCGATTCCGATAGAATAAACCGGAAGGAAAACGTCTTTTTCTTACTGCTTGGTCTTGTGTTTTTAAATCACTTGATGATGGTAGATTAAGCTTTAGATACTTGGGATGTTTTAACCATGCTCTTCTTGCGAAATCTGCCCGGAGGCTTTGAACGGCTAGAAACATTATGTGGGCTGGCTCTATGAGAGCTAAATATTTCAAAAAACACAAATCCTCTTCATGCCCCTAAAAAGGTAGACTCTACGTGGTCTTGGAAGAGTAGCAATGTAGATTTTGATTTCATAAAGCAACTCAGTTTGTGGTTAGTAGTGAACCCCAATCAAATACTAATATGGAAAGACAATTGGATCTTATAGGAAGACAAACCTCCCATACCATCTCATAATCCCGACAATCTCGATGCTTATACTTATGTCTTAGAGTTCATTAATAAAGATAGAAAATGTTGGAAGCAATAATTGATTAATAATTTATTTGATCCGGCTACTGCACAGAAGATAATCATCATAGGAATCTCATATAACAGTGAAGACAAGCTAATATGAACTTTGACAAAGAATAGAGATTTCATTGTTAAATTTGTTTATCATGCACTTTATAATCCAAAGCATCATGGTGTTCAAGCTCCTCGTCTCTCTAATAATATATGGAGGTTGGTTTGGGATTTAGATACTATATCTCGAGTCAAGCTATTTATATGGAAGTGCGCTAAGGATATCATTCCTTCAAAGGAAAGACTCAGTCGAAGGCTGAATCAAAAAGATGTCATATGTAGCATGTGCAAGAGCAGTACAGAAACTACCACGTATAACCTCACTGAATGTCCCTATGCAAGAGCAGTACAGTTCAATGCAGGGTATAGGATTGACACAACTCAATGGACAACTGTTAAGTGCATATTCTGCATATATTTAGTGTCGAATCCATGCTAGTATTTTCTATATTTTCTTGTAAATTATTGTATATTATGTTTGGTTTCTCTTATTTATTTTTTGCTAGGTGAATCATCCAAAAGATGTGAATGGCATTTAATTGTGTAATACAAGAAGTTTGATATAAGCGGAGAAGGGCCAAAGACCAAGTGGGACTCGTTCAAAACTATGAGTTTTTGTTATCCACTTTGTTAGAGCACTGCTCGGTCGACTCGCAAGCGTTGCTATCTCAAGCTTGTTTGTCAAGTTTAGTTGCCAAAACTATAAGTCTTGATTTCTAGTCTACTAATAGCTAAGTCTCGGACTATGATAGAAAGTGTAGTTGAGCTCTAGACTCCACGACGTTCATCATACAAAGATGAAGAACTACTCAAGGAACTGGTGGAACCTCATCGACTAAAAGGTATGTGGAGATTTGAACTTATCTATCACTCTAAAGTCTATCTACTCTATCTCCTATCTTGAGACAAAAGTCGTATTGATATATAGATTTCGATTATACTTGTTATTTCGAGCCGAGTTTATCTCGCTTATCTATTTCTCGAAATATGTGTTGGTAAGATTTCGCTTTGGCCAAGTTCATCTTTACTAGTGACGAAAGTCATATTAGTTTCAATTACTTGAAAATCTCTTTGACGAAAAATAGTTTATGAACAACAACTGTGTAACGTCCTCAAGAATGTTTCAATGATTGAAATGATTGTTTAGAATACATAACCATGGTTGGATATAAACATTGGGAGACAACTCATATGTGTGTAAGTCCAATATCCTTGAACCAAAGTATGCATACTTTGTTGCTCAGGATAACCGGAAGTAAAGTCTATGTACCTGTACGCGTACTATCGGAAATTCACGTCCCGTGAATTTCTGTTGGAGTTTGTGAACTGAAAACAAACTTAATCCGGGTACTTAAGTATGTGTACCGGTACGCATACTTGAGTGGGTTATTTTCTATAAACGGTTTATTCGTGAACTTAAACTTATATAAACTAAGGAATGCATATTTGCAAACCGTGGATATAAAGTTCATGAATTCATTCGAGTAAATCAAAATCGTTTTTGTTTCTATTGTGTCTTGTATACTTCTATGAGATCTAAGCAATTGAACAACTCTCTAACTAGTTCATTTGAGTCACTTGAACTAGTTTTGGTAAAGAAGAATATGGTTGATATGAAAGTACTTGTATGGCTAACCTATGGTTATCTACCGTTGAACCAACTAGATGTACACGTTTAGGTACGGTTACACAAACCTAAATATACGTGCATTTCATTTGTGTATAAAAAGCTAAGTTCGATCTAACGGTTGAAAGATATTAGCTTGAATCTAATCAGGTTTTCATTTAACGATGAATATTGAATGCTTTGTTACCAAGGTAACTTATATTGCAAATCCTAATTTGGAAGACTATATAAAGGAGAACTCTAGCAACTGGGAAACCTAATCCCCACACCTCCTGTGTGATACTTGTTTTATAAGATAGAGTCGATTATTCTTTAACCTTAGGTTTCCACCGAGACCCTGTAGGTTAACGACTTGAAGACTTCATTGGGATTGTGAAGCCAGACCAAACTATTTTCTCTGTAGTTGCGTGATCTGATCTTGCTGTTCCTGTCATATTTGAGTACAATCGTAAGACTGGCTTGAGATTAATTTCTCCGATAGGCAAGATAGAAAAGTAGTCACAAACTCTTAGTCTCATCGTTTGTGATTTCACAATATCTTGTTTCGCTAGTCGATTAAGATTACTATGAGGTGATTGATAATTCTAGGCCGTTCTTCGGGAATATAAGTCCGAGTTATCAATTGGTTCCTGTTCACCTTGATTTATCAAAAGACATAACAAAACTAGTAGGTAATTATTTTCAACTACAGTCCAGACCGAAATTACTTGTAGTAGGCTAGTGTTTGTAGCGGCTTAATACAATGTGTGTTCAATCTGGACTAGGTCCCGGGGTTATTCTGCATTTGCGGTTTCCTCGTTAACAAAACTTCTGGTGTCTGTGTTATTTATTGTCCGCATTATATTTTGTTATATAAATAAAATATCATAGGTTGTGCGCTAAATCCAACCTTTGGTTGTTGATTGAAATTGATTGATACTTGAACACTGGTCTTTGGTACCGTTCAAGTTAATTTCTCTTGTGTTCAATTAGACTCGCAGATTTGTATTTGCTTGAGTAAGTATTGAATCGAGAAATTAAGATATAATTCTTGGATATACTTTTTATAAGATTGAGTCTGACTGTCTATTTGATTCTGTTAAAAGTATATTGGAGTTTATCCATACAGATTGCTAAGCGAAATATTGGGTATGGTTGTTAGACCCCCGCTTTTTCACACTTGAAGGCGACGAAAAGACGAAGCTAATAGCGAAAGAATGTAATCATTCCGAACTCGTATAAAGATTTTACAAGCATTTGAAGCGAGTCACGGTTGCGAATTCTGTAACGCACAGTTTTATACGGGCACCCGGACTAATTACTCAAGGAAACCATGGAATGGAGCTAAACATGACTGACAGTTGGTTACAATGTTAAAGGCACCAGCTGTTAGAGCATTGCTCGGTCGAACTCGCATGCGTTGCTATCTCAAGCATGTTTGTCAATATTAGTGATCAAAACTATGGGTCTTGATTTCTAGTCTACTATAGCTAAGGTCTCGGACTAGGATAGAAAGTATAGTTGAGCTCAAGAACTCCATTGAATCATCATACAAGACGAAGGATTACTCAAGAAACTGGTGGATCTTCATCAACTAAAAGGTATGTGGAGACTTGAACTTATCTATCACTCAAAAGTCTATTTATCTATTGTCTTGAGACAAAAGTCGTTTTGCTATATAGACTTAGATTATACACATTTGGTATTTCGATCCGAGTTTACCTCGCCTATCTATTTCTCGAAATATGTGTTGGTAAAGATTTCGCTTAAGCCAAGTTCATCTTTACCTAGTGAAGAAAGTCATGTTATGTTTCAATCACTTTGAAAATTGCTCTGACGAGAAATAGTTTGTGAATAACAACTGTATAACGTCCTCTGAGAATGTCTCAATGATTGAAATGAGAGTTTGGACTATATAACCATTTGGAGGATATAAGCATTATTGTGGAAAAATATACGTATAAGTCTTTATTGCTTGAAGCAAAGTTTGCGAACTTGGTTGATCAAGTGAACCGGAGTAGTGCTAGAGCTAAGTCCGCGAACTGGCGAAGTTCTCAAACCCGAGAATTTCTGCTGGAGTTTGTGAACTCCATCCGGGAACTTAAGTCCGCGAAACCAGTCCGCGAACTTGAGTAGGTTATGTCTAAAAACGATGTTTGGTGAACTTACCTATATAAACTAAGGAATGAAATTGAAAACCGTGGCTATAGAGTTCATGAACTGATTCATGTGAATCAAATCATTTTTGCTTCAATTGTGTCTTGTGTAATACATAAGATTTCCTTGCAATTGAAAAACTCTCTAACTAGTTTATTTGAGTCATTTGAACTAGTTATGGTGAAGAAGAACATAGTTGATATGAAAGTGATCGTATGGCTAACCATTTGGTTAACTATTGTTGAACCAACTAATGTACAAGTTTGGGTACGGTTACACAAGCCCAGGAACGTGCATTTCATTTGTGTATAACAAGCTATGTTTTCGATCTAACGGTTGATAAATATTAGCTTGACTCTAATCAGGTTTTCATCTATCGATGAATATTGAATGCTTTGTTACTAAGCTAACATTGATTGCAAACCCTGATTTGAAAGACTATATAAGGGAGAACTCTATCAACTGGGAAACCTAATCCCCACACATTCCGTGTGATACTAGTTGTGCTAATCTAGAGTCGATTCTCCTTTAACCTTTGGTTTCTTCTTCTAAACCAGGTTAACGACTTAAAGACTTCATTGGGATTGTGAAGCCATACCGATACTACTTTTCTTATAGTTGTGTGATCTGATCTTGCTGTTTCTATCGTACGAGTACAATTGTAATAATTGGCTTGAGATTTATATCTCCGATAGGCAAGATAAAAAGTAACCACAAACATCTTTCGACTCATCGTTTGTGATTCCACAATATCTTTTTTCGCTGTGTCGATTAAGACTATTATGAGGTGATTCATAATACTAGGATGTTCTTCGGGAATATAAGACCGGTTTATCAATTAGTTCTTGTTCACCTTGATTTATCAAAAGACGGAACAAAACTCATAGGTATATTCGTGGGATACGGATTTATCTATTATCATAGACTTTTTTGTGTGATACAGATTTGTTTATTAAAGTCTTCGACTTTGGGTCGTAGCAACTCTTAGTTGTGGGTGAGATCAGCTAAGGGAATCAAGTACGTAGTATCCTGATGGGATCAGAGACGTAGGAGCATAACTGTACCTTGGATCAGTGTGAGATTGGTGGGGGTTCAACTACAGTCCATACCGAAGTTAGTTTGGAGTAGGCTAGTGTCTGTAGTAGCTTAATACAGTGTGTGTTCAATCTGGACTAGGTCCCGGGGTTTTTCTACATTTGCGGTTTCCTCGTTAACAAAATTCTGGTGTCTGTGTTATTTCTTTTCCGCATTATATTTTGTTATAAAATTTAAATATCACAGGTTGTGCGTTAAATCCAACCTTTGGTTGTTGATTGAAATTGATTGATACTTGAAAATTGGTCTTTGGTACCGTTCAAGTTAATTTTTCTTGTGTTCAATTAGACTCGCAGATTTCTATTTGCTTGAGTAAGTATTGAATCGAGAAATTGAGATATAACTCTTGGATATAATTTTTATAAGGTTGAGTCTGACTGTCAAGTTGATTATCTTAAAAGTATATTGGAGTTTGTCCATACAGAATGCTAAGCAAAATATTGGGTGTGGTTGTTAGACCCCCACTTTTTCAATTGGTATCAGAGCAGGCAAGCATGTTTTAAGACCTTATAAGTCTGTGTTTGTAGCGATCTGACTCTATGGACAAGAATTCTATCTCCATAAACGTACCACCAGTTTTCGATGGCTCAAACTACTTATGGTGGAAAAACGCTATGCGTGCTTTTCTTGAAGCTCGTGATTTTCAAACATGGGTACGTTTTGTTAATGGCTATGATCCTCCGGTTAATACAGAAGGCGATGTATCTATACCTAAGGATATTGGTAGATATAGTCCAGAAGAAATCCTTGCTGCAAAGCAAAATTCCGACGGCTTAAATGCTATCATACATGCCATTACCCCAGATCTTCAGCATCATGTGACTACGCGCACAAAGTCTAAAGAAGCCTTGGATATCTTAGAAACCGTATTTGAAAGGAATATTAGTGAAAAAGAATCTAGTCTTCAAAACCTAAATTTTGATTGGGAAAACCTTCGTATGTCAGATGAATAAACATTTGATGAATTTAATCACAAAGTGTCTGAAATTATTAATGCATCGTTTGCATTGGGTAAGACCATTCTTGAAAAGGACATTGTGATGAAAATTCTCAGATCATTTCCATCTAGATATGATTCTAAGAAGCATGCCATCATTGAAGGAAATAATCTCGCAACACTATCCAGAAATACTCTGTTTGGGAAGCTAAAGATATTTGATCATGAGCTTACATCCAAATCTGGGAAGGATGTTGCTTTCAAAGCATAAAAGAACACTAAATTACTTGATAAAAGTAAAAGTGTTTGCATATCTGAAGATGATCTTTCTGAGGCTGACTCATCAGATGAAGATCTTAACAAGTCAATCTCGTTGATCACTAGACAGTTTAGGGATCTTCTTTTGAAGAGAAGTAAACTTCTCCAAAGATAAATCCAGGTCATCAGTTAAGCCCCATAATCGTGTTCCTCCTAAAAACAGGGATAATGATGAGACTGATGACGAGGATATGCCTCGGTGCTTTAAGTGTAAAGGTTTTGGTCCTTTGGAAAATGAGTGTCCAAATCGTAAAAAATACACTGGGAACAAAGGTCTTATTGCAACTCTTGATGAAATGTCTGACAACTATGATTCTAATGAAGACGAAAAATCAAGTGTTGCACTTCTGCGTGAAAATATTGATTTTGATAATTGTAGCGATATATACATCAATCTTGATATTCTTTTAGAAGAGAACTCAACCAATCTGGAAGAAAAAATTGACCTTTCCGTTGGAAACTCTCTGTCTAATTTTTCAGGTTCTACTGTGTGTCTAGCAGCTTGCACATCTCTGATACTTGAATCATATTCCAGGTTGACATGCTCATATTGTTCACTCAAGGGTCATGAACTATCAAAGTGTTAAAAGCACAAACACAAATTGAGACATGTCAACAAACTTCAACGAAGATCAAATCGATTAGTAAACAAGCTTAAACTTGTTCAAAAGACCGCAGAGGTATGTAGGATTTTATCTTCGCCAAAGAAGTTAGTTTCCAAGGATAAGAAAAAACCATTGGAAAGAAAGTTATGGTCTAAAAACTATGAGAAACAGGGTTCTATGAATTCCGATCAAAAAATATGTGATGGACAGATTATTGTTCATCCCAGCACAACTTAAATTGTGTTGGTTAGTGCATCTTGTCTCATGTGCCTGATTAAAAAAGACATGATTCTGCACATCACAGGTTTTTGAAAAAGAAAAATGGTTTTGAATTTGTTTTCTTTTCTTTTTGAGCTTTGCCTGGTTTTGCAAGATTGGAATTTTTTCATATCTAAATGATATTGGAATGGTGTTCCCCGGTTAATCAATAAAAAGAGGGTTAAAATTGATAATTCGGCCTTTTATAAGGTATGAGTTGTGTGTATGTGAATCCTTTGAAGTGTATAAAGGTTCCGTAACCCTACATTCCTTTTTTCCTTCCCTGAAACTCTTTTTTAACTTAAGACTGCTTGTTGAAGTGTGATTTCCTCTCACAAATTCGTACGCTTATGGATACTCCAAGCATCATGTCTTCCGATGGAAAAGATGTTAATATGATTGTTAAGCCATCAATCACGAATGAAAAAGAAAGATATCTGTTACCTCCAACTTTGAAAAGAAAAAGAAGGAATGTGAAGAAGCCAAGAGTTATTCCTTCAAATTCTCAGAAGTTTTCTGATGTTCTTGAAGAGTTGAAGGAGACAAGAAAGGAGATTCAAAAATAAAGGCTTGTGTTTTGAGAACTCTTGAAATTCAGAAGTCCCTGGTTCGACATCTTCAGACTAGAAGGTTTGTTGGAATTGACTCATTTCTTCACGAACCATATGTTCGCATGGTTATTGACGACAAGGAGTTCGGGGACGATAAAGAATTATTCAAAGGTCTCAGTGTGTAGTAAATCTTCTTATGAGAATTTTATTCTTGTGTTTTTAGGAAGAATAACTAGAGTTTGGAATAGATATTGAAAAGTCGTGGGTACAACAACCACACCCAATAATTCGTTTGGCAATCTGTATGGACTAACTCCAATATACTTTCACAAGAATCAACTAGACAGTCAGACTCAATCTTAAGAAAAGTATATCAAAGAGTTATATCTCAATTTCTCAATTCAATCCGCAATCAAACAAATAGGAATTTGCGAGCCCGATTGAATATAAGAAATAACTTGGACGGTATCAAAAACCAATATCCAAGTGTCAATCAATTTAATCAACAACCCAAAGGTCGGATTCACAATTGATTGAACTTACGTACAACCTGTGATATTTCAATTATATAAAAAATATAATGCGGAATAGAAATAACACAGACACCAGAAATTTTGTTAACGAGGAAATCACAAATGCAGAAAAATCCCGGGACCTAGTCCAGAATAAACACACACTGATTATAAGCTGTTACACCAATTTCTTACTACCTATTCAGACTACATGTAATACCTGCTTCAACAAAAACTCCTAAAACAACACCGATTGTGTTTAGGAATTCTTCTCGTAAATATTCTAGTAGAACCCAAGGCTCTCTTTAGAAGATACGACAACACGATTGATACGATTCGATTTTTGTTTGCACAAAACACCGATTTGATTTCCCTTTAGATGTACATCAAGGTTTTGTAAATCTTGTGTTTATTTTGATAACAACAATTACTAGGTAAAAGTAATATCAAAACAGACTTGTAGATTAGGGTTTTATCTTACATCAGTATACGTACACACAAGGAGTCCGTGAACCTGATTTTCGTAAGTGAACTCGGGCGATTCCAATGATCAATTTCCAAGTTAAGAAAACCCTAATAATTCTACAACAAGAACAACTAGAATAAATCTTGAGATATCTTGTTTAAAACTTCTTAAGGATTTTTTCGAGATACCTTAATCGAAGTTTTCTTTCTAGCTTCCGATTTCGACTAACAAGTGCTGGTATACGATTGTAAACTGAAATCTATCAAAACCTAGGGTTTATGATCAACAACTCTTGAATGGTTTTATATCAGAAGAGAAAACCTTAGAATAGACAAGAGGTGAAAAACCTAGATTACAAGTTGTACGATCAATCACGAAGATTAAATCCAACTCGGCTTTGTGATCCCCAATACAAAGACTTTTATCTCACTCTTGTTCATGAAGAACATAAGACATGGAAAACAACCTTATGAAGCTTACACCAATTTTCCAAAGGGGATAAAAACGTGTAGCACTCATGAACCTTTATTTATAGTGAATAAGGTAGCTTGCAATCTAATCAGGGTTTAGGCTATTTTCCTTTTTCAAGACTCTCCTAATTATGGGAGTCTTTCCTAAGTTACAACTCTTGCCAAAATAATTAAATAAATAATTAATTAGCAAATATTGTATTTATGTGAATAAATCACTTTTTAACTTAGGAAGGAATCACAAACACTTTAATATGGTAATCAAATATGTTTGGATTAATAGCCAACTTGCCTAGATAAGGAAACATCACCAGTTTGACCAAAAATGCCTTTTAGTCACGTAATTGGGCCTAAGTCCGTGAACCGTTACAAGCAGTCCATGGATTGTTTCCTACTTTAATAAATCACTCATAACTTCATTGTTATAACTCGGAATTGAGTGATTCTTGGCTCGTTAAATTCGTAAGCTCATTCACTATAACATGAGAACCTTTCCAGGGATAAAGGTTATTTCACAGAAGTCGTGGCTCAAATAACCTCAAGTATATATACATAAATGTATGTTAACCGTCATAGGAATTGTTCCATAGAGTGAGCATTTGTTTCGATAGATTAGAAAGGTAGAATTGAACAAGAATCCAAATGAAATCAATCACCACATACCTTTGTTGATGAAGTCCTTGTTGATGTCTTCTTGTAATCTTCAATCTTCATCCTTCAATAGTAGTTCTTCTTAGGCCTAATCTAGTCCGAAACTATCTTTAGTATACTAAATCAAGAATGCGTTTTGGAAACTAAATTTGATAACTAGCTTGACATACCACGCTAGTGGGTTCGACCAAGCAATGATCTAACAACCATTATTGTGATTACACATAGCTATGTCCAACGTTTTTCATCTTCAATGTTTTTAGATTTACTTGTTTAAATTCTAAAGTTTGTTTGGAAGATGATTTTTGCAGTATTAATCTTTATGCTTTTATATATTGCAATTTGAGATGGGATATGTGTGTTTACGTCCGTGAACTTTGATTGTCCCATACGTGGTCAAGAGTTAAGTCTTTCATATGTCGATATGCAAGTATTGATAAAAGATCGAAAGAACTTTTGACAAACAAAAGTTAAGCCTTTTATGTATTTATGCAAATATTGATGGAAGAAAGGATGAGATTTTGTCTACAAAGATTAAATATATTGTATGTCATTGTGCAAATAGTGACGAAAAATATTCTTTGTTTATTCTGCAGTATTGATCTTCCCTGATCCATATTTTTTATGTATATATTATGTGGCTCCATAAGTTCTCTTATGTTGAGCATTTCCGATTAAATTAATCATGGATTCTTTTGTGGTTAACTTAATTGAGTAATTTGGATACAAATTCATATTCTTATGTGATTTGTGTTTTCCAAAAAAATCCTTATTTTATTGTGAAAATAAGGTCGCTCTTGTTGTTCTTTCGGGAATGACATTTTATGGGGAAGAGTTCTTAATTGAAGTTGTGCTTAATTGCCAAATCTTTGTGGGGAGTGCGGATGTGGAATATTATAGGGGTTATCTTGTATCTTTATAAACTCCTTGATGAATGCATTTAGTTTCAGCTATATGATTGCATCTAAAAAGTTGATATGTGCTTTGTTTTGGTCATGAAGTGTCTCTATGGAAATTTCATTAGGATCCCACTAGTTTTCGTACCTTTGCCAATTTTATTGACAAAAAGGGGGAGAATTAATGTGTAGTTCACACTACAAATACATATGGTTTTCGGATCATTATGTAAGGGGGAGTGGTTTCCATGTGAGATGAAGTATTGACTAAGGGGGAGTGATACATATCACCATAGTATTGTTGTCGAAGTTGTGATACAATATGTTACCAAGGTAACTTAGATTGCAAACCCTGATTTGGAAGACAATATAAAGGAGAACTCTAGCAACTAGCAAACCTAATCCCCACACCTCCTGTGTGATACTAGTTGTATAAGATATAGTCGATTCTTCTTTAACCTTAGGTTTCTACCGAGACCCTGTAGGTTAACGACTTAAACACTTCATTGGGATTGTGAAGCCAGACCCAATTATTTTCTCTGTAGTTGCTTGATCTGATATTGCTATTTCTATCGTATTTGAGTACGATCGTAAGATTGGCTTGAGATTAATTTCTCTGATAGGCAAGATAGAAAAGTAGTCACAAACTCTCCGTCTCATCATTTGTGATTCCATAATATCTTGTTTCCCTAGTCGATTAAGATTATTGTGAGGTGATTGAAAATTCTAGGTTGTTCTTCGGGAATATAAGTACGAGTTATCAATTGGTTCATGTTCACCTTGATTTATCAAAAGACGGAATAAAACTCGTAGGTGTTTCTATGGGAGACATATTTATCTATTCATGTAGACTTTTCTGTGTGATACAGACTTGTTTATTAAAGTCTTCGACTTTGGATTGTAGCAACTCTTAGTTGTAGGTGAGATCAGCTAAGGGAATCAAGTGCATAGTATCCTGCTGGGATTAGATACATAAGGAGCGCAACTGTACCTTGGATCAGTGTGAGATTGATTGGGGTTCAACTACAGTCCAGACCAAAATTAGTTTGTAGTAGGCTAGTGTCTGTAGCGGCTTTATACAATGCATGTTCAATATGGACTAGGTCCCGGGGTTTTTCTGCATTTGCGGTTTCCTCGTTAACAAAAATTTCGGGTGTATGTGTTATTTCTTTTCCGCATTATATTTTGTTATATAATTGAAATATCACAGGTTGTGCGTTAAATCGATCAATTGGTAAATCCAACCTATGGTTGTTGATTGAAATTGATTGATACTTGAACATTGGTCCTTGGTAACGTTCAAGTTAATTTCTCTTGTGTGCAATTAGACTCGCAGATTTCTATTTTCTTGAGTAAGTATTGAATCGAGAAATTGAGATATAATTCTTGGATATAGTTTTTATAAGATTGAGTCTTACTGTCTATTTGATTCTCTTAAAAGTATATTGGAGTTTATCCATACAGATTACTAAGTGAAATATTGGGTATGGTTGTTAGACCCCCGCTTTTTCACACTTGAAGGAGACGAAAAGACGAAGCTAATGGCGAAAGAATGGAATCATTACGAACTCGTATGAAGATTTTACAAGCATTTGAAGCAAGTCAAAGTTGCGAATTCTGTAACGCACAGTGTTATACGGGCACCCAGACTAATTACTCAAGGCAACCATGGAATGAAGCTAAACAGGACTGACAATTGGTTACAATGTTAAAGGCACCAGCTGTTATCGAAATCGCATGCGTTGCTATCTCAAGCATGTTTGTCAATGTTAGTGATCAAAACTGTAAGTCTTGATTTCTAGTCTGCTATATCTAAGGTCTCGGACTAGGATAGAAAGTGTAGTTGAGCTCAAGAACTCCATGGCGATCATCATACAAGACGAAGGACTACTCAAGGAACTGGTGTATCTTCGTCGACTAAAAGGTATGTGGAGACTTGAACTTATCTATCACTCAAAAGTTTGTTTATATCTTATCTTGAGACAAAAGTCGTTTTGCTATATAGACTTAGATTATACACATTTGGTATTTCGAGCCGAGTTTACCTCGCCTATATATTTCTCGAAATATGTGTTGGTAAAGCTTTCGCTTTAGCCAAGTTCATCTTTACCTAGTGACGAAAGTCATGTTATGTTTCAATCACTTTGAAAATTGCTCTGACGAGAAATGGTTTGTGAATAACAACTATATAACGTCCTCTAAGAATGTTTTAATGATTGAAATGAGAGTTTATACTATATAACCATTTGGAGGATATAAGTATTGTTGTGGAAAAATATATGTATAAGTCTTTATTGCTTGAACCAAAGTTTGCGAACTTTGTTGATCAAGTGAACCGAAGTAATGCGTGAGTTAAGTCCGCGAACTGGCGAAGTTCTCAAACCCGAGAATTTCTGCTGGAGTTTGTGAACTCCATCTGGGAATTTAAGTCCGCGAACCCAGTCCGCGAACTTGAGTAGGTTATGTCTAAAAACGATGTTTAGTGAACTTACCTTTATAAACTAAGGAATGCAATTGAAAACCATGGCTATAGAGTTCATGAACTGATTCATGTGAATCAAATCGTTTTTGCTTCAATTGTGTCTTGTGTAGTACATAAGATTTCCTTGCAGTTGAACAACTCTCTAACTAGTTCATTTGAGTCATTTGAACTAGTTATGGTGAAGAAGAACATGGTTGATATGAAAGTGATCATATGGCTAACCATTTGGTTAACTATTGTTGAACCAACTAATGTACAAGTTTGGGTACGGTTACACAAGCCCAGGAACGTGCATTTCATTTGTGTATAACAAGCTATGTTTTCGATCTAAAGGTTGATAAACATTAGCTTGAATCTAATTAGGTTTTAATCTAACGGTGAATATTGAATGCTTTGTTACTAAGCTAACATTGATTGCAAACCCTGATTTGAAAGACTATATAAGGGAGAACTCTAGAAACTGGGAAACCTAATCCCCACGCATTCCGTGTGATACTAGTTGTGCTAATCTAGAGTCGATTCTCCTTTAAACTTTGGTTTCTTCTTCTAAACCAGGTTAACAACTTAAAGACTTCATTGGGATTGTGAAGCCTGACCGATACTACTTTTCTTGTAGTTGTGTGATCTGATCTTGTTGTTTCTATCGTACGAGTACAATTGTAATAATTGGATTGAGATTTATATCTTCGATAGGCAAGATAAAAATTAACCACAAACATCTTTCGACTCATCGTTTGTGATTCCACAATATCTTTTTTCGCTGCGTCGATTATGACTATTATGAGGTGATTGATAATACTAGGATGTTCTTCGGGAATATAAGACCGGTTTATCAATTAGTTCCTGTTCACCTTGATTTATCAAAATACGGAACAAAACTCATAGGTATATTCGTGGGAGACGAATTTATCTATTATCATAGACTTTTCTGTGTGATACAGATTTGTTTATTAAAGTCTTCGACTTTGGGTCGTAGCAACTCTTAGTTGTGGGTGAGATCAGCTAAGGGAATCAAGTACGTAGTATGCTGATGGGATCAGAGAAGTGTGAGCATAAATGTACCTTGGATCAGTGTGAGATTGGTTGGGGTTCAGCTACAGTACAGACCGAAGTTAGTTTGGAGTAGGCTAGTATCTGTAGCAGCTTAATACAATGTGTGTTCAATCTGGACTAGGTCCCGGGATTTTTCTGCATTTGCGGTTTCCTCGTTAACAAAATTCTGGTGTTTGTGTTATTTCTTTTCCGCATTATATTTTGTTATATAATTGAAATATCACAGGTTGTGTGTTGTTCAATTAATTAGAATATTCGACCTTTTGGTTGTTGATTTAAATTGATTGACACTTGAATATTGGTCTTTGTTACCATCCAAGTTATCTCTCCAGTATTTGATAAAGACTCACAGATTTCTATTTGCTTGAGTATATATCAAATCGAGAGATTGAGATATAAATTCTTTGATGTACTTTTTATCTAGATTGAGTCTGACTGTCTAGTTGATTCTCTAGAAAGTGTATTGGACTTTGTCCATACAGATTGCTAAGCGAAATATTGGGTGTGGTTGTTAGACCCCCGCTTTTTCAATTGGTATCAGAGCAGGCAAACACGTTAAATACCTTATAAGTCTGTGTTTGTAGCGATTTTATTATGGACGAGTCTATCTCTAATAACGTACCAGTTCAGAAATTACCAGATGATTCTAAAATCTTGGATTCACCTGAGAGAACTGTCACATCAAAGTCAATATCTAAACATTCTCTTGATGTAAAAACTGCTGATTGGGAAACTCTCCTAGAAGAACAATTAGATGTACTTTCTGATGAAGGTGATTCAGATATTGATAGAGATGTTGATGAGGAAGTCTCAGAGTATGTTATGTTTTTGGATTCGTGGAATATGAAGAAGATTACAATTTCTCATGTATCACCTCTTCTGACTCCTCTCTGTCGAGAAAACAAGAAATTGAGAAGATGTTACGCATGTGTTTATTTTTCGAATCGTTCTAGCGAATCGATCCTCAAGGATTCTGAGGAAAACCTACGTATGAAGTCACTTGAATGTGATAATCTTTATCAACAATACTTTTTGTTGGAAGAGAAACTTGCAGAATCTGAAGCAAGGTTTAACTCTCAACAAATTAGTTTTGATGACAGAGAAAGTGCTTGTCTCGCTCGAGAAAAACGCCTTGAGGATGATTTAGCTGCTGCTCTTGATAAAATCAATATGTTGGAAGATGACTTGAAAAAGTTCAATACTAGTTCAAGCAAATTAACCACTATGCTAGGAGCAAGTAAAAATCATCGTGATACACGAGGATTGGGCTATAAGGGAATAGATGCTCCAAGTATTAGCAAAGAGGTAAAATTTGTCAAGTCTAGTGATTCTTCTCAACAAAAGGTTTCCACTGATGGCAAAAGTGAAATACCTTCACCGACAATTAAGGTTCGAAAGAGCAAAGTATATCAACCTCCAAAGTCAGCATATACAGATCGAGGTAAGAACATTCCTTATGTTTGCCACTATTGCGGAAATAAAGATCACATATAAAAGAGATGTCGTTTCCGTATAAGGAATGAGAAACTTCATGATGTTCTTGTTTGGGCATCACAAGAAGTTGTGAAACCAAGATCATATGTTAAGGCTAATCCCCTTAATACTACATGTTGTAACTGTCCAACCTTTAGGCAAAGGAATCAGTGTTGTGATAAACCTATTTTTGCCTATAAACGTCATACAAATCCTCGTAATGGTTATCAAAAGGATAACTTCGTAACGACGAAGACAAGATCCGAGGTTCCCAGTTGGAGAAAGACTAACTTGCAAAAGAATAGTAAATCCAATCCTCTTTCGAGAAATCTTGAAGAGAGTAATGGGAAGAAGGTTCCAGTTATTTCTAAACGCACTCATAAGTGGGTTTCAATGACACTTTGTGTCAATGACACATTTAGTGTGAAAAGAATGATCTCCCAGAAAATTCCATGACTATGGAGACGGCAGTATCCATGATGTTGGAACTTAAAGAGTTCTTTGTAAAGATGGATTTGGATGTGAAAGGTTCTAAAAGTGATATCTTTCATGATAATCCAAAATTCACTTGTGGTGAGCAAGACATTGTTTACCTCAACACAACTTGAGTTTGTTTTAAGTGCATCCTCACCAAGGAATGCCCTGTTATGTATACGGTGAGGGAAGCACGAAAATTGGGGCGCACATATTATGTTTGGTAAGGCTGTAGAATTCAATTGGATTCATCTAAAAAGGTATGTCTATAAACTTGAACAAGATTTGTGCTTTTAATACAGTGTGTGTTCAATATGGACTAGGTCCCGGGGTTTTTCTGCATTTACGGTTTCCTCGTTAACAAAATTCTGGTGTCTGTGTTATTTGTTTTCCGCATTATATTTTGTTATATAATTGAAATATCACAGGTTGTGCGTTGTTCAATCAATTAGAATATCCGACCTTTTGGTTGTTGATTTAAATTGATTGATACTTGGATATTGGTCTTTGGTACCATCCAAGTCATCTCTCCAGTATTTAATAAAGACTCGCAGATTTCTATTTGCTTGAGCATATATCAAATCGAGAGATTGAGATATAAAATCTTTGAAATACTTTTTATCTTGATTGAGTCTGACTGTTTAGTTGATTCTCTAAAAGTATATTGTAGTTTGTCCATACAGATTGCTAAGCGAAATATTGGGTGTGGTTGTTAGACCCCCGCTTTTTTACCAGCCATGCAGATCAGGGGCATCACCTTTCTTCTTCATGCACAAGCGATCAAAACCAGGATTCTTTTCACGTGGAAATTAAACTATTGTCCTTGCTTTGATGGGCCTCTATAAATATCCCTAACAGACTTTACAAATATCCCCGATGGCATAATTGAAATTTTATCTAAAATCTGAATTTATATGATTCCTTATTTAACCTTTCACTCTTACTTTCCTTCTTTTATTTTCTATAAGCCATAGAGAAATCTCCATCCTCCCACCATCACCACCATCGCCATCCCCCCCACCATAACTACCATCTCGATCGTCTCCGCCACAACCACCACCATCTCGATCATCTCCGCCACAATCACCACCACCACCACCATTATTTCAGAGTGAGAGAGAAACATATTTGAGAGAGAAGAATTTTGAGATTGACAGAGAGATTTTCTGCCGAAATTCGAACCAAACCCACCACCACCATCTTCAGCTTCACCACCACCTCTACGACCATCATCTACATCGCCGCCACCACCACTACCATCATCATCTTCATCTCGTCACCAGCAACGTTATTTTTAATATACCAGATTCAAAAATACTAGAACTATTACCAGAAACAGATTCAAAGATGCGAGATCTGATTTTAGGTTTCGATTTCTGGTAATTTTAGAAGTGAACTTCTTCGAATTATAGAAGCTCATAAATTAATAGTGATAGTGGAGGCGATGGTGGAGGAGGTATGTATTGGAATATATTTCTACTCCACTTTTAATGTCTCTTACAGATTTAAGGGTTTATTTTCTAAATTAAAAGTCCTTCTTCTCAATCAATATAGCAACAAATTCGATTTTTCAGATCCATTTGATACATCAACAACTAATATTAAATAAATAGGATTAGAAGATGCATTATTCAATGCTTATATTAATTATTGAGAGATTTGGATCTATAATGGAAGATGGTGGTTGTAATATGAATCTGGAATTGGTGATGTCTAGTAATACGGTGGTGATACTAATGATAGTGGTGTTTCTGCAGGGAGGGACTTAGAGATTTGTGCATTTTAGTTTTGTAAAATTGAGTGTCAAAATAAAACCAGTAAGATGAGTAGGCGGTGTAGTAAATCCTGGTGGTAGTGGTGGCGGTGGTATGGCTGTGGAGTGAGAAATTATCATCAACAACAACATTCCTTGATCAGATTTATTTCACACTTGCTAGCTGGTGGTATTGTTGATGCTGTTTTTAACACTTGTACCGCTCACTTTACTAGTCTCATTATCCATTTCCAGGTTCATTCCCTATTCAATTTCTTTTTCTGCACTTCATTATGGAATCAACTCTTGTTATTGATCCATTTATGGGATCAACTACTGTTGTTGATCCATTTATGGGATCAACTCCTGTTGTTGACCCAATTGTTTATGGGATCAACTATTGTTTTTAATCCTTTCAACTCCTGTTGTTGACCCAATTTTTTATGGGATCAACTACTGTTGTTGATCTTTTCAACTCCTGTTATTGACAATATTGCCTTTGGATAAGTATAATCATGCTTATAGTTTAAATCATGTTTGTAGTTTAAATCATATAAATTTCTTCCAATGTTGAACTTGTGGTGCAATGGTAGCATGACTGACTCTATGTCAGATGACGCGTGTTTGACTCACGCCAAGTTCACTCCATTTACATGGATCAAATTTCATTGTTGATCCAATTTAGGGGATCAACTACCATTGTTGATCCCCTAAATCGGGTCAACTTCTACTATTGATCCTTTTTTTTTGGATCAACTACCATTGTTGATCCCCTAAATTGGATCAACTTCTACTGTTGGTTTTATTTTTATTTAGATCAACTACTGTTGTGGATACAAAAATATCTAAACCAGTGGTGGCGACGGTGGCGTTGGTGGCGGTGGCGGACTAGTGGTGGTGGCGGCAACGGACTATTCGTGGTGGAGGACTGGTGATGGTGTAATGGTGGTGGTGAAGGAGTGGTGGTGGAATATTAGTGGTGGTGGCGGTTGGAAGTAGGTGGTGGAATGGTAGTTGAATGTTGGTGGTGGTGGTGCTAGTGGTGGTGGTGAAGTGGTAAAGGAAGAAATTTGTACCATTTTGAAATAAAGAAAAATAGTATATGGGTGAGGGTATTAAGATAATCTAATTTTAAATGGATAAGGTTATTAAAAAGTATGGACATATTTATTGTTGTATAAGGATATATTTACTGGGGTTCAAAAGCAAGGACATGTAAAAAATGTACCCTCTTTTCACGACCAGGAAAAACTGGTTCAGCTATCTGTTGATATAAATGGGTTTGAAAAATATTAGTGGCTGCTGTTGATGGCAGTTGAGCTCGATAAGAAGATCAGGGAAAGGTGCAGGCGTCACTAGCAGCCTTGTTGATTTATGGAGTTCGAGACTAGCTGTAGCCGATGGTGCTGGGATTTCGATGAAGATTAATGGGTTTTGATCAACCACGTGAGAGGTCTTGATGATGATTGGAACTTGCAGTAACGATGGATGAATGTTGATTCATGATGAAGACTGAAGTTGGTTGCAGCTCCGCGAGATGATGGTTGCTGATATTGGACGCGAGCTCGAGTCACAACAGACAGCTCTGGACCACTGTTATTATCGATGATCTAGGAGAGCATATTGAATGGGAACTTGAGATGGCAGAGGTAACTCTGTTCGGAACTGTGGATAGTTTGGCAGTTGGGTTGATCATTGTGCTGGTAATGGGAGCTCGTGAAGATGGAGGAGGATGTGTTGCTGCTCGCGTTTGTTAGGAGTTATATGTGCTGATGGAGGTTCATGCTGATGGCCTGCTGTTGCTATGGAGATGATTGAAGCTCGAGATAAGCGAGTTGGGATGATGAAGATGGATCTCGATCTTTGCTAAGAGTACATAGAAGTGAGATGGACTTGATTCAGCCGGAGTTGAAATCCAGAAGCTTTGGATTTTCACAGAGAGCCTGGTATACGCGGAAGTTATTGGATTGGATTTGAAAACTCAGGGGAATTAAAAACTCACGACTATCAGAGTATCCGTGGATGGCTAGGGTCGAGAATGAAAATCCAGGGGGAAAATATTTTCACGGAGTGGTTTATGTCCGTGAGTTTCCGAGGCAGAAAACTGGAAATCCCGGGACTTTGAATTTTCACGGTGACATGTGTGTCTGTGATTCTGACGGGAGTAAATAAAATTCCAGGGAAAAATAAAACTCACGGAGGGAGTTATATCTGTGAAAGCTTGAGAAGGTCAGTGTAAATTTACACTTTCAGCTCCTCCGAACTGATAGGCTAATAAGGCTAAGCCAGGATTTTTGGGCTGGACTTCTACCTCCTGCATGAGCCCTTGAAGATTGTTTGGACGTGGGTTGTCTTTCACGCGAGTTGTACATGATTTTGGTGTTAGGCTGGCTAGTTTTGGTAACCAGTTGACCGGGATTTGGCGCATGGGCGCAGCTACAATTTGGACACCTATATAAGAGATATTTTTATCATATATTTGGGGAATCTTTTATGAAGCCTTTGGAGAGAAGAAAACAAGGAAGAAAAGCCAGGGTTTTGGAGCGATTGCACCATCGTAACGATTTCTCTTTCATTTTCTTATATGTTTAACATGGGCATTTCTACATCCATGAGTAGTTAAATCCATAATTGGTTGAGGATGAATTATGAGTTATAGACATGATTTGAGTTATTATATAAATTTATTTTGAAGTTCTTCACATAGTTATTGATTGTTTATACTGATTTGAATATTTATGATTGATTGATAGATTGTTTAGGTGGCCAACTTAATTAATCTGTTGATTCAATCAAATGGTAGTATTGAGTTACGAGATAAGTAATAGTCAAGTAATTCATACAAAAGTAGAGAACATAAGACCTTGCAGAGGGATTATGTGTAGCAATTGTGTGTATAAACAACACTAAAAATTGGACCTTGAGCTAAGAGTCTAACTACTAATATCAATCTTTAATTCACAAAAGATTGTAGCATTCGACCAAATTACACCTTGAACGAGCTACTACTAGGTGGTTTAGACGAATAGAATCTGGTACTGGAGAGTTTCCGTACTCAGTGATTTAAGGAATTCAGGGGATAGCACTGAGCTAGCTGTTATTCCATGGTTGGTAATAATCTGTGATTAATTATATTAATGGATGAATACAATAACTTGATGATGGTTTAGTAACAAAGAAAGGATTCCTCGATCATATCTCTCTCTATTGCTTACAACTCAATCTTTATTTGCTTTATTGTCTACTTTGCTTTAAACTAAAACAAAACCCCCATGGTGACATTTTGACAACTAAATATCCCTGCTCTTCGTGGGAAAGACCTTGACTTCCATTATACTACCTCCGTTTCTGGAAAAGTTTTACTTTCACTTTTTCATTTTAGCCTAAAAATAGGCCAAATTGAAAAAGTGAAAATAACACTTTTCCAAAAACGGGGGAAGTATTACTAGTTAATTGAGCGGATTTAAGATTACTAATTTGATTGCACCTACAAAACGCATCAACATCTCCTTGGGAATGGATTACAACATGGTGTCAAGGCACTGGCAGAAGTATGATAGCTAAGATGGCGATCATAAGTTGGTTTTTGTGGAAGGAACGTTGTTGTGTGGTATTCAACATCAAACTAGTATATCTATAAGTAACTTTCTACATAGTTCAATAATTGTATCACGTACTAAGCATGCGACGAATTCTGAGATCCCCAAATGGTTTCCACCTGACAGTGATCATGTTAAAGTTAATACTGATACATCCTTTTGTCATTTAGCTAAGGCTGAAGGCTGTGGACTAATTTTTCGTGATCTTGCAGGTACTCACCTAGGGAGAAGATGTATTAACTTCAGGGGAGCATTGGGAACAGAACATTTAGAAAGTTTAGCGGTTGTTGAAGCATTGAAAATGACTTTGTAACTAGGATTAGAAAGTTTAACGGTTGTTGAAGCATTGAAAATGACTTTGCAACCGGGATTCAGGAAACCGAGTATTGAAACTGATTATCTCAGTCTAGTACAAGCAATTCCAGGAAGAGATGTTAATGTCCCATGAGATATAAGAGGCATTAGTGAAGACATGATTTTTTTGTTAAATACTTTTGATAGTTGGTAAAAATGTTAGCAAAAAAGTGTGCTGATAAATTGGTGAAACATGCTAGAAAAGAGGGTATTTTCCATACATGGATAGGGGAACCCCTATATTCATGTTAAACTCTATTGCGCATGATTGCGTTCAATTAATAGATGGTATGTTTGGATCAAAAAAACAAAAAACAACGAGGATTGCATTATAGTGAATTGTGAAAACTTATATTGTATAGGCCTGTAAGTCTTTAGATAGAACGTTGGATTAACCTCTTAAAAATACATCAATGAAATGTGGAAACTTATATTGTCTAGGCGTTTAAGTCTTTAGATAGAAAGCTGGATCAGCCTCATAAAACTACATCGATAAATGAACACACTACAGTCATTTTTCAACTTTTTTCTTTGGAGTAGATCCATATAAAAAAGGGTCATGTTAACTTATACCCGTATATAGGTTAAGAGTGAATAAATAATTAATACTTTGTATTGAGTTTAGATATTTCTATTGGGATCGTAATTATCTTGAAAGTATAAACTTTCCTTGAAAGCAAAAACTAAAGTTCCTTGTAACACCCTAATTTGGCTAAATTTGTTGTTTTCTCTCACTATATCAACACTCATCAAATAAATGACTTTGATGTGTATTCTCATCATCTCTTTTGTAAGGAAATAAACTGAAAAACCAAATCGACTTTTGTTCTTCCTTTATTCACAAGATCAACTTTTTTTTTTGTAACCAGAGAATCATCGTCATGTACATGACTTCTTGGTTAAAAGCTTTAGAGACTCATCGAGATGTTTTTTCCTAATTTAAACAAATACTATACTTTTTCAAAATTATCACAATCAAATCCAACAAATATGAAACCGATAAATATTTCCATCTAAATCAAAGGTTAATTAGAATCTCTCTAAGCAAATTGTTGCAATTTTTATTTAATTAACACTGAATTCTTCATTTACCTTAAATCCATCATTTTTTTTTGCGTATTACCTTCATCAATGACGAAATTAGTTTTAGTTTTATGATGTTTTGATCTTGTTTGTAATTGATTATTCTGTTCTTGATTCCATTTTTTGTTACGTATTTTAGGGGAGAGGTTAAGGAGACGGATCAAGAGGAAGAAGAAGTTGTACAGAGAATGCAAACAACGTGATTTTTGTCTTTTTAAAAGGGTAATTATGGAAATATATTTCTCATTAATTTAATTAATTTTTTTACCTCATGCCAATAGATAATTCCAAAACCCAACATAAAAGTTCATTAGACCAAGTACTATGGTAAGCGATTTCGCTTCGCTATAGTCTAATTGTAGCGAAATCCAACTATCATGGTCTTCCATCTCTGTTTAGAGTAGCGATATTCCTTCACTACACTTTCAAGTTGATTACATCTGATGCGCCTTGTACTAAGGAAAGTCACACGGAAATTCAATTTTTCTGTGCTTTTTCACTTTACAGAAACTCAGTTTCTCTGTGGTTTCCAACGGATAATGAGTATTCGTTTCTGGTTTCTACTCTTTATTCCTAAAACTTATCTTTTTCACCTTTTTTATTTACGAAAACTTTTTTTTAACCTGTTATATTTTTTTCTGTTAATTATCTTTTAACCTATACAAATATTCCATGATAAAAAAAAATTAGAAAAAAAACACGGAAATTGAGTTCCCATTTTGCACTATTTGCATGGAAACTCAATTTCCATGTTGTTTAGCTAAGGGATTCCTTTTTCCCACAGTGAGATGGGGGCATTTCACTACGCTTCAAATAAGGGATAGCTAAGGGATATCTCTTACCATTGTGCTTACTCCTTAATAACCTATATACGTGTATGTTGGAAATTGGGTACAAGTGGATGAAAACAAAGAACAAAAAAGAATGTTGTAACACTGAACTTCAAAGCCTTGGATTCTTTTCAGCATATATTTTGACCCTTCCCAAGTAATTGACAAGTACAATTGGTAAATGAAACAATGCTTCCAGGTTATGATGAAGTCCTAACAACGTTGTTGGATTCAAGAGTTGTACTCCCTTGACCCATCCAAGAACACACAGTATGAGATTCTGATGATGCTTAGAGAGAAGAGAAAAACATAAATTTTGGATGATGTTCAAGTGGGAGAAAGTCTGTGCTATTTAAAGAGGATTTCATGTCTATTGGAGATGTCTCTTCATTTCCAACAGACGCTCTCAAACGACATCCATCAATGAGAAGAGACGCATCTGTAAGAATTTATGAAAAACGAAATTAGGTTTCAAATTTTAAAATTCAAAACCCAAAAAAATATATAGAAACGTCGTCTCGCACTCTGGTAAGGGGCGATGCCCTTAGACCCCCACGACCTGACCTGTCATAGCCGATGGTGTTGCCCCTCTCCAGATCCCCTTTCGTAGCGACAAATATTTGAAAAAATATTCAACATATAGTATATAAGTTAATAGGACCCTGAGAAAGTAAATTACTTTCGGATACAGGGTTGTCAATTTTATCGTGTAATTCTCGGTTGCCCTAGCAGTGCTCACTGCTCATCATTATCACTGTAGTTCTCGTATTCGGAAATAGAGTACGTGTGTGTATATTTGGTGGAGTTAATGATCAACAACCTTACATAAAACTTTTTGTTTTGGTTTTTGATCCTTTGCTCTCTAAACAGCGAAATTCACGGACAACTAAGACAAGATTGTCTCAATTGGTCCGTGGATGTCCGGATGATGTCGATTTAGGCAGCGCCTTATCAACTAAACCATTTAACTGTCAGTCATTTGAGAAGCACCGTTACACTTAAATGATGGTGAAATTGTGCTTTTAGTTAGGGATGGGTTTCTTGTTTTGCTTCCCTTCCGCTACCAAACAAACATGGTGGTGAAATTTCGTGGATAAGTAAGCAGCATATAGATCACACGTTAGTAGTGGCGTCACTTCACCTTATTACGTTTCGTCACAGAACAAGTAAGCTCCATTGATATTTATCTTCTTTAAAACTATAATAATAATTATCTCCTCTTAATTTGTTTATTTCCAATCCAAATATTCATAATAATGGTCCTTAACTTCTACTGGTAATAAAGAATCCCCCATTTTAAAACAAGTTAGAAAGCATTGACCGATAAATGAACGTTCACATGGTTTCCAATTGATCCATAGATACTCCCAGCTGCATGTCCTTGACTCGTTGCCATGTGGACATGTAAGACTTACCTTACCTACCGTTCCAATTGGAAAACATCCTGTAAATGTTATAAAAATAAGTATAATCTTTGAAGTCTGATCCTTAATTAGCTGTAAGGTCATTATTAGGGTTCCTAGATCCTTCAACCTTAGACTACCAGTGTTTTTACATCAGCAAGTCAAAATGAAGTTTTACTCCTAAGTTGGCACAAGTTCCCTGGAACAAGCCAATGAAGGCGCGGATAATTCCTATCAGATGTGCAAATAAGCCTCTGGATCCGATCGCAGCGAAATGAAAACTACCAAATA
The DNA here is from genome assembly GCF_003573695.1 of Papaver somniferum. Taxonomy (NCBI): domain Eukaryota; kingdom Viridiplantae; phylum Streptophyta; class Magnoliopsida; order Ranunculales; family Papaveraceae; genus Papaver; species Papaver somniferum. The sequence goes on along the minus strand of NC_039363.1, from coordinate 56,730,744 downwards.
AATAAAATCCCATCAACCGAAATCAACATCGCTATACACGTTTTCCATGTGGGTCACCATTATCCACGATGTCATGGTATAGCCATACTGATAACGTACTGGGTAACTATTGGTCCCAGCAACAGAAATTCTAGTTGATGAAATAAATTTAGAGGGTATATGTGTCTCACTCCCGCTAAGTAATGGCAAGTTGTCAACGCACAGGCCACTACTTCCAGTTCCATGCACCGTGTAAAACAACCAACTAGGTTTGAACAGATCTCTCCGGTCTCTACTGTAAATGATGGACCAAAAAAAAAAAAAAAAAACTAGAGGTTTCTCTGAAAGTTAACAAAGATGATGATGATCAAATAAGAAAAAGTTAACTTGTCATTACTTGCTGTGTGATTTCCTTTAACCAATGTGTTTAACCAAGCAAGTTTCCTCTGTTTAGCTGACATCAATAATTTGAATTATATGCCAAATCACCCAAGAACCAGTCAAAGTTTTATTTCATAATTTTAATCTTTCTTTTCCATCAAAACCTCCGTTAAAGTTAAAAGATAGAACGAGCTCACCCACAAAAATAACTTTTAAGTTTAACTTTGGCTTTTCATTCGACACCCAAGTCAAAATAAACTTTTAACGGTCGTTTATAATTTGTAGTAGTAGTTTTCTTTTTTTTCTTTTTTACAAAGGGAAGGAATATACTAAATTGGTTTGCACTTTCCTAGGAAAAAAACACACTTTCGGGAATATTTACTTTTTCCGGTGAATTATCTGGAAAGTGCTATACTTGTTTCCACTTGGACGTGACTCTGGTAAATTTATAAGTGATGAGCATGTACACAATACACAAAGGGGCCGTTCCCTCTCCTCTCCTCTCCTCTCCTCTCAGGGTGTCACTCATAGTTCAATAAATACAACTAATAGTCTTAGGTTGTCATTCTACATCAGTGTCTCATGCGACATCGTATTCCATTTCTGAAAAGTTTTGAAACATGTTCGAAATACATAATACTATTCGGAAGCATAATAAAAGTCTTAAAACATAGTTGGTTATGGACATAAATGTGTCTATTCGAACAAACATAAATAAGTGTATACCCAACAAACCGTCTTATTCATGGACTTCTGAGTTGCTGGCCTTAAACTTGCAAAAAAACTTTGACTGAAACTGTATCCGGATCTCTAATTGCTGTCAGCTTCCCACGAGGCGGACCGTGATACCGACTTCCTTGCTAGGATCTCGAAAATGCAGGCATTTGAGTTGAGTTGTCAACTTAGGATAGTTTTTGTATTAATCTGCTCTTAGCGAAATAGAGGAAAGGAGTCTGCCGAGATCAATTAAGATTTTAATCTTCTTCATAAGGTCTCTTTAGAAAAAAAAGACACCAGCTTAACAAGAAAGGGAATTTTACTCGATGCAGTAAAAGACACGATGATTGAGAATTTGAGATGAAATAGATATTGTTGAGATCATGTACTGATGATATTATTATCTTCAGTTATTTGTCGCCAATATTCGACTACACGGGAAGATGATTACCTAACTATAAGCTACCTAATCATAGATAGACTCATATACTGCCATCAAGGGCATATAGTTTCCTAATTGCTTTTTACTCGTTGCGTGCTAAATCTCAAACAGACCTTATAAAGGCAATAACGACACACACATTCCACGTATTTTACTAATGCGTCCACACATGCATATTTTACTTTTCACAAATTTCAAATGTTTTCTTTATCTTTTTAATTATTTCCATCAATAATTGAAACCAATTCTCAGCTCCATGCCGCTGTGAGATGAAAACACCGATTACCGGCTGATGAACTATACTGTCTATCACCGGCACCGCTCTTGACCTCTTTTAGAGCGTTTATGCTTCCAAAAGAAAATAAAAAAAAATGATGGAGGCTAAAACGCAAAATACAGCAACTCTGGTGACGAAAATAAAATGTTGAATATAATTCAGCTTGGCTAAAGAAAATTCTCACTGTGGTGGGTTCAGAAGGATTCTACTCTCTCTTTCGCCCTTTTCTCTTGTCACTCTCTTGAATTGCCGCCTTTAAATTATATTCTCAAGGCTTGTCCAGTTTACCAATAAAACACGCCAAATGTTAGCTAACACCACCTAAATTCCGAACCCGTTCAGTTATTATGACACCTCAAAATGTGGCAACAAAATTGGCGGCGAGTTAATTAATAAGCGAATCGGCCCAGTCAATTTAAGTCATTAGATTATCATTAGAAAACACATATTTTAGTCTCAATCTCAGTGAAGTTACACAGAACTGAAGATATATGTACGACTTTTTTTATATACTACCACCACTGCTAGTAGTACTAAGTGAGTTAGAGACAGAGAAAAGGAAAATGAAAAGAGAGAGAGAAACTAAAAACTAAAAACAGCAGAGAAACAAAAAGATCAGACCCTTCTGTAAATTGTCTGTACCTCTCTGTATACCTTTTCTTTGTCTATCTCATCATCATCATCATCAGTTTTTTACAAAAGGTTAGGGTTTCTAAGTTCTTCTTTCTCGATTCCTTCGTTTATCTTTTCTTGAAATTCCATCTTTTTCTGTGTGCTTCTTGATTGGTCTGGTTTTCATGGAATCTTAACTTCTAAGTTTACTTACAAGATTCTTCTCAGAAATCAGTTTCATCCAGTTAACAAGTTTAACTGGTACACGTCTTCAAAAGTTACCAATTCAAGTTTTCTTTCCTCACTTATTTTTCTTAATCCTGAGATCGATTAGATTTGTGATTGTAAGCTCTGGTTCGTCCTTTGCTTTATCCCTGTTAATTTAGCTCAGAATTCTCAGAGTTTATTCAGATTTATTGACTGATTTTCTAAAAATTTCTTAATTATGCTTCATAACTGAGATCTTATAATCTTCTATTTCCCCTCTCTATTGTTTCAGTTTGATTTTTGGATTGGGGAGGTTATTCATGGTTCACTTTATGTTCCGTTAAATGAATTCAGAGCAGCAAATTTGAGGTTTGTGGTGTGAAGGAAAAAAAGAAAAAAGAAGAAGATGGCAATGAACTACTCAAATTGGGATATATGTAAGCTGGTATTGGTGGGATTGTTGGTGATTTTAACCAAACAGATTACTTATGGTTACACTAACGATAAAGATGGTAATGCTCAATTTCAATAGTTGCATACTCCTTTTTACCTAGATCTGATGATATTGTGTTTCTCTTGGTTGTTAAAGAAAATGAAAATTATATCTCACTGAATTTTTTTACTGTTTCAGTGGCTGCAATGAATATCTTGTATGCTGATTTGGGTAAGCCCGTGCTTCCTGGATGGATTCCAAATGGAGGAGACCCATGTTTAGAGGCCTGGCAAGGTGTTACATGCGTGGATTCAAACATAACCTCAATGTACGATTGTATTTCTTAGATTGTTTGCTGTGTTTAATTTTCCTCACTGTAGTTCTTGGTACTCAATTCTTTTAATAATTAATTGGTTTAACAGAATTCTCAATGCTGCTACTATTAATGGAAAGCTTGGGGAAAGCTTAGGTTCCTTTACTGCTTTAGAAACTCTGTAAGTGTTGTCTGTTAATAGCAATTTGCATATCTACAGGATGCGCATTTCAATTACCAGGAGCTGGACCCACCTAGGAGATGCTAACCAAAAATTCTTCCCCAATGGATGGTTAGTATGTTCCTAAGAGGTGTTCATATTGGAATGCGCATCTTGTGGATTTAATTCCTCTTTTCAAAATTGTTTCTCGTGATATTGTCTTTAGTCAGTAACTGGGTTTTATTGTCTATGTGATCACCTTTATTAATGTTTTATTTCTTCTATTGGTTTGCAACAGAGATTTTAGCAACAACCAGATTGGAGGGAGTCTTCCAGCTAGTTTACCTGTTACTATGAAGAGCTTGTATGTTCTGTATCTTTCTCAGTTTATGTAATCAAATATCAATAATGCGTTTCAGCTTGCACTTTGTTGTCTATGTCTTATATCCATAAGCATGTGGTCTTCCTTGAGTATGTCAGGTTTCTTTCAGCAAACCAGCTCTCGGGAAGCATCCCTAGTTCTTTATCTTCCCTAATGCAACTCTCAGCGATGTAAGCATGTAGCTAAGCCTGTTTGTCTTCAGTCAGCCCTAGTTGGGATACTCAAAAATTTGCTTATGCTTTTACTTATCTAAGTTATTTCCAATAGGTCGTTAAACGACAATCATTTAAGCGGAGAAATACCAGATGCCTTTATGGCCTTTCCAGGATTAGTAAATTTGTAAGGAAGTTGCTGGTTTTAGCTTATCTTATTGTTTGGGGTTCACTTACTAGGTTCAGAAGTTGATAAGGAATTGTTACCATCTTTGTGCAGGGATCTGTCCAGTAACAATTTAACTGGTGAACTTCCACCAACAATTGAAAGTTTGTCATCTCTGACAACATTGTAAGGAACTTAACATGCTAAGCTTGTTATATCTACACCTCTATTTTACTTTGTTTTTGCAAATTTATTGAGATTTTTGTTTGGCAGGCATTTACAGGATAATCAATTATCTGGAACTCTTGATGTTTTACAAGACCTTCCTCTGAGCGACCTGTAATTTTTCCGATCACTCCATTTAAATAAATTTTTTCTCTTCTTCTGACAATAAGATAAGGTCTTAAGTCACCTCATTTAATTGCAGTATGGAATATAAATACTGTCTGTTGATTTCTTTTGTTTTTTTTCTTTGTTTACAGGAATGTAGAAAATAACCTGTTCTCTGGCTCTATACCTGAAAAGTTACTGAGCATACCAAATTTCAAGTGAGAGCTGCATACTTCTATATTTGTTTTCTTTATCTTGAAATGTTCATTATAATTGTGGAAACAACCTGATGTAAGACAAGTTATGCATCTGTCATGGGATTCCTGCCATTTCATTGTATAGGAGCTATAGTAGTAACTGCAGAACATCAAGTTTATTGCAAAGTCGTATGGCATGTGAAGATACATAAAGACATTTGTGATACTGATAACACAGTTCTCCTACCTATCTGTATGTGCATCTAGTTGTAATTAGTGTCATTCTCCTATGGACTAGTAAGCCATAAAATGATAAGATAGAAAACAGTGTACCTTTCTCGATTAAATGTTCTTTAGAACGCTAATGACCAATGCTTAGTAGGTTAGTTGGCGAAGACCGATGTTGTGGTTTTAATAACAGAACTTTACTGGCTTAAAAAGATGGTATCCTTTGTCATGTATGTTGCACTTGAAAATGGGGAGTTCTGTAGCCATATTATGTACATTTCGCTGTTTACATCTATCTTGCTTTCCTTTACGTATATACTGCAGGTGCTCTCGTTAAGTATAGTTATCATATTATTGTTGCACGTATGATAGTGACTAAAAATTCTTTTCTTTGGTGTTGTTACTGTTGGGTTAATGTTACAGAACGAGTGGGAACCTGTTCAACACTACTTCTGCCCCTGAGTCGTCACCCGCAGATGCCCCTGCACCACCACTTCCAGACCCTACTCTTATTCCACCTATCACGTGGGCACCACCTTTTTTTAAAGGAGGGTCCCCACCTTCCGGAGGCCCACCTACGAAACAGGCAAGTGGAACATCCACACAGGACGGATCAAGTCCTGCAAGTACAAAAAAAACATTCTCAAAGAAACAGATTGTGGGCATTGCAGTAGCAGGGGGGTTAATTATTCTCATAATTATATTTGGACTTGTCCTTATTTATTTAAGATGTTGCCGAAGAAGTCAAGATGCCTACATAAACACCACATGGCCTGAAAGAGGTCCGTCTAATGTCCCAGTTGAGAAATCTAAAGACAATGTCATCTCAGGACGACCTAACCATCAAACAGAAACAGGTAACTTGACGCAGTTCAGTGAGATTTTCTTTCTTTAGCATTGGTGAAGTACAATAACCATAAAGATTGAATAATTTGAAACAGTTCCGGAAAAACAAAATACGAACCGAAAAGAGGAACATGCTGTAGCTAATAGAAGAACTGAGGATATTCCCGTTGCAAGGAACAAACAGGAGATGGAGTCTAAAAGAATTGAAGCAATTCCGCAACGGAACAAACAGGAGATGGAGATGAAGAGAGTCGAAGCGATTCCACAGAAAAAGCATGTACTTGATATAGATAGGTCCTGGTCAGGATTGGATGCTTTTATGATCCCGCCGCCTCCTCCCCCACCCCCTCCCCCTCCTCCCCCTGCTGCGCAAGTCGTTGCAAATCCAATTTCTTCCTCAGAAGTAACTACAGCAATCTCTCCTCCCAGAAATCTGATACCTCCAACTTCTGTGAGGCCTTTTACTGTTGCATCCTTACAACAGTATACAAACAGCTTCTCTCAGGAAAATTTGATTGGAGGAGGTAGGCTGGGCAGTGTTTACCGAGCAGAACTCCCTGATGGGAAGGTAACATTCTTATATCTTTATTCGGAAGTCACTTAATCCGACTGCTGCTAAACAGTGTTATTGATCCCGGTTTCATTTATCCGGAGAAAACTGCATTCTTCCTAACTGTTCCTCTCTAAGTCGCTGTTTTCTGGCAATTTATTTGCTTTTGGATGTCTTGTAGTTGTTGGCAGTTAAGAAATTGGATAATGTTCGGCTAGATGATGAAAAGTTTCTTGAGCTAGTGTCAAGTATCTCTAAACTTCAGCATGTTAATGTGGTCGAGCTTGTGGGGTACTGTTTGGAGCATGCGCAACGATTGCTCATCTACGAGTACTGTAGTAATGGAACTCTCAATGATTCCCTTCACTCATATGATGAGGCCAGTAAGACTCTCTCTTGGAATGTTCGCATTCGGATGGCCCTTGGAGCAGCAAGAGCTCTCGAGTAAGTATTACTGTTCTTTGCAGCACTTTAGTATACCATTTACTTCTTAGTTCGTCAAGACATTTTTTCCTTGAAGTTACTATTTGGGAATGATATAAATATTTAACTTCAATTCCGAGGTAAGAGAAAAGTTCTGGTCTGTTATTTCTTCTTATAATCCTAATAAAGAGGATGGCAGTTTCTGCATATGTTCTGAACGGGATCAGGACGAAATGTTGTCTTTTCTATAGATGTTACTTATTCGGCAGAATCTTCGATGACACCAACATAATTTAATCTCTACCTACTCACATAGTTGCATAATGAGACAATAAGATGAACTTCTGTTGCATTCAGTGAAGGCAAACAGCATTGAAATATAGTTCAGTTCCTAGAAATCTGTGAACCACATTATCTGTGCTCCTCAAGGAACCTAACAGCACGGCTTTAGTTTTGCTTGTTGTTCTTTACTATTTTTCCCCTTTTGCTGGTTAGGTCATATAGATATTGAAGTTTAATTATATAACTTCGTTTTGCTGTGAAGGTATCTACATGAGACCTGTCAACCACCTGTCGTGCACCGAAATTTTAAGGCTGCAAATGTTCTGCTTGACGATGAGCTCACCGTGCGTGTCTCAGATTGTGGGTTGGCTCCTTTATTAATGTCAGGCGCTGTTAGTCAGGTAGATATCTGTTTTCATCAACTTAAATGCTTATTAATCGTTATGCATGTTGGAGTACGGAAATCGATAACTATGCAGATTGTCTAGGTTCAGATTTTAAATGGGATTGGTAAATGACACAAGTCACAAGCCAGTGGGAAAACTAACATTATTAATCTGTAACACAGTAATCTAGCATCCAGGAGGTAAAAATTGAAGATGAAGGATAAAGTTATTTTTGTGAATCTCCCGTCCAATTACTGGTTTCAAACCTGGAATTCTATCTTTTTAGGACAGATTGAATAGGTATTTATTATTATATATGGTTGGTCAATTTCAGTTGTCAGGACATCTCTCAACTACCTACGGATATGGTGCCCCAGAATTCGAAACTGGAACTTACACTCATCAGAGTGATGTTTATAGCTTTGGAGTGGTTATGTTAGAACTTCTTACCGGGCGTAAGTCGTATGACAGGTGAGAGAGAACAACCAAAATTTTCTCATTTTTACAATTTGAGTAATTGTTTTGGTGCTTAACAATATTTTTGATGTCTGAAAAACATAGGTCAAGGCCTCGAGGGGAGCATTTCTTGGTCAGATGGGCAATGCCTCAGCTTCACGATATTGAAGCACTGTCAAAAATGGTTGATCCTTCTTTAAATGGAAATTATCCTGCTAAATCATTGTCGCGGTTTGCGGACATCATTTCTTTATGTGTTCAGGTATGTTCTTTTAGTCGAGGAGTTTGTGACTCTTCATCAAATTACTTATCCTTTTGCATAAGATTGTTATTTTACTTTTTATTAAAAATAATCAATTATCCTGAAGAGGGAAAAAAATTACATAGTGTAGGTTACCTTTGCAAGTTTTCTCTCTTCTTTTCTTCATTGTGTAATGTAGCTAGCTAATTCTGTGTCTATTTTGCAGTCTGAACCAGAGTTCCGCCCTCCTATGTCTGAGATAGTTCAAAACCTCGTACAAATGATACAGAGAGGGAGCCCCTAGAGTTGATATGCATAGTTAGATTGGTACAATCTTTGCGTGTTCTGGCAAAAGTGTGAATCGTGAACAAGTCATCCCTACAAAATGCTTCTTTCATGTAAACACTACAGTACGTTGCCTCTGACAACATACACAATGTTCATACACCGAAATATTCTTCGAAGGAGCGATTCAAAGTGACCCACTACAATACAGAAGTTCTTTGGTCTCACAGGTTCGTTTCTTCCGATTTGTTGGACAGTGCTCGTTAAACATAGGAACAAATGATTTGTATTGCATAATTGCGCTAATCCATTATTTTGCTGTAGATGTGTGTGATTAGCTTTTTAGCTCTCATTATTGGCTATTGCTATTGTGTAAATGTAACTTCAAGTGTATTTTCTCATAATTAAGTAAAGAATGGTCTTCACTTCTCCATTGTTTTCTTTTTTATATAGGAACTCTGTTGCAAAATATAGAAACTATGTTGCAAAATCTTGTTAACTATTTCTGGGTCAATTATAATGCAATGACTCTTAACGTTGTTCATTTCTCGTGTACCAGGTTTTTATTGATAAGTTTGCTATTTCTTAGAAGAAGAAAAAAGGTCAGTTATAGAAGTAAAGGCATCCTGTAATTTTCAGATTTCCCAGGCAGAATGATAACGTGGATACTAAATTTTGACTTGACTAATTTGTCAATTTGTTGGGATGTGTTTTGCATAATATTAAGTGAAAATTTCTAGAATTTAAAGTGTGCAGATGCCGACTAAGGTGAACATTGTTACCCAAAATACTCTTAAGAATGTTGTGAAAGGATTTCTTTATACAGTCAAACACGAAATTAGCACCCATTTAGCCTACAACATGAATTAGATCTTTTGAATCCAAGTGCATGTTCGTTTTTAGCAGATTACATGATGGATCTTGCATTCCGTTCAATTGTAGGGGATAAAGATAGAGAAAACGCATGAATATTGCTATCTAAACGTCAATAACCACATCGAATCTCTTGGATTTGATGAAACATCATAGAATTTGATGAAACCAATTTTGGTTTCATTATAAAATTTGATGAAACCAATTTTAAAATTTGGAATTTTTATATCCATTTTGTTTAAGATGGAGTTTTAATGGATCCCAACATTTAACGGGGTTTTTGTATCACAAGTTTGGTCATGTTGGATTTTTATGACTAGTTCTGATTTTATAATTGCGATGTGATTACGACTGAGCCTGATTTTTTTTTTTGTTTTGTGTTGGCTCACTTTTTGAGTGTCTAAGACAAATGCTTACTGTTGTTTGTTTTTCATTGTCTTTGGGGCTTTTATCTCAATCAATTTGATCCATTTTTACACAACATTGAGGAAATACTAAAATCACACCGAATCACTAAGAGAAACATATAAAATGCAAAAGAAAAGTATAACGTGATTTAGTGTTAATAGATTACGAGTAATGCATGCACAAATTCTCCTCTTAATTATTCAACGATTACCATGTTATTTCTAACACTTGAGTTTAGCATTTATAGAAGAATATAAACCATGTTTTCACGTTGCGTTTAATATCTTATAGCCAAAATAATCGTTTCCATCTACGTAGAAGGTTTGGTGTCATCCTAAATAGCTCAAAAACTTCGAAGATGAATTTTAATTCAAATATACATAGAAATCATAGAGTATTTTTTTTTTCTTTTTTACTATGTATAAAAACTAATACTAGCCTATGAAAGTGAGTACTCATACTAATATATTATCAAAAACATGTTAACTACTCCCACACAATTAAAACTCTATATTATCCCCAATGTTCAAAGTTGAAAATCATATTCACCTCAAAAACTGTACAAATGGGTGAGGAAATAGGAAAAACATTCTAAACGATAAATGTTCACCCGTGTCTTTACTGTAACATGTCGAAAGGTCTCGGTGTTCCGATTAAAGGTCTGGGAGTTATGGCCTCCGTGCTAACAGTCGAGCAGTCTGAAAAAGTTATGGGAATTTTTTTTCTGAAATTCAACTTTTCAGACCAATCGTTGCAACCAAACAGACTCTGAATTCATATTTTCTCTCTGGAAAATAAATGTGAGTCTGTCCTGGGTCAAGCACTCAACTTGGATTCTGAAAAAAGTCGCCAAGGTGTTTTACCAAAAGGTATTGTAGTCATAATTTTTCTGATGAAATTTTTTTTCGTCGAAAGTTTCATCATAGATATAGGGCTTCGTACGTAAAATTTAAGATGGGAATGCAAAATATAATATTCAAACTATGAAAACTATAATCAAAATGAATAGAAATACGAAACCAGTGGCTTGCCTCCTATATAACGCTTAGTTTAACGTCTTCAGCCCGACTTACCATTCGAGTTACTCAAGAGAGTGCAACCTTGAAATTTAATCAGTCTACACTCTCTGCATGGATGTTTTCATACCAAGTCTTAAATCTTTGGTCGTTGACCTTAGAAATCATCCTATTTATAAAACCAGTAATCTCAACTGCACTATTAGGAAAAACATTAGTAACAAGGGGTCCAATCCATCCGAACCTTATCTTACCAGGAAATAATCGAAGATGAGTATTAGATAGACTAACTTTCTCCAAAAATCATTTTGTCATGGAAAAGTTTATATTTTTTCCCTGTGTATATGGGAACTCTCGTAAGCATCTTGATGTACCTCCTCTAGCTTATTAATTTGTAGCTTCCTCTGTTTTCCTGCTTCGCCATACTCCATGTTGCACATTTTGACCGCCCATAATGCTTTGTGCTCTAACTCAAATGGGAAATGACAGGCTTTACCATAGACTAACCGACAAGTAGTATGCGAGTCGGTGTCTTATATGTTGTTCTGTACACCCATAATACATTACTGAGTCTTAAGCTCCAACATTTTCTTGTGAAATTGATTGTTTTCTCAAGAATGGACTTAATCTCACGATTCGAAATTTTAGCTTGCCTAACCAGTTTGCGGGTGATACGACGTACAAATCTTGTGAATAATATTATACTTTGAAGTGCGATCCTCTGTCACTGATAACCACTCATGGTGTACTACGCCTGGAGAAAATATTTTTCTTCACAAACTGACAAATAACTTGAAAATGCAGTGGTATCTTTAGCCTCCACCCGTTTCGACACACAATCCATTACAAGAATTATATAAATTTTTCCATACAAATTAACAAAAGGGCCCATAAAATCAATTCCTCGCCCACCGAATATATCTACAACAAGAATCGGTATGAGTGGCATTTGATTTCGAGCACCTAGATTGCATGTGCGTTTACATCTATCACAAGATTTTCAAAAAAACATATGCATCCTCAAATAGAGCGGTCCAATAAATATCACTCTTGGAAACTTTGAGAGCGGTATGTTTAGCACCAAAGTGCCCACCACAAGCATAAGAATGACAGAAATTAAGAATATATTCAAATTCAGAGTCAAGTACGCACCTGCGAACAATCTGATCAGAACATTAATCCACAAGTAGGGCTCATCCCACACATACTCCTTGGCTATGTTCTTAAGCTTTAAATTTTGAAAATTGGACAATGTACTAGGTACCTGCCCAGTAACCAAGTAGTTTACTAGATCAGCTTACCAAGGTGCTAATTCATCCATAGAGAAAAGTTTCTCATCTGGAAACAATCATGCAAGGAAAATTCTTTTTCCGTAACAATAAGTCTACTAAGATGATTTTTCAATGTATTATTAACACCTTTCTTGTATCCATACTCAAAATCAAATTCTCGCAACAGAAAATGGACTGCCAAATTCTTCCTCGCTTAGATTATTTATCCTTTAGTAGATAACTAGGTGTTGCATGATTAGAATATACAATCACTTGTGACCCACTAAATAAGATTTGAATTTTTTACTGCAAACACTATGGCCAATAACCCTTTTTTGGTAGTAAAATAATTAATTTCTTCCTCATTAAGGGTTTCGAGATGCATAGTAAACCACGTGTAATAACTTCTCTACTTTCTAACCTAGAATGATACCCATTGTATAATCATTTGCATCACACATCAACTCGAATGGTAAACTCCAATATGGATACTTAATAATTGATACAGTAATTAATAAATTCCTTCAGTCTGTCAATGTCATCCTCACAATCCTGGTGGAAGTTAAAAGGAGCCTTTTTTTTGCAACAATTTGCACATTAACGTTGAGATGTTGATGAAATCCTTGATAAACCTCCTATGAAATACCTGCATGACCAAGAAACAAGCGAATCTCTCTCGCTGAAGTGGGGTATGTAAGTTTTTAATTAATCAAGTCTATCTTTGCTTTGTCCACTTTTAATCCTTGAGAGGACACGGTGAGGCCTAGCACTATATCATGTGAAAACGTGGGGGTACAAAAATACACCACCAAATATTTCTTAGGCAACCTGTATGGACTAAACTCGAATAAAATTCCGAGAGTTCAACTTAATGAATCTCAATCAAGGAATTATACGAAGAGCTTATATCTCTTTCTCTCACAATCAGAAAGTTTACAGAACCGAATATGTGAACCTGATTATGAATGAGAGTATTTGGACGATTCCAAAGATCAATATCCAAGAACCAATCAAGTTGTATCCAACAAAGAAGGATGGATGTATCTACTTTGATTGATTAGCATACAACCTGTGGTATCTCAATTATAAATATCAACAATATAATGTGGAAAAAGAAACAACACAGACACCAAAATTTTGTTAACGAGGAAGCAAATGCATAAAAACCCCGAGACCTAGTCCACACTTGAACACCAAACTGTATTAAACCGCTACAGACATTATCCTACTATCAGAACTTCGGACTGGAATGTAGTTGAGATCGAATTAAACATTCACAAAAATTCAGTTACAGTCACGCTCCTTACGCCTCTTGAATCACAACAGGACTCCGCTCAAATGATTTTCCTAGATAACGTCCTTTATAGCCTAAGAGTTGCTTCAACTCAATTGAAGACTTTAAACCAATCTGCCTTCCACAGATAAGCCTATTTGTGATTTCCGTTCTGATCAAAGATCAAGGTGAGGTAGGAAATTGATTGCAATAGACAAAGTCTAGCAAACCTCAACCTAGATTATTATTCACCTCACAAGTTGAAACTTGTGGAATCACAAAGTCTGAGACGAAGATACTTTGTGATTTCTATCTATCTTGTTTGAGTGAGAAACTCAATGATCAAAACAAGATCAGGATACACGAACTATCAAGATAAAGATAATTGGACTTGGCTTCAAGAATCCCAAGGTGGAGTCTCTTTAGTCATTAAACCCTAAAAGGGTTTTAAGGACATGACGACTCTAGTTTACAACTACGACACACAAGAATAATGTCAGGGATTCAAAGATCCCAGTTGTTAGAGGTTCTCCCTTTATCTAGATTTATTCTAGTTGTTCTTGTTGTAGAATATATTAGGTATCTCTAAAAATTTTGAAGAGTATAACCCTAAATCTGTAAGTTTGTTTTTGATATTACTTTTACCTGGTAATTTTTCAAAACAAACACAAGATTTCCAAAATATTGAATCACATCTAAAGGGAAATCAAACCGGTGTTTTTTGAAAGCAGAATATAAAAGTCTTTACTTAGGTTGAAGCAACTCTTAGGCTGTAAAGGACGTCATCTAAGGGAATCAAGTGCGTAGAATCTTGCGAGGTTCAAGAGATGTAAGGAACACGACTGCAGCTGAATTGCTTGGAGAGTGAATTCGGTCTCAACTACACTCCATTCCGAAGTCTGATAGTAGGATAGTATCTGTAACGGCTTGATACAATATGATGTTCAAACTGGACTAGGTCCTGATATTTTTCTGCAAGTGCAGTTTCCCTCGTTAACAAAATGCTTTGTGTCTTGTTTTACTTTTTACTTCCACTTTATATTTGTGCTTGATATAATTAAAGTAAAATCAAGTGATTCGATAATCAACCTAGAGTTTTTAACTAGGACTATATAAAACCTACAAGACTTATTCTTGTGAATTCGTATCTTGAAATATAGATTACAAGACTTGTTCTTTTTGGAATTCGCTTCGTGTACTGTTCTAATACATAATAGGTTGTTCTTGGATATTGATTTTTGAGATCATCAAAGAATTCTTGTACACAATCAGGTTCACGGATCTTTGATCTAAACTATTGATTGCACAAGAAAGATAAACTGTATATACAATCATATACAAGTATATTTTCTAAAGGTTTACTTGTTGATGTTATTAGGTTTTGTCTTATAGGTCCAAAAGAAAAGTTGGTGGTGTACTTGGTACTCCCTCCTTTTCAACTCTGCTGAAACATAAAAGTGAAACCCTGCATGCTTTGCACCATGGCATTGAAGTTCTCCTCAATAGAAGATATCTAATCTTTATATATTGTGGTTGATGAAACCCATATTGTTGCTCATTAGATGGCATATGGGTGTTGCAACGCTTGTTTTCATAGATGAAATTCAGATGATCCATCCAACTTGCATTATGAGTAGAAGAACATGGATTATCATACCTTGGCCTATGATTAGGGAGCATCGTATTAACCTCATTGGGATCTTCCTCATAAGTAAGAATAACTGTAAATGTTATACATTGAATCATCTTCTCTATATTGCTCAAGAGATTCTCTATATATGGAGAAGAGTTACCTTTCACTACACCAAATTTTGGGATTAGAAACATAACCAAACCGTTACGAATCGGGGTTGTAACGGCCCTCGCCTGTTTCAAAAGGGCGTATTACAATTTTTTCGCAACGACATTGGGGACGTTACAAATTTTGAGTCACAACGGCTTTCGTAACAGGGCCGAGCCGTTACAAAATGCCACGCAGTAACAGCTGAGAGCCGTTCGAATTTTTTGTAACAACGCCGTCGTAACATGTTGTAGCCGTTACTACGTGGCAGTTTAGTAACAGGCCAGAGCCGTTACGACTCAGAAAGTTGAAACAGGTTTTAGCCGTTACGAACTTTTTTGTAACATCAAAAAATTACTGCCAGTCAACATTGACCTGGTCAAAATAGGTCAATATCCTGCATACACCTGGTCATATTGACTGATTTTGACCAGGTCAAGGCTGACTGGCAGTTCATTTTCTGCCGAAAATAAGTCGGAATTCTAAATGCAATACCCTGCATACACCTTTCAATACACTCATCATCCACACTCAACAATCTATTCATATCACATTCATATCAGATTCATATAACAAAATAATTGAAATTTCTCCAAGTATAAAACTCAGTGACACAAAAGTCAATAAATATAAAACTTAGAGAAATAAGCTATAGTTCAATTTATACTCACTCCATCTGACTCCAACCCCACTGCAGTTCACTTCCCACCAGCGCAATACCTAGCAAGTATAAACTGAGTGTCAAATCCACAAATTTAAACTTAATAGTACAAAATTTAACCAAGTGAAGTACTTACCATGGATTGATATTTCCCCGGCTGGCTACTAATGCTTCAACTGACCTTGTGTGAAGTCCCTGTGCATTCACATATAACATAACACAAACCACCTACAAATATATACAAAAAAATGATGAACTGAAAGAAAATATCCATTCATAAGTTGTTTTGTGTTCACATATATAGAAAAAAGTTACATTGGACCAAAAATAGTTGCTTCGGGTAAAGCTCTTCTTATGCACAGCTGCATAAGAGTATGCACATCAGCCAGCATACTTACAAAAGTGTGAACTACCAAAAAAATCAAAAAAAATAGATCCTTCTTATGCACAGCTACATAAGAGTATGCGCATCAGTCAGCATACGTACAAAAGTGTGAACTACCAAAAGAATCAAAAAAATATCATTTATATGCACAACTACATAAGAGTATGCGCATCAGTCAGCATACGTACAAAAGTTTGAAATGCACAAGTTTAACAACTGTAATAAAGCATGGCAGGGTCAGTAGCACAACCAAAACCATAAAAAGTTGTACTCAAACCACTAGTGAAAGCTTTACAGTAACATATTACCTCGTTGCGCAACCATAGATGAAAGCTCTTTGAGCTCTGACATTAGACTTGTCACCGTTAACATAAACATCATACTTCCTACAACCAAATACCAATTCAAAGACTATCAAAGTTAATTTTCTCATAACTGATTACAAAGATGACATCATAGCATCACTTCATCGATACACAATTCAGTTCAACGCCATTAAGTTAAGTTATGGGTATTTTCATTTATGCTAAAATGAACTAAAATGCACTAAGTCAGAACTGTGCTACTACGCTCTAACACGGATATTTTCATTTATGCTGAGGTGGACTAAATGAAATTCAGAATTGAATGAGGCATAAGTAAAATTTACCTTTTCCAGTCATCTATTCCAACATACTTGGATAGGATCCAGTTGCGGCATTGTTCAAATTGTGCTTGAGTAAGAGTAATCGGGGTTGCAGTACTTAGAGGCATCTCATCGGCATCATCACAGTCATCATCCAAAAAAGCCTGCCGAGTATGTTTATGAGTACCATCACCATCATATGATATGTCCTCCATAAGGTATAAGATAGCTTCTCGCAACGCATACCCTCTTGCAATGCACCCCTTAATGTACCTTTTATTGCACATCAATCCTTTAAATCCTTTCATTAACCAACACAGAAAACTTAAAAGATCAGAAAAGTTAAAAGATCAGGAAAGTTAAAAGATCATTAACCTACCAAATCTCAACTTAAAAATTAAACAAGAACATTAGGGGCTGTATTTACCTCTCAAAGGGGTACATCCACCTAAATCTGACCGACCCACAGATTAAAGCTTCATAGTCCATATGAATCATCAGGTGGATACTTATAACAAAAAAAGATGGTGGAAAATATTTTTCCATAGCACACATTGCTTCCACCAGACTAGCTTTTGCATGTACAAGTTCGTCTCTGTTGATAACCTTTGCGCACAAAATGTTGAAAAATATACTAACACGGAGAAGAGAAACTCGCAGATCTTTAGGCAATGAAGTCGCAGTATGAACTAACAATGGAAACAGAGATTGCATCATCACATGGTAGTCGTGAGACTTGAAATTCTTCAACTCCGGTGGACTAATACTCACACAGTTGCGAAGATTGGAACATAAGCTAGAAGGCACCCTTATATTCTCCAGCACTGTACAAAAAGATACTTTTCCTCTTTTGTTAAGGAAAAAGATCCATCCTCCATTGTTGTCTTACCAGTTGCACTATCCTCTTTCAACCATAACCGCTTCTTAATACCCATAGCTTCCATATCTTTCTGTGCTTTTACACAGTCTTTTGACTTACTGTTACCCATGAGAGTGTTAATGATATGCTCAGTTATGTTCTTCTCTGTATGCATAATATCTGTACAATGACGGGCTGTGTTTGATCCCATATTCGGCAAATCATGAAGAATGAACCATCGAGAAAAGAGTGAGTGGTCAGAATCATCTTCATCGGCTCCCTGTTGCAAACTATCACCTTCTGCTCCTCTTTTACGTTTCTTTGCTGGTGGTTTACCCTTACCATGTTTGCTTCTAATATCCTTCACCATTTCTTGAATTTGCAATCCTGTTAGTGGCCATGGAGCTTTACCATGTTCTACCCCTCCACTGAAGTTTGTCTTGTCATCTTTGTACTTATGTTTGGATGGCAGCCATCTTCGATGTCCCATATAACATATTTTCTTACTATACGGCAGCCACTCAGAAACTGTTTCTTCACCACAGGTAGGACACGCATAATATCCATGAGTCACACATCCAGACAGAGTCCCTAATGCGTGAAAATCATGAATGGCCCATAACAACCTTGCCTTCAACGGAAATTTAGACTTTGTTAAGCTGTCGAATGTCATAACACCATCATTCCATAACTCTTTCAACTCCTCTATCAATGGTTGTAAGTACACATCAATGTCTTTACCTGGTGCTTTTGGGCCTGATATCAATAAACATAACATGGAGAATTCGCGCTTCATACACATTGAAGGTGGAAGGTTGTACGGACACAATATCACCGGCCAACAGTTGTAATTGAGACCAAAACATCCATTTGGGTTGAAGCCATCAGTTGTTATCCCAAGAGTAACATTCCGTGCTTCCTTAGCAAATTCTGGACAAAAGTTATCACACACCGCCATGTTGTAGAATCAACCGGATGACGCATTATATTGGCATCTTTATGTGCTCTAGAATGCCAAAGCATCGCCTCTGCTATCCATGGTATACTGTAAAGTCTTTTCAGCCTTGCAATTATTGGAAAATGCCTTAAAGTCTTCTGCAACTTGCGTAAGTTTTCTCTCATCATTAAAAACTCTTACACACCGAGGTTCTTGACATACCAGACATTTCACCAATGAACTATTATCTTTCCAATAAAGTACACAGTCATTTACACAAGCATCATAAGTGACATAGTCCATCCCCAGCTCTTTAATAATCTTCTTGATATCTGGAAACTTGGATGGCAGGGTGTTACCTTCGGGAAGCAACTCTTTCATCAACTCTAACATTGATGTAACACCGTTGTCTGTAATTCCGAACTGAGTCTTTATGTTGTTCACCATGATCGCAGCGTACATTGCTGACTTTTCTGTAGGACATGGAGTAATGGTTCTCTTGCCTGCTCAGCCGCTGACTTCTTTTTCTGATAACACCTGCTGGTTCCAACATTCACATCAACACCTGCTTCTGCATTCTCATCAACACCTGCTTCTCCATTCTCATCCATACCTTCCCTAACATTTTCATCCACATCTGCTATGATACTCTCATTCAAAACTGCTGTGACATCATTATCGGCTACACATTCAGTTGTAATGTTACGTGTTGCTTCTAAACTTTTCTCATGAAAGCGCCATGTTGTGTCTCTTGCATACCACATTTCAGCAAATGAAATTATATCTCACTCAGGGTAATTAAACCTTTAGCATTCATACAACGACGACAAAGGCATGAAAAGTACACCCACCACCATTAATCCTGACAAAATCTATGAATGACTTCACACCTTGAAACTGTAATCTATCGACTTACGGGGACACTTCATCCATTTCTTATCCGCATCATTTGACATATTACCCTTCAAACATCAAACAAAATCACTTAGTCCTAGTGGTACAGGGTTGTTGAAGCCCTGCAAGTTAGCGACATAAACATCCCCTCAAAGAAGAGAGAATGAGCTACAAGTAGCTTTTGCGAATATCCACTAGGACTATTATCATATTTTTCACTGAGAATCACTCAATATCAAAAAAAAACTTCCTAACTATAGTTAATTTAAACTTAAAAAACTACCTTAACATGAAACTAGAGTTCAAATCATGATAAGCATATTTATGGAACAACTATCCGGCTATGTGCTCAGTTCAAAACTTCCTAACTTTAGTTCATTTAAGCTTAAAAACTACCTTAACATAAAAACTAAATTTCAAATCATGATGAGCATATTTATGGAACAACTAAACATGGTAGTTCATAAAAACACATACCCCAGCTATGTTCTCAATTTCAACTTGGACAAAAGTTCTTCAAAGTTCAACAAACCCTGAAGTCATAAAAGAAACACCCATGTTAGAAAAATAAACCTAAGATCAGTTCATACTTTCATTTGACTTCCATTTACTAAAATCCATCAATGGACACATTAAATCAAAATCACCACCTCATACATTGTACAACTATTTAACTTGAATTGACTGTTGTTATCAATAGCATAAAAGAGTCACAAATTATCCTAATTCACAATCCCTATTACCTACCAGAAACTAGCAGTTCATTTAACGAGTTTATACTTCAACTTTGTCAAATCAATAAGTTATTGTAGTTGATAAAAGATTTAATACATCCAAATAGAAAGGAATTAAGTAACCAGTAACCCAAAATCACAAATCACTGCAGCAATATTAACTATTAAGTGTATAATCATGGATCAAAAATTGTCAGTGACTTATAATATATAACTAATTTCAAGTGAACCTAATGATGTCAATCAACACCCATAACTTATAAACCAGAAATAGAAATTTTCGAAACTAACATACAACCCTAAAATCAGTTCAAGTTTTCGAATCTTATACCTTCTAAGTCTTCAAAATTCTCCAATCTTCAACCCTAACAGGAAATTAGAAAAAAAAATCGGATTAGATTAATAAAATATAACTCAGATGTCAACAAATAGTATCAGATTCACAGATTAAAAAATGGAAAAACTAAAAAAAAAAATGAAATGAAGCCTTAAAAACAGATCGATTAATAACAAGATAAAACCCTAAAAATCGAAAAACTTATAAAGATTAACACTTACGTAGATCTATGATTCAATCCCGTTGAAAAGATTACGGAGATTTATGTGATGGTTTCTCGGAGGATACGATGTCTGTGATGAAACTAGGGTTTCATCGCCTGAGAGGAGGGAAAAGAGGCAGGAGCGGAGAAGAGAAACAAGAAAAATGAGAAATCAAAGTGAACCCCTCTGCTAAGCTTATCCATTGACTTCACGTGGTACACACTAGGGAGGAAATATCCTCTGGTATAACTCACCGTGGGTGGAAAAATAATGCTACGCATGTGAATGGCACACGCACATCCTCAAGGTGTTACGATCCATGTGTGATCAAGCGTGTGACTGCATGCCTAGTAAAAAATTCGTAACGACTAAGATTTGTTACGAATTCTAAAAAATTTAGTAACGGCTCCACCCTGTTACCAATTTTTCGTAACGACCATTTTGTAACTGCCGCAAAGCCGTTACGAATCCTGGAATTTGGTGTAGTGTTTATAAAGTTTCATAACCACCGACTCACCTTTTATATTGAATTGTTGCTTGTTTGCAGCCATATTATCAATAAAATATGTAGTTTTTTTCGATAGTTTTGTTGGTTAATGCCTCAACACTTGATGCATTGATAAGACTTCTCAGTGACAGAAGCAAACCATCGCCGATATGATAATGTGGGAAGCTTTCTAACAACGTTATATACCGCTTCCAATGTTTGTAAATCTTTTCACTAGTAGTCCATGTAATCCCACAAATTATTTTATGAATAATTGTTTCTTTGTAGGGGGAAGTACTTTTCTATGAACACTCTTTCCTATCCTTCCATATCGTAATACTTTCGAGTGAAAGAAAATAAAACCGTTCTTTTGCAGAATCAGTCAAAAAATATGAAAGAACTGTCAGTAAATATTATCTTGATTAGTTCCAGCCAGATTCAAAGTTGTCAACCTATGTTGAAAAAGTTGCAAATGAGATTTGGATCATCTTTTGCAAGCCCTTTGAACTCCGGTAACCAATGTATCAAATGAGATTTGAGTTAAATTGAGTCATCTAAGCTGATGCAAAGTTGTTGCTGATCAAAACATGGAGATGTCAGATCCTTGACTGTCTTCCTTTCAAGAGGAGATGAACGTTGAGGATTTTCTTGGTCCCTTGTTTCGTCAACCATCTCTCCCAATGTTTGATCTTGTAGCATTATTCCACTTCGAGTTGTAATACAACATTGTTGATGACCAACACGATAACCAGGAGCCACCGTTCAAGCAACTGAAATCAAAAAAATCTAGAAGATAATACCAAAAACTAACAATAAAATCTAAAAACAAAAAGCAACAACGCCAAAATTTAATGGGCTATACAAGGAACAAAAAATTAAATCACTTATTTATACTATATTAACAAGTAATACAATAGTAGGTAAGATCATTCCTACAAGAAGCAAGGGTTTTCAATTGTCATAAACAAGTTTTTGTTTATAGTTTGTAAAGAAAAGTAAATAAATAAGAGAGCAAGTAATAATATAATCAAGGATGAAAATAATTATCATCAACTTTAAGATAACAAGTACTCCAGGTTATCTCCAAAATTCCTAACATCACCCAATAATAAGTACTCTTTACTATTGCGGAATATTTGTCAAAGCCACCATGTAGTGTCTAAAGGTATAACATAATCAAATGCCTTAGTGTTCGTGAATTAAGGTGATTATAAGCTGCAAATGCATGTTTGGAGATCGTGAAAACGTATACCTACCCTTTGGAAGCATTATAACATTCATTTTGTAGGTAATATTCTTCTTGTGTGGTAATAATATCCTCAATCAGGTTTTGGTTGACATGGTCTTGTTCACTCAACAAATAATCCAAATCGACAGGATCGAAATCATGATTATCTTCCATTTTTTTTATCACCTAAGTCTTCATCGTCAATTTAAAGTTTCATTTTTTCTAACAAAATGACAAACCCTTTTTTTTTTTTTTACTACTTCTTTTCCAAACCTTAGTAGAGGAAACGGATTTCTACCCTAATTCTAAATACTATAATCAAACTCAAATACTAATTAATTTAATAGTACTAACTTAATTAATCATCACTAATAAGTAATGGCACATTAGCCATTAACATAAATAATTGGTTAAGGAGTTTTGTGAAATTGAGACCTGCTGTCACCCGCGCGTTCACGTACAACATAAATGAACCCGCAGGTTTAAACCGTCGGATGTTCATTCTAATCTTCTGATCCGACTTTATTGACTTTTAAATATTTCTTTAATATTTTATCTGTTTAACACCCCTATAGTTTTCCTTTAATCTTTACTAAATCCTCAATGCAAATTAATGTACGGGAAGAGAAATCCTTTCAATTCTTCTTCTCTTAAAACAATGATGACAAACCCTAAAACTATTTTGATCAAGATATCAATCCTCCATTCCAGCTGATTATGATTAGATACATAACTTTTTCATAGTCATGACTATAAGATCATAGTCATGACTATAAGATCATAGTCATTGAAATCTAAAGCACATGTACTAATTTTATTTTTCCACTAAATGATGCAGAGAGAATGATGCTAAAAGCCTAAAAACTTGATGAACAATGCTATAAGACCACATATCGTTCTTTTTACATTTATTTTTTGTTTTGCTTTCCATAAAATCATTGGTTGTTTTGAGAATCTTGTTAAAACTGAAATTCTAATCTCCCCTTCCATGAATTGAATCTTTTTCTATTTTTATACCTATAGTTTCAAGAATCGACATACCACCAGATATAATCGTCCATTGAAATCATTCATCAAAAATAAACTGCTTTTCAAATCATGGGTCTTTATCAAACCTTCATAGATCATCAGGATTTTTTTTCCGAAAATTACAGACGTCTCTGAACTCTGAATTGATAAGTACTAGTCAAGGATGCTCAATGAATAATATGCGAAAGATATAGTCAGAAGTCAATAAAGCGTGATCTGAAGATTAGGATGAACATCCAACGGTTTAAACCTGCGTGTTCATTTATACTGTCACGGAAACGCACGCGTGATAGCAGGACTCTTGTGAAATTATCTCATAATGACTCTTTTTGTTTTTTACTGATAGACCTCAAATAGGTATAGGCCTCAAAATATGGCGTAAAATGTGAATAGAAATTAATATTTATATTATTTTATTTTTTAATTTTATCGAAACAATACCAATGAACCTACTTGTGAAACACAAATAAAATTGCATCCGGCAGTATCTAGATAAAACAAATGGAACACCACTATCCCCCATTATTGCGAGAACTCCTACCAAGGGATTTTATGAGTTTGAATGCTTTTGTTTTCAATAGAGGGGACCTCCTTTTTCTGAAATTGGGAATTTCCTATGCACACTCGAATGTTTTCAAAAAAGAAAAGTCTAAATAAATGTCCAAGTGGTAGTCAATTTGAGCAACTCCATCTCTTAAACTCCTCCCGGAAGATATAACCCTTTATTATTGAGATTGGAAGAATAGCCAAGGGATTCCTTCTCAAATCAGTTCAAATTTTATCATGGTAATACTAATAGGAACGAAGTTGTCCTTATGCTTAGTCCTATGGGTGATAATCTAGCATCTAGATTAGCAATCCACGTCAGGTAGGACAACCTTCTAAGTCATATGGTAGTGCTAATCTAGCAGCTAGTCGTTGAATGGAACAACGCCGAACGCTGAACAGTACAACGCCCAGGTGAAAGCTGAATAGAACATCGCTTGACTTGGTCAACTAGGTTGACAGCGCTGAACCAAGCAGCGCCTGGTGCTGGAAAAAACAGCGCCTGAAAATCAGGTTTTCTTCTTCGCAGGACGCCCTTTCCCTCAGTTCTTCCCCATTTAATTTCTTCACCCAAACACACCCGAAAATGCATGTTGAAGATCATTGATTCTAGAATTTTTTTTGTTCAAATCCTTCTGTGGGTTTGTTCTCCATCGAATTATTTATCGTTTGAGAGTATTTTCATTCAATTCCGTCTACGAAATTGATTAAGGTAAGGATTTAGAATTTTAGTTTTTTTTTTTTTTGATTTTTGATTATGATGAAAATTTGATGAAATTGATGATTGATAGTTCATACAATGCATGATTTAGATGATATGTTTACATGATTTAAATGATATGTGATTGAAATTTATTTTTAGAATTTTTGGGGTTTAATTTGATTATTTGTGATGAACAAAAAATCAAATTTTGATTTTTGTGATGAAAATGAATGATAATTTATATGAGCAGTTTGTAGGAAAAATTTGTAGGCAAATTTGTATGATAATTTGATTATTTGTATGATGAAAATGAATTATAATGATAATTTGTATGCTAATGATGAAATCTTGTTTGTATGATTGATATTTTTTTCATTTTTGTTATTGATTGTAGTATGAGTATGAATGAATTGCTAGATCGGTTGGATATAGTTTCGTCAAAGAATAGTGATAGACATGTATGTCAAGATGTTACGAAAGATCCTGGAAAACTAAGATTTAGAAGTAGTTTGAAAGATGCTGAAGTGTATTATAATATTGTAGTGAAAGATAATCCGGTAGCACAACGGTTTTGTGACAATTGTGGCTTTTCTTCTGTTTTGAGTTTAATTTCGCCAATGAAGATAGAGGCTTAGTTGAAGCCATAGCTGAGAGATGGTGGTCAAAAACGAAGAGCTTTCATTTTCAGGAGTTTGAAATTGGCCTCCTTCCTTTAGATCGGTACATGTTAACGGGAATTCCCACTGGTGACCCTAGTAAACGACCAGTAGTTATGCCGTCGTTGGGTATTGATCTAACATATCCTGCTCTGGATGATTTATATTTTTTGGATATAAAAAATCATCATGGTGCATGAGACTTTAAGAAAAATTCATTATCATTGGCTATCTTGAATAACTACATTGAAAGTAGAAAAGACCAGGATAATATTTGATGTGCAGAGACATTGACATGAGCATTCTTTATGTGGTGTTTTGATCATTTTCTTCTAGCGCATTCTACTGGAAGAGTAGATAAGCGTTGGGTTCTGTTGTTGGATGACTTAGATAGAGTTGGGGAATATGATTGGGGCATAGCTTCGTTATATAATACCTATAAATATCTCGACGAATGGTCAACCAAGGGTACGAATTTATCTGGCATGGTTATGGTACTTGAATATTGGTACTATTATTACTTCCGCAACATGCAACCCTTGATTTGTCAGACACCTGGAGGACATTATGATGTTTTCCCAAATATTTGTCTCTTCATGAAGACTAGGATTATATCAAGGAAGAGGGGGACATCAAGAAGGCCAAAAGGATACTAGGAAGCGCAAGAACACATATTGACACTAGAACAAGTGCATCATGTATTTGGAAACCATGGTTAGATAGTCAATTTTCTATGGGAAACCATTATGACAATGCACTACAGGTATCCAAAAGGAGAGTTGTGTTTTTTGAACTGGAAAAAAACACAAGAGTTAGTTGTTACTTGGCAGAGAGATTCCAAAGGCAGATTGCAGGTGAGATTGTAGTCCCAGCAAATCCTCCAAATTTGGAATCATTTGAGGACAAAGCATTATGCAGTCACTAAGGATCAATATAACACTTGGTGGAAGAAGAAGAGTGTTGGACCTTATCTCACTAAGTCATACCATGCACATAACGTCAATAAGATAACATTTGGTAGCTCAGCTCCTCGCCATTTGTTTCCTAGTCATCCGCCTCCTGACATGATGTCGCAGACATATACTTATGAGACACAAAATGAGCCCCCATCACAACTGGCAGAGATAGATTTCAGTTTACCATTTTCCAATGAAGCCGACGTAGCACGTCAATTACAAGTTCCAAGGGTTGCTTGTCCGTATAACTTTCGGGAGATGAGTTTCACATTAGTAAGTACATTTACATTTATACTCATTTTCATTTTAATTTTCTTGAATATTTGACTAAATTCTCTAATTTATATACTTGTAGGATGATTGCATTAGGTTTATAGAACAACAATGTTCATTCCATCTTGGAGCTCGTCAACTCGTACGGAACGAGACATACAAAATGGCTACAACTTCATGTTCCTCATCTGGAAGATCTACATCTTCTTCAGTACCTTTGATCCAATCCCAAATACCAAACAATCCAGATGGATCTACTACATCACAAGACCTCACATTAGGTGGTACATATGAATGGGCACACTTATCAGATTCATTAATTCTAAAACCACTAGAAATCATCACATGATCAAATTTCTCATGCCACTGTTTAGGTGCTTGTTTCAATCCATACAAAGATTTCTTCAGTTTACAAACTTTCTTTTCACAACCTTTAACTACAAAGCCTTCGGGTTGTTCCATATAGATTTCTTCATCTAAACCACCATTCAAAAACGCTGTCTTTACATCCATCTGATGTATCTCTAGGTTATGGACAGAAGCTATAGCAATTAACATCCTAATGGAGCTAATTCTACTCACTGGTGAATATGAATCAAAGAAATCTATACCTTCTATCTGTTTATAGCCTTTTGCTACCAACCTAGCCTTGTACTTTTCAATAGTTCCATTTATATTAAGTTTTCTCTTGAAAATCCATTTACAACCTATGGCCTTAGACCCTGGAGGTAAATCTACAAGTTCAAAAGTATCGTTTTCTCGAATGGAATCCATTTCACTAATTGAAGCTTCTTTCCATCATGGAGCTTCAGGACAAGTCATGGATTGTTTATAAGTATGGGAATCAGACTCGACTAGGTATGTAATGCAACCAGGATAGATTTTCTTAGTTTTAACCCTTTTACCTCTTCTAGGTTCTATTTCTGGTTCATCTTCCTTTAAAGGTAATGACTGACCGATTGACGAAAATTCTAGGGGATCATCTAAACATCTCTTTCGAGAATCACGTTTCATAGGAAATACATTCTCAAAGAACTCAACATCCCTAGACTCCATGATAGTATTCAACCCTATGTCAGAAATTTCAGAACTCACAACCATAAACCTATGAGCACTAGAATGCTCGGGATACCCTATAAAAACACAATCAATGATTTTTGGTCCTATCTTAGTTGTCTTAGGAAGAGGGATGGACACCTTTTCCAAGCACCCCCACACTTTGAAGTAAGCATAAGATGGTTGTCTACCTTTCCATAACTCATATGGAGTTTTCCTTTAAAGGGTACTCTGTTCATGATGTAATTGGCTGACAAGATAGCCTCCCCCCACAAGTTCGAAGGTAATCCTAAACTAATCAACATGGCATTCATCATATCCTTAAGGGTACGGTTCTTACATTTAGATACACCATTTGATTGAGGTGAATAAGGGGTTGTAGTTTCATGTGTTATGCCATGTTCTTCACAGAAATTTCCAATAGGAATTTCATATTCACCACCACGGTCATACTTAAAAGTTTTAATGGTAGCATTCAATTGGTTTTCAACTTCACATTTATATATCTTAAAGGCTTCTAAGGCATCGTCCTTCCCTCTAAGCAAATAAACATGACAGTACCTCGTACAATCATCTATAAAAGTGACAAACCATTTCTTACCACCTCTAGTTTGAACTGACTTCATGTCAACTAGGTATGAATGGATTAACTCTAAGGGTTTAGTGTTTCTCTGGACATTCTTACTGAATGATTTCTTAGCATGCTTAGATTATACGCAAATCTCACACTTATGACTTTTATCTAAAGTGAATTTGGGTATGCAGCCTACGCTAGCCAGTTTATGCATTGATTTGTAATTTACATGACTAAGTCTACCATGCCAAACATTCGATGACACACACATGTAAGCAGAAGAATCATTCAATTTAACTTCAGGACAAGTTACATTACGTTTATATAGACCCCCAGTCTTATAACCCTTACCCACATAATCATTGCCCTTAGTTACTATAAGTTTTCCAGACTCAATTGAAACTTTAAAACCCTTATCATCTAAAACAGAACAAGAAACAAGATTTTTGCAGATGTCTGGAACATGAAGAACTTCATTCAATGTGAGAGTCTTGCCAGATGTGAGCTTCAGACCGACCTTTCCTTTTCCTGCAACCTCTGATGCAGATGAGTTACCCATATAGAGTTTCTCGCCTTCCCCTACCCTCTGGTAGGAGGTGAACAGGTCTCTGTTCCCACAAACATGCTTGGTAGCTCCAGAGTCTACCCACCAGTCCATCACATTGGTCACCAAATTAACTTCAGACACTACAAAAAACTCGTCCTTGTTCTTTTCAACCAAGTTAGCACTATCCTTTTGTGTCCTTACGATGTCTACAGTGAACTGCCATATGTCCAGTAACTCCACACGCATAACAAGCACCCTTAATTTTAGTAATGCTAGACTCTGGTTTTCGAAACATACCTTTCTTGGGAGGACCACGCTTAGAGTTACGATTGTTACTCTCACCTTTTCCAGCTTTGGAAGATCTGTGTTCAGTCATATGAGCTTTGTTACTCATGTCCCTTGCAGAAGACACGTTCTTATCCTTGGTGCACAACATCTCTTCCACTTGAATTTTTTCCTAATTCAACCATGTTGATCTCGCCAGTTTCATGTCTTAGCTTTTTCTTGTATCAGACCAAGAAGATGGTAACTTCTCAATTACCGCAGATACTTGAAACGTCTCATCAATGACCATACCTTCAGCAAGAATCTCATTAATGATCTGTTGAAATTCGAGGAATTGATCAACAACATGCTTATCATTCTTCATCTTGAAGTCCATAAACTTCGCCACCAGAAATTTCTTGCTCCATGCAGTCTCCGCTTGATACTTTGCTTCTAACGCAGTCCACAAATCATAAGTACTGAAATTTTCTTTAGCATTGTAAAAATCATACGTCGCATCTTCCAAACCATTCATGATATGATTTTTCGCCAGAAAATTACACCTCTTGTTATACTCGATCGCCTCCTCAGTTAAACCTTCATCATTCATCAATTCATCATGTGGAACAAGTACATAATCCAGTTCATGATGGCTTAGATAAAATAGCATCTTGGATTGCCATCTCTTGAAATCCTTTCCGTTGAACTTTTGTGGTCTTTCAACGTCGTTCTTTCCCATTGTTACAAGGAATACTAATGTGTTAAGATTGTTGGAATCTTGCAACAATAGAAGAAACGTCAGATGTATCAAACAACAAATATAAAGAACCGTATCAAACAACTCTACCACGAACAAATTGATGAGGGCAGAATCACAGGTTCAACAAGCTGTCCTTAACACATTAGTTCGCGGGTACACTATGAAGTAATGCTAAACCCCAACGTGCAAAGATGTGTCCAGGATAAGACTGCCCGATATAACTTGAGTTAGCACAACGCAAGTTACCCACTCTTGAACTCAGCAACAGGGATGGAAGTAAAACGCCGCACAAAAACAAGAAGAAGAAAAGTAGACCTAGAGATAGTCGCTGCTTGTATGTTTTGAAAACATAATTTCAAGTCATATTTATAGGATGAGATACTTGCAAATCAAGTTAGGTTTTGGTTTTCTTCAAAAACAAGTAAAACTCGTAAAAGGAATTTCCCACAAATAAAACTCTTAAGAAAATATATTTGGAATTAATTTCCTAAAGAAAAATTCGCCAAAAATAAATACGAGTAGAAGAGGAACTTGGTGCATGGTATACGCGCATGGGCATGGGTCGAAACATGTATTTTTCGCCCCACCCGCTCCACCCACATTGTTTTACAACATATCCACGAGCACATGGTTATATAGTGGAGCACCTCTTTAGTTTTCCACAATGTGGGACTAAAGGTTCCATTTCATTCACTCAAAAATGAGTGAGTATCCTTAGACCCTTAGGCCATGAGATCAAACCACACCAAGACCAAAAATCTATTTATTAAATAACTCATTTTCTCCAACATTAGGTTTAGTTGCATACTTGTTAAAAAGATAAAAAAAAAATGAGATTTTTGCTGCCCTAAGACATCTTGTGTCATAACTAGGCTAAAATCCTAGACTACGAAGCTTATATCAAATTTCTTGAGATTTCCAAAATCATCTTAGTCCCGGACTAATCCTAATAAAATCCTGGACTAATCAAATATCTCTGTCTGCGCGTTTCTGCATACATTCCTACCAGCAACACTAGAGTTGGTTCTGAATCACTCTTGAAGAATACTATGCGTCAATTCCAACATGTTGCCCATTGAAAAGATGCATCAGCTCCATCCCTCTCTAACTCCTCTATGGTTGTACAGTCGGAAAAGTGACCTCTATCTTCTCTAACTATACCTGTATGATCAACTAAAATTAGTCCAATTCCGGCTTTAGCTGTAGAATCCATCATAGTTAGAGCATACAAATTTTTAGTGTCATATGCCTTTTTACTCCTCATCTGGATATTTAGTAATCTGAAGTACAACATCATTCCGAGAATTGTAATAGATGTCTTCCATTATATTATGGCCTGATGTGTTTACAGCATTATAACTGTTTACGAACTGTATTATACTATTTGCAGTTACAGCATTGTTTTTCCTTTTCTTTCCAAAAAGAGTTTAAATCAAGTTTGAATATTGGTCTGGTACAAAACTAATATCCAATGGTTTAATTATCAAAAAAAAAAAAAAATCCAATGGTTTAGTTTCAAGTTTACAAGGTATATAATAACCTGCCGCTAAATCAAATATGCCCGGAAAAAAAATCAACCCCTTAATTTTTTATATCAATTACCTCTACCCAGTTAGTGCTTAGCTCTCTAAATGAGAATAATCTAAACTAATTTTAAATAGATCCATGTTGTTATATCAAAAAGTAGAGTGCACGTGCTTTGCATGTCAACAAGTAGAGTGCACGTGTACGTCAGCAAACAATTGTATTTCTATTTTCCATTTCTCTGAAAACTTATGACGTACTTCAATAAAAGAAAGTTGTTCTCGATTTATAAGATAAAACAACACTGGTTGTACTGCATCCAATTTTTAAATAGATCCATGTTGTTATATCAAAAAGTAGAGTGCACGTGCTTTGCGTATCAACAAGTAGAGTGCACGTGTGTTGCACGTCAGCAAACAGTTGTCTTTCTATTTTCCATCTCTCTGAAAACTTATGACGTACTGCAATAAAAGAAAGTTGCTCTCGATTTATAAGTGTTGATGGTGGTTTTTAGTTCAGGGTTAAAATTGTGAAACCTTGCGTTTAAATGTGCTTTCATTCTGCAAACAAACAAAGCCATTTAAAAGTAATGAGTGGCAAGCCCTCTTTATTTACATATATATTGAGAAATTCAGTATATGTATATAAAATTTATTCAGAATGGTGCATGTAGCAACAATCCCAAACATTCTATAAATTTTATTAATCTCTCGCCTGCATTATTCATTAATGTATGACTTATTGAGTATTTTTCCTATGCTATGTTCCCCGGCTGAACCCTTAATATTGATATGACATGACAATTAGTGTTCACTCGCAACTGAGTAGCATGAATTTCCCGAAGTATCAAGATTAAGGTCTGCATGAAAATACTCAGTCAGGAGACGCGCTGACTGCTCTCTGAGAATAAAATTAAGAATTTTGTGTCGACACACAAAATTCACCAAGTTTGATCAATTTAGTGATAGCTCTCAAATTCAAATTTTAACCTAATTAATTTGCAAAAATTAGGTTCTTTGCACCCTGCGCAATATCTCGAACCCTATTGGTCGAAACTAAACCTAGGCAAGCTAGGAAATTAATCCATCATGGAGCGAATAGAAGCAAGATTCTACTAAAAAAACAGAAAACAAAGAAATAAAGAGGAACTACGACAAGTAAAAGTAGAAGCAAAGGGAGGCGTGGCCACGCCACTTGGTCGACCGACCTTCTCCAGCAGGCGCCGCCCGTGACCGGTCGTCCACATTACATGTTGCCACTTGCCGACCCCCTTTCCTATCGACCAATCGGATCGCTTTAAATGCGCCACACGCACTTTTAAATAAAGTTAGAATTTGGCTGGTCGACACACCTAATTCCTTAAGGAATTTAATATAGGCTGCCCATGTCAGTTTTAAAACAATCACGGCCACACGATTTGGCCGGCCAACTCAATGAGCTTGGCCTCTTCTCAACGAGACTAAGCAAACTTCATGACGTCCACCGGCGGGCCCACCACCATTCCAGCCAATCAGAATCCTCTTAGCCCGCCAACAACATCCCTGATCGATAGCCAGAGCTAGGCTAGTCGCGTTGCTGAAAAGAAGTTCAACGAGTTAAGACCGGCCATGACAGTCTCAAACTCATCGCATCCTTCTAACTTCGCCAGCCGAATTGGACGGCTTAGATTTTGTTTCTGCCAATTAGGTGCCGGCATGCTCGCCAGAAACCCTTCTCCATCCCTGGTCAGTCGAACTTCCCACAACACGTCATGAGCATACCAAACCAGTTGCTCAAAATAGGCTAGCCGCGCGGGTTACAAAACCCTAATTTATGTTAGCAGCAATATATTACTGCCGCAAAACGATCTTGGTCGCTCTTCGCCAGTCGGATTTACTGGCCTAGATTCAACCTTAATCAACGTGCAAGGAGCGGATAAGTTCACCAGCGGCCCGACTATTATGTTGGCCGATCGAACAGCTCCCAGCACCCTCCAACACTAAAAAACATTGGCCCAAAATGGATTGGCCACACGGCCTTTTAAAACCTAAATTAAAATCAACGGCAGCCATTAACTGCCGCAAATCATATTGGCCGCCCAACTTCGCCAGTCGAATCGGCCAACCTAACTCCTATTTTATGCGTTCAACAAGATGTGGCCATGATCACTAGCCACCTCCCTTCCATAAGGAACAATCGGCCACGCCGCGTCCTACCCATATGGCTCCTAAACGATGCCCAAAGATGGCTGGCCGCGGTTCTTGTAGGAGTCTTAAATAAATTAGCGACAACCAATAAATGGCGCAAATCATCTCAGCCATCCAAATTGGCTATCCAATTTAACCGGTTTAGATTTAACTTGGACCGACCAATATGATGTCAAAATGGCTATCAGCCATCACTCTCCTATAGGGACCGACCTGCCTACCTTTGTCATGCATAAATAGTTCCCAGCAACTTCCTGAAAGTGGCCGGTCATGCTCTTTTTTTAAGACACTAGGTTCCGCCACAAACCAAGATAGGCTCAATATAACGATACTTCACATGCATTGATTATTTTGAGCTGCTTGCTTAAAAGCGATGCTTTACATGCATCGAATACATTAACTATTTTATGAGTATTGGCTTCAAAAATAACTTAGTCATTTAACCTAATAGCGTCACATGCTATTCTTTGCGGCAAGTCTCATGACTCGGCTCGTCACACATGACTACCCGTCGCCTAGCTTGCGCGTGATTGGTCAGAATAATTAGGCAAGACTCACTCAGTAACTTGCTACATATTTTCCACGTAAATACTCGAGATATCTAACATGTCACAAACTGGGGGATGTTCATCAGGGTATTGGTCTGGCGGTTTACAACGTGCGGTACGCAATGCGCACATTACGAGAAAGTGTCAGGAAAGGGCGGACGATTAAAAACAGTAAGAGAGTAGTGGGTATAAGGCTGACCAGTCTTCCCTCGTGATGGAAACGTGATGGTAACCACCTTTACACAACTCCCTTCTCCACTACTTAACTGTCTCCACTTCCTACGAGATCAGGGTTCGCTCAATCATGACTTGTATAAATAGGTTTTCAACTTATTTCGACAGGGACAAGTGTTATCAACACAAGTATCCAGAAACCACATTCTGATACAAGTCATAAGATAACCACACCATCAGAGTTAACCATTCTGATCTCAACACCTTCTTCGCTTCCCTCCCTAAGATCAACCCTTCTCCTTCATTTTGTGACCGAAGCAAGACTGGAACGACCATTTCTTGGATTAGGCCAGAATTGTACAGATTCACCTCTCGAATCTAAAGTACTCCCATGCAGTGCATTAGTTTAGGGTTTTCGGCGGTGCACCCAAATTTACCATTTCCAACAGAATCAGTTTTTACCCCAAAACAATAAGATAACACAATACTGGTTGTACTGCATCTAAATTTTATTTTTCGGCTCCACTCTCGCATAAAAATAGTGTTTTCTCATCCTTTGATCCGTACTTAACATCAACGAAACATTGAACAACATTATAAAAGAAAAAAACATACGGTTAAGTAGCATGATCCGGCTATTAGGATTATGAGGAATACCTAAAGATCAACCTTGTTGTTTGGCAGCCAGTGTGACTCGAGTGATGGTTTTCTGGTTCACGTGGATACATTCTGTTCACGACTCATCTGCATATAAGACATGGAAGACTGCATATCTCTACATCATAAGAACATCAATCATGGCGTTTCCATATAAAGGTGTTAGTTTTAGCTTTAACAAATGAGATTTGTAAAGATCCAGTGATGAAACCATAATAGAAATGTAATACATAGTTATTAATCAAAATTAACTAAAAGTAACAGGTTTTCTATACCTGGTGGCATTACTAATTAATGCGCACCCACCCTCCGACTTTGAAAGGGTCATGAAAATTACTGCTAAACTTTACATCCAGACATTTTTGTGATAGTAATGCGCATCCAAAGCGTCAATCACTTCAACCTACATGTTCACCAATACATTGATAAATAATCCGTTGCATAGTGCTCTCCACGTAAATAAATAAAAAAATAAAATAAACACTAAATAAAAAATAACTTGTCCCCAAATCAAACCTGCTCGGAAAAAAAAATTCAACCTTTAATTGTTTATATTAATTACCTCCACCGAATTTTGCATAAAAAAAAGAAAAGAAATTACCGAATTTTGCA
The DNA here is from genome assembly GCF_003573695.1 of Papaver somniferum. Taxonomy (NCBI): domain Eukaryota; kingdom Viridiplantae; phylum Streptophyta; class Magnoliopsida; order Ranunculales; family Papaveraceae; genus Papaver; species Papaver somniferum. The sequence continues at coordinate 56,695,263 of NC_039363.1, read as the reverse complement.
TAAAAAAAAGAAAAGAAATTACCTCTACTCCATTAGTGTAAACTCTCCAAACGAGACTAATCTAAACTAATTTTATATCCATGCTATTATATAAATCTTCTGACTTCAATTATCAGCATATCACTAATCTCGTCCCTTCTTTTATCTATTATTCTCCTATTTTTATCTATCCAAATGACTCATGCAGTTGCAAAAGCAAGATAATCTAGATTTTCCTAGCAATCTTCTTACTCTACTAGCCTCCCATTCTTCAAATTGTACTTTATATTATCTATGTGAAGTCAATGAGAGTCCATTTTTGAACTAAAGTAGGTCCATATCCCTTTTGAAAATGTATAGCTGATCAATAGGTGGTCAACAGATTCCCCATGAGTACGGGGAAGGCAACACTATGTCATAATATTATGACGATCGCTCTTTATCAAGCTGTCCACAGTTGGGATTGCATTTTGTAAGACAAACCAGAACAATAGTTGAGCTTTGGGTGAGACACGTTTCCTCCACACACGTGTCTGTGTAGAAGCTACGTTGGCGTACTGTTGTTGCATCCATTTATACCCTTTTCTAGTAGTGTAATCAGAGTCTATCATGAAGCTGATAGAGTCCTCACGGTCATACAACAGAGGTAGAGACCCAATTATTCTCAATGGATAATTAACTTCATCCTTGATTCCACTATTATGATTTTCTCTAAGTTGTATTCTCTATCTCCCTTGCTGGATCAATTCTGCTACTTTTGCTTGCTTTTGAGGAGTAACAAGATACGATTTTTTTTGTGAGTCTCCTTGAAAGGGACAAGACCTTTCCATGCATGTGTAGATGGTGGATTTTCGACAAAGGCTAAAATCATAAAACTATAATTATACATACTCCTGATCCAGCAATCAGATGAGTATTGAGGCTCATGTCTCTCGTCGAAAGCATGAAAGCTCGTGCCACAAGAACCTCTGACTGAGAATACTATCTCTTAGAGCATATGTGGATGTGCAGTCTCTCAGCTGAGGCAACGGCACATCTCATGAATACTGAGCAATTTCAGTAATTATTTCTATATAGAATCGAAAGACTGGACGGCTCCTAGACAGCTTGCCTACTAGTATAGAGCAATAACGTCTTCAGGGTGCAACAAGGTTTTCGCTGACTATATAAAGGAAATATGACGTTTCAACAAGCTCATGTTTCTCAATTCTCAGATAATTAATGCCCCTAGACAGCATGCCTGCTAGTATAGAGGCATCAATTAATTATCTCTAATCGTTAACTGAATATTCAGCAATATTCAACGATTCTTCGTAATATTTCGTCACTTCAATTCGTGGTTCTTCCCAGCATAATTCGACGTGTTAGTGATAAATGCTCAACGTACGGGCATCTGAGCCGCTATCGAGTAAGCCCCGACCAAAATGGTGCGAGTATACTCAGCAATAATGCACAAACGAGCACCTGAATGCGAAAACGAGCATTCCAAAACACGAAGGAACGATGAACCTATGCAAAATAGAAAGAAAAATAATAATAATAATAAAATATTAGTAAAGGCGCTAGGGGACTAGGCCCACCAACCGGCCAGTCACGCCGTGGCCAGTCCCACACCCAATTATATATTTTATAATACTTTGTTATTTTTCCCTGATCTCATGAAAATCTCTTCATTCAAGCAAATCTCCTTCGTTTCAAGGAAACTCCTCAGTCTCATGGTGTTTCCTCGCATCAAAGAAATAAAATAATTAGGAAAGGTGTCGTGGGACCGGGCACACTAGCCGGCCGGCCATGCCCTAGCCGTGGCCGGTCCCACACCTCATGGTTCCTTATTATTTTGTTATTTCTCTCATCCCATGAAAATTCTATGATTTCATGATATTTCCCTAAATTCATGAAAATTATGTAAAATTAGGGAGAAAACGCAAGGGACTGGGCTCATTGACCGGCCGGCCATGCCCTAGCCGTGGCTGGTCCCACACGTTCTTGTCTCATTATTTTAATATTATTTGTTTCCCTCATCCCATGGAAACTCCTTCACTTCAAGGAAACTCCCTAGTTTCAGCAAACTCCTTGAATTCATGAAATTTCCCTCAAGTCATGAAAATAATATAAAATTAGGAAAACTCGTGGGACCGGGCCCTAGTCAGACGGTCTTACACGCCCCTTATTTTATTATTATTATTTTTTATGTTTCCCTCATCTGATGGAAACTCCTTGGTTTCAACAAATTCCTTGGTTTCAACAAACTCCTTGATTTTATGATATTTCACTAAAATCATGAAAAATGTTACAAAATTAGGAAAAGTGCCTTGGGACCGAGATCTTTGGCCGGATGGCCATGCCTTGGCCATAGCCGGTCCCACACTTCATGATTCCTTCATTATTTTATTATTTATTCCTTCATCTCATGAAGTTTTCCTGGTTTTCAGCAAAAATCCCTGATTTCTTCATATTTTCTCAAAATGTTGCTCAAACACGCATCAGAAAATATCGAAACTCCCAGGACTGAGACACGGAAATTATGGTGACACGGGCATGTTTCCTTGACCGACCAAGGCCGACCCTGAGGCTTGCAAAAAGCCGGTCCCACGTGTTTTAACAATTTTCACCTAATTTGCTCAATCGCTCATATTGGGTCCAAACTCTTCTCAAACAACTTGGAGTTTTCTCAAACGACCATCAGCTGGTCCCATGATCACCAAGGGCCGGTCTCATTCACCCTTGGTAGGTCCCTCATCTCTCCATAATCAGGTTTTATTACCTAACGCTCACATGAGCATTATTTTAATAAATGATGAAACCAACATTTAATCATCTTTTCACCAGGTCTTCAAGAGACTTTGGTATTTTGCTCACTTGAGCATCTGGGCGCTACATGGTCGATTTATCATACCATGTAGTCGGTCCCTCCTTCATATCATACCATGTAGTCGGTCCCATGATCAACACCCTAATTAATTATACTCGGTTCAGCTACCATTATTTTAAATTTATCTTGGTCATGTTACCAATGATTCCTCAAACGAGCAAAATTTGTTCAAATAAGCAACATCTGCTCACACCAAAGAATATTGGTTCCACTATTAATATTCAACAATTCATCAAATGGGAAACATATGCTCAGATGAGCAATATTTGCTCAGATCAAGGGATATTGGTTCAACTATCAATATTCAACGACTCAGAACAATATTTGTTTATTTTAGCTATTAACATTTATTGGACAATGTATTTTGTCTCAGTAACATGTTCAATTCATGAGTCTCAGAACATTTTCAAATCACGTTCGACTCAGTAATACAAGGACTCATCGTCCCATAAAGTCACATGGGGGATATTAACGAGGTTTTTGGTCTGGTAGTCTATAGAACGTGTGTTCATGCACAAGATGAGAATGTGAGCAAGTCATGCAATCAGTTGAAGGAGTTATCAAAGTAGTGGATGGAAAATCAACCAAGTCTCCGCACGATGAGCAATTGGTTTTGACACGATTTCCCACTTCCCCACTCTTTGACTTCAACAACTGTCACACTTCATGGGATCAAGGTGTTCACAATTCCAGCAATATAAATAAGTCTCTGAATCCTGATTGAAACAGACAAGAATTTCTCTATATGTTCATACAGACAATCTTTCGTCTACACGAACTCATCGTCTGAGCAATCACTCTCAACTGAGTAAATTCAATCATTCAAAACTTTCTTACGCAGAATACACAACACACCTACAACCTCCGATCACCATTGATCTCACACATTTCTCAGCTTCCCTCCTGCAGATCGATCCATCCTCTCTTGTGACCGAATTGACTCTGGAACGACCATTTTCTTGGTTTAGGCCGGAGTCCTATAGATTGATCTCCCGAACTTAAAGCACTCCCTTCTTTCAGTGTATCTGTGTGAGGTTGAGCATTTGCTCGGTTCAAGGAGTCTCCTCCGTACGGTCATCTCCTCGATTCCGTAAAAACCAGCAAATCGTTTTCCCCTATTTATAGATTCGCGACCACAGTGGGAGATCATTCTCTCGGTTTCAATCTCATTATTCACAAAAATGGCTGGTCTTAGGTCTGGGTTAGTTACAGGTTCCAACACAAACGACACTAGCACTAGCAACAATAACAATGAGAATATCCCGGAAACCATTTCGACCTCTAACACTGACGGTGGTGATGTTATTCCTCCTCACGCTAACATGGAAGGTCACCCCCTGTTCGGACGACACCATGAGGAAGTCAGGGGGAATCCACCACCTACCATGGCTGATCTCATCAAGGTGCAAGAGACTCTTGCAAAGAATCAAACTGACATGGCTGCAACACAGAAGGAGCTATTCAATTATCTCAAGACTCTCACTGACAAGATGTCAGAGAAGACTCAAGGAAAAGGAAAAGAAAGGAAACATCCTCAGATGCTGATCCTGAAGTAGTTCCAATTCATATAGTGGATGACAGCGAAGTCCGCAAAGCTGCAGACAATCCATCAGCGAAGGAATCATCAAATTTTATTACTCGGGAAGATTTGGAACGCCTCTTGGAGAACCATGGAAAAACAATACGTCACATATCCATCGTCACCAACCTCCATACCCTGTTGTTACACAAGGGATTCCTCTTCCAAAAGGTTATACCTATCCAACCTTCACTTTATATGACGGAACATGCAATGCTCGGGAGCATGTTTCTAGGTTCCTGGAAGCCTTGGGTGAACATGAGCATAACCATGTTGTTCGCCTCAAAGAATTTCCAAAATCCTTGAAAGGTAGGGCATACACCTGGTACAACAACATCGCACCAGGAACTATCAACAATTGGGGAGAAATGATTAATGCTTTCTACAGAAAGTACTTCTTTGTGCCAGAGCAAGTTACTCTCTCTGATCTTGGAAGAATGTTTCAGATGAAAAATGAACACCCCAATGACTACGTGAAAATATTTAGAGTCCAGGCCCTGGACTGTCATGATCCAAATGTCACAGAGCAACAACTTGTATACTTGTGCATCAACGACATGATCCCGGTCTATAGAGCTTTATTGGAAAATATTCGTTTCTAGACCTTTTCAGAACTTCATGAATCGGAAAATAGATCAACGACTACTACACTCGCTTTACTGGAAAGAGCAAAAACTACAAAAGCTGAAGAACTGCGAGAGACTCGAGGTAGCAGGCGTCTGATCAACTATCAGTACAACCTCCAGCCTTCCAAGAATGCTGTTGCAGAAGGGAGCAAACGGAAAGCTGAACCGCAACGCAATCCTGCATTTTCAGCTCCTCTAAAGGCACCAAGAAAGGGTAATAGATCCCCGGACGCACAATCTCCAACTCAAAACGCAGATCCAGCGGAACCTGACTTCCCTCTCTCCATTGAAGAGATCATTTAACTGCTGGATGCTTGGATCCAAGACGGTGCAATCAAGCTGCCATATGTCAGAAAAGAACCAACTGAAGAGAAAACGAAAAATCCTCATTACCGTCGTTATCATAGATTCGTCAATCATCCCACAAAGGACTGCAGAATCTTGAAGCGCATATTCCAAGAAAAAGTCGAATCAGGAGAACTCAACTTGGAGACTGATGGAGTACACAGAGATCCTCTCCCAGTCAGAACCTTCACTCTTTCTGAACCGCCGAAGCAGTTCAATCCTTAATAGAGCATGTCTGCGAATTGCTATACTTATCAAAGGCTCAAAGGAGAGACATTTTTAAAGCACTGAACCACATCGTGTCAAGAATCCCATTCCGGAAATACTTATTGAGCCTCCAGACACATACCAAGAGATGTACGACTGAGGACTGCTTACTACAGTCAATCTCAGAAGAAAAGAATTTGGAAGAATGTTGATCGATGCTGGCACCGCCATCAACAACATTCCACTGAAAACCATCGGATCCATAGGCATCACTCGACAAGAAGCTACTCATGCTCCCATCTCAATCAGAGACCTTGAAGGAATGCTCGGAAATACTTATGGCTACATCACTCTAAAAGTGAACATAAGTTCAACTTGGACAGAAACCAAGTTTCACATAATCAGGAAAATCCAGGATATGACATGTCCTTCAGACGAGCGCGGATCCACGCTGAAAAGACGGGTACTTACAAAGCGCCTTTGGTTACACATCTCTCCAACGAAGAAAGTTATGATCCAGAAGATTTGGCGGATGTTCCATCGTCAGAGCACTTGGAGGAATTTCGAACTTTGACCATGTTGAAACAAGAACCTGCAAAAGATTCATAGACACTCATCAAAAGGTCCTGCACTCAGGAAAGTCTCATTCCTCCCATGTCTATGTCATTTATTTCCTCACATGTTATTCTAGCATGGGGACTCAATTCTGCTAGCATCTATGCTATTGCAAGACGCTATAAGTGGGTAATCTCATTTCAGCAATATTTTATCACATGATTGAATCTGACATTTCTCCGAATCGAGCACCTCACTGAGACATTCATTACTGAGATGATGTTCAAGCACGAGAAAGAAAAATTTGGGAATTTCTCCATAGCCTTTCAGGAGTGTTCATGTGTGCCACAAAACCAGAAAGCTCTGATGTCTACACAAGTGTTGAATTCCACTACCGAGACTAAAGGAATGCTGAATCAACAGAAGATAGTTGGGACCCAAACGATCAAACCTAAGACATGCTCAAGGGATATGATGCTTCAATGCTCAAGCATCTAAGAAGCCTTCAAATTGTACTCCAATCAAATAGTACACCTCCTGTAACGGCGCATCTGGCTTCAGCACAAAATATCTCGACGATGACACACTGATTCAACACCAGCGCAATCAAAGTGTAACTAAATTACAATCGCTAATTCTTCATTATCCCGTGATAAGCCTTCTGAAGCAGATGCAACATCATTCATCCATGGATGGCACAAAATCCTTCAACATACACTGTGGACTTTATCTTATTGGAATTTGCAATCTGATGTGATTCCATGAAACTTCATCAACGGAACCTCTCTACATCACAAGCCTTGCACGACCAAGGAACTTTTTCTCCTCACATCCAGAATGGAGACTATCGCTGTTATCTGCCACAACAACATCGATTCCCCGACGAAGCTACTTCACAGTAAAGTCATATTCAGGAGAATTTGATTTGAAGTCCTAGAACATCTTCATCTTAGGAATGCTCAACTCACCAACTAGTTCGTGAATGTAAAGGCTCACTGGATGAAGGAGTAAAGACTATGTCGATAATCATGGATCTAGCCTTTTTGGTCTCTGGAGAAACTCCGACCATAGTATCAGCATCAACAAGCATTTCTGGAGAAAATTCTATCGTGATCCAACATCAACGATGGTCTCAGGGGCAACATCCTCATGACCAGCTTCATCAACTATCCGTTCTCTGAAGTGTTACTCGATGGATCAGACTTCTCCAAGCACTAATGATTCATATCAAGGTGTGTAGACATGAAATATGTTCACATGAAAGTCTTTCCGAAGCTTGCAAAATAGGCGAGCACAATCCCAAGTCTTCTACAAGAAGTTCTCATCACCTCTACAAATGAGATACAACATACTTCAGCGCATGGGTTTACAAAAACGTACCAATGAGTGAGGAATGGGACAATACTTTCTCAACGAAATATGTTCTTGTATGTCTCTTCTAAAACATACCAAAAGGGCGCATCATCGGACATACGAGCTGAAAGATATGGCATTTACCGTCAAATCTACGAAATCTGAAAAATTTGTACTGGATTACAAATTACAAATGTGCACGCTTCGTTGGATGACCTAGACAACTCCAAATTGGGTGATTCTTTTCTCATATGATAAATCGGTCTGTTAGCTTCAAAATTTGGGGCCAAGCACCGAATTTCGACGACGTATGAGGTTCCTATAGCTTCCAGAGCATACAACATGCAAGCAGCAATTCTTAGAAGGGATTCATAACTTCCACAGTCGATCGTTGTCCACCGGGTTTTTCCACTAAATCCAATTTTTCTACCTGGGTTCTCTATCCAAGTCTTGCCAGAAGAAGAGAAAACGGGAGATTTAACAAAATACTGGGGACTGACACTGATCATGATGATCAGTTTCACAGTCCAAGGCCCGTGGCACCAGACTCTCATGTGCTAATCATTCATCATAAAAAGAATGCTACCACCAAGACATGCAACCATGGTCATTACATCAGCCCTTCTTGAGAGCAAGCTCAGTTATGGTCCCGTGACCAGGGTTTCAGAAGTAATGTTTCTACGACTGACAGAAGCAAGATGACACTGCAAGCACCATGCTCATGTATCAATCAAGGGTTCCTGATCTCAAATGACTCAATAACATTAAAATCCTTCACCAAACGTTCAAGACACAAGACACAACATGAGTGTTTTACAACAAACTTGTCTAAGATGATTTTACACTGTCCCGCACAAAGAAGAAATCTAGGAGAAATTGGTGAAGAATCTAGGGATGGGTCATATACCATTCTCTTTGTATGGATGTCCTATACAACATATCCAAAATTCACACAAATTGGAGAAACGAGCAAAAATATGTGGCCAAAACTTTGGACTACATGACAGCTGAAAATTTTCTGAAAACCTCCTGGAAGTATATTGTTTCGTCAATTTCGGCCCTTAAACGTGCTCAAAAGCCGAAAATCTTCGTTATTAAAGCTTGGAAATTTTCTGAGGATTAATAAACATGGGTAGATCACGAAAATCCTACATCGGACGAAGTAACTACAACATTTTCAATAAAGACCTGACTTCTGAATTTTCTGATGACGAATTATGACGAAATTCTTCATTCATCTACATCTGAATCAGAAGCTACGCCTTCCGCGCGATATCAAACTTCATCTTCAGCCGCTAGTCTCATTTGCTGAAGCCAGCGTCTTTGTGTTGATAAGCTGCAAGCCTTTAATCTTCAGCTTTCCTTTTCAGTAATAACTCATCTCGTCCCTACTTCTCTTATGCATCCGCTAAGGCTAAGAAAACATTGATTCCACCACGGACGACTCCCAGATGATCGAGAGACATACAATGTATCATCTTTCTGCGTCTCTGAAAGGTTGATTCACCTCGGCATGAACATCTGATCTTTGACTTGGTATTTCTGGAGCGTTCCCCGGAAGAGCCAGAAGAGTGGATGTAACAAGAAGTCACCACTATCTGATGCGAAAGACATGGAGTCATGGATATACCAATAACAAACGCGTAACAAAAATGGTAACAATCTAACTCTTACCTATTTACAATTTCACTAGCTGTAGTGATTATAACGTCAGAATTTCAAAAACTTGCTTGTTCCTTCAAACCTGCAAAGACGAGCGAAATTCATTATTCAAAATCATGACTTGATTTTCATAAAACCGTGAAAAAACCACGTGAATTTTAACATCCACTGGCTTTTCAAAAATTGGACAGACGTCCATTCTACAATTGTGAAAACTTACATACATACATTATTTTCACCATGTATAATTGTCTACTTTCAACAGTTGTTCAAAATCAAAACATTGGTTTTACAAAAATATATATATTTAACGTGAAACTCACGTAAGTTTGAAAAATAACATATATATATATATATATATATATAATTTTGCTCCCTCGCGTGAGCATCTGTCTTTGAAGCGAGAGTATATTTTCAAAGATTTCCGAAAGATCGAAGATAAAATTTTTCATGAAAGCTCATAAACAAAATTTTATTACTAACAGATGCACATCTATTCAAAAAAATAAAAAAAATTCTCTCGTACGAGCATCCACCTTTGAAACGAGAGTTTATTCCACTTTGTGAAATCTCACATATTTAAAAAATAAAATTTCGGTTTTCGTGAAAGCTCATAGACAAAATTTTATATCATTAGACTCAGGTCTATTTTGTTTGTTCCTTAAAATAACGATCGAACGAGCGTCTGTTCCTAAGACAAGGATTTCTTTTCATGGGCTCGGACCCGTGAATCCTAAATCGACCAAGGTCTCATCACCAAATCAGTGGTGCTACACCAATTTATGCTCATTAGACAATGATCTATCATGCCACTGGGATCTTCGTTCAAGCCGTGGTTCGCTCGCGCAATCGAAAATCCGGTAACATCTTATTTTACGACTAAGTTCAATTACTTATTTCGTTTATAACTGGAAAATCACCATCCAGTGCTGACTGAGGAACATGACTGTCCCTCACTAAGCAGGGGACTTAATGTAGATGGTGGATTTTCGACAAAGGTTAAAATCATAAAACCATAATTATACATACTCCTGATCCAGCAATCAGATGAGTATTGAGGCTCATGTCTCTCGTCGAAAGCATGAAAGCTCGTGCCACAAGAACCTCTGACTGAGAATACTGTCTCTCAGAGCATATGTGGATGTGCAGTCTCTCAGCTGAGAAAATGGCACATCTCATGAATACTGAGCAATTTCAGTAATTACTTCTATATAGAATCGAAAGATTGGACGACTCCTAGACAGCTTGCCTGCTAGTATAAAGAAATAACGTCTTCAGGGTGCAACAAGGTTTTCTCTTACTATATAAGGAAATATGACGTTTCAACAAGCTCATGTTTCTCAATTCTCAGATAATTAATGCTCCTAAACAGCATGCCTGCTAGTATAGAGCCATCAATTAATTATCTCTAATCGTTAACTGAATATTCAGCAATATTCTACGATTCTTCGTAATATTTCGTCACTTTAATTCGTGGTTCTTCCCAGCAGAATTACGCGGGTTAGTGATAAATGCTCAACGTACGGGCATCTGAGCCGCTATCGAGTAAGCCCCGACCAAAATGGTGCGAGTGTACTCAGCAATAATGCACAAACAAGCACCTGAATGCGCAAACGAGCATTCCAAAACACGAAGGAACGATGAACCTATGCAAAATAGAAAGAAAAATAATAATAATAATAAAATATTAGCAAAGGCGCTAGGGGACTAGGGCCACCAACCGTCCATTCACGCCGTGGCCAGTCCCACGTCCAATTCTATATTTTATAATACTTTGTTATTTTTCCCTGATCTCATGAAAATCTCTTCATTCAAGCAAATCTCCTTCGTTTCAAGGAAACTCCCCAGTCAAGGTGTTTCCTCGCATCAAAGAAATAAAATAATTAGGAAAGGTGTCGTGGGACCGGGCTCACTAGCCGGCCGGCTATGCCCTAGCCGTGGCAGGTCCCACACCTCATGGTTCCTTATTATTTTGTTATTTCTCTTATCCCATTAAAATTCTCTGATTTCATGATATTTCCCTAAACTCATGAAAATTATGTAAAATTAGGGAGAAAACGCACGGGACCGAGCTCACTGGCCGGCCGGCCATGCCCTAGTCGTGGACGGTCCCACACGCTCTTGTCTCATTATTTTAATATTATTTGTTTCCCTCATCCCATGGAAACTCCTTCACTTCAAGGAAACCCCCTAGTTTCAGCAAACTCCTTGAATTCATGAAATTTCCCTCACGTCATGAAAATAATATAAAATTAGGGAAACTCATGGGACCAGGCCCTAGCCGGCCGGTCATGCCCTAGCCGGTCTCACACGCCCCTTATTTTATTATTATTATTTTTTATGTTTCCCTCATCTGATGGAAACTCCTTGATTTATGATATTTCACTAAAATCATGAAAAATATTATAAAATTAGGAAAAGTGCCTTGGGACCGGGATCTTTGGCCGGCCGGCTATGCCTTGGCCATAGCCGGTCCCACACTTCATGATTTCTTCATTATTTTATTATTTATTCCTTCATCTCATGAAGTTTTCCTGGTTTTCAGCAAAAATCCCTGATTTCTTCATATTTTCTCAAAATGTTGCTCAAACGCGCATCAGAAAATATTGAAACTCTCAGGACTGAGACACGAACATTATGGTGACACAGGCATGTTTCCTTGACCGACCAAGGCCGGCCCTGAGGCTTGCAAAAAGCCGGTCCCACGTGTTTTAAAAAATTTCCACCTAATTTGCTCAATCGCTCATATTGGGTCTAAACTCTTCTCAAACAACTTGGAGTTTTCTCAAACGACCGTCAGCTGGTCCCATGATCACCAAGGTCCGGTTTCATGCCCCCTTGGTCGGTCCCTCATCTCTCCATAATCAGTTTTTACTACCTAACGCTCACATGAGCATTATTTTAATAAATGATGAAACCAGCATTTAATCATATTTTCACCAGGTCTTCAAGAGACTTTGGTATTTTGCTCACTTGAGCATCTGGGTGCTACATGGTCGATTTATCATACCATGTATCCGGTCCCTCCTTCATTTCATGAATGATTTTCAATAAATCATCAATTATTCAGTAGTTGATCAAAATTAGGGTTTCGAATCCAAGGTTCATAATTCCAGATTCAAACACTAATAATTTTATGTTGATCCCATGATCAATACCCTAATTAATTATACTCGGTTCAGCTGCCATTATTTTAAATTTATCTTGGTCTTGCTACCAATGATTCCTCAAACGAGCAACATTTGTTCAAATAAGCAACATCTGCTCACACCAAAGAATATTGGTTCCACTATTAATATTCAACAATTCATCAAATGGGCAACATATGATATGATGAGCAATATTTGCTCAGATCAAGGGATATTGGTTCAACTATCAATATCCAACGGCTCAGAACAATATTTGTTCATTTTAGCTATCAACATTTATTCGACAATGTATTTTGTCTCAGCAACATGTTCAATTCATGAGTCTCAGAACATCTGCAAATGACGTTCCACTCAGCAATACAAGGACTCATCGTCCCATAAAGACAACTGACTCCACGAGATGTCAATCATGTCACATGGGGGATATTAACTATGGTTTTGGTCTGTCGATCTACGACACATGTGTTCATGCACACGATGAGAATGTGAGCAAGTCGCGCAATCAATTGAAGGAGTTAGCAAAGTAGTGGATGGAAAATCAACCAAGTCTCCGCACGATGAGCAACTGGTTTAGACACGATTTCCTACTTCCCCACTCTTTGACTTCAACAACTGTCACACTTCATGGGATCAAGGTGTTCACAATTCCAGCAATATAAATAAGTATCTGAATCCTGATTGAAACAGACAAGAATTTCTCGATATGTTCATACAGACAATCTTTCGTCTACACGAACTCATCGTCTGAGCAATCGCTCTCAACTGAGTAAATTCAATCATTCAGAACTTTCTTACGCTGATGTTTGAGGGTGAAAACAGTTTCTGCCGGTTTCGATAATTTCATGTGTTGTGGGTGAGAAACGAGTCTTAACCATAAACAATGTACTGCAATGGAGTACTTTAGATTCGAGAGATGAATCTGTACAAATCCGGCCTAAACCAAGAAATGGTCGTTCCAGACTTGCTTCGGTCACAAATGAAGGACAAGGGTTGGTTTTGGGGAGGGAAGCGAAGAGAGTGTTGAGACCAGAGTAGTTGATTCTGGAAGAGTAGTTGTTTGACTTGTATCAGAAAGTGAAATCTAACAGATGGGAAAGCTGACAAGTGATTTCTGAGTGTTGTATGCTCCTGACCAAAACTTGTTGTTTGGTGGAAATAGGTGAGACCTATTTATACAAGTCGCAACGAAATGTACCTTAGTCTCGTAAGAATTGGAAACGGTTTGAGTAAATGGAAGGAAACGGTAATGGGTAACGCCTGGAATTGATGTTTCCATAATGAAGGAAACGTTTCACCATTACTCCTTGTATTTACTAACCGCCTCATTCTTATGACACTTTCTTGTAACGGGCGTAATGTACGCCGCACGCTGTAAACCGCAAAACCAATACCCTAATGAGCATCCCCCGGTTTGTGACATGTGTTGATGTCTCGAGTGTTTTCGTGGAAAACATGTAGCATGTTGATGTTGTTTTGTAAGTTGAGCTTGGGAGACTTGCCGGCTCGGTGGTGACCCTCGACGGTCGAGATTTTGCATCTTGAGAGGAAGGTAGTCGTTGATTATTCCAACCCTTCGTTTGGTAGCCAGCGGCATGAAAGCATGGCCGGCATGGCTTTGACATAGTTAGGTATGGCCAAGCTAGGATTTTGGCATAGTTTAGGCGCGGCCAAAAACTAGGGTTTTGGCATAGTTTGGGCGCGACCAAAATTAGGGATTGACGTTGGGCCAAAGGCTGCCACGCGTTGGCTGGTGACCTTGGACGGCTAAGATCTGCATCTTAGATGGAAGAGTGGCCGTTGATTGTTGCAACACTTCGTTTTGGCAGCCAGCGGCGTGAAGGAAAGGCTGGCATGGTTTTGGCACAGCGGTGCGGCTGGCATGCCTTGGCGCGGAGATGTGGCTAGCACGACATGCCATTGACACATGCGGCAAGGTGGGCAAGCCTTGGAGCGGTGATCTGGCTGGCAAGACATGCCATTTGCACATGCGGGATGGTTGGCATGCCTTGGCGCGGTGATGTGGCTGGCACGACATGCCATTGGCACATGTGGCATGGTTGGCATGCCTTGGCGCGGAGATGTGGCACGACATGCCATTGGCACATACGACATGGTTGGCATGCCTTGGCGCGGAGATGTGGCACGGCATGCTATTGGCACATGCGACATGGTTGGCATGCCTTGGCGCGGAGATGTGGCTGGCACGACATGTCATTGGCACATGCGGCATGGTTGGCATGCCTTGGCGCGGAGACGTGGCTGGCATGGTTTTCCATTGGCACGGTGGTGCGGCTGGCATGCCTTGGCGCGGGGACGTGGCAGGCATGGTTTTCCATTGGCATGGTGGTGCGGTGATGTGATTTCAAAGTTGTTGTAGATAGTGATAAAAGGGTTGTTTTAAGACTTGTGAAGGCAATGAATTTTAGACTTAATAAAAATAAAGCAAATTAATTTTCAAAGACTGATGTCAAGATTTAAAATGGACTAAGGCTCCGGATTCACTATTACTACAAGTTGATTGGTTACAAAAATATTTCATAATTATTATCTAGCTCTTTTTCCATTAAATCACTTATTAATCTATAAGGTGTCCAAATATTAAATTGTAATCCTTAAGCATGATTTATCAAAGAATTAATTCTAAGCATAAAACATCAAAATGATTCACAACTAATTAAGAAAACCATTTTTATCTTTTTTTTATTGATCCAAGTGAATTAAATAAAATAAATAATTAAGAAATTATAAAAAGAATTTACCAATCAAACATGAGTGAATAGCTCCTCCGTCGCCTCAGTCACCAGGTATTTTAGCCGCTCATCATGTTGGAAAACCTCTCAAAATATTTCATTGATGCTCAAAAGTGTTTTACAATGAAGAGAAAGACAAGAAAATGATATAAAACAGGATTCTTCGACCCACAGAAGGCGTCCAGAATCAACGATAGAGATAAAGTGTTGTTGTCGTTGAAAACCTATGACCCACGAACGACAGTCGTTGTCTTTGTTGGTAAACGACTGCGTTTGGTAGTCTGTTCTTACTCTTCTTCTTCCTCCTCGAGCAGCAGCAGCAGCAGAACCAGAATCTCTGCAACTTCAATTTTCTTGCTCTGTAGTGCTCTAAACCTCTCCCAATTCTCTCTAAACTTGATAGCCATTTCTATGACCTCCAAGGACTCTATTTAAACCCGAAGCATGCATCGAATCTCCTCCATAAGTCCACAAATCCTCGGCAGTGAAAGAAAATATTTTCGGATATTTTCTTTCCTGTTTTAGCTTTTCACGCGTTTTCTATGGTCCAGCACGCTCCAATTCGATTACACATGCTCCAACAAGTTGCTCGATGCATGAAACACGAGCAGAACACACACAAAATCTTCCAGAAGTCGTAGAGAAACTCTTCTGCATGTGTTTTACCTGTTTTGATCCCGTGAATTGGCTAGCCAATTCTAGCCAAATTTGAGCTAATAGAACACTCACAACAGCTTTTCCATGTTAAATCACAACTTCTCACCAATTTTTTGCGATTGAATCGCACTAGAACACCTTCATTTTGCTGATTGAAAATCTGTCAGGAGTGAAAATGGTTTTCCCGCCAAAACACGAATTTGAATGTTGAAGATGATATGCCCCCTATCCTGAACTGGGGTGCGAATAGAAGATGCCTTGGGGGTGACCTGGGGGTGCCCCTTAGTAATTAGGTTACCCCTTATCCAAAAGCGAGAGTCCGAATAACACTTGTCCTCCGGGTGCCAAAGTCAACTTTTCGAGCCGAATTTTCCAAAAATGTTTATTTCCTAAAAATACATAAAAACACAATATTAGTACAAAAATAGAGTTCCAACAATACAGACAATGAGGACAAAGTAGACACAAAAATGTGTCTATAAAATACCCCCAAACCTATTATTTGCTAGTCCTCGAGCAAATCTAATCTAAAAAATAAAATGACTACACTTAGCACGTGCAGTAAGCCGTTAAACCACTAGGTGGCCCTAGTGGTGGAGTGTTGTCTCCGGAGGGTTTACCAGAGGTGTACCCACAAAACCTTTACTCCAGACCCTAGCTATCTACAACGAACCTTGGAAGGCACTAAAGAATCTCCTTGGTTTGCTTACAATCACTGACTACAGGAGGAAGTACCCTGATGCGAAATTCCAATTTTTGTACACGAGTTTACACTCATGCATACTAAAATTCATATAAAGTGACATAGCTCTACTCAGATAGTTGCACTATGGACATCATATTCGGAGTCAAACTAATCATATGGATAGAAAAAGGAGATGGAAATAGAAAAATGTAGATGGTTTTGATGGTAACCAAATGATCGATGTTTCACATATCTGTCTGAAGGCCACTGCCAGAATGAACCTATCCTAATGGACTGAGATACCGGTCTGACTAATATCAACACAACTGGCATATACAAGGGAAGCAGTGGTCAATAACTTAAATCTAGATCAACAAACTGGAAAATACAAGGGAACCAACAGTTGACTACACAGAACAATAACCATTTTTTTTTTACTTAACGGCATGAATAGATATTTTTGATCCAAGCGCATGCTTCTTGTCAGCAGATTACACGATAGTTCCCACGGGTCCTGCATTCCACGCTTGCTTAGGCGACGGAAACAGGGAGAACACACGCGTATTGCTAGTTAATACTTATTCTGATTGGTCAAACTGGTCCGGTCTTTTTTTTTTTTTAGTAACTCAGTCACTCTAATTCACCCTAGCAGTGGTAACAACTTGAATCGTGTGCCCCACCTAATCACTTAGAGAAACATAGTTTAAAATGAAAAAATAAAATAAAAAAGAAATGAAAAGGACTCAACGAGATATGGTGCAACTATCATGTTATTTCTAACACCTGAGCTCTGTGCTTTTATGAATAGACTCTATAGATGTTTCAATCTAATCAGATTGGTTCCTCAGCTCCTACAATCAAGATGCTTCCATCCACTTAGATTAGTTAGTGCCATCCTGAATACGCATAAATTTCTAGGCTCCGGAGTTTATTTATTGCAACTAAAAGATTTTTCCATACCCCCAAACTTAAATCTAACATTGTCCTCAATGTTTCCAATGATAAAATTAACAGCATGAACGAGGAGAAATTGTTACCACTTGAAGCAAAAAGGGTTGAGGAAAGATATTACCGTGTTGCGTGAGATTGGGTTTCCTCCCAAGAAGTGCTAAGTTTAAAGTCTTCAGCCAGACATCAAATACCTCAAAAAGGATCTTCACCTTCCAAATTCATATACCAATAGCCGAAAAAGTTGTGGGTCCATAATACCAAATAGAGCTAACACCAAAATGAGACAACTGCACTGGTTCAGAAAAATGAACAGAAGAAGCACATCCTCATCTAAGGTTTCTTGCAAGACAACCGGATCTATCCAGAGCCTCCAGTTGGGCTTCATAAGAGTGTCTTGAAAAATAGATTCATCCGAAAAACGGGTTTCTAATATATGGATTTCCTCCTGAACAGTATCAGGCGGATCAGGTTTTGGAGTCTGAATAGACTCAAGCGATACCTCAGATGCACTAGGCTTGATTCCCAAGTTAGGGACTTCTACTGGGGATAATTGACAATCTCTACCCCCAAATTTAGGGTAATCACTATTCTCCGTAAGACCTTTAACTATGGCTTGAATTTCCGGATCCGGAGAGTATTTAAAATACTCTAGAGCTTCTTCTAGTTCACTACCCCCAAACTTAGAGTTTTGGGTGTCTCTAGATAAACTAGTCACAATATTCCCAATTTCTAGACTATCCGGTTCCTGAAAAAGGTCAATTGCTTTCTCTGAGTTATAATCAAGTGGTTCATCCTCTAAATTCTTTTGAGGTATACTAGATATAGGACTTATATGTTTCATATCCTTTATGGTCATCCCTAGAGTTTCCTTATTGTGTTGAAGCATGGTTACTGTCCTAATCTCATGATCACTATCCAAATCGGAAGTTATAGGCAAAATATCAGATGGGCCTACAAATGCATAATTGGGGTCCAACTTAGGAGGATCTTCGAAATAAGGGATTAAGGTAGATTCGGTAGCTAGTAATGATTCAAACCTGGATTTCCATCTATCGGTATCTAACATAGGAATAGAATCCAACAGAGCATTTACTTGTTCAATGTTGCTATCATCGTCGAAATCCATGCTAAAACGGGCTAGACAACTCTCTAATGGATTTTACGATTCGGTGTTTGGTACAGACTTCGGAACTAAGGTTCCTATCATGTGACCTCTTCAATGCACGTGTCATCTAGCTCAGAGGGTAGCTTACTAATATTAAAAATGTTCAGCTCAATAGTCATATTACCAAAAGACAAATTCATAATACCATTTTGACAGTTAATGATCGCATTGGATGTAGCTAAAAACGGGCGACCTAAAATCACTAGTATTTGGTTCTCTGGGTCAGGGATAGGTTGGGTATCTAGGATAACAAAATCCACCGGATATATAAACTTGTCGACCTCTATGAGAATATCCTCGATCACACCACGAGGAATTTTAACGGGCCTATCAGCTAACTGAAGTGTCATCTGTGTAGGTTTCATCTCACCAAGTCCTAGCTTAAGGTACACATGGTATGGCAGTAAGTTCACACTGGCTCCTAAGTCAAGCAACGCTTTCTCAACACGGTACTTACCTATTGTACAAGCAATGGTAGGGGACCCTGGGTCTTTATACTTAGGAGTAGTGGTATTCTGAATAATAGAACTCACATGACTAGCTATGAAGGCTTTCTTCTGGACACTGAGCTTACGCTTTCGCGTACACAAGTCCTTAAGGAACTTGGCATAAGAGGGAATCTGCCTAATTGCATCTAATAATGGAAGGTTTATATTAACCTGCTTAAAAACCTCCAATATATCATTAAAGTTGGACTCCTTCTTAGTCGGAACTAGCAGCTGGGGGAACGGGGCTCTGGGAACAAAGCCGGGATCATCAGGACTCTCATTGGTCTCTTTGGAGACTCTATCAGTCTCCTCATTTTCTGGCTCATAAGGGTGAACTACAGCATGTTCACTATCAGGCATGGCAACCTTATTGTCAACTTTCTTTCCACTCCTAAGGGTTGTAATAGAGTTCACATGATTGTACGATTTCTATGCTTTAGGATTGGGTTGAGTTTGACTAGGAAACTTACCTTTTTCCCTCAAAGACTCATTTATATGACTAACCTGGGTTTTCAACTCGGAAATAGCCTGAGAGTTAGCCTGACCTATTCTCTTATTTTCTTCTATACCTTGAGCAATAGACTGCTGAAACTGCATAGTGTTACGAGTTAACAAAGCAAGAGACTCTTCTAAACTCATAATCTTCTTATCTGAAGGGTTCTGAAACTGTGCCGGGGCTGAAGGATTCTTAGGATAGCCAAAACCTGGGGGAGCTTGAGAGTTACTAGACTGATCTTGATTCTGGCCCTTAGACCAAGAAAGGTTGGGATGGTTTCTCCAGCCAGGGTTATAGGTTTCTGAATAAGGGTCAAACTTCTGACGGTTATCGAATCTAGTGTTGTTATAAGAGCATTGGCTTGCTCTTCAACAGTATGGTCTTCCCAAAAAGGCTCTATTCTACCACTAGTACCACTAGAATGACCTAATTCCAACGCTTCTAACCTTTTGGCTATGGCTGCTATTTTAGCATCTGACTCATAGGATCCTTCTACCCTATTGACATTTCCTCTACTTAGAAGAATTTTTTTCTGGGGTTCCCTATTATTTTCCCATTGTTGGGTCTTATTGGAGATTTCATTCAAAAATGTCATCGCCTCATCAACAGTTTTATTCTCAAACCCACATGTGCATAAGGACTCAACCATGGTCGTTGTTGAATAGTCTAAACCCTCGTAGAGGATCTGAACTAACCTAACCTTCTCTAAACCATGATGAGGACATTGAGAAATTAAGTCATTGAACCTTTCTAAATACCTATATAAAGAGTCTCCCTCTTGTTGAGAAAAAGTACAAATTTGTGTCCTAATAGACGATGTTTTGTGCCTTGGGAAAAACTTATGTATAAAGGCAGATGTAAGTTGTTCATAGGTTTCAATTGACTCAGAATACAAACTATACATCCAAGATTTGGCTTTATCTTTTAAGGAAAAGGGGAATAACCTAAGTTTCAGTGCATCATCACTAAGGTTTTTAATTTTCAGAGTACTACATACTTCCTCAAATTCCCTAACATGAAAATAGGGGTTCTCATTCTCTTTTCCTAAAAAGGTTGGGAGCATCTGTAAAGTCCCAGGTTTGAGTTCATAATTTTCCTCGGTTTCAGCTAACTTGATACAAGACGGACGAGAGGTTCTATGCAAACACAAACAAGGCTGACTCCACCACAGCAAACCTACTGAATTCTAGCAAACAAAAAGCATGATTGCTCCACTTAGATTGTTTCTAGACCAGCTTCTAATCCTTCGAAAGGTAATTCGTTACAATTTAAGCAAACCCCTCTGGAGTCAATCCGAGTCAAAGTAAGTTGAATTAAGGCGAGGGAAGCTCAGTGGAGCTTTGATACCCAAGGCCTCACCGCTATCACAAGGCGGCACAGTCACGCATTCAACTCATAGAGACCATCATGAACTTCGAAGTATGCTAAAAGAGTAACCAATATTTTTCGAACGACTTTCCTACTAAGCTCGTTACCCTATAGGTCTCGTTCTATTCCAAATTTTAAAGCTTAGGTTCGCGTTTGGTTTCGTTTTCCTAAGGCGGGCAAGAAGGGAGCGGTGATGAAATCCGAACCTTTATCTTGTATTGGCCAGGCCTTTCCCTTTACTAGGAATTTAAAAACAGTCCAAATTTGTCCCCAATCAATGAATCACCTTAAGGAATAAAGTAACTCGCTTACAGGAGATTCGCGAGTGTTTCGATGGACTTACCTCCCGCACCAGACGGGGGATGAACCGTTGAAGTCGACTCGGGCCACGACTCCTATGTCATGTACGAACCCGAGGGGCCGAGACGATATCGTAATCGTCGTCCTTCCCTGCACACAGTTTGTATTTAAGGTACCCTTCCGTAGGGTAAAAATGTCCAACGTCACAGTCCAAGTCCAAAGTAAAGTGCAAAAATATTACAAAAATTTCCTAATACAATTCTAAAAAAAAAAAATTAAAAATTAAAAATTAAAAAAATAATAAAACTAAATCCTAAAAAAATAATTATTTATCTTCTTTTTTTCTTTTCTTTTAGCTTTAAGCTTTGTTCCAAGTCCTTAGTATCCAACTTCAAACCTGCAAATCAAAGACACACCCAAAGAAACGTAAAAAGGAACAAATGAAAATAATAATAAAAAAAAATCTAAAAATGCTACCTAAACACAAATCCGCGTCGGCGGCGCCAAAAATTTGATGTGATTTCAAAGTTGTTGTAGATAGTGATAAAAGGGTTGTTTTAAGACTTGTGAAGGCAATGAATTTTAGACTTAATAAAAATAAAGCAAATTAATTTTCAAAGACTGATGTCAAGATTTAAAATGGACTAAGGCTTCGGATTCACTATTGTTGATTGGTTACAAAAATATTTCATAATTATTATCTAGCTCTTTTTCCATTAAATCACTTATTAATCTATAAGGTGTCCAAATATCAAATTGTAATCCTTAAGCATGATTTATCAAAGAATTAATTCTAAGCATAAAACATCAAAATGATTCACAACTAATTAAGAAAACCATATTTATCTCTTTTTTTTATTGATTAAAGTGAATTAAATAAAATAAATAATTAAGAAATTATAAAAAGAATTTATCAATCAAACATGAGTGAGTAGCTCCTCCGTCGCCTCAGTCACCAGGTATTTTAGCCGCTCATCATGTTGGAAAACCTCTCAAAATATTTCATTGATGCTCAAAAGTGTTTTACAATGAAGAGAAAAACAAGAAAATGATATAAAACAGGATTCTGCGACCCACAGAAGGCGTCCAGAATCAACGATAGAGATAAAGTGATGTTGTCGTTGAAAACCTATGACCCACGAACGACAGTCGTTGTCTTTGTTGGTAAACGACTGCCTTTGGTAGTCTGTTCTTCCTCTTCTTCTTCCTCCTCGAGCAGCAGCAGCAGCAGAACCAGAATCTCTGCAACTTCAATTTTCTTGCTCTGTAGTGCTCTAAACCTCTCCCAATTCTCTCTAAACTTTCTAGCCCTTTCTATGACCTCCAAGGACTCTATTTAAACCCGAAGCATGCATCGAATCTCCTCCATAAGTCCACAAATCCTCGGCAGTGAAAGAAAATATTTTCGGATATTTTCTTTCCTGTTTTAGCTTTTCACGCGTTTTCTCAGGTCCAGCACGCTCCAATTCGATTACACATGCTCCAACAGGTTGCTCGATGTATGAAACACGAGCAGAACACACACAAAATCTTCCAGAAGTCGTAGAGAAACTCTTTTGCATGTGTTTTACCTGTTTTGAGCCCGTGAATTGGCTAGCCAATTCTAGCCAAATTTGAGCTAATAGTACACTCACAACAGCTTTTCCATGTTAAATCACAACTTCTCACCAATTTTCAGCGATTGAATCGCACTAGAACACCTTCATTTTGCTGATTGAAAATCTGTCAGGAGTGAAAATGGTTTTCCCGCCAAAACACGAATTTGAATGTTGAAGATGATATGCCCCCTATCCTGAACTGGGGTGCGAATAAAAGATGCCTTGGGGGTGACCTGGGGGTGCCCCTTAGTAATTAGGTTACCCCTTATCCAAAAGCGAGAGTCCGAATAACACTTGTCCTCCGGGTGCCAAAGTCAACTTTTCGAGCCGAATTTTCCAAAAATGTTTATTTCCTAAAAATACATAAAAACACAATATTAGTACAAAAATAGAGTTCCAACAATACAGACAGTGAGGACAAAGTAGACACAAAAATGTGTCTATCATGCGGCTGGCATGGTTGGCATGCCTTGGCGCGGAGACGTGGCTGGCATGGTTTTCCATTGGCACGGTGGTGCGGCTGGCATGGTTGGCATGCTTTGGCGCGGAGACGTGGATGGCATGGTTTTCCATTGGCACGGTGGTGCGGCTGGCATGGTTGACATGCCTTGGCGCGGAGACGTGGCTGATATGGTTTGCCATTGGTACAGTGGTGCGGTTGGCATCGTTGGCATGCCTTGGCGCGGATACGTGGCTGGCATGGTTTGCCATTGGCACGGTGGCGTGAGAATTAGGGTTTTGTATGTACGAAGATGATGTCGGTCAATACTAAGGGTTCTGCCGTGGAACATGACACATGTATAAAAAAAGGTACCCTGGTAATTCTTACGTAGGCATGTTGATTGATTTAATAAATGCGCTAGTGGTCGTAGTGACATCATGTCAGATATAAGGTTTTACGATTTTAACCCTAAGCTAAAAACCACCATAAACATTAAGTCCCCTGCTTAGCTCGGAACAAGAGAATTGTTGCGAGGTAAGCATAAGATGGTGACATGCAAGGACAGAAACGCAATGCAAGTCATGAAAGATGGTCAGGAAGATTCGTCTAACCTTTTTCGAGAAATAAGGAGAATTCGTGATCCTTGCATTTGGCGACTTTGCGTAAATTCTGCTCTTGGCACTGCAGGTTAGGCCGCGGAGTGGTGGAGACGATTGCTGGCCGGGATGCGGACTGTTGGCATCGGTTTGGAAGGGATCTGTTAGCATTGGTCGGCTTGGAATGGAGCCGTCAGCATTGGTCGGCTTGGGATGGGGCCGCTTGCGTTGCACGGCTTGGAGTGGAGCTATCTTGCGTTCCTCGGAAGGATGACGGCTGGCTTCAGTTCCGTGGAAGGATGACGACTGGCTTCAGTTTCGTGGAATGATGGCGACTTTGTCTAAATTAGGGTTTGGCATGCCGAAACCCTAATTAGCGCCCTTTTACTAGAATCGTTGTAGAATTCTCGTACTGACTCGGATTTTGACGGTCTGCCCCTCCATTCTGAACGGAAAAGAATTTCCTATCTCTTACCGCATGAATATTTAGGTTTTGAGCTCGTTCGGGAGGTGTAACAGCTCGACAGTAAAATTCAGGAGGAATGTTACGGGACCCGAGGTGGCATAGTCGCCCCCAGTCACCTATTCCCGCTCATGGAGCAAGAAGGAATCTTCATTCTGTTCAAACTCTAGAAACTCCGTTCGCATGAAAAGAGGTATCGACCCCCTTCTGTTGCTCGTCTGGATCTGTGCTTTCTTCTGCAGTGTCTCTCCAGTGGATTCCAAGATTTACCAAAACTCCACTGCATTCTTGGGATGGATGGATGAATTATATGTTCGGCAACGATCATGTCAGGGATAATCTTGGAGATTGTTGTTGCGTTGTCGGTCCATCCTTGACTTTAGGTTGTTCAGTGTCTGAACCTTATGATCGCGATGATTGATATGTTGTGGATGATTGTATGGTGGAAATCTTCCGAAGACACAGGATGAAATAGATGAGTTTGGAGACATTTTTTTGCCGATGTGCTGCTATCAAGTTTTCAAGGACTTTGTTCCAAGAGACATCCTTCGAACCAGCTTCTGAATCTTGGACTATCGTACGGAATGGGATGCGGTGAGCAGTCCCAAATTATATTTCTGTTAGATCCGATGGCATGGACGAATATGTGAATGTATCTTTGTGGCGTTCTTTTGGAGTTTTCGATGCACATGTATGGCTTCATGTTGAGAAATTCCCGCGGCTCGTAAAACTTCGACAGTGATGATGTTGAAATCAGAAATAACCAGGTTGAGGGGAGTGAAAGCATCTCATGCTGGTAGTCCCAATGTGTAGCCTACTTTCATCGTATCACCTTGAATCCATGTCCACGGGATTTGAAACAAGCTTATTGTACTCTTCTGGATGTGACGCTGGGATGCACATGGACGAAATATTCTGGATAGCGAAGAGGCAGGAATGAGAGAGTTATGTTGTTTATCGTGGCTCCCTCTGTTTCTTCAAGAAAAATTTTCATCCGCGTCTCTGGAGTTATCTCATGAGTCTTTGATGGTCGTCGGGATGGACTGCGATGAGCAGTCCCTAGTCGCATTTTTCTTTAGTTTCTGAAGTTGTTTTCCTCTGAGCAGCCTTGGGATACGCCGCGGCCTCGTAAAGTATTGAAAGCGTCTTCTAAACAGATATGTGATGATATTCTTGCGCTACACCCTTGAAGAGTAGATGACCTTGTTGTGGTTATGGCCTTTTGGTTGACTGTGTCTTCTGAGCTTTGACAATGAAAGGATTCCGTGTAGATCCTCAGTCCCCAAGTATGGTTTACGTGTTTCCATTTTGTATGGTCAGTGGGTTAACCATGATAAAGACATCACCATCGTGCGTTCGTACTGGTGATTTCGTTACTTCTTCCACGTGAAACTAAAATATGGAGGAGTATGGGTTACCTTTGTAGTGATTGTTGCTGCGGTGAAGCTCTGACTGGTATCAAAAAATGAGAGGCAACCGTTCTTGGTAGAAGATGTAATCAGAAGAGAGTACATTGTCGTGGGAACAAAATAGGTTGGCTAGAATTGTATGGGCATCCATGGAAGTAAAAGGATTGGCTGGATGCGTAAGCGAGCAAACTGTCCATGGTCACGAGTTTTGGCGGGATGGATCAAAAGGTGGCCATGACTACGAAGATTGACTGGTTGCGATCATGATCCTTGACATGGGGAGTGTGGTGACACGACCCTTTGCAGGAAGGAGTGGTGTTGAAGCGGCTTCGTCTCTAGGAGAGGACGTTGAAACTTAAGGAGCCAAATGTTGTTTCGGATCCTGGAGCAGCTTATGGAGATATCGCTGAAGCAGAGTGGCTGCTGGAGCGAACGTTGAAGCGGAGCGGCTGCTGAAGCGAACGTTGAAGCGGAACCACTTCTGGAGATAACGTCTAAACGGCACCTTGAAACTCTCAAAGCCTTGACGGTTACAATGTTGAAGCCGGAGATTGCATCACTCAGCGTTCTGTCAAACTAGACATCCCTCAAGTGAACAATGGTTAGCAGTCCCCAGTTTCATCTATCGATCGTGCTTTCCAGGAGAGGTTGGGGTTTGGGAATGGCTTCTTTGGCTGGAAACAACTGCTTTCCTGATGCAGTTCAGTTGAGGGATGAAAATATGTCTTGACGCTACGCCTTGGAGAAATATAGAATCTCACATAACTGTTTCATCATAGACTGCACGATTTTGTGGGCGAGGTCCCCAGAAATCATGCATCTCCTGACGGGAAGAGGGTCTCTGTGAATTTAGGAGGGTTGCTGATTTCCTTTGCTTCGATTTTGGAGAAGTCGTTCCTGATATTTATGTGTGATGAAATTGGATTGTTGATTCCCTTCTACTGGGAGTTCAAGAGAAACGCGAGCCCCTTCATCTATAAGCGCACGTCCTGCTGAAGTGCCTGCGCCAGATGTTAAAAGTATTCCTTGTCATCTCCCTCTTGGGTTGACGTGACTCTTATGGTGGCCGCTCCGTCAGTGTCTTGAGGAAATAGGTATCTCTTTCTGAGTTATAAACACGTCTGTCTGAGCCTTACGAGAACCTCTTGTCTTTCCATCAAATGAACAGTGGTAAAAGGAGGTCAGCTTCTTCCGGCGCTTCCAGTATCTTGCCCTGATGGCAGAGTAGCAGTGTCTCTGGTGACGGTTGAAGTTGTCATACTTGAAGAAACGTTAGGGTGGCGGAAGCGGCTCTGGTTCTGGTGATCGTAGGTGTATCGTGCAGAGATGGCGCGGTTTTGATCACGGAGTGTTGGAGCCATGCCGCTGTTTCGAAGGGTGAGGATGGCGCTGCTTTGGCTGGTTGTGGAGCGGAGAAGATGGCGCCAGAAGGGTGAAAGTTGTTAGCGCTGGAAGGATGCAAGCTGATAGCGCTGGAAGGATGCAAGCTGTTAGCGCTGGATCGGCTTGGAATGGGCGCTGGATTGGCGTGGGCGCTGGCTTGGATTTGGTATGGCGCGGACTGTTGGCTGGGCATGATGCGGACTGTTTGCTTGGCACGACGCTGGGTTGGCGTGGCGCGGATTGTTGGCTTGGAACGGCGCTGGCTTGGCATGGCGCAGACTGTTGGGCACCGTGAGGCTTGTTCTTGCGGGCCCAGTTGTCTCTTTCCGTACTATCTCAAACAGGAAATCCTTTCCTTATTCAAATTCCAAAAGTGTTATGCCTATAAAAGGGGTTGGCTATAAAAGGGGTTGGCTCTCCTTTTTTTTTTTTTTGAAAGGCAAACAAAGCGCCTGGTTAATGGTTTTATTTGAATTGATAGATAACTGTTATCTACGAGGGTTTTGAATTATTCTTTTGGAATGAATTGTTTTAGAATAATGTTGTCTTGATTACGATTGCAAGTGACGCAAACATCTGCGTGTCAAAGGCTGCCACGCGTTGGCTGGTGACCTTGGACGGCTAAGATCTGCATCTTAGATGGAAGAGTGGCCGTTGATTGTTGCAACCCTTCGTTTTGCAGCCAACGACGTGAAGGAAAGGCTGGCATGGTTTTGGCACAGCGGTGCGGCTGGCATGGTTGGCATGCCTTGGCGCGGAGATGTGGCTGGCACGGCATGCCATTGGCACATGCGACATGGTTGGCATGCCTTGGAGCGGTGATGTGGCTGGCACGACATGCCATTGGCACATGCGGGATGGTTGGCATGCCTTGGCGCGGTGATGTGGCTGGCACGGCATGCCATTGGAACATGTGGAATGGTTGGCATGCCTTGGCGCGGAGATGTGGCATGACAAGCCATTGGAATATGTGGCATGGTTTGCATGCCTTGGCGCGGAGATGTGTCACGGCATGCCATTGGCACATGCGGCATGGTTGGCATGCCTTGGCGCGGAGATATGGCTGGCACGGCATGCCATTGGCACATGATGCATGGTTGGCATGCCTTGACGCGGAGACGTGGCTGGCATGGTTTGCCATTGGCACGGTGGTGCGGCTGGCATGGTTGGCATGCCTTGGTGCGGAGACGTGGATGGCATGGTGGTGCGGCTGGCATGGTTGGCATGCATTGGCACGGTGGTGCGGCTGGCATGGTTTTCCATTGGCACGGTG
Source organism: Papaver somniferum (assembly GCF_003573695.1). Classification (NCBI taxonomy): domain Eukaryota; kingdom Viridiplantae; phylum Streptophyta; class Magnoliopsida; order Ranunculales; family Papaveraceae; genus Papaver; species Papaver somniferum. The sequence goes on along the minus strand of NC_039363.1, from coordinate 56,666,912 downwards.
GTGCGGCTGGCATGGTTGGAATGCTTTGGTGCGGAGACGTGGATGGCATGGTGGTGTGACTGGCATGGTTGGCATGCCTTGGCGCGGTGGTGCGGCTGGCATGGTCCGCATGCCTTGGCGCAGAGACGTGGATGGCATGGTTTTCCATTGGCACGGTGGCGTGAGAATTAGGGTTTGGTATGTATGAAGATGATGTCGGTCAATAATAAGGGTTCTGCCGTGGAACATGACACATGTATAAAAAAAGGTACCCTGGTAATTCTTACGTAGGCATGTTGATTGATTCAATAAATGCGCTAGTGGTCTTAGTGACGTCATGTTAGATGTAAGGTTTTACAATTTTAACCCTAAGATAAAAACCACCATCAACAACAGAATACACAACACACCAACAACCTTCGATCACCATTGATCTCACACATTTCTCAACTTCCCTCCTACAGATCAACCCATCCTCTCTTGTGACCGAATTGACTCTGGAATGGCCATTGTCTTGGTTTAGGCCGAAGTCCTACAGATTGATATCTCGAAATTAAAGCACTCCCTTGCATCTGTATGAGGTTGAGCATTTGCTCGGTTTAAGGAGTATCCTCCGCACGGTCATCTCTTCGATTCCGTAAAAACCAGCAAATCGTTTTCCCCCATCTACAATATGCAACCAATTTTTTTACCTCATTCCCCTTCTAATTGAGACTTATTCACTCCATTCTAATCATTTATTTAAATTTTTAGAGAAACTTATAGCTAACCTACTAACCTGCTTATGCGAATGAATTTAAAGGAGGAACTGACTTTCTTGTCCTACAAGGAATGTCTGAAAAAACTCATATGTCCTACATGTAAGGCCTAGATGGGACTTGACTGAAGAGGAAAGGGAGTGTAATGATCTGTCCCCACTTAGCCACTGCGGATATCCAACAGTGTCTGGTTTTTAACGGGCATTTCTGCGGTCATCCAACAGAAACTTCCCGAAAGGTCACCCATCCATGGATATTATTCCCACCCGAGCACGCTTAACTACAGAGTTTTCTTCCAACTCTGGAGCCAACTATGTTGAAAAGGCCTTAGGAAAGGACAAACTATTACCTATATTCCATTCGACGAACCCTACCTGCCGAAATCAGGGTATTACAATACCACCACCACCTTAAATTGGAGTCGTCATCGGCTCTAGAATATGTTCAAGCCTAGAACTCCGACGTTCCCTCCCCCTCATAAGACCAGTACCTGACTTATCCCATCTAGTGTACTTTCTCACCCTCGATATCTGATCCGTCGTCGGCTTTGATGCCAATTTTAATGACCCATCCCTCCACCGATACTGTCGCCACTTAGCCACTGAGAATATCCGGCAGTGTGGGTTTTCAATGAGCATCTCTGTGGTCATCCAGTATAAACTTCTCGGGAGGTCACTCATACCTGAATTACTCCCGCCTGAGCACGTTTAACTACTGAGTTCTCTGCTAACTTTGGAGCCAACTGTGCTGAAAAAGGCCTCGGTGCCAGGAAAAGAGAAACTATTGCCTATATTCCATTTGGCGAACCATACCTACCAAAATCGGGGTACTACAGAGAGTGTACTTACTGACTCTTTAGGCCCTCGTATGTAGGAAATATGAGTCTCTAAAGAGTCTTGATGCCTTTTATGTACTCAAATAAAATAGGAGAGGAGCTCCTTTGTTCCACACCAATATAAAATGTAAGTGTTAGAGCATTTCTCGGTCGAACTCGCAAGCGTTGCTATCTCAAGCTTATTTGTCAAATTTAGTTGATCAAAACTATAGTCTTTATTTCTAGTCTACTTATAAATATGTCTCAGATTAGGATAGAATGTGCAGTTGAGCTTTAGACTTCATGACGTTCATCGATAGAAGACGAAGATCGACTGAGGAGATCTTGGAGGAAATTCATCAACAAAAGGTATATGGAGGCTAAAACTTATCTATCACTCATAAATCTATTCTATTCTATCTCCTAATGAGACTAAGTCGTATATCTATATAGACTTTATACACATTTGATATTTCGAACCGAGTTTATCTCGCTTATCTATTACTCGAAATATGTGTTGGAAGTTTTTTTCTTTATAGATATGTTCATCATATTCTTGACGAGTTTAGTTGGAAACAATTATTTGTTGGAAAACTAAATAATAAGTCAAAAGATGATCATGTGAAAATTGCCTTGAAACATCTTACATAATTTGTGTGAGACAATCATTGATGTCGACTTGGAAAGTTTCATATTGATCATTCGATCACTTGAAAATTACTTATAAGCTAATAGTTTGCGTGAGACAGCTATTGTCGTCTTCTAAGGATGCTTCAATGACTGAAATGGGAGTTTAGAACAATAAACCTTTGTCTGGATACAACACAATATGCGTACCTAGTATGCAAATTGTTTTGGTATGATTCAAGTCCGGGAACCTTGTTTGCATACCTAGTATGCGAATGTTTTTAACTGTTAAAGTCCGGGAACCAAGTTTGCATACCAGTATGCGAACGGTCATACCTTAGTTAAGGTCCGGGACAGCAGTATGCATACCCGTCTGCAAACTGCTGGACAAGACCAAAGTACGGAAGCTATAGTTTGCGTACTTGTTTGCAAACTTAGTGGTTAAATTTCTAAAATCGGATAAGTATTTTTTTCATACTCATGAACAAATATATTTATGAATTAAGGAATGCAATCTTTGCAAACCGTGGCTTATTTTTCTTGAATTGATACTTACGAATCAATTCGATTTTGATTCAATTTGTTCATATATATTTCTGTGAAATACTGAAAAATTGAACAACTTTATGTGGAACACAAGTAGATTAATTTGATTATCTTCCATGATTGATTGATCATCATAGTTGATCTAGAAGTGTTAGATGAATGTGGTTAAGACAAAAGTGTCCATATGACTAACTTCGGTTAACTGTTGTTGAGCCAACTCAATATACACGTTTAGGTACAGTTACCCATATCTAAATGAAGGTATATTTCATTTGTGTGTAACAAGGTAAGACCATCTAACGGTGGAGAGATATTTATTTGGTTTTAAGGAGACTTAGCTTGAATCTTAAATCAGGTTTCATCTAACGGTGAATATTGAATGCTTTGTTACTAAGCTATCTTAGATTTGAATGAAAGAAAACCCTGATTTCAAATACTATATAAGGGAGAACTCTAGCAACAGGAAAACCTAATCCCGACACTTTCCTGTGTCCTAGTTGCGACTAGAGTCAATTCTCCTTTAACCTAGGTTTTTCCAGAAACCATTATAGGTTAACGAATTGAAGACTTCATTTGGGATTCATGAAGCCATACCCAAGTATTTTCTCTGTATTTGCGTGTTTTGATTTACTTGTTTTATCGTATTGAGTACTATCTTCTCTAAGATTTTCTCAAGATTTATCTCCGATAGGTAAGATATAAAAAGTAATCACAAAGCTCTTCGTCTCATTCTTTGCGATTCCACAATAACTTCTTCTACTACCATATAGTTAATTTATTGTGAGGTGATTGATATTTCTAGGCTGATCTTTGGGAGTATAAGACCGGATTATAAATTCGATCATGTTCACCTTGATTTATCAAAAGACGGACTTTCATTCCCCTGGAATCCCTTTTTAAGCCAGGTAACCTAATTGTCTCTATCGGTAAGCCTTTTTCTTATAAGTAATTGTCTCTCTCGGTAACCTAATTTTCTCTCTCGGTACTTCTGTGGGAAACAGATTTATCTATCAGAATCGACGTATCTGTGGGAGACATATTTGCTTATAAGTGTTCGACTTTGGGTCGTAGCAACTCTTACTTGTGGGTGAGATAAGCTAAGAGAATCAAGTGCATAGAGTTCTGTTGGAATTCAGAGGCGTAAGGAACGCGAATGTACCTTAATCGGTGTGTGACTTGGTTAGGGCTCAACTACATTCCAGTCCTAAGTTAACTTGTAGTGGGCTAGTGTCTGTAGCGGCTCTGTAGTGGCTGAATACAGTGTGGTGTTCAAATATGGACTAGGTCCTGTGATTTTTCTGCATTTGCGGTTTCCTCGTTAACAAAACTTCTGGTATCTGTGTTATTTCTTTTCCGCATTATATTTGTTTATATAATTAAAATATCACAGGTTGTGCATATATCAATCAATTGGTAAATCTGATCTTGATTATTGGATAGGAATTGATTGGAACTTGGTCATTGGTCTTTGGTACCGTCAATGTTATTTCTCATATCGATCAGGCTCACAGATTTCTATCTGTTCGATTGCAAATTGTATTGAGAAATTGAGATATAAATCTTTGATATATTTTGATTGAGCTTGCTTTATAAGATGATGCTTTCAGAATTATATTGGAGTTTGTCCATACAGATTGCCGAACGAACTATTGGGTGTGGTTGTTATACCCCCGCTTTTTCAGTAAACATTACATTGTACAATACCTTTTCTTTTTGAATACCTTTCCAAAATCCCTTTCAGTGAGGTTCTTAATAATATTTTGTTTTTAGTTGAATCATCTTCCTCTATAAGGCATGCTTCTCTTGTATGTACCTCTGGCTTTAGATTTTTAACATGGCTTTAGTAGTTGCTCTAGAACTCGTAATTCTCAAGCATGCTATTTCCGTAGGCTAGCACAATTTCTCGCATGTTACCCAATAAATATTACTTTTCTCTCTTGTAGAGCCCCATAAGAAGTCCCTCGGTATTTTTGTCATTCTTTTTTCCACCCCACAAGCAATTGAAGAATAGACATGATGTAGTGCATGTTGATTAAAATAATTTTCCTAACTTCTAAGAGAAACTTCCTCTTCCAGATTGTTAGCTTCTTCTAAAATGTTTTAACTATGCAATCCTAGAAAATTGCTTGCTCTATAGTTGCAACTAAAGGAATTTCAAGATATTTAAAAGGCAAAACCTCTACTTACAATTCAAGTTTACACGGTTTGAAACCCTATAATTAAAATCAAGCAATTGAAGTTAATGATATCCAAATTTAAAAGAATAATACACTGCATAAAGATATAATATATAAATAGGTTAGTAAGAAATACAAAGTTTGAATATCCCGGAAAAGTTCCTTGATTTATGAAGATTTAGGTTCAATTTTGGATAGATCTGCGCTGATATATCAGTTTTCTAACCTCAATTATCAGCATATCACTAATCCTTCCCTTTATTTTAGCTGTTACTCTCGTATTTTTATCTATCCAAATGACCATGCAATTACAATTTACGGATAAGATAAATTTTGTAGCAATCTCCTTACCTCTAATAGCCTCTTATTCTTTAAATTGTGCTTTATATTATTTACGTGAAGCCAATCAGAGTCCATTTTGGATTTAAATTAGGTCAAGATCCCTTTTGAGAATGTATACCTGATCAATAGGTAGTCAACAATTTTCTCATGAGTATGGGAAATGCGGTACTGTGTAGAAGCAATATAACAACCATTCTTTATTAATTTGTCCACAGTTGAGATTGCATTTTGTAAGGAAAACCAGACGAGGAGTTGAGATTTGGGTGGAGATGTTTCCTCCGTACATGCATTTGTGTAGAAGCTGCATTGGCATACTGTCGTTGCATGCATTATCTGTTTGTACCCTTCTCTAGCAGTATAATCAAAGTCTATAATAAAGATAATAGAGGCCTTTTGGTCATATAAGAAAGGTGGTGACATAATTATTCTCAATATATTATTAAGTTCGACCGTAACTTCACTCTTAGGATTTATCTCAGTTGTATTCTTCATCTCCCTTGCTGGACTAATTTTGCTACTTTTGCTTGCTTTTAAGAAGTAACAAGATACAATTTTTTTGTGAGTCTCCTTAAAAGTAACAAAACCTTTCCATGCATCAAACAAAAGTTTTACTACGTTCCCGTTTCCAATAGAAAATATAGCATTCTATTGCACGGTACCATTTCTTTTTTGAATACCTTTCCAAAGACCCTTCCGATGAGGTTCTTAAATAGATTTTGTCTTTAGTTAAATTGCCTACCTCCATAAGGCATGCTTCTCTTGTATTGTACCTCCGGCTTCATTATGCTAACATGGATTTGGTAGTTTCTTTCAAACTTCTGATTCCCAAGCCTCCCATTTTCTTACGCTTGCACAACTTCTCTCGTATTAACCAAAAAATCTTCTTTTCTCCCCTATAACACCCCATAAGAAGTTCTACATTATTTTTATCATTTTCTTTTCCACTTTACATGCAATTGAAGAAGAGACATGATGTAGACATTTAAACTAACTAGTACATGTTGATTAAAATAATTTATCTAACTTCTAGGTGAAACTTCCTCTTCCATATTGTTAGTTTCTTTTAAAATGTTTTAACAATACAATCCTAGACACTTTCTTGCTTCACAATTGCACCTAAAGGAATTTCAAGATATTTAAAAGACATAAATTCTATTTTACATTTCAAGTTTTCACGGTTTGAAACCCTAAAATTAAAATCAATTAATTGAAGTTAATGATATCCAAATTTAAAAACATAACTCAATGCATAGAGATATAATACTCCCCCTGTCCCTAAATAGACGACCTATTCATTTTTAAACGTTGTTCCACTAATAGTTGACCTATATCATTAAACAAGGGGATATTTCTAAAAGTACCCTTTTAATTGATTATTGTTAGTATAAGAAACATGTATAATTTAATAGCCATGTTTATATTCGTTATGTAGGTGTTTTGAAATGCTTTTCAATGGTGTAAAGTTTACGAATATCCGCGGCATAGCTTGACAGATAAACCATTTCTAAATTTCACTAGTTAGTATTCATAAGGGTATAATTGTAAAAATACTCTCCTCGCCTCCTTGCCTTAAGAATTGTGCAAACTTGAACTAAGTCATCTATTTATGGACGAAAGGAATATATATGCTAAATAGGTTATTAAAATTACCAAATTGAACATCCGCTGAAAATTCCTTGATTTATGAACCTCTAGGTTTCAATTTTGGATAGATCCCCACTGTTAATATCAATCTTTTGACTTCAATTATCAACATGTCATTGATTCTCCCCCACCTCCCACCTCCTTTCGTGATATATCTAAAGCCTTTAGGATTATCCACCCCGAGAAAAACCAAACAATATGGTTGGCCTAAACTTTTACGATAATCTCGATCTCGCCACAATAACGAGACGATTACTACAACCTTGCCGAGATTTAAACGTGAAAATTTCCCGAATCGTCCAAATCTCGGCCAAGACGAGTCATCCCTAAGTTTCGATTATAATTCTCCTAAATTTTTCACAATAAAAATCACAATATTCTTCTCTCATTTTGTTTCGCAATAAGAAACAAAGGAAATGATTTATAACAGAAACTCTACCCGTTACATAACAATACCATCAACTGAAGCAGTAGGTGAAGAAGATATTACTTAAACACAGTCAGATATAATCAAACCCTCATTTGCTATTCTTTAATATACTTTTTGTTTCTTATATATTTTGCTCCTTGAATTTTACTATTTGTCCGTCTTATAGGGTTCGTTTTCAATGATTTCAGTGGCATAGTATACGAGGTTAAACCTGCTTATTTAGCACAGTCTAACGGTGTAGCTAAACATAAGAACCGTACTCTTAACGAAATGATAAATGTCATGTTTATTAGTTCAGGATTACCTGCAAACTTGTGAAGGGAGGTCGTCCTCTCAGCTAGTTATATCCTAATATAGTACCCTCTAATGGGTCGGATAAACTTCATATGAATTATGGAAAGGTAGACAACCTTCTTATGTATACTTCAAAGCGTGGAGTGTTTGGATATGGTTGTCATTCCTCCTCCCAAGAGAGCCAAGATATGACCCAAAATTATTGGCTGCAACTTCATGAGGTATCCTGAGCATTCCACTAAATATAGATTTATGGTTGTGAGTCCTGAAGTTTTTGAAATTGGTATTAGAACAATTAGAAGTCTACAAATGTTGTGTTCTTTAAAAATGTTTTTCTATTGAAAGCTAACTCTCATAAGAGATATGTTGATCCCCTAGATTCCCTTTTAACCAGTTATATTTTACCTTTAGAAGAAGATGAAGTAGAGATTAAGTCTAAGAAAAGTAAAAGGACTGGAACCAATACCTCCTTGAGATCCGACTTCATAACATGCCTAGATGAGTCAAATCCATAGACTTATTGAGAAGTGATAGGTTGTCGTAGGAACAACAAATTAATCAAGATATTTCTCACTAATTAACTAATAATGTAGAGGTAGTAAGGATCGTTCCCACAGAGAGCTGTGTAATTGATAAGTTATTTGGATTAGCAAACTAAAATAAAGTAAATACAAAAAATGGGGATTGGATTGATTGGTTAAAGTAATAAGAAGAAAGAGATGATTACGGAATCCTTCGCCGTTACCAAACATTAACTCAATTAACATACCTGTTTACCTTTTGTTAGAATCATATATAACCAACCGTAGAATAGCATCTAGCACAGTAGTATCCCCAAAGTCCCTCGTGTAACCGGATACTGAAGTACTCGTATTTCATCAGATTATATCCAACTGAACCACCGAGAAGTAGCGCACTCAAGGTGTAAACCAATGGAAATCTTTAAGGTTTGTGAACTTAGGTTGATCCTAACATTTAAAATCTTAGCGCAAGGTCCACTTACTAGTGTTATCTTCACACACGATTGTTCCACAGAATCCCCCTGCAAGGTCTCATATATTCTACTTGTGTAAAAGATGCTCGACAATTATGGATCACTCAACTCTTTACTAGAAATAGACTGATCAATAGACTAATCTAGCATGCATTCCAAACAATCTAGAAATCCATCATAAACTTTAGATATGGTGAAAACAGATGATAAGACGGTTAAAACTCCAAATAAACTTGTATAACTGACAAAGCTTCTTGTTTAGAATATTGAATTCATCCATAATCAACAAAATATTATCTACTCATGATATAAAGAGAGAAGATGAAGAAGATATCTCATGTTTACCTCTAAAGGGGTAAACCTAAAATAAGTATGTAAAATCTAGCCTCTCCTTCATCTTTCGGTGGTGAAACACTCAAAAAAATTTGTTCGGAAACTCTTGAGAAGTTTCCTTAAATATCCCTAAGAATATTAGGGTTTGGGAATACTTCGGAACTAAGTTTTCCATTTTCGGAAACTATTTTTGTCACTTTTTGGAGGTGGGGATCGGTCCTACCTTAGATCCTGAAATAGGTAGGGATCGGTTCCTACTTGATCCTCAAAATGTTTAGCCCATAACTTTTGCATACGAACTCAGAACGCATTCTTTTTTTGTTCTTTTCGTATCTTCATCCTCTACAACATAGGGTTAAACACTCCAGAATTTGATCGAGTTCCTCCGGGCCCTTAGTCCACACTAACGTTTATGTCCGTTTTAGCACTCTTTTCGCATATTTTGGATAATTCTACCTAAATAAACAAACAAAAGAAAACAAGTAATACAAGGTAATATAAAAGAAACATAACAAATACAAGCATGGAATTGATAAAATAAGTATAGTAAATTTTGCAATTATCAAGAAGCCACTACTTCTTCTGAAGCTTCATAGTGGAAAACATCTGCCATTAGTGAAATGGATTCTATCCGAGAGCAATGTAGTCAATATCGGATTTCGATGAATATCGGCCAGGGGTAAAATACGATATTTCGGTGAAATATCGGTGAAACATCAACAATATCGGCATATCGGGAAACACCGAAGCCGATATTATCGGCGATATCTCGGCCATTTCGGCCGAGATTGACTACATTATCCGAGATTACGACACACAGGAGATTGTAGATTTATCTCTAATGTGCAATCCCATAGGTTGTAAATGTATCTTTATTGATAGGATAAAAGTTTGAAGGAAGAACTAGTCCTAATCACAGCAAGTACCTCCAAGGTAGAGAGAGGTTAAGAGAGATAAAATGAATTAAGAATGTCTCCTAAGTATGTTTTCTTCCCCTTTTATGATAATCCCCCCTTCTGTTCTTATGGATAAACACCCATAAGATTAATATATTACGAAACTGTCATTTCCCTCGTTCCCAAGTTATTAAGAATCTAAGGAAAAAAAAGGCTTTTTTTGAGTTGGAGTGAAGCCCAACTCTTTGAGGTTTCCCTTCTTGGGCTTGGACCATCCCTTTCCCTATGAATTGGACCTAGTCCCCTAGTCTCCTCTCCTTAAGGGGAACCCTTAGCAGGCTAAGGGGCTACCCCCTTCATAAGGTTAATTATTTTCATGTATGAATATTAGTCCCCTGACTGTTGGCTGGTCATAGGCCAGATCAACAATGACATATTGATATGTCAATTGACAGTTGCAACTGATGGAATTACTGGACGGTTACAGTCGCGACCCTTGGGATGCAGCAGTTACTAACTCATCCAGTAACTGTCTCCACTTTTTGCCCCTATAAATATGGGAGGTCTCACTTCCTTCCTCTCCATCTATTCTGCTTTTCCTCTCTCTCTCTCTCTGATCATATAGCAGATGAATCTCCTGAGAGGGATCCGCCCCCTGAAAGCATCCCTCATACACTTGATGAGATAAGAAGCAATCACCATCTCAAGAGTCTTCTACAATCGCCTACGATGGAAGATGGTACAATTATCTTTCCGACTGATGATTACTGGGTTCCTCGCACGCCGAACCCTCACGTGTTCCCTCCGTCCTCATCCGACTGTTGGCTCATCCGTCCATAGCCGAATGTGTCCCCAATATCTGTATCAAAGGAGGTGGCTTGCCTAGCAGCTCAAAGGGAGACTACGTTTTTCCTTCAATCGCTCTTCATTCATCCGCCCAATCGCCTCCTGCTTGGATCCATGGGTGAAATATTTTTATTCTAACCCCTATCATAGATGGACCATCCACTCTTTGGGTATAAAGGCCATTATAGAAGCTTCCAGGTATAGGACCTTCCGGCGGGATCATGACAGCTTGGTGCGTTTTTTTGCTCGTTGGATGATCGATCCTCGTACATTTTTATTTTCTTGGGAGGAGGGGACTCCGGTCTTGGAGGATGTAGTCGCGCTTACCGGTTTTCCGATCCATGGTGATACTTGTTATACTGAGTCTTGTACCTTTAAGGCCATGAATAAAAGCGATAGGGACCTTCGTGATCATCTGATCCAAGCTAAGGCAAATTTGATCAACTTCCAATTGCCATACGAGGTTAAGATTGAGGCTCCGGAAGAAGGGGAAGACAAGGAGGAATCTACATCCAAGAGGAAAGGCAAGGCTTCCATGACCACGACACCTAGCTCTCCAATCCGTGCCCCATATTCGTCCAAGCTCAGGGAATTCGCTATCAAGGCTCATCCAAAAACGGTTGTTACCGAGGAGTCTGACGATGTGAAGGAAGTGGAGGGAACGAAGGGTGACCAAAAATCCAGGTCCGGTCAGAGCCGCGCTTCATATTCTGCTGGATTAAATATTGGGATCTTATGATGTCCGGTGAACTAATCGGTGTTCCTCCTCGTGAAAGAGAATCGGATCGAGCAGAGTTGACTACTTTTCTTTTCTTTTGGTTGTGTCATGACGTGTTCGAGCATAGTTCCCGGGACACCATCAAGAAAGAGCTGATTCCTTTAGATGTATTAATATCTTGCGGCATCTCGTTTCTGCTTGCACCTATGTTTCTGGGTGGCTTGTATCATCATTTGGATCTGTTGGCGCGCGACATTTGTCGCATGGATGGGGCTCATGAGGTAGAGACTTTCGTTCCTGCCAACTTCATTCAGGCATGGGCTTGGGAGCGTTTTCCTTTGTACAGGTCTCAGTCGAATACCCTTCAACTTACGAAAAGGGAGGAGATCACCCGGGACGATGGTACTAAGCAGTTGTGGAGGTGCCCCGCTCTCATCCCCGGATAGATTTATATCACAAGAAAGGTTCCCCTCCTAAGAATAATCTTAAAGATTATATGGACAAGGGTAGTGATTTCAATCCCCTATCTTATCAAGATGGCCGCTCGGGTCCATTGCATTACAATTTTGTCATCAGGTCCCCAAGGATGCTCAGTTCTGCGGATGTGGTAGGTTCCGAGGATTTTGATATCATATTGTCTATCTTTACTGGTCGCCTTCCTAGCTTTCATGGTGGAAAGTTTACATCTGAAGCTTACAACACCATTCGTGTTGCCTGTCAGCTGGATTTTGATCAAGGGGTTCCTTATGACCCTCTGGTTTCTTCTTCCTCCGAAGAGTTGCAGATTCATAAGAGTTTTAACCGTTTTGTCTTTAAGCAGGGTCTCCGGATGAGTGATCAGAAATCTTATTTTGAATTCGCGTAACCTTTATTGAAACGTAAAGTGGGCGTTACCGTGGAATGACGCTCTTATCATGATAGTCACAACCATAATGTGCTCAACTTCCTTCTCGGCACTGCATGTCCTTCTCCATCTCTAACTCGCTCAACATTCAAGGAACTTCACGCGTCAGATCGTGTGAGACTGAGTGAGGACGTTGCCAAACAGTGTAGGCTTTCTTCTGGCACCAAGGGCTGCCGTCTTCAACCTCTAGTCACTAGCTGGGATCCTCTCCCTGATGATGAGTCTCCTCAAAAGGTTGTTAAAAAGGGTGGTTGTTTGCCTCCCTTATCAGGTTCGACGAAAAGGGGACGTTCTTCTACGCTTAAGCAACTAGAGATCTCTGATAAGTATCCGCCTACCAAGGTATCCTCCTTCCCCCTTTTTTTTGATCTCTCATTTTCCCTCTATTTTTTCTAGATCGCTCAAAGCCCTCCATGTCGAGCTCCTCTTCATCTTCACATCGTTCAGTTCATTCTCCTGTTAATCGCTCCCAGTATGCTCACTCTCACTTATCCTTCCCTCCTTTTTTTTACTATTATTTTCTTTTGACAAAAGCTTTGCGTTGCAGGATATGAGTAAGCGAGAGAACTCACGCACTCAGGCTAGCGATTCAGGCAGTGTTAGTGAAAAGCGGCAAAAAGCAACTCCAAAGGCGACTCCTAAAGTGTCACGCGACGTAGACGAGGATGCTGTATTGGTGGATACTTCAGAGGATCCTAAGTTTCGATATCCCCGTACTCTGGATGCTAAGGAGGTGAATGTTGATTCTCAATTTGTCCTAGTGCACGGATTTTGGGTTTCTTCCGCTAAAGCTGCCGACTATCGCCGCATAGTTGAAAATTTTGGGCACATGTTTGTGCACGAGGGAATGGGGGCCAGTGTTTTGGTTATGACGAATGAGGATTGGATAGACATCGCGGATGGTTTTTCCCATGCTGAAGAATCCCCTATTGAGCCAGCCGTATTGAAACGGTGGGAAAGCATTATCCAAACAGCCTTGCTCCTTAAATTCCCCATTTAATGGTTGCAACGGTTGATGGATGTGGTGAAGGCGAGCAACAACGCGCGTCATCTTCTTCTCAAAGAGATTGGTGAGTTGGAGAAGGAGTATGAGCGCCTTCTCAAGACGGCCTAAGCGAAGAAGGAAATGTATGATCAGTTGATGGCAGGCATTGGAAATGCTATCGCTGAGCTAAAGACTGCCCGGGCTACTGTAAAGGAAGTTCGTTCGCGCCTGGACAAGAAGAAGGAGGAGTTTGCTGCTCTGGATGCTTAAGAGATTTTTTTTTGTTTGTCTCTGGTTTAGTCTTGTTTGGGTTTGATTTGAACAACAACTTTTACATTGTGCGTGCTATGACTTCCTGGATTTCTAGTTTTATTATTAATTTTGAGATGTTTATGGTTATTACTATTTTATTATATGCATATATTTTTTATTTTTTATTCTCATTAATTCGCACTAACTGCACATTATTCTCGAGCTTTTCCATGCTCCCTATATAAACCACTTGATTTCTTCATTCCAAAATGTGTCTAGAAGCTGCTGCTATCCCATTTCTTTTCGTCTCATTAAATGGTTGTGTGTTTTAATTACTCCTTCCGCCCCTAAATAGATGACCTAGTTCAAGATTGCATAATTCTTAAGGCAAGGAGCAGATGAGAGCATTTTTAAGATTTTTTTTACAATTATACCCTTATGGATAATAACTAGTTAAAAAAACCCATATAACGAATATAAACATGTCTATCGTATTATACATATTTCTTATACTAACAATAATCAATTAAAAGTGAATGATACATAGAAATATTTAAGTAATGATGTTCCATACACAGCTAATATTCCTGAATTGGTTGAAGAAAAAAATTTGTCCCTTGTTACTAGTTCTTTACATGAAGACTGTGTGATTGTTTTTAGTGATGCAGCTTATGATAAAGATACTAATACCTCTGGAATTGGTTTGGTTTTGTATAATATCTCAGGGAATTTCATTGGCTGCAAACTCAAAGCAGGGGCAGTAAGGAATGCTGAAGAGGCGGAAAGCTTTGCTCTATCGGAAACAATTCAGTGGGCAAAAGAAAAAAATTTGGAGAAAGTCTGTTTTATCAGTGATGCTAAATTAGTAATTGAATGTTTGAATTTAGATAACAACCAGTTATACTGGTATAATAAGACAGTCATAGATGACTGTAAATCTCTTATTTCTACTTTTCAATTCGTGCAATTTGGATTTTTAAAACGAAACCATATTAAACTAGCTGATCAAGCAGCTAAGTATAACAAGAGATCTAGAATCTCAGGGGAATGGTTGGGAAATGTCCCAGATATGTAATAAGTTCTCTTAGTAATAAAAATTCTTTTTGTCAGCAAAAAAAAATCAATTAAAAGGGTAGATTTAGAAATATCTCTTTAATGATATAGGTCATTTATTAGTGAAACAAATTTTAAAAATCAATAGATCATCTATTTAGGGACGAAGGGAATATTTCTCAACTGCTGAATTCGTATGAGTGGGTTTTGTATCGGCCAGTTTTATGCTGGATACAACTTTACTGCGGGGCATTAGCATCACCCATTATCGAGGTGTACTGGTGAACTATTGTGTTAAGGACAACTTGATAATCAATTGGCTCACTCCTCAATCTGTTGTTTGCAATTCTGTACTTCATTTTATTTTTCCCACATATTTTATTTAACATTATTTTTCAGTATTTTATTGTTGTTGAACTAATATTAAATTTTCGGTATTCAATTCACTGATTTTTTTGTTAATAAGTCCACTCTCTTTTTTGCTTGTGAAGAGTTGGATTTACATCACAAAATGCGTTGGGCCAGCAAATTTTGTAGAACGCATACATTTTGCTTAGCTAATTGATAAATTCTTGCTGATGCCACTGTTACTGGCGACGATACTAGTGGCGTAAGTTGGAAACTGTCAACATCAAATTCTTTGCACAACTAAAAAAAAAAAAAAGGAAAAAATGTGGTGCGATAAAGCTAATTTCCCATTGGACGATCAGTAAATGTACGTTCTCGACACGTAATTCATGGTCTACAAACGAACTTTCCTAAATGAATTCAAGGCACAACATTTTCAGTAATATAAAAACAGTTACAATAATATTACAACCTGGGTGATAATGTTTAATCACATGGGTTTCTTGTTCTAAAGTTTGGCCGGCCGTGATAATGTTTCCATGTTAACAACAAAATAACAATAACACACGTAAACTGGTCTGTTCTTTGGACATCTTCAGTTCTCTTTTGTTTTGTTCGTTGAAGACTAAGATCCTTAAGTTCACTCCTGAGTCCTGATGTCATATTTTTGCAATTCTCTGGAGATAACTTTTTTTTTTTTGCAATCCGGTCTTATGTGAGTCGGACCTATTTGATTTTTAATTCGCGTGCGGTATTACTGAATGCTGATCTTCTAGTAGCTGTGCAAACCGACTATGAAAGGATTATAGTTAGAGCTGTCAATCAACCAATGGATCTCTAGATGGGACCAAATCCCAACTGGTTGGTCAACAGATGAAGGCCCGTGGGATGCTCTATGTGCTGCAATTTTCTGGCACATTTGCGAGAGGCGAAAAACTATTCCAAGGAATCACGCCAAATCCCATGCACACCTTCAAAAGAGCTCATCACTTTTGGGAAGAAAACTACAAAGCTAGGAAATCCAACAGAGGATTGGAAACTAACATCCAACAACCTCCAATAAATAATTTATAGAAATGTCCTCCAATGGGAGTGGCTAAATTAAACTTGGCTACTAAATGGAATCCTATAATTAAACTATATGTTTGTGCACTAATCCTAAGGAATGTCTTGGAATATTGCAGGGAAGTGAAAGTTAGAATCACGAGAACTCAGACTAAGGAGATGGGTGAAGTGCTAGCGGCGGTTGAAGCTTGGAAGTCGGGCTGTCTCATGGAAGAGTCGAACATAATCATTGAAGCCTGCCGCAGTAACCTCATCAAAATGACCAATGGACTCAAGTGCAAAATAGAATGGCGAGCAAAGTCTCTATGGGATAACAGAGCGACTAACTTTTTGATGACTAGCCAACAACAAAAGTCTTTTATACTCCATCCGTTTTTGGAAAAGCGTTACTTTCACTTTTTCATTTTAGCCTAAAAATAGACCAACAGGGGGTTAGTCGTGGGAGAGTTTGAGAGATTTTAATGGAGTTAGCAAATCCCCTGTTAATCGTGAAAGAGTTTGTCAAAATCTTTTAAAATCTCTGTTAGTGGTGAGAGATTTATAGGGAGTTTCTAAAACTACCTCAAAATCCCTTAAACTCTCTGTTAGTGGTGAGAGATTTGATTAGAATCTTTTAAACTCCCTGTTAGTCGTAAAACACTAGAGTCATAGGGAGTTTATAATTTGGGGGAGTTTGAGGGAGTTTCATGATGTTTTTGTGTTTGGACAAAATCTCTCAGAAAACAAGAGATTTCTGGGGAGTTTGGGTTAAACCCCCAAATTGCCTAGACTCTCTCACACTCCCTCTAAATCCCTAGAAATTTAAATACATTAAAATCTCTCAAACTCTCCCACGACTAACCCCCTGCAAATTGAAAAAGTGAAAATAACACTTTCCAGAAATAGAAGTAGTATTTAATTGTGTACCTAAGAAAGCTAATCAGGCAGTAATTGCATTGTCTAACAGTACCAATGCAATTTCAACCCGTAGCTATTAAGGAGATCCTCCTGGTTTTATTTTTGAACTTCTAGACAAAGACAGAATTGAGAGCTTAACCTCTCAACACAATTACGTATCTTTTCCCGTTCAGTAATTCAAAAAATTTCTATCAAAAAAAAAAGCATGGAAGATCACAATGACAACGACATAGTTGATAATACAAACTTTGCTGGCCTACAGCAAAACCATTTGTACATGCTATGTAGATGTTGACAACGAACATGCTACAAAAACCTAACACACCGTATAGGAATGCTGGTCCAAGAACCAAGCATGTATGTATAACTGAAGCTTGGAAACTAAGCATGTCCTATAACTTTGAGGCTAAGGCATTGGCCCATAAGAAGGCCACTTGAAAGTAGGTTGACAATGCAACAACAGTCACCCCATAGGCCCTAGGATCCAATAGCCAATTCTAATTTCTGATTGCATCTTCAACTGGACTTCCCATTTAGTGCAAAGTTAGCTTAGTTGTATTTTATTTCGGATCCTTATTCGTGTTTTGCTGCTATTTTTTACAAGCTTATTATAAGGGCGGCATGTTTTATTAAAGGGGCTGCAGTGTGATAGTAATGTCTCTTTAATTGGTCAGGGGATGTCCTAAAGGGGATGTAAATTGATTAGGTTACCCTCTTCATTTTTTTAACCAAAATTAAAACTAAATTGAAAATTTGTTTTCTTTCTTCTTCTCTTCTCCTCCTCCCATTAACCATAACCTCCATTAAAACTCAATATTTCATCGTCTTCGATTAATCGACGATTCGAAAATTAATCAAGTGTAATGTAATGACTTATACGAAGTATGTTTTGAAAAATCCAACTAGGGTTTAGTTTATCTTGTTCGATTTAAGTTTAATTTCTATCAAAAATTAGGG
The DNA here is from genome assembly GCF_003573695.1 of Papaver somniferum. Taxonomy (NCBI): domain Eukaryota; kingdom Viridiplantae; phylum Streptophyta; class Magnoliopsida; order Ranunculales; family Papaveraceae; genus Papaver; species Papaver somniferum. The sequence continues at coordinate 56,649,053 of NC_039363.1, read as the reverse complement.
TTTTAGATGAAAATTGAAATTAAAGTTTCTGGGTTTATGTGAGTTACGGTTGATTTTAACTCTATTACGAACCGTAACTGGAGATTTTGATGTTGTTACGGTTGGTAACCATTTTAGTTTACCAACCGTAACTGTATATATCATTTGGTTAGCAACCGTAACTGAGTTACGGTTGGTATCGAGCATTTAGTTACCAACCGTAACTGGTTTTACAATTGGGTTTTCCCCAAATTTAACCAGTTACGGTTGGTAGTTCATCTTTTACGAACCATAACTATGAATTACGGTTGGTTATGAGCAAAATGCCAACCGTAATTAGCTCTGAAAATGTAAAAAATTGAATTTTTTTACGTATTTAAGCAACAAAAAGCTAGTTTGGACTAATTTAGAAGTATACCTGGTCATTTTAAGGCATTGAGTTTTCATTTTGTTGGTTAATTTCTTCAATTGATTGAGATTCACCTTCATTTTGGGTTAAAACTTCTCTACCATCTCCAATTTTTTTTTTTAAACTCTAAAATCTGATTTTGTTTTGATTTTGAGTTAATATAAGTGAAATTAATCCTTAACATTAAACTTGATTATCATTACTAAACTAGGTTATCAATTATGAGAGTTAATTTATCATTTTCGAAAAAAATTTTTTGATAAAAAACACCTTGAATGATCATGTAATGACCATTTTTATCCTATTGGAATGCCGCACTTCTAATCAACCTTGCGGCCTGTAATAAGGTTTGATTTTTTAACTTTTGTTTGTCATTGGAAGTGGATCACTAGCTGGTGACTGTTTTCTTGTTTCCGCCACCTTTTTTTTTTGTTTTTTTTTGTATAATTCCTTTTTTCGCTTTCACACCTAAAAACTAGTTTTAGTACCGCCTTCATGTCCGGCTAATCGTTTAGTTTACCGACCATGTAGCCATCAGGGACTCTCGATTCTTTGCAGTATCCTTTTCTTAATCCTGTTGGCGACTATTCCCTTTTATTTGCTGGTTCCTTTGTGGTTAATGATGGAGATTTTAGCTGTTATTCCCGTTTGGAGATTTTGTCGGTGATTGAAAAGAGTTGGATTTTGTGGTTGATTTTCGCTCGGACAAGCTATTCTATGTTATAATCTCGACCCCTAATTGAGGGATCTCATTTACAACAAGCTCTGAACTGCCGATTTGGATTCAATTTTATCGCATCATTCGGGTATTCCGGTTACTCTTCTCTTGTTGGATTTAATGGCCTTTGTTGCGTTGATTCTATTATCAAATTATTATGTATTCATCTGTTTGTTCTTCTTTATCCACTACTTTGTTTGATGCCAAGTTGTTTGTTTAAAAGTCTTTGAGAATTTGTCCAGCATATGAGTCCTTGTGTTTGTCCTTTTTGGTTGCTCCTCAAATGTTTGGTTTATTGCCTACCAGCCTTGTGTCTTTCAGCTGTTGGTTTCCTCCTTCGTGTTTTGCCACTGCGCCTGAACTATTTGGATGTCCATTGTCAGCCTTTGGTCTGGTATTCCAATGCTCCCCTTATCCCATCTCATTGTTGTTCAATGTCAAATAGTCGACAAGTAAACTATTTGGATTTCCTTTGTCAGCCTTTGGTCTGGTATTCCAATTTTCCCTTGTCTTTTGTCAAATACTCCTAGTTTCTCTTGTCAAATAGTTCAACCAGTGCGATGTTTCTTTCCACCAAATTTTTAAAGGAAAAGAAGAAAAGAAAAAAAGAAAAGAAAAAAAGTCATATATCTGCAATCCCTTGATGAACAGTGCATTTGTATATGTTGTTTTGGCAATTTCCGTAGATTTTTTAATCAAATTTCTACCCCTCTCCATCTTCTCCTGGTACTCCAGGTGGTTTTCTGGTTTCATTGTAAGTTCCTCCTCCTGAACAGACCATGAATAAAGCATTCGTTGTTTAATTAGTGGCGTGCAAAGGCATTATTATGTTTATTTTTGGGCTTTTCACCTTGGCCTTTTAGTATCCAACAGATAATTTTATTTCTCATCATTATCACAACCAGCAATATTTTCCATTCTCGCCAACCTCTTTTTTGATACTGCAAGAATCAATTAGTTCCCTCGACGGCGTTACAGGGTCGGTAAAATGTTTTCTATTGTTCTTTTCTTTCATCTGCAGAATTCTCAATTATAGTTCCTCTTGCTCTGTTTAGTCTGCAGACCAGTTGGCTGGTTTGTGTTGTCTTTCCCCTTTCTCTAGGGATGCTTCCAGTATTGTCAGTCAGTCCATTCTAATTTTCATTTCATCCAGAATCTCTCAATTTTTCTTGGTGTCCTGGTGATTTTGGTTTCCAGTTTAAGAAATTTTTTTAGTGCCTGGTACCTCGGCCTTCTCTTTAAGAGACGCCATGAGACTACTTTCATGGAACGTTCAAGGCATTGGAACACCAATCACTAGAGACCATTTAGACCATTTATGTAATCTTTATAAACCAGATATAATTTTTCTCTCCGAAACAAAATCCCCAATCGATCGAACGTATTTTTTAATGAAAAAAATCCAAGTTTCATGATTGGTTCATAGTTCCATCGGTGGGAATCACTAAGGGTCTGGCAATAGCTTGGCATAACAACACAGCTTTGAAGCTAATGTCTGCTCAGTTAAATGTCTGTCACTTTGAATCGACAATACATGGAATATAAATTGAAATTACTTGCATCTATGGGGCAGTCGATGCTGATGAGAAAATATCGCAATGGTCTTATATCTCAGAGTTAGCAAAACAAGTTAAAAAGCCATGGGTTTTAATTGGAGATTTGAACATAATCTTGGATCCGGGTGAAAAAGAAGGTGGAAACAAAACGAGTTCAAGTAGTAAGACTTTTGTTACTCAAGTTATTGACTCTTTGGGGCTACAAGAAGCGGGCTTTGAAGGCGCTCCTTTCACATGGTCAAACAACAGGAGTGGTAACGCTAATATATGCGAAAGAATAGATAGAGCTCTGACATCCAATCAATGGATTCAATTATTCCCAAATACAAAGGTAAGTCACCTAACCAGAGTGGGATCCGACCACACTCCTATCCTTTTAGACACCAACCCGGAAACACAAAGATTACTCAAACCTTTTAGATGCCTTAGGTCTTGGCTATATCATCCAACTCTTAAATCACTGGTTGAAGAATCTTGGAACACTCACTCATCTAACTCTTATCCCAAAAACTTTGCCTCAAAATTGAAATATCTCTCATCTAGAGCTGTCAAACGGGGCAAGCTAGGGTCAACCCGGCCCTAGCTTGCTAACCCGTACTAGGGTTAGGGTCAACCCTAGCCCTAGTACTATTCACGAACAAGCTCAAAACCCCAACCCTAGCTCTAGACGGGTCAATCCTGACGGGTTGGCGGGTTGGCTTGTTAATGTTATCAATTTAAAAATTAAATTTAAAATTTAGGATTGTTTAGGATTATTCATTTAGTAAAGGTCGAACCTAGGTCAATTTGGTGTTTAACTAGAAGCCCCACCACTGAGTTGTAAAGTGGACGTTTTTATTGCCACTTAATCAACGATATAGCCGGTTACGGCGTTTTAGTTTTCTTAGGCAGAGAACCCTAACATCAACTAAGCATTTTACTTTTTTTTAATCATTTTATAAGTTTAAATTAATGTGAGTAATACTAACTCACTGTTTAAATTATGCTAGTCCTTTTATCAATATAGGACATCCCGAATAAATATGTGATTGATGAATCTAAGTTGTAATTTAATTTATTGATTGATTATTTAAAATCTAAAAATTGTTATATTTGTTTGGGTAGATCCAAAATTAGCTTTATTTATTGATTTAAAATTAACTAATTCTAATATATGATTGCAAATCATGGATTTTAAAGAGTTGGTGGGATTGAGGGATATATTTATTAATTTTGACGGGTTGACGGGTAACCCGCGGATTGGCCCTAGCCCGGCTTGTTTTCTAGTAGGGTTGTATATGTCAACCCTAACCCGGCCCGTTTAGACAACAAGCCAAGCCGGGCCGGGTTGAAACAAGCCGGATTAGGGTCAACCCGCAAGCCGGGTTATAAATTGACAGCTCTACTCTCATCTGATCTGGCCCAGTGGAATTCTGATGTTTTCGGTAATATACATAAGAATATTAAAACCCTTGGAAAATAGATAACATTCATAATTCTGGAAACATATCTTACAAGATAGATATCCTCAAAAACCTCCAAGCGGAACTAGAAAAGTGGTATAAAATCAAAAATGATTATTACCACCAAATCTCTAGGATAAATTCTTTAAGGAATACGATCAAAATACTGAATATTTTCACGCATCCGCTTCAAATAGGAAGAAAATCAATGCAATTCATTCTCTCAGAGAACCATCAAGGCTCTGGATTTCAGACCGAGAGCAAGTCAATTCGCTCCTAATCAATCATTTCTCCCAAATTGGTGCTTTCCAAATAAAAAACTACAATGTAGATCTAGAGAGAATTATACAACCTTGCGTTTTTGATTCGGAAAATGCAATTTTAACCCAAATCCCCACCAAAGAAGAAATCTGGTCAACTCCTGCCAACATGAATCCTTGGAGTGCTCTAGGACCAGATGGATTCCAACCGGGTTTTTTCAAAGTAATCTGGGACACACTAGGCCCGGAAATAATTAGCTCTATGTAAGAATTTTTTAGGACTGGGCATATGGAAAAGGAAATTAACCACTCGTTCATTACTCTCGTACCCAAAATCACTACCCCTCAAACCTCTGCGGACTTTCGTCCAATCAGCCTCAGCAATACCATTTATAAACTCATATCAAAAATTTTAGCAAACAAATTAAAACCCATCTTGAATAGGTTAATCTCTCCTAATCAATCTGCCTTTCTCCCAGGAAGACAAATAACAGACAATTTAATAATAGTTCATGAGTTGATTCACTCAATGAAAACATCTAAGAAGAGAAAGGGATATCTAGCTCTCAAGATTGACCTATCAAAAGCATTTGATAGAGTAGAGTGGTCTTTTATCAAAAAAGACTTATCCTCCTTTGGTTTTAGTGACTGCTGGGTTAACCTCATATCGCAATGCATATCCACAACCTCATATTCCATCTTGTTAAACGGTTCTCCAGGCCCAACTTTCTCCACCTCTAGGGGCTTAAGACAAGGAGACCCTCTATCTCCTTATCTTTTCCTAATATGTATGGAGGTGCTTTCAAGACTCCTAGAGAAAGCCACAAGTGAAAATAGAATCTTGGGAATCAAAATAAACAAACATGCCACTACTATTTCCCATCTTTTTTTTCCGCAGATGACTGCTTTCTCTTCACCAGAGCAGATCTAGTGGAAGCTAAAAACTTATTAGATATATTATCTAAATTTGGGAAAATTACGGGGCAAATGGTAAATCTACAAAAATCGGGAATTTATTATAGCCCAAAAATCCACCCGAAACATGCAAAGATTATAGAAATATCCTAAAGGTCTCATATCTGACAAAACAGGACAGATACCTTGGTACACCTTTTTTCTTCGACAAAAATAGAAAAGAAAATTTTGAACCTTTACTTCAAAGATACTACAATACGCTGCAAGGTTGGAAATCAAAGTTGCTCTCGCAAGCGGGTATGACTGTTTTAATTCAATCAATTCTCCAGTCTTACCCAACGTACCAAATGCAAATGCTTGCCCTTCCAAAAGAAACACTAGATAAACTAGACAGAATTCAAAGAGATTTTTGGTGGAATAAAGATAAGTCAAAAACAAAAAGTGGATATATAAAAGTGTGGAAAGGCATGTGTAAACCAAAATCGCAAGGCGGTTTAGGAATCAAAAACCCCCATAACTTCAATATAGCTCTTCTAACGAAGTTAACAAGTAGAGTAGTGACAGAAAAGGATCAATTGTGGGTAAAATTACTAGAAGCGAAGTATTTTCTTGGATCGAACCCCTTTCAACCGACAAGAAATTATGAACTCTCGTGGATTTGGACAAGCATTCAGAAGGGTCTCAATATTATAAAAGGAACCTTCATCTGGCAAGTGAAAGGCGGAAAAAACACAAGGATTTGGGAAGACAAATGGATACCTGGTACAAATACATTAACCCAACCAAGTGATAAGGCATATCCGATACCTCAAAAGGTCCATGAGCTACTAAATTCTGATGGTGACTGGGATAATGAAAAATTAGATGAATATTTTTTCGCAGAAATTAAAGAAAAAATTCTAGCAATTTCCCCGAATAAAGAAAACAGGGACAGAATCAGATGGGAACACCATATATCGGGAGCATTTTCGGCAAAAAATATTTACAACTACCTTATCAATCAACATAATAATGATGAGGAAGATATTATATTCCCGTGGGAAAATATTTGGAATTTGAAGACAATATCTCGGATCGGACTATTTATTTGGAAAATGATCCAAAAGGCGCTCCCAACAAATAGCAGATTAGTAGCCCACAACCCAGAAATCTCCTCAGAGTGTCCCCTATGTAAAAACCAAGACGCAGAAACAGAAGATCACCTTTTCAGAAAATGTCCTTTCGCTAGACCAATCTGGTTTGGATGCGACTTGAACACAGTCAACTCGCAAATCAACACAGATTCGATCGTTAAGTGGGTTGAGAAGTGGATATCAAATACTATCGACTCAAAAAATTGTGAACACATCGCAACGGTCACTTGGTTTCTATGGAAATATAGATGTGAAGTAATTTTTAGGAAAACTTACCCGGATCCATATGCTTTGATCCAACATATTAGGAATTTTATACAAGCTCAACCGCTTAATAAGGAGAAGTTGCAAACAAGTGCTCAAAAAAAAAAAGACAAATACAAATAGGTGGAACAATTTCAATTCTGATTGGATAATTTTTACAGATGCCTCCTTTAACAAGGAAAACTTAACAATGGGCTATGCTTTCATTCTTTACTCGGTAGAACAAGAAGCTTTTATGCATATTTTTGCAGGTTCATATTGGGCATCCTCGGCTTTACACGCAGAGGCAAAATCAGTTTTGAAGGCTTTAAATTGGCTAGAAGATAATATTCTCTCCAGTGTCTTTATTGCTACAGAGTGTAAAGTTCTGTCAGATTGCAGTAACAAAAAAGATACAACAGTTGCCTGGGCGGCGGAGAATACCATAGAAGACATTATTTCCATTCTGCACACACTTCCACAAGCCAGGATAAAATTTATAAACATAGATTACAATGCTGCAGCAGATTCAGTAGCAAAGGAATCAAAAATAAGAAGACTACAATACGTTTCCAAGCATATGCAACAACAACTCCAGAAAAAAAAATCCTTTCTAATGTTTCCGAAAAAAATATGAAATAGTAGAACTTTTGTATTATCTTGCATAATTACTATATTCAATCTTCTTATAAAAATCCTTGTAGTATTCACCGTTTTCTCAAGAATGGACTTGATTTCCCGGTTTGAAATTTCCGCTTGTCCACTAGTTTGTGGATGATAAGGCGTACCAATCTTATGTGTAATGTTGTATTTCTTGAGGAGAGCGTGGAAAGCCTTCTTGAAATGTGATCCTCCATCGCTTATCACCACTCTTGGTGTACCATGCCTAGTGAATATTTTTTCTCTTACAAAATCACAAACAACTTGAGAATCATTAGTTTTGGTGGCTCTAGCTTCCACCCATTTCGAAACATAATCCACCGCAAGAAGTATATAAAAATTTCCATTTGAATTGACAAAAGGGCCCATAAAATCAATTCCCCACACATCAAAAATCTCAACGGTGAGGATTGGTGTGAGTGGCATTTGATTTCGAGCACCTAGATTGCCCGTTCTTTGACATCTATCACACGATTTGCAAAAAACATGTGCATCTTCAAACAAGGTTGGCCAATAAAATCCACTCTCGAGAACTTTGAGAGCGGTACGTTTAGAACCAAAATGGACACCACAAGCAAGAGTGTGACAAAAAGAGAGAATAGATTGAAATTCGGAATTCGGCACGCACCTTCGTATCATTTGATCCACGCCATATTTCCATAAGTATGGTTCATCCCACACATATTGCTTGGCTATCTTCTTAAGTTTCATCTTTTGGAAGTTAGACATTGTATTAGGTACCTTCCTTGTTACCAAGTAATTCACTATATCCGCGTACCAAGGTGTAGAATTTTCCAAGGAAAAAAGTTGTTCGTCCGGAAAGCGGTCTTGTAATGGAAGTTCTTCTTGAGACATAACAAGTCTACTGAGATGATCCGCAACGGTGTTTTCCACACCTTTCTTGTCTCGAATTTCTATGTCGAACTCTTGTAGCAATAGGATCCATCGGATTAGCCTTGGCTTAGCTTCTTTCTTCTTTATTAAGTATTTAAGTGCGGCATAATCGGAATATACAATAACCTTTGTGCCCACCAAATATGATCGAAACTTTTCCAATGCAAAAACTATAGCCAATAACTCCTTCTCCGTGGTAGAATAATTGATTTGTGCATCATTAAGGGTCCTCGATGCATAATAGATAACATGGGACAATTTTTCCACTCTTTGACCCAAAACGGCTCCAACCGCATAATCACTAGCATCACACATTAATTCAAATGGAAGATTCCAATCCGGTGATTTGATAATTGACGCACTTATCAACATTGCCTTCAATTTGTCAAAGGCATCCTTGCATTCCTTGTTGAAGTCAAAAGGTACCTCCTTTTGTAATAACTTGCACATTGGCATGGAGATTTTGGAGAAATCCTTGATAAACTGCCTATAGAAACCTGCATGGCCAAGAAATGAACGTATTTCCCTCACCGAAGTGGGATATTGTAAGTTTCTTATTAAATCTATCTTTGACTTGTCCACTTCGAGCCCTCGAGAGGACACGATGTGACCAAGTACTATGCCATGGTTTACCATAAAGTGACATTTCTCCCAATTAAGGACAAGGTTTGTGTCTATGCATCGTTTAAGAACTAGGTCAAGGTTGTCTAAAAAACTATCAAAAGAATTGCCGTAAACACTGAAATCATCCATAAATACCTCGATGATGCGCTCCACATAGTTCGAAAATATACTAACCATGCATCTTTGGAAAGTAGCCGGTGCATTGCAAAGACCAAACGACATCCGTCTATATGCAAACGTTCCAAATGGACAAGTAAAAGTGGTCTTCTCTTGGTCCTCCGGTGCAATAACAATTTGGTTGTATCCCGAATAACCGTCCAAAAAACAATAATAAGAATGCCCCGCTAACCGCTCCAACATTTTATCAATGAAAGGTAAAGGAAAGTGATCCTTTCGAGTTGCGGAATTGAGCTTTCGGTAATCAATGCATACTCTCCAACCGGTTTGAACTCTTGCAGGAATAAGTTCATCGTCTTGATTTCTAACAACTGTAACACCGGACTTCTTTGGTACCACTTGTACCAGACTAACCCATTTGCTATCGGATATTGGGTAGATCACACCCACACTTAGAAATTTGAGTATCTCTTTCTTCACAACCTCCATCATGGGAGGATTAAGCCTATGTTGAGCATCACGCACCGGCTTCACGTTCTCTTCCATTAGAATTCTATGCATGCACACGGATGGACTAATGCCTTTGATGTCCGCAATTTTCCACCCAATAGTCGTTTTGTGTTCTTTCAAAACTCTAAGCAAATGGTCTTCTTGTACCGGTGTGAGGTTCTTTACAATAATCACCGGAAGCTCATCTTCATCTCCCAAGAAAGCATACTTCAAATGTTCCGGAAGTGGCTTCAATTCTAGCTTAGGCGCCTTCACAATAGATGGTACAAGTAATTCATCATCCACGGGTAAAGAAATATATGAAACATTACCCTTTTTAGCTTCTTGCAATGCCGTCAAGGCACCACATATCTCCACCAATTCCTTGGAGATTTCAACATCCAAATTAGACAACCCGTGGACGTCCAATTCAATGCTCTTTTGCAACACCACCTCAAGTTCGTCCTTTCGAATCAATTCCACCATTTGTTGCGCTAACGAACTAACCACATCAATGGAGTAAGCGGAATGCACATCACTTGGGTAGCGCATGGCTTCAAATATGTTGAAGTGTATTATCTCCTTATCGAATTCCATAGTAAGTGTACCCTTGTCAACATCAATCTTTGTCTTTGCGGTCTTCATAAATGGCCTCCCAAGAAGTAGATGACTGATTCTCATTGTTGTCCATATCCACCACGAAGAAATCAATCGGAAAAATTAGCTCATTCACTTGCACTAGCACGTCTTCTACAAGTCCCTTAGGATATATGTTAGACTTGTTTGCTAATTGGATAATAACTCATGTATCTTTCAAGGGTCCAAGATTCAAGGTGTCATATATATCGGCCGACATTACACTTATGGAAGCTCCCAAGTCAAGTAAAGCATGTTCAAACCTTTTTGTACCAATAGTAATTGGCACTGTGAAACCACCGGGATCCGCGCACTTTGTAGGCATCTTCTTCAATAGCATAGCCGACGCACTCTCGCCAACGTTAGTAATTTCATTATCAAGCAGCCTATCCTTCTTTGTGCATAATTCCTTCATGAACTTAGCATACCTTGGCATTGTCTTGATGGCCTCTATGAATGGGATGTTGATTTCTATCTTCTTGAAGATATCCATGAGTGCCTTGTCTTGAGCTTCTTTCTTGGACTTAGAAAAACGACTAGGAAAAGGAGGTGGAGTAATGAAACTAGGAACCGGTTCCTTGGATTGGTCGGTTGGTGTCGAATTCTCCTTTGGTGCGACTTCCTCCTTGTCTTTGACTACCTCTTCACTAGTTTCTTCATGATGATTAGGACTCTCCACTTGTCTTCCACTTATTAACGTCACCGCATTAACATTCTCTCTTGGATTAACAAATGGTTGGGAAGGAAGCTTTGTGGATGCTTGAGATTTCAATAGATGCACATCGGTTGCCAATTGTCCCATTTGGGTTTCCAAAGCCTTAATGGCCGATTCATTCTTTTGTTGGCTTTGTTGTAACATAGAAGTAAGACCTTGCATGCCTTGCATTAACGCATTGAGCTTGTCATCGCTCGAAGAATTACGCTCCTTGACTTGTTATGGTTGGAACTGTTGTTGAAGTTGGAAGCGTGATTGTTGGAAACCACTTTGTTGCACATATGGATTAGGAGCCGCCGCTTGCTTATTGGCATAACTAAAGTTAGGGTGATCCTTCCAACCGGGATTGTACGTATTGGAGTATGGATCGTACCTTGGCCTTTGATTTGGATATAAAGCATTTACTTGTTCGGTCTCGTCATCCGGAATAATTACCGCGGCCATTCGTTGCATTACCCTTTCCATGCTCCCCATCCTTTGTTCAAGGTATGATGATGAATCCCTAACTTCATGCACTCGCCTAATGATAGACACATTTTTGTGTCTAATTTGTCTCGATTCTATATATTGATAGTTCTCATTTTTGTACTTATTATGGTGTTTTATGTGTGTGTAGGTGTTTTTGGAGAAATAAGCTTTTGTGGCAAAATTGGCTCAAAACGTGGCATTTGAACCTCCGTAGCAGACGTACCAGTGACATCCCAGAAATACCCCGGAGGAACCCCGAGAAAAATGTTGAAAACATCCCAGGAAAATTACTAAACGCACCCAAGGGACAAGTGTTATACGGACTCCAGAAGCGGATAAGGGGCGACCACTGGATAAGGGGTAACCTTTCCCCTTCACGTTCAAAAACTGAAATTGGCGGGAAAAAATGGCAGCAACGAGCGAAACTTGGTTCGAATTTCTCGGCTGTTTTAGAGAGATTCAATCGCTGGAATTTGTTGGGATGGACGTGATTAAGCATAACAGGCTTGGTATGGGCGCTGGAATGGATTGAATTGGGCTAGAAATCGATTTGGAGCAAAACAGAGGTGGAGTTATACACGGGACCCTATTGAGATTATTTTTAGAAGTTCTAAAGAGACTAAAGACCTAAAAATCTTTCCAAAGATACATATCTATCTAAGGAAGAGTTTGAGACAATCGGGAAAGCTCAGAAACGCGTAGAGAAGAGTTTGGAAAGTGGAGAAGTCCGAGACTTACTGCCGAAGTAAAGAGAGAATTAAATCGAGTATTAGGGTTCATGTTGGCTATAAAAAGGTTGCTTCAAGTCACAGAGAGGGGCGGACAACTCTAGGAGAGGTTTAGAAGAGAACAGAGAGCAAAAATCACGAGTTGCAGGAAAGCTGTTCTGCTGGTGCTGCTGAAGAACACGAAGAACATCAACCCACGCCCAACTGTCGCAGAACACCGTCGTTGTTCTACAGCACTTCGCTTCTATCGTTGCTGTAGCAGACTTATTCCTTCTGTTTCTTTTGTAACAGTCGATCTGCAACATATATAAACGTTGTGATTGAACTGTTTTACTCCCTTTGAGTCTCTTCACCTTTGAAAACACCTTTTGAGTAATGGAAAAATATTTTGAACCTGTTTTTGATATGAGGAGCTAAACCCCATTGCTGAGGCGATAGAGGAAGCTATTTTTCCAATAAAGAGTGGTATTTTCTATTTATCTTATTTATTACAATTATTTATATGATTATTTGCCTTGTTTGAGAATTGTTTTAATGATTTTTATTCAACAATTGTGATTTCCATTGATGGTATATGCTTGGACTTAGGTTTTTGATATCCCATGCTTCTGATTTACACTTGTTATTTTAAAAATCTACTTGTTGCAACATCTTAGAATCAAATTAAACGAAAAAATTGAATAAATATAGATATTGGATTTAAATCACTTTGAACTTGGAAAATAGTGGAATCTTAGCCTCAGTGTTCTTTTAATATTGATAACAACATCATCTTTGTTTGAGTTTTCTATTTTTGTTTTAGAATTTAAGTCTATATTTTATCCTTCGCAAGTCTGAGAATTGAACCACTTTTATCACTATCTATAATCACATCACCTAACCGTTGTTTCTTCTCTTGTGTAGAATTGTTGCGAGTTCGCAGCCATACTTTCAATCAACTCTCTAGCTTGGGTCAACGTCTTGTTCATTAGTGCACCACCACCTGCGGCGTCAAGAAGAGATCTATCACTTGGGTGGAGAGCTTCATAGAAGTATTGGAGTATCATGACGTCACTGAACTGATGGTGTGGACAGCTTGCCACCAATCTCTTGTATTGCTCCCAACATTCATACAATGACTCTCCCTCATTTTGCTTCATCCCACAAATCTCCTTGCGAATTTGGTAGCTTTTGAGGCAGGAAAATATCTCTCGAGGAAAAGTTTCTTCATCCCATTCCATGTGGTGATACTTCCGGAAGGCAAATAATACAACCATTCCTTAGCATTGCCCGCCAAAGAGAACGGGAAAGCTTTCAACATTGCTCCATCCGCATTAGTCTCCGGTGGAAGCATAGCCATGACTATGGTAGAGAAGTCCATAAGATGTTTGTTTGGATCTTCATTCACCATGCCATGAAACTTTGGTAACTCTCTAATCAACCCCGGATTGATCTCGAAGGTTGAATTAGTTTGGATACACCGTTGTTGTGTATCGAGCTTGTGAGAAGATAGATCCTTGAGTGTACGATCAACCATTTCTTCTTCGTCTATATCGGAACCTGCGAACTCACTAGATGAAGAAGGAGGAAGCGGAGTGTTAACCGCTCGAAAGAGGTCCTTTAGTTGAGTGCCGGATCGAAGACGTATACCAATTGGACTTGGTTTGCCCTCTTTAAGCATTCACCAAAGATATAGTACCTGAAACAAGATTCTCGAAAATTAAGTTAGATACGACATAGAATCTAACAAAGCAAGAATAAAGCAAAAAAAATAAATAATAATAATAAAATAAAATAAAACAACTAAAATCGTCCGCTGCTCCCCGGCAGCGGCGCCAAAATTTGATGCGTGTCGTAACCACAACAAATTAATTAATATTTTTCCACCTAATTAACAAGTAATATAGTGTAGTCAAGTTCGTTCCCACGAGGAGCAAGAGGTTTTACTTGTTTAGTTGTCACAAAAAGGGGGGATTGGTTTTAGATTTTAAAAACAAAAGAAAGTAAATAAAGCAATTAAAAGTTTAAGTTGAAATCAATAAGAGAGATTAGATCAAGGAATCCTTCTTCGTTGCAAAACAATGATTCAAGTTATGTTCTTTTCCACTTTTTATTAGTCACAGATTATCACCAACCGTAGGTAAAGCAGCTAGCTCAGTGCTAAACCCCTAAATCCCTAGTATCACCAGATACGGAAGTTCTCGACTACCGGATTCTATTCACGAAACCACCTAGTAGTAGCTCACTCAAGATGTAATTTAGTTAAACGCATTAAGATTTATGAATTTATTAGGTTGATATTAGTAGTTAGACCCTTAGCTCAAGATCTACTTGCTAACGTTGTTTCCACACACAATTGTTCCATTGGAATCCCTCCGTAAGGTCTCGTGTTTGCTACTTATGTAAAGAGTCAAGAAACGATTACTTATCCCCTAACTTTCACTAGCTTTAGATCAATTAACAAATCAATTTAGTAGGCCTCCTAAACAATCTATCAATCAACCATGAATGTATAAACATTCCTATTAGTAAAAACAAACGATAATCATGTGAAAAAAACTTCAAAGTAGATTTAAAAACAAAACTCAAAACATGATAAGAACTAGGAATTCATCCTCAATCAATAAGAAAATTAGCTACTCATGTTTTTAAAATTCACACAAATAATTAAAGGGAGAATTTTTAAAGTTCACACAAATAATTAAAAGAAGAATTTTGAAAGCAAGCAAAAACACAAGTGTTGTGTGTGTAGATTAGTGTGTAAAAGTGTGTGGAGAACTTCTCTATTTATAAGCTTCAATATCCTTGCAATCCTCTTAGGAATAGAATCCCTTTCCTTTTGTAGCTCAAATTCCAAATCCTTGTCTTTGTAAAACTCTTCCACCTTCTCCTTCCAAATTCAAACCGAATTCCTCAAACCCATTCCAATTCTAGGTCTTCACACCCCACGAGAGAAACTCATACAAAAATCTATTATTTTGGTCGCCGAGAAAATCCTAGAATCAACGGAATTCGGCCGGCAAAATCATCGCCGTCCACCTGAGTATCACTGTCGGTCACCGGATATACTTCTCCGTCGACGAATATTCCGTCACGGTGCCGTTTAAGTTAACAGTCAAACTAACGGTCATCGCCAGTCAATCGGGTCAAAGGAAGGGATGTCAGCCGAGTCAGTTATCGAGTCAGGTTCTAACTCGGCTGACTGGTCTGAGACAAGTGAGATGGATCGGTCACTGAGTTGACTCATCAGAGGGAAGATTTAGACAGAGTTTCCTCTGTTTCAGGTGTATTCCCAGGCCAAGTTCAGGCCATTACTTGTGGTCTTCATCCTGTAACAATCCTATCATTCATCTAGTTAATTTCAAGCACATTCATTCAACCCAGTTGCTGTATTTTAGCTGCAATTCATATAACTTCAGCACCAACAACATTCGCCATCTCAGTCAAGAACTGTACCTAAATCTTCATCAAATCAACAATTCGATCCATCATAATCTTCAATAACAACAACCACTTCCCATGGATATCTCTTCTTCACTCGAATCTGCTGTCTGTAATTCAACCATTAAAACCCCTAATTAATTCCGACAGCAGCAACCAACTCGATTCATAGCCACAAACCCATCTCTGATTCTTCTTCAAATTTCACTTCGATCTCCTCCATCAATCACAGACCCATATTTGATTTGAACCATTCATTCTCAATTGGAACCCTAATTTCATTTCAATATTTAGCTGACTCCATTCACAACAACCTTCAAACTGAATCACCACCAGTTGAAGCTCAAGTTCACCAAGATCTTCATTATCAAAATCAGTGACTGCTACCCACTGTGAAATTAATACCACTATCAATTCTTCTCATCTGCTTTGATTCCAAGAAACCAACAGATCCCCTTTTTCCCATTTCTCGATTCAACACCCCATTTAATATCGAGTTCATCAGTAGCATCCTCCTCCAAAACCCTTGTTCTCAATCTTGTAATCGAGCTCAGCTTCACCGTCTCTGGATTACCCTTCTCAGCGCCAACGACATCTGCATCTGAATCTTCACCAGCAATATCATCTCTTACAGGTCGACCCATACTCAACAGCAATAACACAAATCAACTCACCCTCGATTTCTTCCAATCAATTGCGCTAACTGGTTTTACTAATTTCTCATTTCCGTGAGCTGTGAACTTCATCTCTTCCTTATCCCTCAAGATCTGCTCTTCAATCTCTCGATTTCTATGCCTATTTTTCGATCTGGTCTCGGCAGTAAACAGCAGCGGCTGCTGCTTTCTTCTTCTAACTTTCAGGTGGTGTAATGAATGGGAGGCAAAAGAAAGGCCTTCTCTGATTCTAGGGTTATAGGTAGGGGATGGTTATTTACACCCGGTCACATGTGATAAGGTCTACCCACTTGGAACCCCCTTAACCACAGCTGGCTGTATTTAGCACTCCTCCCAACAGTTTCCCCTTAAGCTTGACTGGGATCCAGATAGTGTTCGCCCATGAAATGACATTTTTTCTCTTTTTTTTTTCTCAAACTGGGTGATTTCTTCGTCTTTTTCTACGTGTGACTCCAAAATACCTAAAACACTCAAAACAAACGTAAAATACAAAATTCACAAGAAAAAATAGCAAAGAAAACATAACTACTACATAGTAAATTAGGTGTTTTAGACACCTATCAGTACCAAAAATATGTGCACCTTTTCCTAGTAAAGAAAACGATTTGTTTGATTACTTGCACTAGATACATGAAACTCTATGTATATCACATGTACAACTTTAATGCACAAAGTGAGAGCCCCCTTAGATATTTGTTATGATATTATTTTTTTTATTAGTAAGAGTACCCTATGTATATATAATGCACGTACGTGTGCTCGCATAACCTTAACGACAATTGTTATCTTCGATCAAAATCTACTTTATATGATAACCAATTAGTGCGTCTGTAAACATCAAATTTTAAGGTTCCTTGCTCTGCGTCCGATTGAAGTTCCTAAAATCAAATGAACTTGAAGATTACTCCGAGGAATCAAACATTAAACTAAAATTATTCGATCAACTCATCAAATAATTTTTAATAATTTGAGGATTTGATAAGTTTTGTTATTGGTTACAAGCTATAAGGATCGACAAATGTCACGATTTCTTCTGTAGATTACTTTCTGAATGATCATTTAATTGTTCGTATTGTTTAGTTTGTGAGATAAATGAGTTTTTATCTTTTTGATTTTAATGTTTTAGTGTTTTGGGAAAGAAGAAGAGAGAAGACGGAGAACTAAATTAATCAGTATTGGGGAAGATCAAAAGAAGATACAAGTAAATGACACAGATAGTAGAGAATGTGTGTTGGATGAAAAACCGAATCATACAATGTTGCATATTTATACCAGTTATGGGGAGTCCAAAGGATTGGACCATGCATATGAAAATACAGGACATTGAATTAGGAGTGAAAAACCAATTCAAATAAAATTAATACACTTTGCTTCAAACCAGCAGTCTCAGAGAATTAACCAGACATAGTAGAGTAATTGAGTAGCATGCATATAGGCTTGTATTTGACAACACCAATATTGAGAAGTGGCAATTAATGGCAGAATTAGAATAACAAAACTGACAATTAATGGCAATATTTGTACAGACCATTTTACTAAATCTTGTATCACAGAGAATCAAATGTAGAAATCTTTCTGAGGTAGCTTCACAACACTAAAGCAGATTGTGGATTGAAGTTAAATAACAAAGATGCTTGCACTACTGACCTTGACAATACTGATTCTGAGAAGCAACAATAAATTAACCAGAAGTAATACATCATAAAGTCCTATTCTATCAATTCCTTAGTGTATCATAGCATTGAAGAACAGAGAGTACTCTTTAATGCCAAATGTAATAAGAACTCTGAGATAGCCGTTCTTCAACAGATAAGAACTGTATTTAACTTCGTTAATCTCACTCATTATGAATTAAAGCATTTCATTAATTGAAATATAATATGAAAACACAAATTTTGATTTATCAAAAGAAGTATTGATAGAGAGATTAACTTAAATCATCATTCCTAAGCAGTAGTTAAATCACCATATAGTTATACATCTATAACCTCTTCTTACAGAGCAAAACCTAAAAAACATCACTTTGTAATTATATTTTTAAAAAATTTCTTATACCAACAGTAGTATCAGAAATCTTAAACAAATCCCTACTGAATAAGTAGGATCTCCATAGTAGTTTAATATCTTCGATTAAAAAATCTACTTTACATAATAACTAAATTAATGCGCCTGTAAACATGGAAGTTTTAGATTCCTCGCTTTGTATCTGGTTGAAGTCTTCGTATATATCCCACGCAACATTGACCATGTTCCTAAAACCAAATTAATTTGAAGATTACTCTAAAGAATCCAATATTGAACTAAAATAAATTTGATCACATCATCAAAGAAACTTTTATGATTTGATGTTTTGATAAGTTTTATTTTTTGTTACAAGCCATATTTTAGGGGGTCGGCCAAATGTTACGATTTTGTCTGTTGATTACTTTCTGAAGATCATTTAAATGTCATATTGGTTACTTTGTGAGACAAATGAGTTTTTTTTTTTAATTTTAAGGTTCTTTGTGTTTTGATAAAGAAGAAGAGAGAAGACGAAAACTAAATTAATTAGGTTTGGGGGATACTACTTTAAAAAAACAAAACTCTAGCCATTTTAATCCATATTGATTGAACTGTTAATATTTGTATGGTTGAATTTGAGCAATTTCGGTCATGAGTTGATCTAGAGAAGGTGCAAAACACGTTTGTATGAGAAAAAATTTCACCATAAAATAATGGAGCAACCTGAGAAATAAAATCTACTAATATATCTAAAATCCTACACGAAGTGCTTAATTTTGATTAGTTATACACATATGATTTATGCAGATTTTATTATGTGAATGTTCATGTGTTGTACATGGTTGACTTTTTTATTCTATATGTAATAACTAAAATAATCTTCAAAGAGTCATTCGTATCTATAATGATACTCATCCACTGGGTGTCGCGAATGTTTCTCAAAAGATTTTGTAAGAAAGAAAAAAATAAAACACATCAAAATTGGACGTAAAAAAAAATCATGTTTAAAAATAAATAAATGACGAACTCAAAATCTATGGTCATATATGCATCTAAAAAAATCAAGCTCCTAGTGAGGATTGAACTCACAACCTTTCCCTTACGAAGGGGAAGCACTACCACTATGTTATAAAAGCAACTTTGAAGGTCTTATAAGCAAACATTTAACATTACTCATGTTACAGAAGAAAAAAAAGAGTTTCAGTATCTAACTGCAAACTCTAATAATCTACTTTGGAATCAATTAGAACTTACGACTCAATGCCCGAACACGATAAAATATTTTTGTTACGCTTTTCATGCATATAGGCCCTTACAAGTTAATGTTAATCTTATCATAATAATAAATATCCAATGGCATACCTTTCATATAAGATATTGTCTAGTAGTGGACTCACAACGAAACGTGCTTCATCTTATTATCATTAAGAAAAATTACAAAATTTCCCTCGGATAATCTTTTCTTTATAATTTTCAGTAATCCTGAAATAAATTTTCTATCATGAAGCTTCAGTGAAGCCTTCATAAATACTATTCTAAACGTGCATGCGATGTGTTTGCCATTCTGTTCCAACTAAACCAAAACTTTCATTCTATAATATTTTCATAGGAAATATTTGATTATACAAAAAAAGTTAAATTGAAATCAGATTTTACATTCAATTATTTTTCCATCAAAAATATCAATTTACATTTGTGTATCGTCACGGTCTTTTTACATGTATATATGCTAAACTGAATTTTTCTTAGACATTAAGACTTTTCTTTATGCAACATTTTTCGTAAACGTTCTCTCTTTTTGTTCAACATTATCCTTGGTCACTAATATTTTCTTTTTACTACTTGAAAATCCTCTTGAAAGTGAAAACTATAATTGACCATGAATGAATACATGTTCAGGGGGAAAAAATACATGCGTTTTTTATTGTCTGCCCTTGCACTTTATTCACTGTAAAGGAGAAACACATAAGGATTGGAAGTTGTTTGCGTAAATTTTTTATATAACAGGTTTAGATTCTAAGGTGAATCTGGTGGCATCCTATACCTATGAAACTTCCACTAATAACCATATCATCCATACAATTCGAGAAAAACTCTTTGATAATTAACCCGGTACTTCTGCATAAATTGTTCTTTGCATCTAGATTCGTCCACAACATAACATGTGCACCGAGCTTCAGTTTTAAAGGCATGATGATAACCACCCGGAACAATATTGTTCAAGTACTGTTGCTGGAAACTATAAATTCTAAATAAAAATCAGAGAATATGATTCTCAAGAAATGCAACATTGTTTTTTTTTTTTTGCTTAATCATAAGAATTTTATTACCAAAAACAAAGCTCAAGAGTTTACAAAAAATATCCTCTGTCTAGACAGGACCAGACAAGAAGAAATTAGACTTAAAAATAAGAGAGCATACATTTTGCAGAATAAAAATCTAAAGTAAGAGCCATCTAATGCACCTAAGAAAGCAGGTTTATTGTCATAGTATATACATTCTCCTGTACTCAGCAGAACTCCCTTCTTGGCCAGTTTATCAGCTGGGCCATTTATTTCTCTATATGAATGTCTAAAAGATATCCTATTCAGATTTTTCTTTATTGCTTGCCACCTATTGATCACTATCCAAGGAATCCTTCCTGATTTGAAAGCCATTGTCACTGCCTTTGAGTCAAGGCTAAAACAAACATCCATAAACCTCTCTTCACTACCCATTCTCCATCTATGATCAGAGAGAAACACAACATTTGAATAGTCCATGGAGTTTTACATGAAACTGTCATTCAACTTTACAAGTTCGCATCATCCGTACTTGGAAACAATCTTAACTAATTCAAATGGTAGTTGTTTAAATATATTTTGCTGGTTTCAATTTATGAACTAGTGATAGACACATTTTTGTGTCTAATTTGATCTCAATACTATATATTGTTGGCACTCGATTTTGTACTAATTTTGTTATTTTATGTATTTGTAGGTATTTTTTGGAAATAAATATTTTTGGAAAATTCGGCTCGAAAATTTGATTTTGGCACCCGGAGGACACGTGTTATTCGGACTATCGCTTTTGGATAAGGGGTAACCTAATTACTAAGGGGCACCCCCAGGAACCCTCTTCTTCATTTGAATTTCGATTTTGGCGGGAAAAATATTCATAGCACAGGAGAATTTTCGATCGAAGAAATGAAGTAGTTGTAGGTCGATTCAATGGCTGAATTTTGGCAGAAAGATGTGATTTAGCCTAAGGAAGATAGTTTGGGTGTTGAATTTGATCGGAATTGGCTGGAAATATCGATTTGATTCTCGATCTCAAAACAGAGCTACACGGAGTGAACACGACCTGTACACGGTGTTGTGTGTGTTTTGGTTGTGCATGGAAGTGTTTTGGAGGAGTTGAATGACTTATGAGGCATGTATAAGGCTAACTAGAGCGTGCAGGATCAAATTTTACGTGTGTAGAAGCCAAAAATGGAAATTATTGTTAAATATGGGCAGCGAGCAATGACGGGATTAATGGGAGATTATACGGTGTTATGGTCGGATATTTTTGTTCTAAAACACTATAAATACAAGGCTAAAGAGTTGAGAAGGGTTGGAGAGTCTTTGGGATAGTTTAGGAGTCGAAAAAAATCAAAAAGAAGAACACGCAGTGAAGAGTTTTCTGCTGGTGTAAACTGAAGAACGCGGAGAACAGACTTGCAGAAGCAGTCGTTCTTCGCAAGCGTCTGCGACGCTCAGTTGTGGGTCGCATTCAACCAGGGAACAACACTTTTCATTTCTGTCGCTGTTCTAACAGCTGTTTGTAACGTTTTTATGCGTTGCAAACCCGATTATATTTACATTTTCTCTTGATTGTAAACAACTTTTGAGCATCAATGAATCATTTTGAGAGGTTTTTCATCATGAGTAGCTAAATCGAATCCCAGGGGTGACGGAGGAAGCCGTTCTTCCAAAAGTTATGTGGTAAAATTTATTTATGCAACTCTTTTATGATTAATTGCGCCGAATAAATATGGAGTAAATGATTTTTATTAATCAATTGTGTTTTATCTTGATGGAGTATGCTTAGTAAATTGCTTTTGATACTTCATGCTCGCGATTAACAATGGATGTTTTAAAAATCTAATTTAGGCAATGATTAGAATCACAATTTCCTTTGATTGGAGTTATATTGTCTAGAATTGCATGATAAGAATTGTTATTGAATCACATAAATTTTGGTGGATGGTGGAATCCTGATCCCCAGTAAAAAATTCTCTCCCATATTTTGTTAATATTGTGCATATAATTTTATTTATTTAAATCTAAAAAAAAAGTTACCTTCACAAGTTCGAGTTTGAACGATACCCCTTACCACTACAAATACAACCCCAAAAAAATATTAAATCAACTAGTTGATCCATGTTAAGAATATTTATGTATTATTTTTTTCTTGTAAGTAGTTCGTTTTCTACCTTTAGGAAAATATTATTGATTTGTATCTTTTTAAGAGAAAAAAGAAAAAATTCTAACCGTGTTTCATCAGAGTCACGTCACTGGAGGTTTGTGCTTTCCAGTTGGGTCGGATCTCAACCCGACTGAAGTGAAAATTTTTTGCTCTGTCACAATTAGTATTGTAAGTATTATCGTCAATGGAAGCAAATGAGTAAATTATAATCTCTTCCCGGAATCAAATGAGTAAATTAATTTTCTCGACGTACTCGTTCACTGATTTAATCAGTGCCACGTTTACTATGTAGTTTAATTTTATTTTAGGTATTCTCCAATAATTCTGTAAATGTTGCATGTATAAGTGAAGAAATTAAATCATCACTAACTTGTTGTATGACTATCTCTTCAGGAACCGTTATCCTATAATTAGTCATGCAAGGTTTATCTCCATCACCAACACGAATCAAAAACTCTGAATAAAATGCATTTTTAAGGTATATTTTTCTTCATATGCAAAGCATGTACTTTCTCCTACAAAGGTGATACGGTAATAACGTTATGTGACCCAATGACATTGATCATTAACTTAAAATTTTATTATTATAGTTTAAGATATATTTAGTCTTAATTATCGCACCAATATATAGTATAGTTATCTTAAAGATGTACCTACTAAGATGTGCATCAATTGTTTTTCCTCTTGTACTTCGTGGAATCACCGGTATCGCTTGATGCAAATCATTTCCCGTAATAAGAATCTCTTCACCAAATGGTTGATCACTCTTTGTTATGTCTATCATTGTTTGATCAAATGTCTTCAAAGAACCGTGATGTGTCGTTGTAGCTTCATCGCACATAAGCACAATAGCATGTCTCACAAGTTTAGCTTAATCACATTATGTAGCCATATGACACATTAATGTTGTCGTAAGTTTCACTAAGCTTAAACCTTAAATGTGTAGTTCGCTCAGGGGTAGTATGGTAGAAGAAATTCATGACCCGGGTGTCGTTATCGCAATACCACCATTTTTTTATGATACATAATTGATTTTTTATTACTTGAACTCGAGTAATATTTGACCATATTGTTGAAAAATTTCATCCCATGATTCCCTCTCGTCCGGCGAATTACAAAATAACAAGATAAAGGCAAATTTTCTGATCAAAGCAGAAAATATCTTGATTGTTGCTGCTTCAGCCAAAGATGATCTCACATTCTGATCATTCTCTACGAGCCCTAGTTTCTATTAATATCTCTCGAATATCCATCATGTTTTTAGATTAATTAATAATAAATCATCAAAATATTTTAAACCTTTACATGGTCAAGAATGTACCTTAAGAACCACATGTCTCCTGCAGCTTGGGGTACAGTACAAACCTCTCGATAGCCTTATGTGTACTTCGTTTTATTTTCCATCCTATTTTTGTATGCCAACAGTTCTGGAAATTCACAGTGTACGGTAAAGCTAAAGATCCTCCACATTTCCTTTTGACTACATACCACGATGCATTAATATACTTTGTTAACTCGCTATTGTCTCCTGACTGCACTTGAAAAGAAAAATAATCCGAACCCATGTATACATGTAAACTCTCTTCAGTACTAAAAAAATTCATGTTGGTGTGGAAATCGTATTTATGAAGAAGGAAATGATTGTAAGGAACAACAAACCTTTTTATCCGCGTTACTCATTTGGATACGTTTTACATCCTCTCGCCTATAGTAAATAGGGTTTGCGCCTTTTCCTTGTACATCATACTTGGGAAACTGTTTGGTAAATCTTCTCTTACACTTCCATGACTCATCTATTTCTTTTCACAATTATACAATTGGTGCTCTTCAACCGGATCATGGAGTTATGTGGTAACTATGTGATCATAAGCATTTGGACCTTATAACTTGTCACATGCTTACAAAATTATCAACATATGGACATTAGGTAGACCTATTTTCTGAAATTCAACCCCGTGAACCCGGACTACTGCTCATCTTAATGTTGACTTGGTAAAAATATGCCTCCAACTCTTTAAGTTTAACATGGAATACCCTTGTAGTAAAATCAGGTGTACCCATGGATATTCTCGATCATAGATAAGCCAATATTTCATCCGAAAATGGATTGCAGCTCATTATAAAAAATTAATCAAACTTTCTAATACTTTTGTATCATTGCCATTGCATCCTGATACCATTGTTACATGGCATGCCCATGTATGAGGAATGAAGTATTTTTGTTTGGCCAAGTGTAGATGGTGGATTTTCGACAAAGGCTAAAATCGTAAAACCATAATTGTACATATTCCTGATCCAGCAATCAGATGAGTATTGAGGCTCATGTCTCTCGTTAAAGTGTGAAAGCTCATGCCACACCTCTGATCGAGCGTACTACCTCTCATAATATCTTCAAAAGTATTTGATCGAGTACATTACATCTCAGAGCATATATATGCAGTCTCTCAGCCGAAACCACAACATATTCCATTAACTGAGCAATTTCAGTAATCACTCCTGTAATGAATCAAAATGATTGGACGGCTCTTAGATGTATTACTCACTAGTATAGAGCACTACGTCTTCGGGATGTCGCAATGTTCCCTGACTTTAAGAGATAAACATTCAAATCGAGCGTTCTGCTCCAGCTAGCCCATACCTCGATTTCTGAATAATTATAATGCTCCTAGACAGCATGCCTGCTAGTATAGAGCCATCAATTAATTATTTCTAGTCGCAAAATTCATCAATTGAATTCCTAGAAAATACTCTACGTTCTGTATAATATTTCGTTACTTCAATTTATGGTTTTTCCCAGCAGAATTCCATGGGTTAGTAATAAATATTCAACGTACGGGCATCTGAGCCATCATCGAGTAAGCCCCGAGAAAATGATGCAAATGTATTCAGCAATAAATGCACTAACGAGCACCTGAATGAACGAACGAGCATTCCAAAACATGAAGGAACGGTGAAACCATGGAGAAAATAATAATAAAATATTTAAGGAGGCGTCTAAGAGGACCAAGCCCACTGGCCGGCCGGTCATGTCGACGTGGCCGGTTTGACGCCCCTTCCTTTATTTTATCATATTTTATTATTTTCCTTGATCCCATGAAAATCCTTTCATTTGAGCAAATCCCTTCAATTCATGATATTTCCTTCACATCAAGAAAATTGTGTAAAATTACATAAAATTAGGAAAGGTGTGACGGGACCGTGGTCACTCGCCGACCGGACATGCCTTAGCCGTAACCGGTCCCACACCTTGTAATTCCTTATTTTATTAATTATTATTTCCATCATCTCATGGAAATTCCTTAATCTTATGAAACTCCTTAGTTTCATGATATTTCCTTCACATCAAGGAAATTGTGTAAAATTACATAAAATTAGGAAAGGTGTCACGGGACCGTGGTCACTAGCCGGCCGGCCATGCCCTAGCCGTGACCGTCCCACACCTTGTAATTTCTTATTTTATTAATTATTTCTATCATCTCATGGAAATTCCTTAATCTCATGAAACTTCTCAGTTTCATGGTATTTCCTTCACATCAAGGAAATTATGCAAAAATACATAAATTAGGAAAGGTGTCACGGGATCGTGGTCACTAGCCGGCCAGCCATGCCCTATCCATGACCGGTCTCACACCTTGTAATTCCTTATTTTATTAATTATTTCCATCATCTCATGGAAATCCCTTTGATTTCATGATATTTCCTTCAAATCATGAAAATAATATAAAATTAGGGTAGACTCACGGGACCGTGTCCTAGCTGGCCAACCATGCTCAAGCCGGTCCCACACGCCCTTATTTTATTAATATTAATATTATTTGTTTCCCTCATCTCATGGAAACTCCTTCACTTCAAGGAAACTACTTGATTTCAACAAACTCCTTGATTTCATGATATTTCCCTAAAATCATGAAAATAATATACAATTAGGAAAAGTGTCATGAGACCGGGCTCATTGGCCGGACGGGCATGCCTTGGCCATATCCGATCCCACACTTAATGATTTCTTCATTTTATTATTATTATTTCCTTCATCTTATGAAGTTTTCTCAGTTTCAGCAAAATCCTTGATTTCTTTATATTTTCTCAAATGTTACTCAAACGCACATCAGAAAATATCAAAATTCTCAAGACTGAGACACGAACACTTTGGTGACATGAACATATTACCTTGACCGGTCAAGGTTGGCTCTTTGGCTTGCAAGAGGCCGGTCCCGCATATTTTCATTTGACCTAATTTGTTCATATTGGGTTCAAACTCTTCCAACAATTTTGGAATTTCATGAAACGATCGTCAGTCGATCCCGTGACCAACCAAGGACGGTTTCATGGCCCCTTGTTCGGTCCTTCATCTCTTCATAATTTATTAGGTTTTATCACCTAAGGTTCAGACGAACATTATTTGAATAAATGATTAAACCAGCATTTAATCATCCTTTCACCAACTGGTCTTCAAGAGACTTTGGTATTTTGCTCACTCGAGTATCTGGGCGTTACATGGTCGACTCATCATCCCATGTAGCCGGTACCTCTTTCACTCCGTGGTTGATTTTCAATAAATCAGCAATTGATCAAAATAAGGGTTTCAAATCCAAAGCTTTGCAAAAACATAATTCTGAGCAAATTCAAACACTAATAATTTTATGTTGATCCCGTGAATCAACACTTTAATTATTATACTCGACCCAGTCATCAGTATCTTAAATTAATATTTTATTTGGTCCTGCTACCAATAATTCATCAGATGAGCAATATTTGCTCATATGAGAAATATTTTCCCAGAGTAAGGAATATTGGTTCAACTATCAATATTCAACAATCCATCGAATGAGAAACATTTGCTCACCTTAACTATCAACATTTGCTCGAGAATTATACCTCTGTCTCAGCAGACACATTCAAACTCATGAGTCCTAGAACATTTGCAAGTCATGTTCAACTTAGCAATACAAAGACTCATCGTCTCATCAAGTCAACAACTGACTAATTAAAACACGTCTTCCTTGCAGACTCCCCAATCACGAGACATCAATCGTGTCACATGGGAGGATATTAACCAGGGTTTTGGTCTGGCGGTCTACGGCACGTGTGTTCATCCACGATGAGAATATTAGCAAGTCGTGCAACCAGTTGAAGGAGTTAGCAAAGTAGTGGGTAGAAAATCAACCAAGTATCCGCACGATGAGCAACTGGTTTTAACACGATTTCCACCTCCCCACTCTTTGACTCCAGCAACTGTTGAAAAAGCGGGGGTCTAACAACACCACCCAATATTTCGCTTAGAAATCTGTATGGACTAACTCTGAAATACTTTCTAGATAATCAACTAGACAGTGAGACTCAATCTAGGTAAAAGTATCTAAAGGAGTTAATATCTCTCTCTTCTTTTGATTTACTCAAGCTAATAGAAATGAACGAGTCTTTAATCAAACACAAGGGATAACTTGGATGGTACCAAAGACCAATATCCAAGGATCAATCAATGACAATCAACAAACAAAGTTTGGATTATTCTAATTGATGATATAAACGTACAACCTGTATTATTTCAATTATAAAGATAAAACAATATAGTGAGGAAATTGAAATAACACAGACACCAGAAATTTTGTTAACGAGGAAACCGCAAATGCAGAAAAACCTCGGGAGCTATTCCAGATTGAACACACACTGTATTAAGCCGCTACAGACACTAGCCTACTCCAAGCTAACTTCGGACTGGACTGTAGTTGAACCCCAATCAGTCTCCCACTGATCCGAGGTACAGTTGTACTCCCTACGCCTATGATCCCAGCAGGATACTGCGCACTTGATTCTCTTAGATGATCTCACCCACAACTAAGAGTTGCTGCGACCCAAAATCGCAGGCTTTAATAATAAACAAATCTGTCTCACAAAGACAAGTCTATCAAAGGATCAATCTGTCTCCCACAGAAAGGTTTTGTTCTGTCTTTTGATAATAATCAAGGTGAACATGAACCAATTGATAATCCGATCTTATATTCCCAAAGAACAGCCTAGAGTTATCAATCACCTGACAACAATCTTAATCGTATGGTAGCGAAACAAGATGTTGCGGAATCACAAACAATGAGACGAAGATGTTTGTAATTACTTTTTATATCTTTCCTATCGGAGATATCAATCTCAAGCCAATCAATATGATTGTACTCGCACGATAGAAGATGCAAGATCAGATCACACAACTACGATAAAAGTACTATCGGTCTGGCTTCACAATCCCAATGAAGTCTTTAAGTCGTTAACCTGGTTTTAGAAGAAGAAAACCAAAAGTTAACGGAGAATCGACTCTAGCACGCAAACTAGTATCAAACGTAAGGTGTGGGGAGTTTTACACAATACTAGATGTTTCCTTTATATAGTCTTTCAAATCAAGGTTTGCAATCAATGTTAGCTTAGTAACAAAGCATTCAATATTCACCGTTAGATGAAAAACTTATTTAGATTCAAGCCAATATTTATCAACCGTTAGATCAAAAACTTAGCTTGTTACACACACTTGACAATGCACGCTTCTAGGTTTGTTAACCGTACCCAAACGTATGCACTTGTTGGTTCAACAATAGTTAACCAAATGGTTATCCATATGAGCATTTCATATCAACCATGTTCTTCTTCACCATAACTAGTTCAAATGACTTCAAATGAACTAGTTAGAGAGTTGTTCAATTGCAAGGAAATCTTATGTACTACACAAGACACAATTGAAGCAAAGAAGATTCGATTCACTTGAATCGGTTCATAAACTTTTATATCCACGGTTTACAAACTGCATTCCTTAGTCTTTTTAAGTTTAAGTTCAGAAATCATCTTCAAATATATAACCTTCTCAAGTTCGCAGACAAGGTTCACGGACTTAAGTTACCGGGCAGAGTTTACAAACTCCGGCAGAAATTCTCGGGTATGAGAACTTCGCCGATTCGCGGACTGAGTTCGTGGACTTAGCTTCACGCAAGTAGTTTGTCAACTCCAGCGGAAATTCTCGGGTTTGAGAACTTCGGCAGTTCGCAGACTGAGTTCGGGGACTTGGCTCACGCCATTCTTCCGGTTCTCTTGATCAACAAAGTTCGCAAACTTTAGTTCAAGGAATAGGACTTATACATAAATGTGTTTCCACAACAATGCTTGTGTCCACCATTGGTTATGTATTCTAAACTTTCATTCCAATCATTGAAACATTCTTAGAGGACGTTATATAGTTGTTACACCATTTCTCGTCAAAGCAATTTTCAAGATGATTGAAACATATCATGACTTTCGTCACATGGTGAAGATAAACTTGATCGAAGCGAAAATCTTACCAACACATATTTCGAGATATAGATAGGCGATGTATACTCTCTAAATACCAAATGTGTATAATCCAAGCCTATATATATAGCATACGACTTCTTGTCTCAAAGAGTAAGAGATAGAGTAGATAGACTTTTGAGTGATAGATAAGTTCAAGTCTTCACATACCTTTTTGTCGAGAAGTTCCACCAGTTCCTTGAGTAGTTCTTCTACTTGTATGATGAATCGCCATGAAGTCCTTGAGCTCAACTACACTTATCCTAGTCCGAGACTTAGCTATAATAGGCTAGAAATCAAGACTTATAGCTTTGATCACTAACATTGAAAAACATGCTTGAGATAGCAACGCATGCGAGTTCGACCGAGCAATGCTCTAACAACTGTCACAGTTCATGGGATCAAGGTGTTTACAATTCTAGCAAGATAAATAGCTATCTGAACCGATGATTGAAAAGGAAGAACAATTCTTGCCAACAATACAACGTTCATACAGATAATCTTTCGTCTACACTAACTCATCGTCTTTGCAATTACTCAACTCAATTGTTCAGAAACTATTTTCACGCCGAATACACAACACGCCTATAATCTTTGATCACCATTGATCTCACACATTTCTCAGCTTCCTTCCTACAGATCGACCCATCCTCTCTTGTGACCTAATTGACTCTGGAACGACCATTATCTTGGTTTAGGCCGGAATCCTACAGATTGATCTCTCGAACTTAAAGCTCTCCCTTCTTGCACTGCATCTGTGTGAGGTTAAACATTTCGCTAGGTTCAAGGAGACTCGTCCGCACGGTCGTCTCCTCAATTCCGTAAAAACCAGCAAATTGTTTTTCTCCATATACAGATTGGCGACCACAGTGGGAGATCATTATCTCGGTTGCAACCTCAATTCTCACAATATGGTTGATCTTAGGTAGCGTAAAGTTACAAATCCTAACACGAACGATGCTATCACTAGCAACGACACCAGTGATGGTATCCTAGAAGCCATTCCTGCTTCCAACAATGGTGGTGACATCACTCCTCCTCAGCCCAACGCTGGGAATCATCCTCAATTCGGTCGGCATCCCGAAGACGTCAAAGAAAATCCGCCTACCATAGGCGATCACATTAAGGTGCAAGAAACTCTTGCCAAAAATCAAACTGACATGGCTTCCACTTAGAATGAATTATTCAATTATCTCAAGAATCTTACAAACAAGGTGTCTCAAGAAAAGGGAAAAGAAAAAGAAACATCTTCAGATGCTGACCCTGAAGTTGTTCCAGTTCATACGGTGGATGACAATGAAGTCCGCAAAGCTGCAGACGATTCATCGGCGAAGGAATCATCAAATTTCATTACTAGGGAAGATTTGGAACGCTTGTTGGAGAACCATGGAAAATACAAGACACCACATGTCAGCCACCAGCCTTCATACCCTGCTGCTACGCAAAGGGTTCCTCTACCAAAAGTTTATGTCTCTCCAACGTTCACCCTTTATGATGCAACATGCAATGCTCGAGAAAATATTTCTCGATTTTTGGAAGCATTGGGCGAACATGAGCACAACCATGTTTTCCGCCTTAAGAAATTCTCAAAATCTCTGAAAGGCATGGCATATACCTGGTACAACAACATCAAGCGAGGAAGTATCACCAGTTGCGGATAAATGATTAACGCCTTCTACAGAAAATACTTCTTCGTGTCATAGCAAATTACTCTCTCTGATATGGGAAAAATGTTTCAGAGAAGCAATGAACACCCCAATGATTATGTGAACAGGTTCAGGGTTCAAGCCTTGGACTGTCATGACCCGAACGTCACATAACAACAACTTGTAGACTTGTGCATCAACGACATGATCCCAGTATGCATATCTTTAGTGGAAAATCTTCGTTTCCATACCTTTTCAGAACTTCATGAAGCGGCGATGAGATCAGCAACTACTGCACCCGCTTTACAGAAAAGAACAAAAACTACAAAATCTGAGGAACCGCGATAGACTCGAGGTAGCAGAATCTGATCAACAAAGAGTACAACCTCCATCCTTCCACAAATGTTGTTGTGGAAGGGAGCAAACGAAAAGCAGAACCGCAGCACAAGCCAGCTCCTCCAAAAGCATCAAGAAAGGATAATTAAATCCGGGACGCACAAGCTTCAACCCAAAATGCATATCCAGCGGAACCTGACTTCCCCATCTCCATTGAAGAGGTCATTGAACTGATGGATGCCTGGATCCAAGACGGGGCAATCAAGTTTCCATATGTCAGAAAAGAACTAACTGAAGAAGACATGGAAAATCCTTGTTACTGTCGTTTTCATAGATTCGTCAATCATCCCAAGAAGAACTGCAGAATCTTGAAGCGGATATTCCAAGAAAAAGTCGAATCAGGAGAACTCAACTTGGGGACCGAAGGAGTGCACAGAGATCCTCTCCCAGTCAAAACTTTCACTCTTTCTGAACCCCCTGTCAAAGAAGCAGTTCAATCCTTAATCGAGCATGTATGCGAACTGTTGTACTTGTCAAAGGCTCAAAGGGGAGACATTTTTGCTACAATGAATCATATCGTGTCAGGGAAACGTTTATTGATTCAAGAGACATTTCCTGAGCCTGCTGCAACGGAAAAAGAAATGTATGACTGGGGACTGCTCATCACAGTGCATCTCAAAGGAAATGAATTCAGAAAGGTGTTCGTTGATGTTGGCACAACCATCAACATCATTCTTTTGAAAACTCTCAGAGCCGCTGGCATTACTCGACAAGAAGCCACACATGATCCCATGTAAATCAAAGATCATGAAGGGACACTCAAACATGCATACGGTTACATCAACCTCAAGGTCAGAGAAAACTCGGTCTGCAGTGAGACCAAGTTTTATATAATCGTGGAAGATCCAAGATATGACATGATTCTTGGACGACCTTGGATTCATGCTGGAAAGATGACTCTAATGCCTTCGGTTGAAGAAATCTCTGATTTAGAAAAAGTAGAAGATACTCAATCATTCGAGCATATGGAGGAAGTTAAAGCCTTGGTGGAATTAGCACAGAAACCTGGAGAAAGTGCACACTCATTCATCAAAAGGTTCCGCACTCAGGCAAGTTTGATTCATCTTCATGCGCCTATACTACCAATGTTTAATTATGTTTCCCTGGTCCGAGGACTTCTTCTCACTAATATCTTAGCCGTCGCAAAGTGCTATGAGTGGATACCCTCAGCGTGGAAATATTACACCAAATGGTTGAATACAGAGTTCCTTCAAACTGAGCATTTTATCAAAAAATTTATTACTGAAGATATAACTCAGCATGACAGACAGTACTCTGGATACTCTCATTTGCATGAGTCTCCATATGTTCTACATCCATGGAATCCCACCGCACAAGGAATTCCGAACCAACAGAGGATATTCAAAGCGCGGATAATCAAACCTAACAAGTTCCAGGAAGGAGATTTAGTTCTCAAAGCAGCTAAGCGCAACCTTCATTCTGCAAGAAACTCCAATTGGGAAGGACCTTTCATGGTTGCTAAATCGATAGTTGGAGGATACTACAGGCTGATCAATACGGATGGCAGGTCCGTGCCAATGATATACGAGAATTGGCTTAAAGCATTTGACGCCTGAAATTATTGGGTATTTGAGGTACTAGGCTCTTGAACATTCATGACGTCTGGATTTGGCATTTAAGATTTTATTTCATTATATTTCAATTTCTCCAAAATATTTGCAATACTTGCATTCAGTATTTGAATTCAGCAATTTATCAAAGTTCAGTTCATTTTACTTAAAGAAAATCTCTATCAAATCTAAAAGAAAATCCTCAATCACCTACTAGTCCAAAACCAATCAAAAAAAATCAAAACCAAAACAAAACCTCACATCTCTCAGAAGTTTAGAAATTCAAGAGATTATGAAAAAGAAATCAAAGAAAATCAGCAAAGAAAGATTTTCGCTCCTCTGCATCCTTCAAGACTTGTAAGGCCGCCTTCTCCATATTCAGTTCTTCAATCATCCTAGCAATATTGTCTTCCTTCTCCATCACAGCACCGTTGGGAAAGGGTATGTTCTTCTCACATGAATCCTTAATGGCATTTATCTTCTTACGAAGCCACTTCACGTTGAAGCCAAGTCTCTCAAAATTCTCCAAGTTGAACTCCTAATCAAAGAGTACATCTGGAGTGACATTATTTCTGTCCCTAGCGCATATATTACTTACAACATGCAAGATAACACTTACTTGCATTGTTAAAGAATAAGAACGCTTGGGATCTCTGGTAACGATGATGTGACCAAATTTCCTCCCATATCTTCTCGTACAAGCCGGCATATCCAATAGGAACGCTGAATCCGCCAACTAGTTCATGGTATGGGAGTGATGCATCAAATGGAGGATCAAAAGCAATCCCTGCACTCGGGTATTCATGCACCACCATACGATTCTCAATTACTGGAGTAACTTCTACGGTCGTGACAACAGTTTCATCAGTTGCTTCTACTTGTGGTTCGGCTTCTTCCGCCACTGAAGCAACGACAATTGAAGTCTCAGTTTCCTTAATGGTTTCAGGGTGCAGGGGTGGTTGTCTCTTCATCAATAACCACAGGGTTGTTCGAATCATCATTATTGGTTCCATTATTCTCAACTTCGGCATTTAGTACCTAATACGAAGATTACATGAGATTAGAGCAATCTAAACATGGAAACAAAATGGAATTATAAAATACATCATACAAGTGGTATAAAATCACCAAAGTTCATCATTATGCATTCAAGACACGATCAAATAGCGTGAAAGTCATAAAAGCACGTTTTACAACGAGCTCATTTGAGAGGATTTTACACTGTCTTGTACAAAACGACTAACTGGGAGCAATTGGTGAAGAATATAAGGTCTAGTAATATACCATTATCTTAGTGTGGATGTTATCTACAACATATCAAAATTTCATAGCAATTGAATGAACGAGTAAAAAGACACGCCAGCTGAATTTTTTTTGAAAGTCTCTTGGAAGTTTACTGTTTCGCTGATTTCGGCCCCTAAACGTGCTCAAAACTCCAAAAGCTTCTTTCATAAAGCTTGGAAATTTTTTGGGCATGAATATACATGGGTATATCACAAAAATCCGACATCATATGAATACTTTATGGCGTTTTTTCTAAAAGGCTGAGTTCTGAATTTTCTGGTGACGTATTTCAGCAAAACTTTTCGTATATTCACATGAATTTTCATTCATTCATTCATAAAACAAAAATTTATGCTTCTATGGATAAAAAGCAAGATAAATACTTACTTGGTGGTCTCTGAAGCATTCAAAGAACCTGAATTGCTTGTATTAACATCAAGAGCACCATTGCTTTCATTCGGTGTTGGATTTTGGGAATCTTCTTTATCGCCATTTTCCAAAGATGAACGAACATCACCAGTATTCTTCACTTCCATTGCGACATCCTCTTGGACATATTCACAAAAATTATCATTTTGTCTACAAAGCATCATAATTGGTTATACGAAGAAATACTTATGGCCTCTTCTTCATCACTCAAGTCAGAAACTGCTTGCCCAACAGCAGAGAACTGAAGACCGTCAATACTCGATGGAGTGAAGTTCTGCAATGGAATAACAAATATTGGTTTTCTAATCCTAATAATACGGATGATAAGAAGTCACAGCCAGAGAAGAACCGACAACTAACCGAAGAAACAACTGGGGACTTTATGGTACTGGACCACAATCTATAATTCTTGCTCCTTCCTTCTCCGCCATGAACAGTTGCTTCAGTTTCTGGGAGGTATACATCGATTTGAGGTCTTACGTTATGACCATCCTGTGAAAATTTTGATGCAATAATCAAAACACAATTATCATGATTTTATGAAGATTCTGCAAAGAATACTTACTTGTGAGCATCCTGGAGATGTCTTCCGTTTATCACCACCAGGGAAATGCTTCAGTCTTGGCCGACTAGCAATCATCTCAGCAGAAGGAGGCTCCTTTACTAAAGGTTGATCAACTCTCACGAAATCAAGTAAACGCACGAGTTGTTGATCCCAAAAGTTTACGTAACCTGGAGTTGTTAGAGCATTGCTCGGTCGAACTCGCATGCGTTGATATCTCAAGCATGTTTGTCAATGTTCGTGATCAAAACTATAAGTCTTGATTTCTAGTCTACTATAGCTAAGTCTCAGACTAGGATAGAAAGTTCAGTTGAGCTCAAGGACTTCATGGAGATTCATCATACAAGTAGAGGAACTACTCAAGGAACCGGTGGAATTTCTCGACAAAAAGGTAAGTGAAGCCTTGAACTTATCTATCATTCAAAAGTCTATATACTCTATCTCCTACTCTTTGAGACAATAAGTAGTATGCTATATATATATAGACTTGGATTATACACAGTTGGTATTTCGAGCCGAGTATACCTCGCCTATCTATATCTCGAAATATGTGTTGGTAAGCTTTTCGATTCGATCAAGTTTATATTTACCATGTGACGAAAGTCATGATATGTTTCAATCATCTTGAAAATTTCTTTGAGGAGAAATAGTGTAACAACTATATAACGTCCTCTAAGAATGTTTCAATAATTGAAATAAGAGTTTAGGTTACATAACCAATGGTAGACATAAAAATTGTTGTGGAAACACATTTATATATAAGTCATATTCCTTGAGCCAAAGTTTGCAAACTTTGTTGATCAAGAGAACCGGAAGAATGGCGTGAGCCAAGTCCGCGAACTCAGTCCACGAACTGCCGAAGTTCTCAAACCCGAGAATTTCTGCTGGAGTTGACAAACTACTTGCGTGAAGCTAAGTCCGCGAACTCAGTCCACGAACCCAGTCCGCGAACCGGCGAAGTTCCCATACCCGAAAAAGTTTGCTGGAGTTTGTAAACTCAGCCCGGTAACTTAAGTCCGCGAACCTAGTCTGCGAACTTGAGAAGGTTATATATCTGAAGATGATTTCTGAACTTAAACTTAAAAATACTAAGGAATGCAGTTTGCAAACCGTGGCTATAAAAGTTCATGAACCGATTCAAGTGAATCATATCATCTTTGTTTCAATTGTGTCTTGTGCAGTACATAAGATTTCCTTGCAATTGAACAACTCTCTAACTAGTTCATTTGAAGTCATTTGAACTAGTTATGGTGCATAAGAACATGGTTGATATGAAATGCTCATATGGATAACCATTTGGTTAACTATTATTGAACCAACAAGTGCATACGTTTGGGTACGGTTAACAAACCTAGAAGCGTGCATTGTCAAGTGTGTGTA
The DNA here is from genome assembly GCF_003573695.1 of Papaver somniferum. Lineage (NCBI taxonomy): Eukaryota > Viridiplantae > Streptophyta > Magnoliopsida > Ranunculales > Papaveraceae > Papaver > Papaver somniferum. The sequence goes on along the minus strand of NC_039363.1, from coordinate 56,611,947 downwards.
ACAAGCTAGGTTTTAGATCTAACGGTTGAGAAATATTAGCTTGAATCTAAATCAGGTTTTCATCTAACGGTGAATATTGAATGCTTTGTTACTAAGATAATATTGATTGCAAACCCTGATTTGAAAGACTATATAAAGGAGATATCTAGTATTGTGCAAAACTAATCCCCACACCTTACGTGTGATACTAGTTTGCGTGCTAGAGTAGATTCTGCTTTAACCTTTGGTTTTCCTCTTCTAAAACCAGGTTAACGACTTAAAGACTTCATTGGGATTGTGAAGCCAGACCGATACTACTTTTATCGTAGTTGTGCGATCTGATCTTGCATCTTCTATCGTACGAGTACAATCAGATTGATTGTCTTGAGATTGATATCTCCGATAGGAAAGATATAAAAATTAATCACAAACATCTTCGTCTCATTGTTTGTGATTCCGCAACATCTTGTTTCGCTACCATACGATTAAGATTGTTGTGAGGTGATTGATAACTCTAGGCTGTTCTTCGGGAATATAAGACCGGATTATCAATTGGTTCTTGTTCACCTTGATTATTATCAATATACGGAACAAAACCTTTAGGGTTTATCTATGGGAGATAGATTGATCATTTGATAGAATTGTCTGTGTGAGACAGATTTGTTTATTGTCAAAGCCTGCGATTTTGGGTCGCAGCAACTCTTAGTTGTGGGTGAGATCATATAAGGGAATCAAGTGCGCAGTATCCTGCTGGGATCAGAGGCGTAGGGAGTACAACTGTACCTTGGATCAGTGGAAGACTGATTGAGGTTCAACTACAGTCCAGTCCGAAGTTAGCTTGGAGTGGGCTAGTGTCTGTAGCGGTTTAATATACAGTGTGTGTTCAATATGGACTAGGTCCCGGGGTTTTTCTGCATTTGCGGTTTCCTCGTTAACAAAATTTTTGGTGTCTGTTTTATTTCAATTTCCGCATTATATTGTTTTATCTTTATAATTGAAATAATACAGGTTGCGCGTTTGGATCATCAATTAGAATAATCCAATCTTTGGTTGTTGATTGTCATTGGTTGATCCTTGGATATTGTTCTTTGGTACCATCCAAGTTATTCCTTGTGTTTGATTAAAGACTCGCTGCTTTCTATTATCTTGAGTAAATAAAAACAAGAGAGAGATATTAACTCCTTGAGATACTTTTACCTAGATTGATTCTGACTGTCTAGTTGATTCTCTAGAAAGTATTTCGGAGTTAGTCCATACAGATTGCGAACCGAAATATTGGGTGGTGTTGTTAGACCTTCACTTTTTCAATTGGTATCAGAGCAGGAAAACACGTTCACAACCTTACAAGTCTGTGTTTGTAGCGATCTGACTCTATGGATAGAGGTGCTATCTCTATCAACGTACCACCAGTCTTCGATGGCTCTAATTACTTATGGTGGAAAATTTCTAAGCGATCTTTTCTTCAAGCGCATGATTTTAAATCATGGGTATATGTTGTTAATGGCTATGATGCTCCCGTTGTGGCAGTTGTAGATGTAAACGTTCCCAAGAATATTGGTGAATATAATACTGCGGAGATACTTGCTGCAAAGCAAAATTCCGACGGTTTGAATGCCATCATACATGCCATTACCCTAAATCTTCAGCACCATGTGTCAAATTGCAGTAGGTCTAAAGATACTTGGGGATATCTTAGAAAACGTATTCGAAGGAAATAACAGTGAAAGGGAAGCCAGACTTCAAGATATGAATTCCAAATGGGAAAATCTTCGGATGGCAGATAATGAATCGATTGATGATTTTTTACCACAAAGTGTCTGAAATTGTTAATGCATCATTTGCATTGGGTAAGACCATTCCTGAAAAGAACATTGTGATGAAAATCCTCAGATGGCTTCCATCAAGATACGATTCTAAGAAACATGCCATCATTGAGGTAAATAACCCTAATACACTTTCCAAGACTTCACTAATTGGAAAGTTAAGAATTCTTGATCAAGAGACAGGAAAAGCGTTCGCACTCAACGTTGTGAACAAACCTGAGATGTCTTCCTCTCACCTGTCCTCGACTGATGAATGTGATCATTCACTGATAGTCAAAAAGTTCAAGAATATAATAAAAAGGAAGAATAGATTTACAGGTTTTTCATCTTCTCTGGTTGCAAAAAATTATTCAACCGAAGACAATACTTCTCAATATAACTCAGATGAGTCTAACTGGTGCAACGGATTTACTGCCCTTACTTCAGATTCTCTTTCAACATCAAATCCTGATTCGGAACTTGAACTTGACACTGAGTTGGTTGATCTCCTGAATAAAGATATTCTTCAAGAGAACCTTCGTCTTAAAGCCTTCTTGAGGAACGTTGAATCATCATTCCAGAAGAAAAATATTGAGATAGAGTATCTTCATATTAAATTCTTTAAAACCATGTCTCTAAAGGAAGAAGAGATTAATTCCCTCAGAAATGACCTGCAAAGGCTGCCTGGAAGCTCTGACAAAATTACAACAATGTTGTTTGGTCAGAGATCCTTTGGAAACAATCATGGTTTAGGATTTAAAAGAAAAACAACAAAAGTGATGGATTCTGCAAATCAGGAAACTATGGTTGGGTGTTGTGTCAAACAGGAAACATTACATGGAGACAAAAAATCCACATTGATCTGCTCCTTCTGTGGACACTCAAGGCATGATAAAGATACATGTTGGAGATTCAAGAAAAGCAACAAAAGAGTCACCAAACTTCAAAAGAACATGCAAAGAGTGAGTCTGGATAAAGATAAGCAAGGTAAATATTCCAGAAGACGTAAGAAATATGTTAGCACAACCAACAGTGACAAGCCACGGAAAAACAAGGGAAGTGGGCATTTGGCCCGTTCAGTCACCAACTGAATTGTGACGGTTGCCTTCTCATATTTAACTTGGGAAAGATGAGAAGTGTCTGAGAATTGTCTCAAGTCAATGTTCGTGAATTTCAATCTATATTTGTGTAGGTAATTATTATTTTTTAGATTCTTGGAAGACTATGTCAAAATGTTCTAGGGTTTGACACTTATAAATCTCCTTTTATTGTTTATTTTCTCCTTTTTTCAATTAAGTTCTCATGGCTTCTGTAACTGGAGGAATTGAATGATCCCATAATCAATGGGTGTTACAATAATGAGAAGGAATTTTCTGTAGATGCTCTGAGAAAGATCTACAACGCCTAGTAAGTCTTATTTTTGGTTTAGTTGGAATAATGACTAGTGCTTTGAATAGCAATGATTGTGACTACACATAGCTATTATTTTTCATCTTCTTGTTCTTTTTAGGTTTATTGGTATTAAATTCTAAAAATATTTGGAGGATGATGTTTTTTGCAGTATGAATCTTTATGATTTGATATATTGCAATTTGTTATGGGATATTTGTGTTTACGTCCGTGAACTATGTTTGTCCCATACTTTGTCAAAAGTAAAGTCGTTCGTGTTCGGTATTCACGTACTGGTAAAAGAATGAATGGAATTTTGACAAATACAAAAGTTAAGCCTATATTTTCAATTATTTGATGGAAGATAGGTTAAAATCTTTTGATTTCAAGGATTATGTCTATTAATTGTCGTTATGAAAATAGTGATTGAAGATAGAATGAATCCTTGTGTATTCTGCAGTATTGATCATCCCTGATCCATATTTTTATGTATTACTGCGAGGCTCCGTAATGTATCTTATGTTGAGCACTGTACAACCAAGTTGATTTATTAGCTTAGTTGGTGTTCCATGAGATATGTTATGTTGAGCATATTGAACTAAATTAATCATCTTGTTTGGTTATTTAGTTATTGCTCCATAAGTTTTCTTATGTCGAGCAAAACAAAGGACAATAAAATTGATTACTTTTGTGATTATTTTGGTTTTGTATTCCAATTAGATTAATTATGAGCTCTCTTGTAATTAATCTAGTTGAGTATTTTCGTGTCTCCATAAGTTCTCTTATGTTGAGCATAATCAATTGAATTGATCACTTTGTGTGTTTAATTTGATTGCGTATTCCGATTAAATTAATGATGGGTTTACTTGTGATTAATTTGATTGAGTTTTTGGATATAGAAAATCATTCTTATGGTTTTTGGTGTCCAATAAAAATCCTTCTTTTCTTTTGAAATTAAGGTCGCTCTTGTTTTTCTTTCGGGAATGACATGAAATAGAGGAGAGTTATTTTGAACTTGTGCTTAATGGTCATATCTTGAGAAGTGTGCGGCTGTGGAATTTTAGAGGGGTTATCTTGTATCTTTAAACTCCTTGATGAATGCATTTAGCTTCGGCTTTATGATTGCATCTAAATTAGTTGGTATGTATTTTTTTTCCTTTTGTCATGAAATGTCTCTCTCGGAAATTTCATTATGATCTCGTTCTTGTACCTTTGCCAATTTTATTGACAAAGAGAGGGGGAATTAATATGTAGTTCATACTAAAAATACATATGGTTTTCGGATCATTGTGTAAGGGGGAGTGGTTTCCATGTGAGATGGAGTATTGACTAAGGGGGAGTGATACATATCACCATAGTATTATTGTTGAAGTTGTGATACAATTGGACTTTGACGTTGTGTAACAATACTATGACACTGTATAACAATGATCGAGAACTATGTTTTCTCATTGTTATAGCTACGGATCTTCAACAGCGGTGATGCTAAACTTACAACCTTTGGGATCATTGGAGTACTTGGAAGTGACGAAGATTTCGAGGTATTTTGAAGATTAAACATGTGGAATAGGAGATACTAAAGTTTCTTTATCTTTTTTGTATTCCATATGTATTGATAGTTTTGTCACTAAAATTGACAAAGGGGGAGATTGTTAAAGCATTGCTCGGTCGAACTCACATACTTTGCTATCTCAAGCATGTTTGTCAATGTTAGTGATCAAAACTATAAGTCTTGATTTCTAGTCTATTATAGCTAAGTCTCGGACTAGGATAAAAACTGTAGTGAGCTCAAGGACTTCATGGCGATTCATCATACAAGTAGAAGAACTACTCAAGGAACCGGTGGAACTTCTCGACAAAAAGGTATATGAAGACTTGAACTTATCTATCACTCAAAAGTATATCTACTCTATCTCCTAATTTTTGAGACAAGAAGTCGTATGGTATATATATAGACTTGGATTATACACAGTTGGTATTTCGAGCTGAGTATACCTCGCCTATCTATATATCGAAATATGTGTTGGTAAGCTTTTAGCTTCGATCAAATTTATCTTTACCATGTGACGAAAGTCATGATATGTTTCAATCATCTTGAAAATTGCTTTGACGAGAAATGGTGTAACAACTATATAACGTCCTCTAAGAATGTTTCAATGATTGAAATGAGAGTTTAGATTACATAACAAGTGGTGGACATGGGCATTGTTGTGGAATCACATTTATGTATAAGTCCTATTCCTTTAACCAAAGTTTGCGAACTTTGTTGATAAAGAAAACGGAAGAATGGCGTGAGCCAAGTCCGCGAACCCAGTCCGCGAACCGGCGAAGTTCTCATACCCGGGAATTTTTGTTGGAGTTTGTAAACTCAGCCCGGTAACTTAAGTCCACGATCTGCGAACTTGAGAAGGTTATATATCTGAAGATGATTTATGAACTTAAACTTAAAAAGACTAAGGAATGCAGTTTGCAAACCGTGGATATAAAAGTTCATGAACCTATTCAAGTGAATCAAATCATCTTTGCTTCAATTGTATTTTGAGTAGTACATAAGATTTTCTTGCAATTGAACAACTCTCTAACTAGTTCATTTGAAGTCATTTGAACTAGTTATGGTGAAGAAGAACATGGTTGATATGAAATGCTCATATGGCTAACCATTTGGTTAACTATTGTTGAACCAACAAGTGCATACGTTTGGGTACGGTTAAAAAACCTAGAAGCGTGCATTGTCAAGTGTGTGTAACAAGCTAAGTTTTCGATCTAACGGTTGAGAAATATTATCTTGAATCTAAATCAGGTTTTTATCTAACGGTGAATATTGAATGCTTTGTTACTAAGCTAACATTGATTTCAAACCCTGATTTGAAAGACTATATAAAGGAGATATCTAGTATTGTGCAAAACTAATCCCCACACCTTACGTGTGATACTAGTTTGCGTGCTAGAGTAGATTCTCCTTTAACCTTTGGTTTTCCTTTTCTAAAACCAGGTTAACGACTTAAATACTTCATTGGGATTGTGAAGCCAGACCGATACTACTTTTATCGTAGTTGTGCGATCTGATCTTGCATCTTCTATCGTACGAGTACAATCAGGTTGATTTCCTTGAGATTAATATCTCCGATAGGCAAGATATAAAAGTAATCACAAACATCTTCGTCTCATTGTTTGTGATTCCGCAACATCTTGTTTCGCTACCATACGATTAAGATTGTTGTGAGGTAATTGATTTATCTAGGCTGTTCTCCGGGAAGATAAGACCGGATTATCAATTGGTTCCTATTCACCTTGATTATTATCAAAAGACGGAATAAAACCTTTAGGATTTATCTGTGGGAGGCAGATTGATCCTTTTGATACACTTGTCTGTGTGAGACAGATTCGTTTATTGTTAAAGCCTGCGATTTTGGGTCGTAGCAACTCTTAGTTGTGGGTGAGATCATCTAAGGGAATCAAGTGTGCAGTATCCTGCTGGGATCAGATGCGTAGGGAGTACAACTGTACCTTGGATCAGTGGGAGACTGATTGGGGTTCAACTACAGTCCAGTCCGAAGTTAGCTTGGAGTAGGCTAGTGTCTGTACCGGCTTAATACATTGTGTGTTCAATCTGGACTAGGTCCCAGGGTTTTCTTCATTTTTGGTTTCCTTGTTAACAAAATTTCTGGTGTCTGTGTTATTTCAATTTCCACATTATATTGTTATATCTTTATAATTGAAATAATACAAGTTGTGCGTTTAGATCATCAATTAGAATAATCCAATCTTTGGTTGTTGATTGTCATTGATTGATCCTTGGATATTGGTCTTTGGTACCATCCAAGTTATTCCTTGTGTTTGATTAAAGACTCGCTGATTTCTATTAGCTTGAGTAAATCAAAACAAGAGAGAGATATTAACTCCTTGAGATACTTTTACCTAGATTGAGTCTGACTGTCTAGTTGATTCTCTAGAAATTATTTCGGAGTTAGTCCATTCAGATTGCTAAGCAAAATATTGGGTGGTGTTGTTAGACCCCAGCTTTTTCAGGAGTTACATATATAGTTCGCTCAGAGCTAGGAAACCAGTATTCACTTCCTTCCATATGTGTGCGGTTTAAACGGGTCATGAGCTATTCAACTGATGGTTTCCTTCTTCGAAAAGTCGGAACACACTGATCCATACCCATTTTCCGAGCTGCTGTATCAATATTGTACTCTTCCATCAAGATTTTTCCATGTATTGTTGATATCAAGTGACCAGGAGTGCAACTCAGTATAAAAGACCTCTCGCGGTCACTCAAATCAGCACCAGATTTCAAAGTCATACTCTCTTCAGCATTGGAGGTTGTCAACTGAGAAATATGAGCAGGAATTAACACCCATGGACGGAAGTTGAATTCAGATTCACGATCTAACACATCAACGAAATGAGTCTTGAGTCGGGGATGATTTGTAGACCAGTGCATGATCCTGGCATTCTCCCTCTCAGAGAAAACATGACGAGCACCAGCATTCAGTCCTTGCAAGATAGTACGTGGAATGGGTGCATAGTTCTTGAAACGTTCCCACATCAAAGCTTGAAGAAACATTTTATTGGAATAACATTCAATCTTCATGAAGCCGTTTGATACGTTGGAGTCTATAATCAAGGAATCCAAGTTAGAGTACAAAGAGCCCAAGAACAGACTACCTATTGGGAGTTTCTCACCCTGAACCATCTTAATGGCAAAAGGAATCACGAACGGCTTCAACAGATTTCTAGCATCTTCAAATACATCTCTGTACAACCATAAACACAAGAAAGCAACAATAGATAACGTACCGTCAACAGGCCAGCCAAGAGGAGTATCCCTCGGCCACCTTTGCTTCCGTATACCTTATTGATCTCCTCCATTGTATCTGTCAAGATGTTAGACATTGCTTTTTACTCTAAGGAAGAAAGACCTTCAGGAAGGTTACCCGTGATTGGAAGATGCAACAAAGCAACTACATCCTCCAAGGTGATGTTAAACTCTCCCCATCTTCATATGAAAGTGTGAGTTGGAATGCACCAACGATCAAGTAGAGCTACCATACCTCGCGCATCATGAAAAATGAACAAGTCTCCAGAGGCTTGGATGACCCGTGTTATTTGTGCATCATGTAGCATGGCTCGAACACGAGGAAAACCCAGCATATACCTCGCCCATCCATAAAACTTTTCTAAAGGCCGTCGAGAAAGCTTGAATTCAATCATTGACGCATAAAAATATCCTCGTTCAAGACAGAACCGAATGGTTTCCTGAGGAGTCACCAATTTTTTCTGAGTAACCTCTCTAGGATTTATCAGAAGACGAAATGCTGGAGTTCTGAGGTGCTTTTCAGGTCCTTGATCCAAAAAGAACGCGTCTTCTATGTTTGGAACATTCTTGATTCCAGGTGTTTCATCTTATTCTTCACTAATAGAAGCCTCATCCATGCATGTATCATCTCTGGAGACATCATTTTCTTGAGGATCAGACATCCTTGCGAAGTGGCTGAAACATGCACACAATACTCTACTTCAGTCTATCATCCATACAAGATGCAAACTTCGACAAGATGATGGAATCATGCACACGTCAATTTCGCAACGAAATGGTAATTCTTAAACTCTTACCTTTTTGCGATTCCACTAACAATAGTGATTGTTATGCAAGAGTTAGCACTTCAAAACTTGTTCGTCTCTTCGAAATCTACAAAAGACGAGCAAAACTCAGGTTTTCATAAAATCGAGAACATAATTTCCATAGTGTGAACACCCACAACCGAGTTATAGAACTCACACCAAGACAATATTTCATCATAAATAAATCGTCTAACTTCAAGGGTTGCTCAAAACCTATATTTTGATTTTAACAAAAAAAAACGTGAATTATTTATGTAAAAAAATTTCAAAAATTGTTCTTTAATGTGAGCACAGTCAAGTAAATAAAATATGTTATATATTTATTTTTTGGAACATGTCACGGTTTCATATAAAAGTAAAATTCCTTCGTACGATCGTCTGTCTTCGACACGAAGGTTTATGCTAATTTTTGTGAAAGCACACACCATTAAGATGAATTTTGGTTCTCATGAAAGCTCATAAACAAAATTGTATCATTAGACACGGGTCTATTTAAAATAAAATTTGTCCTAAATCAGGGATTATTGCTAGTTTCTTAAACTAACGTAGTTCCTAAAACGAGGTTTTTCATAAAACTCGCGTCCAAAAATATGTACATACACATATAATTTTTATGATGAACAACTCATGGAACTTCTGGAAAAAAATATTGCGTACCTGTCGGTGCCGGCCGGAAATTGGCCGGACGGTGATCGAACGGCCGACGACGGTGATTTCCGGCGAATTTTTCCTGCTCTCTTCTGCTGCTGACATGAAGGGAGGAAGAAGATGAAGGTGGTGGTCGGACGTGTGAGGAGAAAAAAAATGGATTAATTCCTTTTATATCGAATTTTGTTTCCAGGACCTAATTTCACAAGGATTTTCCTCTCTTGGGCCGGGCCCATGAATCCTAAACCGACCAAGGTTCCATCACCAAATCGCGGTTCTACATCAATTTATGCTCAATGATGCTCTATCATGCTGTTGGGATCTTCGTTCAAGCCATGATCCGTTCATGCGATCGAAAATCCGGTAACATCTTGATAGACGCATTTATGTGTCTAATATAGCTCATTTGTATATATTGTTAGTACTCGATATTGTACTTATTTGGTTATTTTATGTATTTGTAGGTGTTTTTGGAAAATAATCTCTTGCGGAGAATTTGGCTAAAAATGTGGCATTTGGACCTCCGTTGATAACGTACCGGAAGCGCCTCAGAAGTGTACCGGAAGTATCCCAGAAATACTCCGGAGGAACCCCGAAAAAAATGCGGAAAATGCCCCAGAGGACACTTGCTATACGGACCCTTGATTTTGGATAAGGGGTAACCTAATTACTAAGGGGTGACCCATTTCCAGGCATCTGCTAAAGGGAGACCAGCCACAGATAAGGGGAGGTCAACTTCTCAAATTCAAAAGAAAATTTTGGCGGGAAAAAAGGCAGCAGCGTCAACAGTTTTGGATCAAGGATTTGAGCGACCTAGCAGGCGATTCAATGGGCAAATTTGGTACCCACGGACTCTACAAGACATAAGGGACCTGTTAGAAGCGATTAGACCCATCTAATTGGGCTGGATAAGTCAGAAAATCCACACAAAGTCAAGACAGTGCACACGGTCCCTGTTTAGGGTTTTGAATTGGTTTGAAAGATTTGGGAGAGATTCTTGCGTGGGATATACTTCAAAACAGTTGAGTTCAAGTCAGAGAAGATTTTGGGAGCAATAAAATAACTCACAGACGCATACAAAGATCGACAGATGGAATTATTGTTCAAACTGCACGTGAAGAATAAGAGATTTATTCTCGAATTTGATCGAGTTTCTAGGGAATCTGAAGGCTATATAAGTGTTGGTTTACATCAAAGAAAGGTTAGAAACCTTTAGGAGAGAGTTTAGAGTCGATGAGAGCCTAGGAGAAGCAATTATAGAGGAGACAACGCTGCTGCTGCTGCTGCCATTAAAGCTTCTGAAGAACACGAAGAACAGACTCGCAGAGTCCGTCGTTCTTCAGCAGACTTATTTTCATACCACTGTTGTTGTTTCACAGCAGTAGATAGTTATCGTTTACAGCAGTCTTAAATTACCATACCCCTTTGTAACAGTGGCGCTGTAACACCATTACAGCGTTGCAAATTTCTGTTTCATCTTATATTCATCAATAAAAACACCTATTTCAGCCATGAATTCATCTTGTGAGTGTGTCTTTGGGATGAGAAGCTAAACCCATTAGCCGAGACGACGGAGGAAGCCATTGGTCCATATTGATTGGTATAATTCTAATTTTATTATTTATTTGCAATATTATTATTTGATTATTTGCATGGAATTGAATTTAAAATATTAGTTTTTATTGAATAGTTGTGAATTATTTTGATGAAGCATGCTGGGTTTTAAAAACTTTTGATGTTTTATACTTTGTGATTACAATTATTACTTCAAAAATATATTTGAGGCAAATATTAGAATTATTTTTAAAGATAGAATTGCATGAATATTATTTAGAATTTACTATTTAATTGGTTAATGGTGGAATCCTAGTCTTGGTATTTTCTCTAAAGGTTTGAACTATTTTATTTATTTGCCTGTTTAATTTAAATCTAGAAAAATTGTTTTCTTCACAAGTCTGAAAAGACCCGTTTTTACCACTACTACAATCACTATTTGAAAACCATCAAATTTTTGGCGCCGCCGACGCGGATTTGTGTTTAGTAGCATTTTTTTTTAGATTTTTTTATTATTATTCTTGTTCTTCTTTACGTTTTTGGTTTTTTTTTTTCCTTGCAGATTTTTGAAGTTGGAGCGAGAGATAAATTTGCCAAAGCTTGTGGTGATTTACTTAAAGCAAGCAAAGCGAGCGAAAGAAGAAGATTTTCTTTATTTTGTAAAAGAGAGAAAAAAAAAAGAGAGACATTTTTATTTTTGTAATTTTTTTTTTTAGACTTTCTTTTCTTTTGTTTTTTTATGGACTTTGGACATTAATTTTGGGACATTTTTATTTTTTTTTAAACCCTACGGAAGGGTACCCTTAAATACAAACTGTTGCAGGGAAGGACGACGATTACGATATCGTCTCGGCCCCTCGGGTTCGCACACGGCATAGGAGTCGTGGCCCGAGTCGACTTCAGCGGTTCTTCGCCCGTCTGGTACGGGAGGTAAAATTCTAAACACCCGCGAATCTCCTGCAAGCGGGTTACTGGACTCCTTAAGGTGAATATATGCTGAGGACTTGAATATGGACTGTTTTTAAATTCCTAGTAAAGGGCAAGGACTGGACCATATAAGATAAGGGTTCGGATTTCATCACCGCTCCCTTCTTGCCCGCCTTAGGAAAACGAAACCTAAAGCGAACCTAAGCCTAAAATTTGGACTAGAAAGAGACCTATAGGGTATCGAGCTTAACAGGACAATCATTCGAAAAATATTGGTTACTCTTTTAAGCACACCTCGAAGTTCTTGACGGTTTCTGCGAGTTGAATGCGTGACTGCGCCGCATTGGATCGGTGAGGTTTTGGGTATCAAAGCTCCTGAGCTTCCCTCGCCTCGATTCAACTTGCTTAAACTCGGATTGATTCCAGAGGGGTTTGCTCAAATTGTAACGAATTCCCTTTCGAAGGATTAGAAGCTGGTCTAGAAACAATCTAAGTGGAGCCATCATGCTTGTTGTTTGCTAGAAATCTTTAGGTTTGCTGTGGTAAATTCGAGTCAGCCTGCTGTGTGATTGCTAGAACCTTCCTGTTAGGATTTTTTTTTTTTCTTTTTGAATTCTTTTTAGTGTATGCCCGATTTTGTTAGGGCTTGGAAAAGAGATACTCTAGGTCGATTGATTAGCGAAAAACCTAGTAGTTCTTCTGATTTAAGCAGGGAGCTCGAAGATTCTTCTTTTGAGAGCCCTGTTTTTGGAAACTTCAGTTTTGAGAATCTGTCTCTTTGTGAGGAAAGTACCCCTAGTACTTCAGTTGTGCCAGCGATGGCAACTTTGAAAGATTACATGTTCCCAACTAGGACCAACCGAGCTTCATGCATTAAATTGCCAGCCACTACGGCTAATTTCGAGATAAAACCTAGTATTCTTCAATGATCCCTATATTCTTAGGAAAAGATGATGAGAACCCTTATTTTCATATTAGGGACTTTGAGGAAATCTGTGGGACAATTAGATAAAGACCTTACGATGAAGTCTTGAAACTTAAGATGTTTCCCTTTTCTTGAGAGATAAAGCCAAGACCTGGCTTAACAACCTACCGTCTGAATCCATAGAAACATGGCAGGAACTTATCGCTGCCTTCTATATGAAATTCTACCCTAAGCATAAAACTGCAGCTGTTAGGCAGAAAATTAGTGCTAGTGTGCAACAAGAGGGAGAGTCTCTTTATAGGTTTTTAGAGCGATTCAATGATCTCCTATCTCAGTGTCCTCACCATGGATTTGATAATATGAAACTTGTACAGATTATTTATGATGGTTTAGACTATTCGACCAAAGCCATGGTTGAGTCTATGTGCGCTGGTGAGTTCACTAGTAAAAATGCTGATGATGCTTTTACCTTCTTAGGAGCTATCGCTGAAAAATCCCAACAGTGGGAATCTTGTGTTGAACCCCCTAAAAGACTCTTGGTCAATAGAAGTAGCACCAATATGGTAGATACGAGTTTTGCGTCAGATGCTAAGTTTGCTGCTTTGTCCAGAAGGTTAGAAGCTTTAGAAATGGGTCAGTCTAAAAATAGGCCCCTTGTTGAACCTAATAGAGCCTCTCAAGTCTCTAGTTGTGGAATAGAGCCCGATAATTCATTTTGGGAAGGTCAAGTTAGTGAAGAACAAGCCCATGCTGTCTATAACAACTCTAGGTTTGAGAACCGTCAGAAGTTTGACCCATACTCAGAAACCTACAACCCTGGTTGGAGAAACCATCCTAATTTCTCTTGGTCTAAGGGCCAGAATCAAGGCCAGTCTAGCAATTCTCAGCCTCCCCCAGGTTTTGGTTTTAAGAACTCTTCAGGTCAAACCCAGTTTCAGAACACTTCCGAGAAAAAGATCTCTACCTTAGAGGAACTATCACTATGTTAGTAATAACCATGACATGCTACAAAGAACCACATGAGCTTTCAACAAGAAACTAGGCAGAATTGAAGAATATTCCCAGAGTCTTGCCAAGTTAGAACTTCAAGTAGGACAAATAGCTAAGTTTATAAGTGAGAGAGAGGATGGAAGGTTCCCTAGTCATACTGATCCTAACCCTAGAGGAGAGAAATCGTACAATCATGTGAATGCTGTCACAACCCTAAGAAGTGGAAAGAAAGTTGACAACAAGGTCGCCATGCCTGATAGTGAACATGCTGTAGTTCACCCTGCTGAGCCAGAAAATGAGGAGACTGATAGAGTCTCCAAAGAGACCAATGAGGGTCCTGTTGAGCCTCACTTTGTTCCCAGAGCCCCGTTTCCCCAGCTGCTAGTTCCGACTAAGAGGGAGTCCAACTTTAATGATATTGGAGGTTTTTAAGCAGGTTAATATCAACCTTCCATTATTAGATGCAATTAGGCAGATTCCCTCTTATGCCAAGTTCCTTAAGGACTTGTGTACGCGAAAGCGTAAGCTCAGTGTCCAGAAGAAAGCCTTCATAGCTAGTCATGTGAGTTCTATTATTCAGAATACCACTACTCCTAAGTATAAAGACCCAGGGTCCCCTACCATTTCTTGTACAATAGGTAAGTACCGTGTTGAGAAAGCGTTGCTTGACTTAGGAGCCAGTGTGAACTTACTGCCATACCATGTGTACCTTAAGCTAGGACTTGGTGAGATGAAACCTACCCAGATAACACTCCAGTTAGCTGATAGGTCCGTTAAAATCCCTCGTGGTGTGATCGAGGATGTTCTTATTGAGGTCGACAAGTTTATTTATCCAGTGGATTTCGTGGTCCTAGATACCCAACCTGTCCCCGACCCAGAGAACCAAATACCTGTGATTTTAGGTCGCCCATTCTTAGCTACGTCTAATGCGATCATAAACTGTCGAAATGGTATTATGAATCTATCTTTTGGTAATATGACTATTGAGCTGAATATTTTTAATGTAAACAAGCTACATTCTGAGCTAGATAGCACATGTATTGAAGAGGTGAACATGATAGGAACCTTAGTTCAGGAGTCATTACCAAACATCGTACCGGAAAATACATTGGAGAGTTGTTTATCCCATTTTAGCCTGGATTTCGACGATGATAGTAACATTGAACAAGTAAATGCTCTGTTGGATTCTGTTCCTATGTTAGATATTGATATATGGAAAGATAGGTTCGAACCATTACTAGCTTCTGAGTCTATCTTAATACCTTATTTAAAAGAGCCTCCTGAGTTGGAGTCTAATTATACATTTTTAGGCCCACCCGAGTCTTTCCCTGTGATTATAGCCTCCGATTTGGATAGTGATCAGGAAAGTAGTCCAGAGACCGTGCTTCAAGAAAATAAGGAAGCCTTAGAGTGGACCATAGAAGATATGAAGCAAGCTGAGGATGAACCACCTGATTATGACTTAGAGAAAGCAATTGACCTTTTTCAAGAACCCGATGGTCTAGAAATTAGGAACATTGTGACTAGTCATTGTAGAGGCACCCAAAATTCTAAGTTTGGGGGTAGAGATTGTCAATTATCCCCAATAGAAGTCCCTAACTTGGGACTCAAGCCTAGTGCATCTGAGGTATCGCTTGAGTGTATTCAGACTCCACAACCTGATCCGCCTGATAATGTCCAGGAGAAAATCCAAATGTTAGAGACCCGTTTTTCGGATGAATCTGTTTGCCGAGACACTCATATGAAGCCCAAGTGGGCACCTCAGATAAATCCAGTTGTCTTGCGAGAAACTTTAGATCAGGTTGTGCTCTATCTGCTCATTTTTCTGATCTTGAGCATTTGTCTCCTATTTGTGGCAGTTCTATTTGGTCTTATGGACCCACAATTATTTCGACTATTGGTATACGACTTTGGAAGGTGAAAATTCTTTTTGAGGTATTTGATGTCTAGCTAATGACTATAAATTTAGCATTTACTGGGAGGCTCCCGCGTTCATGTGATACGGTAATATCCTTCCTTATTTCTTTTCCCTCCAGTGGTAATAGTTTCTCCTTGTTCATGCTTTTATTTTCATCCTTAGAACATTGAGGACAATGTAAGATTTAAGTTTGGGGGTGGGGAAGAAACACTTTTTGTTAGCTTTTAGTTGCAATAAATAAACTCCAGAGCCTAGAAATTTATGCCTATTGAGGATTGCACTAACTAATCTAAGTGGATGGAAGCATTTTGATTGTAGGAGTTTGAGGAACCAATCTGATTAGATGGAAACATCTAAAGAGTCTATTCATAAAAGCACAGAGCTCAGATGTTAGAAATAACATGATAGTTTCACCATATCTCGTTGAGTCCTTTTCACTTCTATTTTTATTTTATTTTGTTTTTAAACTATGTTTCTCTAAGTGATAGGTGGGGCCCACGATTCAAGTTGTTACCAATGCTAGGGTGAATTAGAGTGATTGAGATACCATGAAAAAAAAAAAAAAAAAAAAGTGAAAAAAAAAAAAAAAAAAAGAAAAAAAAAAAAAAAAAAAAAAAAAAAAAAGAAGAAAGAAGACCAGACCATTTGACCAAAAGGAATAAATTCAATAAAGTCGACCACTGGTACCCTTGTATATGCCAGTTGTGTTGACCTAGAGTTAGGTTATCGACCACTGGTACCCTTGTATATGCCAGTGTATTGATATTAGTCAGACTAGTATCTCAATCCATTAGGATAGGTTCATTTTGGCGGAGGCCTTCAGACAGATATGGGAAACGCCGTTCACTTAGTAAACATCAAAACCATCTATGTTTTTCTATATCCATCTCTTAATCTTTCCATGTGATTAGTTTGACTCCGAATATGATGTCCATAGTGCAACTATCTGAGTAGAGCTCTGTCACTTTATATGAATTTTAGTATGCTTGAGTGCAAACTCGTGTACAGCAATTGGAATTTCGCATCAGGGTACTTCTTCCTGTAGTCAATAAGTATGCCAACCAAGGAGATTCTTTAGTGCCTTCCAAGGTTCTGCGTAGATAGCTAAGGTCTGGAGTACAGGTTTTGTGGGTATATCTCTGGTAAGCCCTCCCGAGACTATAACTCGGCCACTAGGGCCACCTAGGGGTTTAAAGGCTTATTGCATACGCTAAATGCAATCGACGATGCCTGCGACAGTGAGTTAGGATTTTATTTTGTAGTTTTGATTTGCTCGGGACTAGCAAATAATAAGTTTGGGGGTATTTGATAGACGCATTTATGTGTCTAATATAGCTCATTTGTATATATTGTTAGTACTCGATATTGTACTTATTTGGTTATTTTATGTATTTGTAGGTGTTTTTGGAAAATAATCTCTTGCGGCGAATTTGGCTAAAAATGTGGCATTTGGACCTCCGTTGATAACGTACCGGAAGCGCCTCAGAAGTGTACCGGAAGTATCCCAGAAATACCCCGGAGGAACCCCGAAAAAAAATGCGGAAAATGCCCCAGAGGACACTTGCTATACGGACCCTTGATTTTGGATAAGGGGTAACCTAATTACTAAGGGGACCCATTTCCAGGCATCTGCTAAAGGGAGACCAGCCACAGATAAGGGGAGGTCAACTTCTCAAATTCAAAAGAAAATTTTGGCGGGAAAAAAGGCAGCAGCGTCAACAGTTTTGGATCAAGGATTTGAGCGACCTAGCAGGCGATTCAATGGGCAAATTTGGTACCCACGGACTCTACAAGACATAAGGGACCTGTTAGAAGCGATTAGACCCATCTAATTGGGCTGGATAAGTCAGAAAATCCACACAAAGTCAAGACAGTGCACACGGTCCCTGTTTAGGGTTTTGAATTGGTTTGAAAGATTTGGGAGAGATTCTTGCGTGGGATATACTTCAAAACAGTTGAGTTCAAGTCAGAGAAGATTTTGGGAGCAATAGAATAGCTCACAGACGCATACAAAGATCGACAGATGGAATTATTGTTCAAACTGCACGTGAAGAATAAGAGATTTATTCTCGAATTTGATCGAGTTTCTAGGGAATCTGAAGGCTATATAAGTGTTGGTTTACATCAAAGAAAGGTTAGAAACCTTTAGGAGAGAGTTTAGAGTCGATGAGAGCCTAGGAGAAGCAATTATAGAGGAGACAACGCTGCTGCTGCTGCTGCCATTAAAGCTTCTGAAGAACACGAAGAACAGACTCGCAGAGTCAGTCGTTCTTCAGCAGACTTATTTTCATACCACTGTCGTTGTTTCACAGCAGTAGATAGTTATCGTTTACAGCAGTCTTAAATTACCATACTCTTTTGTAACAGTGGCGCTGTAACACCACTACAGCGTTGCTAATTCCTATTTCATCATATAATCATCAATAAAAACATCTATTTTAGCCATGAATTTATCTTGTGAGTGTGTTTTTGGGATGAGGAGCTAAACCCATTAGCCGAGACGACGGAGGAAGCCATTGGTAATTTATTGGTATAATTCTAATTTTTATATTATTTGCAATATTATTATTTGATTATTTGCACGAATTAAAATTGAATTAGTTTTTATTGAGTAATTGTGAATTGACTTGATGAAGCATGCTGGGTTTTAGTAACTTTTGATGTTTTATACTTTTTAATTACAATTATTACTTCAAAAACTTATTTGAGGCAAATATTAGAATTGATTTTAAAGATAAAATTGCATAAGAACTATTTA
The DNA here is from genome assembly GCF_003573695.1 of Papaver somniferum. Classification (NCBI taxonomy): domain Eukaryota; kingdom Viridiplantae; phylum Streptophyta; class Magnoliopsida; order Ranunculales; family Papaveraceae; genus Papaver; species Papaver somniferum. The sequence goes on along the minus strand of NC_039363.1, from coordinate 56,593,429 downwards.
GAGTTTACTATTAAAATGGTCATTGGTGGAATCCTAGTCTTGGTGTTTTTCTCCAAAACTTTGAATTATTTTATTTAGTTGTCTGTTTAATTTAAATCTAGAAAAAATTGTTTTCTTCACAAGTCTGAAAAGACCCTGTTTTTACCACTACTACAATCACTATTTGAAAAACCATCACATCTTATTTTACGACTAAGTTCAACTACTTATTTTCGTCTGTAGCTGTAACGAGAAAATCACCATTCGGTGCTGACTGAGGAACATGAATGTACCTAACTAAGCAGGGGACTTAATGTAGATGGTGGATTTTCTCAAAGGTTAAAATCGTAAAAACATAATTGTACATATTCCTAATCCAGCAATCAGATGAGTATCGAGGATCATGTCTCTCGTTAAAACGTGAAAGCTCATGTCACACCTCTAATTGAGCGTACTACCTCTCAGAATATATTCAAAAGTATCTGATCGAGTATATTACTTCTCAGAGCATATATATGCAGTCTCTTAGCTGAGACCACATCATATTCCATTAACTGAGCAATTTAAGTAATCACTCATGTAAAGAATCGAAATGATTGGATGGCTCCTAGATGTATTACTCACTAGTATAGAGTACTACGTCTTCAGGACGCAATGTTCCCTGAATTTACGAGATAAACATTCAAATCGAGCGTTCTGCTCCAACTAGCTCATACCTCGATTTCTGAATAATTATAATGCTCCTAGACAGCATGCCTGCTAGTATAGAGCCATCAATTAATTATTTCTAGTCGCAAAATTCATCAATTGAATTCCTATAAAATACTCTACGTTCTGTATAATATTTCGTTACTTCAAATTATGGTTTTTCCCAGCATAATTCCATGGGTTAGTAATAAATATTCAATGTATGGGCATCTGAGCCATCATCGAGTAAGCCCCGAGAAAATGATGCAAATGTATTCAGCAATAAATGCACTAACGAGCACCTGAATGCACGAACGAGCATTCTAAAACATGAAGGAACGGTGAAACCATGAAGAAAATAATAATAATAAAATATTTAAGGAGGCGTCTAAGGGGACCAAGCCCACTAGCTGGCCGGTCAGACGCCCCTTCCTTTATTTTATCATATTTTATTATTTTCCTTGATCCCATGAAAATCCTTTCATTTGAGGAAATCCCTTCAATTCATGATATTTCCTTCACATCAAGAAAATTGTGTAAAATTACATAAAATTAGGAAAGGTGTGACGGGACAGTGGTCACTCGCCGACCGACCATTCCCTAGCCGTAACCGGTCCCACACCTTGTAATTCCTTATTTTATTAATTATTATTTCCATCATCTCATAGAAATTCCTTAATCTTATGAAACTCCTTAGTTTCATGATATTTCCTTCACATCAAGGAAATTGTGTAAAATTACATAAAATTAGGAAAGGTGTTGATGGTTTTTCAAATAGTGATTGTAGAAGTGGTAAAAACAGGGTCTTTTCAGACTTGTGAAGAAAACAATTTTTTCTAGATTTAAATTAAACAGGCAACTAAATAAAATAATTCAAAGTTTTGGAGAAAAATACCAAGACTAGGATTCCACCAATGACCATTTTAATAGTAAACTCTAAATAGTTCTTATGCAATTTTATCTTTAAAATCAATTCTAATATTTGCCTCAAATAAGTTTTTGAAGTAATAATTGTAATTAAAAAGTATAAAACATCAAAAGTTACTAAAACCCAGCATGCTTCATCATCAATTCAATTCACATTACTCAATAAAAAAACTATTAATTCAATTTTAATTCGTGCAAATAATCAAATAATAATATTGCAAATAAATAAAAAATTAGAATTATACCAATAAATTACCAATGGCTTCCTCCGTCGTCTCGGCTAATGGGTTTAGCTCCTCATCCCAAAAACACACTCACAAGATAAATTCATGGCTAAAATAGATGTTTTTATTGATGATATATGATGAAATAGGAATTAGCAACGCTGTAGTGGTGTTACAGCGCCACTGTTACAAAAGAGTATGGTAATTTAAGACTGCTGTAAACGATAACTATCTACTGCTGTGAAACAACGACAGTGGTATGAAAATAAGTCTGCTGAAGAACGACTGACTCTGCGAGTCTGTTCTTCGTGTTCTTCAGAAGCTTTAATGGCAGCAGCAGCAGCGTTGTCTCCTCTATAATTGCTTCTCCTAGGCTCTCATCGACTCTAAACTCTCTCCTAAAGGTTTCTAACCTTTCTTTGATGTAAACCAACACTTATATAGCCTTCAGATTCCCTAGAAACTCGATCAAATTCGAGAATAAATCTCTTATTCTTCACGTGCAGTTTGAACAATAATTCCATCTGTCGATCTTTGTATGCGTCTGTGAGCTATTCTATTGCTCCCAAAATCTTCTCTGACTTGAACTCAACTGTTTTGAAGTATATCCCACGCAAGAATCTCTCCCAAATCTTTCAAACCAATTCAAAACCCTAAACAGGGACCGTGTGCACTGTCTTGACTTTGTGTGGATTTTCTGACTTATCCAGCCCAATTAGATGGGTCTAATCGCTTCTAACAGGTCCCTTATGTCTTGTAGAGTCCGTGGGTACCAAATTTGCCCATTGAATCGCCTGCTAGGTCGCTCAAATCCTTGATCCAAAACTGTTGACGCTGCTGCCTTTTTTCCCCCAAAATTTTCTTTTGAATTTGAGAAGTTGACCTCCCCTTATCTGTGGCTGGTCTCCCTTTAGCAGATGCCTGGAAATGGGTCACCCCTTAGTAATTAGGTTACCCCTTATCCAAAATCAAGGGTCCGTATAGCAAGTGTCCTCTGGGGCATTTTCCGCATTTTTTTTCGGGGTTCCTCCGGGGTATTTCTGGGATACTTCCGGTACACTTCTGAGGCGCTTCCGGTACGTTATCAACGGAGGTCCAAATGCCACATTTTTAGCCAAATTCGCCGCAAGAGATTATTTTCCAAAAACACCTACAAATACATAAAATAACCAAATAAGTACAATATCGAGTACTAACAATATATACAAATGAGCTATATTAGACACATAAATGCGTCTATCAAATACCCCCAAACTTATTATTTGCTAGTCCCGAGCAAATCAAAACTACAAAATAAAATCCTAACTCACTGTCGCAGGCATCGTCGATTGCATTTAGCGTATGCAATAAGCCTTTAAACCCCTAGGTGGCCCTAGTGGCCGAGTTATAGTCTCGGGAGGGCTTACCAGAGATATACCCACAAAACCTGTACTCCAGACCTTAGCTATCTACGCAGAACCTTGGAAGGCACTAAAGAATCTCCTTGGTTGGCATACTTATTGACTACAGGAAGAAGTACCCTGATGCGAAATTCCAATTGCTGTACACGAGTTTGCACTCAAGCATACTAAAATTCATATAAAGTGACAGAGCTCTACTCAGATAGATAGTTGCACTATGGACATCATATTCGGAGTCAAACTAATCACATGGAAAGATTAAGAGATGGATATAGAAAACATAGATGGTTTTGATGTTTACTAAGTGAACGGCGTTTCCCATATCTGTCTGAAGGCCTCCGCCAAAATGAACCTATCCTAATGGATTGAGATACTAGTCTGACTAACAACACACTGGCATATACAAGGGTACCAGTGGTCGATAACCTAACTCTAGGTCAACACAACTGGCATATACAAGGGTACCAGTGGTCGACTTTATTGAATTTATTCCTTTTGGTCAAATGGTCTGGTCTTTTTTTTTTTTTTTTTTTTTTTTTTTTTTTTTTCATCTTTTTTTTTTTTTTTTCTTTTTTTTTCATCTTTTTTTTTTTCAACTTTTTTTTTTTTTCATGGTATCTCAATCACTCTAATTCACCCTAGCATTGGTAACAACTTGAATCGTGGGCCCCACCTATCACTTAGAGAAACATAGTTTAAAAACAAAATAAAATAAAAATAGAAGTGAAAAGGACTCAACGAGATATGGTGAAACTATCATGTTATTTCTAACATCTGAGCTCTGTGCTTTTATGAATAGACTCTTTAGATGTTTCCATCTAATCAGATTGGTTCCTCAAACTCCTACAATCAAAATGCTTCCATCCACTTAGATTAGTTAGTGCAATCCTCAATAGGCATAAATTTCTAGGCTCTGGAGTTTATTTATTGCAACTAAAAGCTAACAAAAAGTGTTTCTTCCCCCCCCCAAACTTAAATCTTACATTGTCCTCAATGTTCTAAGGATGAAAATAAAAGCATGAACAAGGAGAAACTATTACCACTGGAGGGAAAAGAAATAAGGAAGGATATTACCGTATCACATGAACGCGGGAGCCTCCCAGTAAATGCTAAATTTATAGTCATTAGCTAGACATCAAATACCTCAAAAAGAATTTTCACCTTCCAAAGTCGTATACCAATAGTCGAAATAATTGTGGGTCCATAAGACCAAATAGAACTGCCACAAATAGGAGACAAATGCTCAAGATCAGAAAAATGAGCAGATAGAGCACAACCTGATCTAAAGTTTCTCGCAAGACAACTGGATTTATCTGAGGTGCCCACTTGGGCTTCATATGAGTGTCTCGGCAAACAGATTCATCCGAAAAACGGGTCTCTAACATTTGGATTTTCTCCTGGACATTATCAGGCGGATCAGGTTGTGGAGTCTGAATACACTCAAGCGATACCTCAGATGCACTAGGCTTGAGTCCCAAGTTAGGGACTTCTATTGGGGATAATTGACAATCTCTACCCCCAAACTTAGAATTTTGGGTGCCTCTACAATGACTAGTCACAATGTTCCTAATTTCTAGACCATCGGGTTCTTGAAAAAGGTCAATTGCTTTCTCTAAGTCATAATCAGGTGGTTCATCCTCAGCTTGCTTCATATCTTCTATGGTCCACTCTAAGGCTTCCTTATTTTCTTGAAGCACGGTCTCTGGACTACTTTCCTGATCACTATCCAAATCGGAGGCTATAATCACAGGGAAAGACTCGGGTGGGCCTAAAAATGTATAATTAGACTCCAACTCAGGAGGCTCTTTTAAATAAGGTATTAAGATAGACTCAGAAGCTAGTAATGGTTCGAACCTATCTTTCCATATATCAATATCTAACATAGGAACAGAATCCAACAGAGCATTTACTTGTTCAATGTTACTATCATCGTCGAAATCCAGGCTAAAATGGGATAAACAACTCTCCAATGTATTTTCCGGTACGATGTTTGGTAATGACTCCTGAACTAAGGTTCCTATCATGTTCACCTCTTCAATACATGTGCTATCTAGCTCAGAATGTAGCTTGTTTACATTAAAAATATTCAGCTCAATAGTCATATTACCAAAAGATAGATTCATAATACCATTTCGACAGTTTATGATCGCATTAGACGTAGCTAAGAATGGGCGACCTAAAATCACAGGTATTTGGTTCTCTGGGTCGGGGACAGGTTGGGTATCTAGGACCACGAAATCCACTGGATAAATAAACTTGTCGACCTCAATAAGAACATCCTCGATCACACCACGAGGGATTTTAACGGACCTATCAGCTAACTGGAGTGTTATCTGGGTAGGTTTCATCTCACCAAGTCCTAGCTTAAGGTACACATGGTATGGCAGTAAGTTCACACTGGCTCCTAAGTCAAGCAACGCTTTCTCAACACGGTACTTACCTATTGTACAAGAAATGGTAGGGGACCCTGGGTCTTTATACTTAGGAGTAGTGGTATTCTGAATAATAGAACTCACATGACTAGCTATGAAGGCTTTCTTCTGGACACTGAGCTTACGCTTTCGCGTACACAAGTCCTTAAGGAACTTGGCATAAGAGGGAATCTGCCTAATTGCATCTAATAATGGAAGGTTGATATTAACCTGCTTAAAAACCTCCAATATATCATTAAAGTTGGACTCCCTCTTAGTCGGAACTAGCAGCTGGGGAAACGGGGCTCTGGGAACAAAGTGAGGCTCAACAGGACCCTCATTGGTCTCTTTGGAGACTCTATCAGTCTCCTCATTTTCTGGCTCAGCAGGGTGAACTACAGCATGTTCACTATCAGGCATGGCGACCTTGTTGTCAACTTTCTTTCCACTTCTTAGGGTTGTGACAGCATTCACATGATTGTACGATTTCTCTCCTCTAGGGTTAGGATCAGTATGACTAGGGAACCTTCCATCCTCTCTCTCACTTATAAACTTAGCTATTTGTCCTACTTGAAGTTCTAACTTGGCAAGACTCTGGGAAGTATTCTTCAATTCCTGCCTAGTTTCTTGTTGAAAGCTCATGTGGTTCTTTGATAGCATGTCATGGTTACTTACTAACATAGTGATAGCTTCCTCTAAGGTAGAGATCTTTTTCTCGGAAGTGTTCTGAAACTGGGTTTGACCTGAAGAGTTCTTAAAACCAAAACCTGGGGGAGGCTGAGAATTGCTAGACTGGCCTTGATTGGCCCTTAGACCAAGAGAAATTAGGATGGTTTCTCCAACCAGGGTTGTAGGTTTCTGAGTATGGGTCAAACTTCTGACGGTTCTCAAACCTAGAGTTGTTATAGACAGCATGGGCTTCTTCACTAACTTGACCTTCCCAAAATGAATTATCGGGCTCTATTCCACAACTAGAGACTTGAGAGGCTCTATTAGGTTCAACAAGGGGCCTATTTTTAGACTGACCCATTTCTAAAGCTTCTAACCTTCTGGACAAAGCAGCAAACTTAGCATCTGACGCAAAACTCGTATCTACCATATTGGTGCTACTTCTATTGACCAAGAGTCTTTTAGGGGGTTCAACACAAGATTCCCACTGTTGGGATTTTTCAGCGATAGCTCCTAAGAAGGTAAAAGCATCATCAGCATTTTTACTAGTGAACTCACCAGCGCACATAGACTCAACCATGGCTTTGGTCGAATAGTCTAAACCATCATAAATAATCTGTACAAGTTTCATATTATCAAATCCATGGTGAGGACACTGAGATAGGAGATCATTGAATCGCTCTAAAAACCTATAAAGAGACTCTCCCTCTTGTTGCACACTAGCACTAATTTTCTGCCTAACAGCTGCAGTTTTATGCTTAGGGTAGAATTTCATATAGAAGGCAGCGAAAGTTCCTGCCATGTTTCTATGGATTCAGACGGTAGGTTGTTAAGCCAGGTCTTGGCTTTATCTCTCAAGAAAAGGGAAACATCTTAAGTTTCAAGACTTCATCGTAAGGTCTTTATCTAATTGTCCCACAGATTTCCTCAAAGTCCCTAATATGAAAATAAGGGTTCTCATCATCTTTTCCTAAGAATATAGGGATCATTTGAAGAATACTAGGTTTTATCTCGAAATTAGCCGTAGTGGCTGGCAATTTAATGCATGAAGCTCGGTTGGTCCTAGTTGGGAACATGTAATCTTTCAAAGTTGCCATCGCTGGCACAACAGAAGTACTAGGGGTACTTTCCTCACAAAGAGACAGATTCTCAAAACAGAAGTTTCCAAAAACAGGGCTCTCAAAAGAAGAATCTTCGAGCTCCCTGCTTAAATCAGAAGAACTACTAGGTTTTTCGCTAATCAATCGACCTAGAGTATCTCTTTTCCAAGCCCTAACAAAATCGGGCATACACTAAAAAGAATTCAAAAAGAAATAAAAAAATCCTAACAGGAAGGTTCTAGCAATCACACAGCAGGCTGACTCGAATTTACCACAGCAAACCTAAAGATTTCTAGCAAACAACAAGCATGATGGCTCCACTTAGATTGTTTCTAGACCAGCTTCTAATCCTTCGAAAGGGAATTCGTTACAATTTGAGCAAACCCCTCTGGAATCAATCCGAGTTTAAGCAAGTTGAATCGAGGCGAGGGAAGCTCAGAGGAGCTTTGATACCCAAAACCTCACCGATCCAATGCGGCGCAGTCACGCATTCAACTCGCAGAAACCGTCAAGAACTTCGAGGTGTGCTTAAAAGAGTAACCAATATTTTTCGAATGATTGTCCTGTTAAGCTCGATACCCTATAGGTCTCTTTCTAGTCCAAATTTTAGGCTTAGGTTCGCTTTAGGTTTCGTTTTCCTAAGGCGGGCAAGAAGGGAGCGGTGATGAAATCCGAACCCTTATCTTATATGGTCCAGTCCTTGCCCTTTACTAGGAATTTAAAAACAGTCCATATTCAAGTCCTCAGCATATATTCACCTTAAGGAGTCCAGTAACCCGCTTGCAGGAGATTCGCGGGTGTTTAGAATTTTACCTCCCGTACCAGACGGGCGAAGAACCGCTGAAGTCGACTCGGGCCACGACTCCTATGCCGTGTGCGAACCCGAGGGGCCGAGGTATATAATCACCGTCCTTCCCTGCAAACAGTTTGTATTTAAGGGTACCCTTCCGTAGGGTTTAAAAATAAAAATAAAAATGTCCCAAAATTAATGTCCAAAGTCCATAAAAAAAAAACAAAAGAAAAGAAAGTCTAATAAAAAAAAAATTACAAAAAAAAATGTCTCTCTTTTTTTTTCTCTCTTTTACAAAATAAAGAAAATTCTTCTTCTTTCGCTCCTTTAGCTTTGCTTTTCGCTCCCAAACTTTAAGTAAATCACCACAAGCTTTGGCAAATTGTTCTTTGCTCCAATCTTCAAAAATCTGCAAGGAAACAAAAAAAAAACCAAAAACGTAAAGAAGAACAAAAATAATAAAAATCTAAAAAAAATGCTAACTAAACACAGGTCCCCGGCGGCGCCAAAAATTTGATGGTTTTCAAATAGTGATTGTAGTGGTAAAAACAGGGTCTTTTCAGACTTGTGAAGAAAACAATTTTTTCTAGATTTAAATTAAACAGGCAACTAAATAAAATAATTCAAAGTTTTGGAGAAAAACCCAAGACTAGGATTCCACCAATGACCATTTTAATAGTAAACTCTAAATAGTTCTTATGCAATTTTATCTTTAAAATCAATTCTAATATTTGCCTCAAATAAGTTTTTGAAGTAATAATTGTAATTAAAAAGTATAAAACATCAAAAGTTACTAAAACCCAGCATGCTTCATCAAGTCAATTCACAATTACCAATAAAAACTATTAATTCAATTTTAATTCGTGCAAATAATCAAATAATAATATTGCAAATAAATATAAAAATTAGAATTATACCAATAAATACCAATGGCTTCCTCCGTCGTCTCGGCTAATGGGTTTAGCTCCTCATCCCAAAACACACTCACAAGATAAATTCATGGCTAAAATAGATGTTTTTATTGATGAATATAAGATGAAAAAGGAATTTGCAACGCTGTAGTGGTGTTACAGCGCCACTGTTACAAAAGAGTATGGTAATTTAAGACTGTTGTAAACGATAACTATCTACTGCTGTGAAACAACGACAGTGGTATGAAAATAAGTCTGCTGAAGAACGACTGACTCTGCGAGTCTGTTCTTCGTGTTCTTCAGAAGCTTTAATGGCAGCAGCAGCAGCGTTGTCTCCTCTATAATTGCTTCTCCTAGGCTCTCATCGACTCTAAACTCTCTCCTAAAGGTTTCTAACCTTTCTTTGATGTAAACCAACACTTATATAGCCTTCAGATTCCCTAGAAACTCGATCAAATTCGAGAATAAATCTCTTATTCTTCACGTGCAGTTTGAACAATAATTCCATCTGTCGATCTTTGTATGCGTCTGTGAGCTATTCTATTGCTCCCAAAATCTTCTCTGACTTGAACTCAACTGTTTTGAAGTATATCCCACGCAAGAATCTCTCCCAAATCTTTCAAACCAATTCAAAACCCTAAACAGGGACCGTGTGCACTGTCTTGACTTTGTGTGGATTTTCTGACTTATCCAGCCCAATTAGATGGGTCTAATCGCTTCTAACAGGTCCCTTATGTCTTGTAGAGTCCGTGGGTACCAAATTTGCCCATTGAATCGCCTGCTAGGTCGCTCAAATCCTTGATCCAAAACTGTTGACGCTGCTGCCTTTTTTCCCGCCAAAATTTTCTTTTGAATTTGAGAAGTTGACCTCCCCTTATCTGTGGCTGGTCTCCCTTTAGCAGATGCCTGGAAATGGGTCACCCCTTAGTAATTAGGTTACCCCTTATCCAAAATCAAGGGTCCGTATAGCAAGTGTCCTCTGGGGCATTTTCCGCATTTTTTTCGGGGTTCCTCCGGAGTATTTCTGGGATACTTCCGGTACACTTTTGAGGCGCTTCCGGTACGTTATCAACGGAGGTCCAAATGCCACATTTTTAGCCAAATTCGCCGCAAGAGATTATTTTCCAAAAACACCTACAAATACATAAAATAACCAAATAAGTACAATATCGAGTACTAACAATATATACAAATGAGCTATATTAGACACATAAATGCGTCTATCAGGTGTCACGAGACCGTGGTCACTAGCCGGCCGGCCATGCCCTAGCCGTGACCGTCCCACACCTTGTGATTCCTTATTTTATTAATTATTTCCATCATCTGATGGAAATTCCTTAATCTCATGAAACTTCTCAGTTTCATGGTATTTCCTTCACATCAAGGAAATTATGCAAAATTACATATAATTAGGAAAGGTGTCACGGGACCGTGGTCGCTAGCCGGCCAGCCATGCCCTAGCCGTGACCGGTCCCACACCTTGTAATTCCTTATTTTATTAATTATTTCCATCATCTCATGGAAATCCCTTGATTTCATGATATTTCCTTCAAATTATGAAAATAATATAAAATTAGGGTAGACTCACAGGACCATACCCTAGCTGGCCGACCATGCCCAAGCCGGTACCACACGCCCTTATTTTATTAATATTAATATTATTTGTTTCCCTCATCTCATGGAAACTCCTTCAGTTTAAGGGAACTACTTGATTTCAACAAACTCCTTGATTTCATGATATTTCCCTAAAATCATGAAAATAATATAAAATTAGGAAAAGTGCCATGGGACCGGGCTCACTGGCCGGCCGGACATGCCTCATATCCGGTCCCACACTTCATGATTCCTTCATTTTATTATTATTATTATTCCTTCATCTTATGAAGTTTTCTCAGTTTCAGCAAAATCCTTGATTTCTTCATATTTTCTCAAAATATTGCTCAAACGCACATCAGAAAATATCAAAAAACTCAGGACTGAGACACGAACACTTTGGTGACATGAGGATATTACCTTGACCGATCAAGGTTGTCTCTTTGGCTTGCAAGAGGCCGGTCCCGCATATTTTCATCATTTGACCTAATTTGTTCACATTGGGTTCAAACTCTTCCAAACAATTTTGGAATTTCATGAAACGATCGTCATTCGATCCCGTGACCAACTAGGGCCGGTTTCATGACCCCTTGGTCGGTCCTTCATATCTTCATAATTTATTAGGTTTTATCACCTAAAGTTCATACGAACATTATTTGAATAAAATGATTAAACCAGCATTTAATCATCTTTTCACCAACTGGTCTTCAAGAGACTTTGGTATTTTTCTCACCTGAGTATCTGGGCGATACATGGTCGATCAATTACTGCAGTATACACAAGGATTCATTCTAGTTTTCCATCACCATTTGCACAATGACATCCAATAGACATAATCCTTGAAAATAAAATATTTTAACCTATCTTCCATCAAAAATTGACATAATAGGCTTAACTTTTGTATTTGTCAAAAGTCAATTCATTCTTTCATCAATACATGCATATCAACTCATGAACGACTTTACTTTTGACAAAGTACGGGACAATCAAGTTCACGGACGTAAACACACATATGCCATAACAGTATTGCAATATATGAAATCATAAAGATTAGTACTGCAAAAATCATCTTCCAAACAATTTTAGAATTTAAACCAATAAATCTAAAAACATGAAGATGAAAACATTGGACATAGCTATGTGTAATCACAATAATGGCTATTCCAAACTCTAGTTATCCTTCTCAAAAATAAGAATTAATTCTCATAAGAAGTTTCCTAGGCATCAAGACAAACTCGTAATGCACATACAAGATGATTTGTCCTTACAGGGTAGAATCAATCTTTTTCGCATGGATTTACACCAATAATAGCTAACAAAGGCTTATAAAAAGATTTTCTTAACAAAGAAGACCATACAAAGTCATTAACAACCATGCACCATAGTTCACATAAAATGATTGTGAACATTCAAGAATCCCATAATAATGCATACTACTGCCCATTCTTGAACTTCCTTCTTTGTGATTCACCAACAACATTCTTTTAAAATCTACATGATCTTATAAGAGTACTACTCCATGAATCCAAGTGCCCAAGTCCAATAGAAGTGGAACAAGTGCGACGAAACGGAGCAAAATACTCAAAAACAAGAGTCAGGACAAATACCAATCTTAACTCATCCAAATTCAAGGTTTCTCATATCCATTTTGAAGAGAATTCAAAGAGAAAGAGAGTGAAAAAATAATTAGGTCAATCCGAGCTCGGACGAAGAAGTTACGGCCAAAACAAGTTTACCGAATATCGACGTCAAGTATGCATACGTGTTTGCAAATGAATTTTCGTATCCTGGAGCAGTATGCAGACGGGGTTTGCGAACTTAACCCCTGGATTTTGATTTTAAATGATGTTATGAATACTTGGTATGTGTACCATGAAGTCCACACATCCCGAACTAATGTTTTCAAACCTAAACATTTAAGAACCTTAATCACAGATCAAGTTAGGTAGAAATGAACGATAATCAAGGTACATGGATCATTATAAGTACTCAAACAAGTAATAAAAACATAAAACTTGCTCAAGTTTATAGACATATATTTTTAGAAAAGTCCAATTGAATTCTTTAACCTTACCGAATAAATCTGTGCGCCCCAGTTGTTGTGCTTCCCTCACCGTATACATGACAAGGCATTTCTTGGTGAGGATGCACTTTCAACACAAACAAGTTGTGTTGAGGTGAACAATGTCTTGCTCACCATGGACCCAAGAAAGAGTTTCTTTCCAACAACTCTTAAATCTTGTAGTGTTGAGAAACACCCAAGGAACTGTTTTTATAAGTATATCAAAGAACTTCAAGAGAACCCAAATTTTTTTGTGTTTCTGATTCTTGTTTTCCAACTCATAAAAAACAGTTTCTGCAGATAGTTTTTAGTACTACGAAGGGAAACTCTTTTGATAAAAAGAGACGTCCTAGATTCTTCATAAAAGAATACAATACTACTATCTAGATAGGAAGTATCAGGATTTGAGCAAAGAATCAATTCATACTTTGAGGTGATACACTCAGATGACTGAGATTTAAACTCCTCTTGTAATTCGTTTAGTTTATCACAACTAATTGGATTACACAAAGGAGGAGCATTGCTCTCACTGATTAGTAAATCAATATCAACCTCAACATGAATATTATTCATCATAAGATTTAGCCTGTCAAGAGATTCTTGCTCTTTCTGGAGGTATAACTCCACATCAAGAGATAAGCTCTCAAGCTTTTTTTCAAGCCCTGGAAATACTTCAAGGGATTTTAAACCCAGTGGAGGTTTAGATAGAATTTCTTCTACAAATTTTATCAAACCATTCATGGAAGAGAATTCTGAAATCCCTGGATCTGGTGGTGCATTTATTGAGATAACACTACTGTCCATAGAGTCAGATCGCTACAAACACAGACTTGTAAGGTCTTGAACGTGTTTGCCTGCTCTGATATTAATTTAAAAAGCGGGGGTCTAACAACCACACCCAATATTTCGCTTAGAAATCTGTATGGACAAACTCCAATATACTTTCTAGAGAATCAACTAGACAGTTAGACTCAATCAATGGAAAAGTATATCAAAGAGTTTATATCTCAATCTCTCGATTTGATATATATTCAAGTAAATAGAAATCTGCGAGTCTTTATCAAAGAGACATAACTTGGATGGTACCAAAGGCCAATATCCAAGTGTCAATCAATTTAAATCAACAACCAAAAGGTCGGATATTCTAATTGATTGAACAACGCACAACCTGTATTATTTCAATTATATAAACAAATATAATGCGGAAAAGAAATAACACAGACACCTGAATTTTGTTAACGAGGAAACCGCAAATGCAGAAAAACCCCGGGACCTAGTCCAGATTGAACACACACTGTATTAAGCCGCTACAGACACTAGCCTACTCCAAGCTAACTTCGGACTGGACTGTAGTTCAACCCAAATCAGTCTTCCAATGATCCAAGGTACAATTGTACTCCCTACGCCTCTGATCCCTGTAGGATACTGCGCACTTGATTCCCTTAGCTGATCTCTCCCACAACTAAGAGTTTTTACGACCCAAAGTCGAAGACTTGATAATAAACAAATCTGTCTCACACAGACAAGTCTATCAAAGGATCAATCTGTCTTCCACAGATAAACCCTAAAAGGTTTTGTTCCGTCTTTTAATAATAATCAAGGTGAACAGGAACCAATTGATAATCAGGTCTTATATTCCCGAAGAACAACCTAGAGTTATCAATCACCTCACAACAATCTTAATCGTATGATAGCGAAACAAGATGTTGCGGAATCACAAACAATGAGACGAAGATGTTTGTGATTACTTTTTATATCTTGCCTATCGGAGATATTAATCTCAATCTGATTGTACTTGTACGATAGAAGATGCAAGATCAGATCACAAAACACGATAAAAGTAGTATCGGTCTGGCTTCACAATCCCAATGAAGTCTTTAAGTCATTAACTTGGTTTTAGAAGAATAAAACCAAAGGTTAAAGGAGAACCGACTCTAGTATGCAAACTAGTATCACACGTGAGGTGTGGGAATTAGTTTTGCACAGATACTAGAGTTCCCCTTATATAGTCTTTCAAATCAAGGTTAATAATTAGGTTACCTTGGTAAGAAAGCAAAAAATATCCACTGTTAGATGAAAACCTGATTTAGATTCAAGCTAATATTTCTCAACCATTAGATAGAAAACTTAGCTTGTTACACACACTTGACGATGAACGCTTCTAGGTTTGTTAACCGTACCCAAACGTATGCACTTGTTGGTTCAACAATAGTTAACCAAAAGGTTAGCCATATGAGCATTCCATATAAACCACGTTCTTCTTCACCATAACTAGTTCAAATGATTTCAAATAAACTAGTTAGAGAGTTGTTGAATTGCGAGGAAATCTCATGTACTACACAAGACACAATTGAAGCAAAGATGATTTGATTCAATTGCAAACTGCATTCCTTAGTCTTTTTAAGTTTAAGTTCAGAAATCATCTTCAGATATATATAACCTTCTCAAGTTCGCGGATTAGGTTCGCGGTCTGAGTTCGCGGACTTAGTTGCACGCAAATAGTTTGTCAACTCCAACAGAAATTCTCGGGTTTGAGAACTTCGGCAGTTCGCAGACTGAATTCGCGGACTTGGCTCACGCCATTCTTCTGGTTCCCTTGATCAACAAAGTTCGCAAACTTTGGTTCAAGGAATAGTACTTATACATAAATGTGTTTCCACAAAAATGCTTATGTCCACCATTGTTTATGTAATCTAAACTCTCATTTCAATCATTGAAACATTCTTAGAGGACGTTATATAGTTGTTACACCATTTCTCGTCAAAGCAATTTTCAAGATGATTGAAACATATGACTTTCGTCACATGGTAAAGATAATTTGGTTAAAGCGAAAAGCTTACCAACTCATATTTCGAGATAGAGATAGGCAAGGTATACTCGGCTCGAAATACCAAATGTGTATAATCAAAGTCTATATATATAGCAGACTTCTTGACTCAAAGAGTAGGAGATAGAGTAGATAGACTTTTGAGTGATAGATAAGATCAAGTCTTCACATACCTTTTTGTCGAGAAGTTCCACCGGTTCCATGAGTAGTTCTTCTACTTGTATGATGAATCGCTATGAAGTCCTTGAGCTCAACTACACTTTCTATCCTAGTCCGAGACTTAGCTATAATAGAATAGAAATCAAGACTTATAGTTTTGATCACTAACATTGACAAACATGCTTGATATAGCAACGCATGCGAGTTCGACCGAGCAATGCTCTAACACCATGTAGTCGGTCCCTCTTTCACTCCGTGGTTGATTTTCAATAAATCATCAATTGATCAGCAATTGATCAAAATAAGGGTTTCGAATCCAAAGCTTTGGAAAAACATGATTCTGAGCAGATTCAACACCTATAATTTTATGTTGATCCCGTGAATCAAAACTTTAATTATTATACTCGACCCAGTCGTCAGTATATTAAATTAATATTTTATTTGGTCCTGCTACCAATAATTCATCAAACGAGCAACATTTGCTCAGACTAAGGAATATTGGTTCAATTATCAATATTCTACAATCCATCGAATGATCAACATTTGCTCACCTTAACTATCAACATTTACTCAAGAATTATACCCCTGTCTCAGCATACACGTTCAAACTCATGAGTCCAAGAACATTTTCAAGTCATGTTCAACTTAGCAATACAAAGACTCATCGTCTCATCAAGTCAACAACTAACTAATAAAAACACGTCTGCCTTGCAGACTCCACAATCACGAGACATCAATCGTGTCACATGGGTGGATATCAACTAGGGTTTTGGTCTGGCGGTCTACGGCACGTGTGGTCATACACTATGAGAATGTGAGAAAGTCGTGCAATCATTTGAAGAAGTTAGAAAAGTAGTGGGTAGAAAATCAACCAAGTCTCTGCACGATAAGCAACTGGTTTTAACACGATTTCCACTTCCCCACTTTTTGACTCCAGCAACTGTCACTTTTCATGGGATCAAGTTTTTTACAATTCTAGCAACATAAATAGCTTTCTGAACCAATAATTGAAAGGGGAGAACAATTATTTCCAACAAGAAAACGTTCATAGAGACAATTTTTCGTTTACACGAACTCATCATCTTTGCAATTACTCAACTCAATTGTTCAGAAACTATTTTCACGCAAAATACACAACACACCTACAATCTTTGATCACCATTGATCTCACACATTTCTCAGCTTCCCTCCTACAGATCGACGCATCCTCTCTTGTGACCGAATTGACTCTGGAACGACCATTGTCTTTGTTTAGGTTGGAGTCCTACAGATTGATCTCTCAAACTTAAAGAACTCCCTTCTTGTTGTGTATCTGTGTGAGGTTAAACATTTCGCTCGGTTCAAGGAGACTCCTCCGCACGGTCGTCTCCTCAATTTCGTAAAAACCAGCAAATCATTTTTTCCCATCTATACCAAGATTTCATATCAAGACAAGATATAAATTCCATGGATTTAGACACTATCAAATACGTAAGTTGTTTCATTTTTTTTTGAAAACACACATTGGTTTCACAGTTTCAACTTGGTTTGAGAAAACAACAAATTTTTTGATATTCATTATCTATTAGTTTACGTGCATTGGTTTCGTCCGCACTTCGTACATCTTGTTGACCTGATGTTATTTAGCCCTTATCTCATCTTAATGGTTTTATAACCATCTAAGTTTAGACGAATCAATTTTTACCTAATTATCCACAACATAATGTTTTATTAGTCATTCACCTCGAAGAAAAAATGATGTGTCATTGCTTCGGATTTCGGAAACAATAACATCAACATATATAATTGATTATTTGTGTCATTGGCGATAAATATAATCTCTATAAGTTAAATTATAAACTATAGTTGTTAAACGTTTGAATCTTATATACAAAAATATCATGTATGAGTATAATTTTAGGCATGCAAACTTTATACCCCTTTTATCCATAATATTTGAACCCATCCATAACTCTCATATGGTAGCAAAAAGGGATACTGTATAGGATCATAGACATATGTGGTTTCATAAATATAATAATTTTCTAGTCGTAGTTCGTACTATAATATCTCGTTCTCTAGGTTTTCCAAATGGATCTCCTTCAACTTATAACTGTTGCACCAGTTGGAGAGTGCATTGTCTCTGGTTTAAGTTTATTCTTTAATAACCAAGCTAAAGCTATGAAGGTCTTCTTGATGTGCAAGTGATCTGTCTTCTCGATGTGCAAGTGATCTGATCACATGTGTTAGAGCACTGATCGGTCGAACTCGCAAGCGTTGCTATCTCAAGCATGTTTATCAAGTTTAGTTTCCAAAACTATAAGTCTGTATTTCTAGTCTACTTATAGCTATGTCTCGGATTAGGATGGAATGTGTAGTGGATCTTTAGACTTCACGGCGTTCATCGATTGAAAACGAAGAACTACTCATTCAGAAGTCTATTTCTATTCTATCTCTTATAGGAAAAAAAATTGTACAGCTATATAAACTTTACTTTATACACATTTGATATTTCAATCTGAGTTTAACGCGCTTACATATTTCTGTAAATATGTGTTGTTAAGATTTTGCTTTAACCAAGTTCATCTTTTATTCTTGACGAAGGTCAAAAGATGATCATGTGAAAATCGCCTGGTAACATCTTACATGATTTGTATGAGACGGTCATTTGATGTAGATTCAGAATATTTCATATTGATATATTGATCACTTGAAAATTGCTTTGAAGCTAATAGTTTGTGTGAGACATCTATTCTTGTCTTCCAAGATGTTTCAATGATTGAAATGGGAGTTTAGAACAATTAATCATTGATTGGATATAGCACAGTATGCGTACTTGTATGTTAATGTTGCAAGTTACACCAAGTCTGGGAACCATAGTATGCATACCCGTGTGCGTACTGGTGTAACAGTTGAAGTCCGGGAACTTAGTATGCATAACCGTATACGTACTGGATTAACAGTTCAAGTCCGGGAATTTATTATGCGTACCCGTTTGCATACTAATTCAACTGAGTTCGATCGTGAACGACAGTATGCGTACACGTTCGCATACTGGCGGACAGACCAAGTTCGGAACTCTAAGTATGTGTACCCGTTTGCATACTTGAGTTGGTTAAGTTCTAAAATCGGTTTGTTCATGTACAAATACATTTATATAATAAGGAATACAATCTTTTGCAAACCATGGCTATAATGTTCATGAATTGATTCGAGTGAATCAAAATCGATTTTGCTTCAACTGTGTCTTGTATACTTTTATGAGAATATAAACAATTGAACAACTCTATAACTAGTTTCATTTGATTCATTTGAACTAGTTGTGATAAAGATAAACAAGGTTTATATGAAAGTTCATATGGCTAACTTCGATTAACTATTGTTGAGCCAACCAAGTGTACACGTTTAGGTACGGTTACCCATATCTAATGAAGGCACATTTTATTTGTGTATAACAAGCTAAGTTCAATCTAACGGTTGAAAGATATTAGCTTGAATCTAACCAGGTTTTCATCTAATGGTGAATATTGGATGCTTTGTTACCAAGGTAGCATTGATTGCAAACCCTGATTTGAAGACTATATAAAGAGAACTCTAACAACTGGAAAATATAATCCCAACACCTCTTGTGTGATACTAGTTGCGACTAGAGTCGATTCTCCTTTGATCTAGGTTTTTCTTAAACAATTATAGGTTAACGACTTAAAGACTTCATTGGGATTCTGAAGACAGACCCAACTATTTTCTCCGTAGTTGTGTGTTTTGATCTCACTATGTTCATAGTATTGAGTACCATATTCTCTAAGATTTGCTCGAGATTCAATCTCCGATAGGTAAGTGTAGTTACCTAAAATCTAAGAGAGGTTTGAAGTGGGATTCTAGGGTTTCTGAAACTGAGTTACGAGAGGTTGAGCACGAACAATTTTCGCCTAAACCATGCACAGTGGTCGTTCAAAGGCTGCTTCAGTCACATGGAAGAGATTTAAGGATGGACTTAGGGAGGGAAGCAGCTGAAGAGAGAGATCAGAGAATTATAGGGTTTGAAGAAGAATTACTCTGAAAGGTTATGAGAAAAAGTTGATCATAGCTTGAAGAAAATAGATGACCTACTTATAGCCGAAATCTCTAATCTCAAGTCGGTGAAGATAAGGAGTACCTTCCGTGCCATGAAGAGAAATTCTCCTGTCTCTTCAGGAATAGAGATAAACTAGGTTGAGTATATCTCATTATTCCACTGCCTTTACTCTCTTCTTCGGTGAGAAATAAGACGGGTATTTCTCACACGTGTCGTAGACCGCCATACCAAAACCCTAAACGTTATTCCCCCATTTGTGTGAAGTTGAGTCAGCCTTTGTGATGATGTGTTGAGATAGAAATATTCACTTTAGCCGAGTTATCCAAGATAGAGAGATATTCTCTGATTTGTGAGAATGACTAGGATGAGTCACGTGTAAAGGCATGGAATGCCTCAGGAATCGTGTGCACAGTGTGAGAGGAGCTGAGGCTGATCTCCCTCTCTCCATGGCCGGTCACATATGCCATATGGAGACCTATTATTGCCTGTGGGTACCTTTTTTGAGCATGCGGAGCTCAAAAGAGATTATCCACGTTTTTGGATAGACATGTATAGTTCAGGCTCAATTTACTAGTCGTGTGTGTGTTTGAGAGGCTGAGAAATAGGCTTGTGCCTATCATATGAACCTCTCTGAGATTTTGAGGAGAGATTTGTATCTCTCCGAGATTTCGCAGAGATATTTGAATATCTCCGAGATTTTGCGAAGAGATTTAAATCTCTTCGAGATTTTATAGAGAGATTTGAATCTCTCCGAGATTTTGTGAAGATATTTGAATCTCTCTGAGATTTTGCAGAGAGATGAATCTCTCCGAGATTTTGCGAAGAGATTTGAATCTCTCTAAGATTTTGCAGAAAGATGTGAATCTCTTCGAGATTTTGAAGACGAATCAAAATCTCTACGAAGATTTTTCTAACCAATCTGAATCTCTCTGTTCGTCCTGAATAGAGAGAAAAGGCTTTGAATAACCGTTGATGTCTCTGCGAGACTTTGGCTCACTTATCTTTGACCAGCGCATCTTACAAAAATGTGCTAAGAATCAACTGTGCCCATCTAATGGCCGGAAAGACCAGTGTATCTTGAAAGGATGTTCTATGAGTCTTTCGAAAGGTCCCAGAGGCAGAATAAGGAATTATTCAGAAACCTCAGTTAGACGAGTCAGAGCCTAGAGTAGACATGACCAGTGTATCTCGCGACGATGTATTAGGAATCAGTCCTTGATCTCAAATAGGATGAGTCATGCTTACAGGAGACATACATATCTCCGCTCTAGATCATAAGTCCACCGGGGACGTATTTACGCATCTATAGAGCCTACATGACCAACAGTATCTCTTTGAGGATGTATACTAGGAATCATGGCATCATAATCAGCTGCGTCTCGTGAAGACATGCTGGAATTATGGGTGTTCTGGTTCATAAGTCTGTCGGGGACGTTATACGCTTTACAGAACCTATGTGACCAGCAGTATCTCGTCGAGGATGTGCGCTAGGACTCATGGCATCACGACCAGTAGTGTCTCGCGGGAACGTATACTCTAAGGGTGCCTTCAAAACCAAGGGCTTAATTTCTAATGTGAGAGTTGTTTTTCGTATATGATCTTGAAATGACACTTTTGCCCCTTATCCAAATTTCACCATCTACATTAAGTCCTCTACTCATAGTAGAACCTTGATTGTTCTATGATGAGTATATAGATGGTTACGAATCGTTCAGGCGCGAAATTACAATCCACTTGCGGAGTCCTCGAATTGATGCTTAGTTTTTACTTGCTACGATTTTGGACTTCGAATCATCTTTGGACTTGGGAGCTTCTGGGATTTTGTGTTAGAAAACGTTACTAGCGTGACAATTGAGCCTTTATGAAGTAAAATTTCCATTTTGAGAGATTAGACTTGCCAATTAGGGTTTCTTTGATTAAAACCCTAACTTCTTCCTTCTATGAAACTTTGAATTTGGAATTAACCCTGGACTTGGAATCCTTTTAGGATTTCATATTGGGAAGCATCATCAGAATGGGTATAGAGTCTTGTAGAGATGAAATTTCCATCTTGGTCGAATGGGATTTGCAAATTAGGGTTTACTTGGACAAAACCCTAATTTCCTCTATTTGTGCATCCTTGAGCTTCCGAGTTTGTGCAAGTGAGTATTTAGGGAAGAAAGGGATTTGAGCAAATTCCTGGCTATATGTGAGGTTGGAAAAATATTATGAGAATAAGTGTCCCCATCCCATGTAATTTTGAATTCAGATTTGTACTGCACCTAAACCCTAATTTATCTTTTTATCCGCGTCTGACTCCTTCAGACACTCTGGAAATGCTTGAAAAGGCTTGGTAGGCGTGCATATGTATTGAGGGTTAGAAACTTGTATGATGAGAACTCAATCCCTTATACTAATCAGACACTCCTTTTCTGAGAGAAAATGCATATCTTTAAAATCAAGGGTATTTTCGTCAAAAATCAATATGAGCTTGATTTTTATTCTGACATGAAAGACTTTATGATATTCCTTAGGAACGGTCGCGGCTTGATCGAGGGATTTGCGCGTCTTTGGTCCCGGTTTTGGAAATCATGAATCTGAATTCCTGTTTTGAGCCAGATTCCCTTTATTTTCTCTGAAATTATGCCTTCCTGGATGCCGTTTCGATTCCATTCTTCTTCGAACACTTAGATAACTCAATATTCACGTGTATGAAGCCTTTGGAATGATTATATGAGAGCTTTGTCGGTTTCTAGCTGTATTACTGCTTTCTTCTTTGAAATACTCTAAATAGCAATATAAGGGTATTTTGGTCAAAATACCTTACGAGATCGTTTTTTGTTGAATAATAATGAGCTAAAAGGGATTGATATATTCCTAGAGAACCGTCCAAGAGAATGGGAGAGGCTCGGTCCCCTCTCTTTTAGAATAAATCCTTTTTTTTCACTAAATTCTTGAAATTAGGGTTATTTTCGTCAAAACCTTAATTCTCTTCGACTTTGATCCCTCTGAAAAAATCCGAGAGAATAAATCACGTCCCACTGGCCTATGAGAGAACCCTCACGCATGAAAAGGTATTGTCCACGGTTTGGAGGAATTTTTAGAAGAAAGGAAACCCTCAGTTTCCTTATTTGATCCAAATTCCTCTAATTTCCTCTTTTAACTCCAAATCTTTTTCCTTTTGCTTCAAGGCTTCCCTTTTGAAATGAAATTGAAAAGTAAAGTATTTTTTATGTGTTCTAGGTTTAGAAACCGGTCCAATGTTCCACAAATTTTATTCACAACAGAATTCCTTGTTTAAGTTGAATTCCTTTGCCTTCTCTTAAAACTCTTTTCCTTGCTTGGCTTGAACTCTAGTTGGACGCATTGGAGGCTGAAGTAACTTTAAAACCATGTGTATGGGTCTGGTTCCATGATTGGATAATAACTTTATCACTTCTCTTAGCCAAATCCCTTTTTCTTCAAAATAGCCAAAATATCGAACTAGGGGCACTTCCGTGTTTACTTCTGCCTTTTTTCTTGATAAGTTTGCGTTCAAGGAGGTGGGGAAACTTCGAAATGAATTATGATTTACTTGCGTAAGGATAGAAACAAGTAGAACACATCCTGGACTCCTTTTGGAAGATGGTTTCCTTGTTCAAGTGAGATTCATCCTTTTATTTGAAGTAGGATTTATATTGCACTCTGAAGGAAATTCACGTGCTAACTTTTAATGCTTGGTGTACTTGAATTGAGTTCTTAATAATGGAGTTCTGAGTGATAGCATCTTTCTTTTACATATAGATGGTAATCTTGTTCTTCTTTCAAAATGATACTAACCTTCGAACTGATGACATATAAGTTAACAGAAGTACTTATCATCTTGAGTTTGCTGATGTAGATACCCATCCTTCGTTCTCCATAGAGTCATCTTCGGTAAGTCTTGATATTTTTCCATCCTTGACCATATATTCATATTCCTTCGACCATTGAATGAATAGAAGTAGTCGTATTTTTCAAGGATTCACTTTGTTTAGGTGTTCGTCAAAAAATAAAACTTCAGATTTGAGACACTTATGGAGAATGGTTGTAAACTCTTCATACGGACTTTGATTTGAGTCCCCGGCCCCATATTTGAAATAAAATAGAATATTCTTTCTAACGCAAAAAGAATGACTTGATTCCGAGTTCATTTGGCCAATAAAATCCGTGTATACTTTTGACTTCAAAAATCCCGTATAAAATTTCAGGTTCTTTTCAAATTGCACTTACTTTGGTGTTAGACCACATATCCTAGCTCGTTTGTCTGTTTGAAGCGACCTTTTGGTATGTTGTTGGGAAGATATAGGGGGAACACATTTTCTTCAGAAAGTACCCCGAAATTCCTTATGAATTGTCATCAGTTTTCAAGTTTTCGCTCTGCAATGTTGATCAATTTGAATTACCAAAGGAATCCTTGTTTCAGTTGGATTCTTAAAACGTTCTATTGCTTCAAGCAAAACCCCTTGAAGTATTATGACTTCGCTAAACTTCCTTAGCTTGGTTTAGGTCGTGAATTTTGTATTCTTAGGCCAGAGACATGTCTGTGGTATTAATTACTCGTTTTTACTCTTTGGTTTCCAGAAAACGTGTTTTTCTTGATCCCTTGTTAAAGTGTGGACCCAAACAAATCCACGAGTATCTCATGATATGTGAGATGAATTTCTTGGTAAGTACAGGACTCTAGGCATGAGGGTATGCTTGAAGGTACTAGGAGAGGACAAGGCTTGAAGGTATTGTAGGAGGACAAGGTTTTAGGGGGAAAAGCCGATCCTCATGCAAATCAAACCCTAGTCCTGTGTTGTTGCTCCCTTGATTTTAACTTTGCAGCCTTATCTGATCTTCTATTTGTTTGTAGAGTACTCTACATGGTGAGAACAAGTTAGATCTTGGTAGAATGCGGATGAGGCGGGTTTCAACGATTTCAAAGGTATTTCAGGAAGAGATTCGGGTGCAGAGACAACTGACAGGCATGAGGGTAATTTCACAGAACCCATATGTTAGAGCATTGCTCGGTCGAACTCGCATGTGTTGCTATCTCAAGCATGTTTGTCAATGTTAGTGATCAAAACTATAAGTCTTGATTTCTAGTCTATTATAGCTAAGTCTCGGACTAGGATAGAAAGTGTAGTTGAGCTCAAGGACTTCATGGAGATTCATCATACAAGTAGAAGAACTACTCAAGGAACTAGTGGAACTTGTCGACAAAAAGGTATGTGAAGACTTGAACTTATCTATCACTCAAAAGTCTATCTACTCTATCTCCTACTCTTTGAGACAAGAAGTCGTATGCTATATATATAGACTTGGATTATACAATTTGGTATTTCGAGACGAGTATACCTCGCGTATCCATATCTCGAAATATGTGTTGGTAATTTTTTCGCTTCGATCAAGTTTATCTTTACCATGTGACGAAAGTCATGATATGTTTCAATCATCTTGAAAATTTCTTTGACGAGAAATGGTGTAACAACTGTATAGCGTCCTCTAAGAAAGTTTCAATGATTGAAATGAGAGTTTATATTACATAACCAATGGTGGACATAAGCATTATTGTGGAAACACATTTATGTATAAGTCTTATTCCTTGAACCAAAGTTTGCGAACTTTGTTGATCAAGAGAACCGGAAAAATTGCGTGAGCCAAGTCCGCGAACTGCCGAAGTTCTCAAACCCGAGAATTTTTGCTGGAGTTGACAAACTACTTGCGTGAAGCTAAGTCCGCGAACTCCGTCTGCGAACCGGCGAAGTTCTTATACCCGAGAATTTCTGCTGGAGTTTGTAAACTCTGCCCGATAACTTAAGTCCACGAACCTAGTCTGCGAACTTGAGAAGGTTATATATCTGAAAATGATTTATGAACTTAAACTTAAAAATACTAAGGAATGAAGTTTGCAAACCGTGGCTATAAAAGTTCATGAACCGACTCAAGTGAATCAAATCATCTTTGCTTCAATTGTGTCTTGTGTAGTACATAAGATTTCTTTGCAATTGAACAACTCTCTAACTAGTTCATTTTGAAGTCATTTGAACTAGTTATGGTGAAGAAGAACATGGTTGATATGAAATGCTCATATGGCTAACCATTTGGTTAACTATTGTTGAACCAACAAGTGCATACGTTTGGGTACGGTTAACAAACCAAGAAGCGTGCATTGTCAAGTGTGTGTAACAAGCTAAGTTTTCGATCTAACGTTTGAGAAATATTAGCTTGAATCTAAATCAGGTTTTCGTCTAACGGTGAATATTGAATGCTTTGTTACTAAGCTAACACTGATTGCAAACCCTGATTTGAAAGACTATATAAAGGAGACATCTAGTATTGTGCAAAACTAATCCCTACACCTTACGTCTGATACTTTTTTGCGTGCTAGAGTTGATTCTCCTTTAACCTTTGGTTTTCTTCTTCTAAAACCAGGTTAACGACTTAAAGACTTCATTGGGATTGTGAAGCCAGACCGATGCTACTTTTATCGTAGTTGTGTGATATGATCTTGCATTTTCTAACGTACGAGTACAATCAGACTGATTGGCTTGAGATTAATATCTCTGATAGGAAAGATGTAAAAAGTAGTCACAAACATCTTCGTCTCATTGTTTGTGATTCCGCAACATCTTGGTTCGCTACCATACGATTAAGATTGTTGTGAGGTAATTGATTTCTCTAGGATGTTCTTCGGGAATATAAGACCGGATTATCAATTGGTTTCTATTAACCTTGATTATTATCAAAAGACGGAACAAAACCTTTAGGGTTTATCTGTGGGAAACAGATTGATCCTTTGATAGACTTGTCTGTGTGAGACATATGTGTTTATTGACAAAGCCTGCGATTTTGGGTCGTAGCAACTCTTAGTTGTGGATAAGATCAGCTAAGGGAATCAAGTGCGCATAATCCTGCTGGGATCAGAGGCGTAGGGAGTACAACTGTACCTTGGATAAGTGGGAGACTGACTGGGGTTCAACTACAGTCCAGTCCGAAGTTAGCTTGGAGTAGGCTAGTGTCTGTAGCGGCTTAATACAATGTGTGTTCAATCTGGACTAGGTCCCGGGGGTTTTATGCATTTGCGGTTTCCTCGTTAACAAAATTTATGGTATCCGTGTTATTTCAATTTCTGCATTATATTGTTTTATCTTTATAATTGAAATAATACAGGTTGTTTGTTTATATCATCAATTAGAATAATCCAACCTTTGGTTGTTGATTGTCATTGATTGATCCTTGGATATTGGTCTTTGGTACTATCCTAGTTATTCCTTGTGTTTTATTAAAGGCTCGCTGATTTCTATTAGCTTGAGTAAATAAAAACAAGAGAGAGACATTAATTCCTTGAGATACTTTTACCTAGATTGAGTCTGACTGTCTAGTTGATTCTCTAGAAAGTATTTCAGAGTTAGTCCATACAGATTTCTAAGCGAAATATTGGGTGGTGTTGTTAGACCCCCGCCTTTTCAATTGGTTACAGAGAAGGCAAACACGTTTAAGACCTTACAAGTCTGTTTTTGTAGCGATCTGACTCTATGGACAATAGTGCTATCTCAATAAATGCACCACAAGATCCAGGGATTTCAGAATTCTCTTCCATGAATGATTTAATAGAATCTGTAGAAGAAATTCTATCTAAACCTCCACCAGGTTTAAAGTCCCTTGAAGTGTTTTCAGGGCTTGAAAAGAAGCTTGAGAGCTTATCTCTTGATGTTGAGTTATACCTCCAGAAAGAGCAAGAATCTCTTGACAGCCTAAATCAAGTTATGATGAATAATATTCATGTTAAGGTTGATATT
Organism: Papaver somniferum; assembly: GCF_003573695.1. Taxonomy (NCBI): domain Eukaryota; kingdom Viridiplantae; phylum Streptophyta; class Magnoliopsida; order Ranunculales; family Papaveraceae; genus Papaver; species Papaver somniferum. Next base: position 56,565,852 of record NC_039363.1, on the reverse strand, counting down.
AATTTACTAATCAGTGAGAGAAATGCTCCTCCTCTCCGTAATCCAATTAGTTGAGATAAACTAAACGAATTACAAGAGGAGTTTAAATCACAGTCATCTGAGTGTATCACCTCAAAGCATGAATTGATTTATTGCTCAATTCCTGATACTTCCTATCAAGATAGTAGTATTGTCTTCTTTTATGAAGAATCTAGGACGTCTCTTTTTATCTAAAGAGTTTCCCTTAGCAGTACTAAAAATTATCTGCAGAAACTGTTTTTTATAAGTTGGAAATCAAGAAATCAGAAACACAAATCTTTTTGGGTTCTCTCGAAGTTCTTTGATAGACTTATAAAAACAGTTCCTTGGGTGTTTCTCAACACTACAATATTTAAGAGTTGTTGGAAAGAAACTCTTTCTTGGTGCCATGGTGAGCAAGACATTGTTCACCTCAACACTACCTTTTTGTGTTGAAAGTGCATCCTCACCAAGAAATGCCCTGCTATGTATACGGTAAGGGAAGCACAACAACTGGGGCGCACAGATTATTTTCGGTAAGGCTGTAGAATTCAATTAGACTTTTCTAAAAAGGTATGTCTATAAACTTGATCAAGTTTTATGTTTTTATTACTTGTTTGAGTACTTATAGTGATCCATGTACCTTGATTATCGTTCATTTCTACCTAACTTGACCTGTGTTTAAGGTTCTTAAAAGTTTAGATTTGGAAACATTAGTTTGGGATGTTTGGACTTCATGGTACACATACCAAGTATGCATAACATCATTTAAAACCAAAATCCAGGGGTTAAGTTCGCAAACCTCGTCTGCATACTGCTCCAGGATACGAAAATTCATTTGCAAACCCGTATGCATACTTGACGTCGAAATTCGGTAGATTTGTTTTGGCCGTAACTTCTTCGTCCGAACTCGTATTGACCTCATTCTTTTCGCATTCTCTTCCTCTTTGAATTCTATTCAAAATGGAGATGAGAAACCTTGAATTTGGATGAGTTAAGATTGGTATTTGTCCTGACTCTTGTTTTTGAGTATTTTGCTCCGTTTCGTTGCACTTGTTTCACTTCTCTTGAACTTGGGCACTTGGATTATTGGATTACTAGTATTATAATCTTATTTTTAGATTTTACAAGAATGTTGTTGGTGAATCACAAATAAGGAAGTTCAAGAATGCGCAGTAGTACGCATTACTATGGGATTCTTGAATATTCACAATCATTTTATAAGAACTATGGTGCATGATCGTTAATGACTTTGTATGTTCTTCTTTGAAAATATTTTTATACTCCTTTGGTAGCTATTCTTGGTATAAATCCGGGTGAAAAAGATTGATTTTACTCTCTAAGGATAAATCATCTTATATGTGCATTACGAGTTTGTCTTGATGCCTAGGAAACTTCTTTTGAGAATTTATTCTTGTTTTTGAGAAGGATTACTAGAGTTTGGAATAGAAATGATTGTGACTACACATAACTATTATTTTTTCGTATTCTTATTTTCTTTTAGGTTTATTGGTATTAAATTATAAAAATTTGGAGGATGATGTTTTTGCAGTATTAATCTTTATGATTTAATATATTTCAATTTGTTATGGGATATTGGTGTTTACGTCCGTGAACTATGTTTGTCCCATACTCTTTCAAAAGTAAAGTCGTTCGTAATTGGTATTCACGTACTGGTAAAAGAATGAATGGACTTTTGACAAATACAAAAGTTAAGCCTATATTGTCAATTATTTGATGGAAGATAGGTTAAAATCTTTTGTTTTCAAGGATTATGTCTATTAATTGTCGTTATGAAAATAGTTATTGAAGATAGAATGAATCCTTGTGTATTCTGCAGTATTGATCATTCCTGATCCATATTTTTATGTATTACTGTGAGGCTCCGTAATGCATCTTATGTTGAGCACTATACAACCAAGTTGATTTATTAGCTTAGTTGGTGTTCCGTGAGATATGATATGTCGAGCATATTGAACTAAATTAATCATCTTGTTTGGTTATTTAATTATTGCTCCGTAAGTTTTCTTATGTCGAGCAAAAAAAAGAACAATTAAATTGATTACTTTGTGATTAGTATGGTTGTGTATTCCAATTAAATTAATTATGGGCTCTCTAGTAATTAATCTAGTTGAGTATTTTCGTGTCTCCATAAGTTCTCTTATGTTGAGCATAATCAAGTGAATTAATCACTTTGTGTGTTTAATTTGATTGCGTATTCCGATTAAATTAATCATGAGTTTACTTGTGAATAATTTGATTGAGTTTTTGGATATAGGAAATCATTCTCATGGTTTTTGGTGTCCAATAAAAATTCTTATTTTCTTTGAAATTAAGGTCGCTCTTGTTGTTCTTTCGGGAATGACATCAAATAGGGGAGAGTTCTTTTGAACTTGTGCTTAATGGTCATATATTGAGGGGTGTGCGGATGTGGAATTTTAGAGGGGTTATCTTGTATCTTTAAACTCCTTGATGAATGCATTTAGTTTCGGCTTTATGATTGCATCCAAATTAGTTGGTATGTATTTTTTCCTTTTGTCATGAAACGTCTCTCTCGGAAATTTCATTATGATCTCGTTCTTGTACCTTTTCCAATTTTATTGACAAAAAGGGGGAGAATTAATATGTAGTTTACACTACAAATACAAATGGTTTTCGAATCATTGTGTAAGGGGGGATGGTTTCCATGTGAGATGGAGTATTGACTAAGAGGGAGTGATACATATCACCGTTGTATTATTGTTGAAGTTGTGATACAACTGGACTTTGAAACTGTGTAATAATACTACGACACTGTATAACAATGATCGAAAACTATGTTTTCTCATTGTTATAGCTACGGATCTTCAACAACAGTGATGTTAAACTTACAACCTTTGGGATCATTGGAGTACTTGGAAGTGACGAAGATTTCGAGGAATGTTGAAGATTAGACATGTGGAATAGGAGCTACTAAAGTTTCTATATCTTTTCTGTATTCCATATGTATTGATAGTTTTGTCACTAAAATTGACAAAGGGGGAGATTGTTAGAGCATTGCTCGGTCGAACTCGCATGCGTTGCTATCTCAAGCATGTTTGTCAATGTTAGTGATCAAAACTATAAGTCTTGATTTCTAGTCCATTATAGCTAAGTCTCGGACTAGGATAAATAGTGTAGTTGAGCTCAAGGACTTCATCGCGATTCATCATACAAGTAGAAGAATTACTCAATGAACCGGTGGAACTTCTCGACAAAAAGGTATGTGAAGACTTGAACTTATCTATCACTCAAAAGTCTATCTACTCTATCTCCTACTCTTTGAGACAAGAAGTCGTATGCTATATATATAGACTTGGATTATACACATTTGGTATTTCGAGCCGAGTATACCTCACCTATTTATATCTCGAAATATGAGTTGGTAAGCTTTTCGCTTTAACCAAGTTTATCTTTACCATGTGACGAAAGTCATGATATGTTTCAATTATCTTGAAAATTTCTTTGACGAGAAATGGTGTAACAACTATATAACATCCTCTAAAAACGTTTCAATGATTTAAATGAGAGTTTAGATTACATAACCAATGGTGGACATAAGCATTGTTTTGAAAACAAATTTATGTATAAGTCCTATTCCTTGAACTAAAGTTTGTGAACTTTGTTGATCAAGAGAACCGGAAGAATGGCGTGAGCCAAGTCCGCGAACTGCCGAAGTTCTCAAACCCGAGAATTTCTACTGGAGTTGACAAACTACTTACGTGAAGCTAAGTCCGCGAACCCAGTCCGCGAACCGGCGAAGTTCTCATACCCGAGAATTTCTGCTGGAGTTTGTAAACTCTGCTCGGTAACTTAAGTCCGTGAACCTAGTCTGCGAACTTGAGAAGGTTATATATCTGAAGATGATTTCTGACCTTAAACTTAAAAAGACTAAGGAATGCATTTTGCAAACCGTGGCTATAAAATATCATGAACCGATTCAAGTGAATTAAATCATCTTTGCTTCAATTGTGTCTTGTGTAGTATATAAGATTTCCTTGTAATTGAACAACTCTCTAACTAGTTCATTTGAAGTCATTTGAACTAGTTATGGTGAAGAAGAACATGGTTGATATGAAATGCTCATATGGCTAACCATTTGGTTAACTATTTTTGAACCAATAAGTGCATACATTTGGGTACGGTTAACAAACCTAGAAGCGTGCATTGTCAAGTGTGTGTAACAAGCTAAGTTTTCGATCTAACGGTTGAGAAATATTAACTTGAATCTAAATCAGGTTTTCATCTAACGGTGAATATTGAATGCTTTTTTACTAAGCTAATATTGATTGCAAACCCTGATTTGAAAGACTATATAAAGGACACATCTAGTATTGTGCAAAACTAATCCCCAGACCTTACGTGTGATACTAGTTTGCGTGCTAGAGTCGATTCTCCTTTAACCTTTGGTTTTCTTCTTCTAAAACCAGGTTAACGACTTAAAGACTTCATTGGAATAATCCAACCTTTGGTTTTTGATTGTCATTGATTGATCCTTGGATATTGGTCTTTGGTACCATCCAAGTTATTCCCTGTGTTTGATTAAAGACTCGCTGATTTCTATTAGCTTGAGTAAATCAAAACAAGAGAGAGATATAAATTCCTTGAGATACTTTTACCTAGATTGAGTCTGGCTGTCTAGTTGATTCTCTAGAAAGTATTTCGGAGTTAGTCCATACAGATTGCTAAGCGAAATATTGGGTGGTGTTGTTAGACCCCCGCTTTTTCACCATATCTTGACTTCGGATGAGACACTTACCGATGGATTATATCACGAGAATGATAACTCCGGGCGGTCTTGCTTCTGATGATTTTGTAAACCTGGGAACTTGGTGACAACCCGTGAGAATCTTTAGGCCCAATTCTGTCAGGATCCGTCGGGGTGAGTTGAGTTCAGGTCCTCGTATTTTAGAGAGTTTCTTAATCTGGAATGAAGCATGGTAAACGAAGAGATGGAACATGCTAATAAGATGTCTCGAGATGCAGAGGAAAAAGTGAAGCAGCGGAACATGAAGAAAGAGATTTTCTCTAGGGGGATCTGTCAGAAGATTTCTCCAGGGTTGATATTTTCTCTCTCTGAACCTTTTCCATATGCATTTGGTAAAGGAATGGGACCCTCATGAGTTCGAACTTGATGCAAACCCTAGATTTCTCCGTCGGGTATGCGAGTAGATGAAAACCCTAAGTTAAATTCGTAATAGAAGTTCCTCCCCTGCGCGATGCTGACTCCAGAGGCTGTAAAAACTTTGTTTGACGTCTGATTTCAGTGGTTGACCCAAACTATCAAACAGAAAAGACCCAACCTTCATCTAATAGAGAAAAATTAGTATATCGAGCTTGTTTTTCCGATGATATGTCCATATGAAGTTGAACTTGGAGTCCAGATTTATTTAGCAACAATTTTTTCAAGTGTTTTGATGATATCTCTTGGATCATGTATTAAAACATCATTCCTTTTTAACACATGGTAGGAGAGACATGGATGGATACTTTTATCAATGACGCATTGTCAAATTCTCTACCCATTTATCTTAGTTCCTCTAGTCATGTGACTAAAGTATGAGTCGCGTCTGAGTAGAGTGGAGACTATAGACCTCTTCAAACCGATTGTGAACCCTAGTTTGCTCATGCATGGTTTACTATTGAGGGATAATTTGAATGCTTCTTCCACTTGATATAGTTCTGGTGCACGCGTATAAAACCCTAAAACGTCTTATTTTCAGTCAGGATCCGGGACATGGTTGCAATTGCTGAGTACAAATGCTGACGGAGAAGAATTCGACGAGACCAGAGAGATGCGAAATTTCTCGAGATAAGTCCCTTTCACGATTTTAAAGTATGATCTCTAGACACCTAATCCCAAGTAATAACATGTTGTGTTGTGGGTTTGGGAGTTGAATGGTCTTGATGTGTCCCGATCTTTTGAGACTCCTGCGATGATCGTTTCTAAATATGTTATATGAAAACTGGATGTCTGGGATACCTCATGTTTTCCATGCAGGTATGTCAAGAACGATTCTCCGTTAGTACCCACTTTGATATAAGACTAGGGATTCCCATTGACTCGGGACGTTTGGAAAATGAAGTAAGACCCTTTTAGTGTACGAGGTTGAGTCTTCAAGGCGGGCAAGCGATAATCTGTGGGCTGGAGACGTCTTTGGAGAGTTATGTCGAGATACTGCAGCATGTGTCTTTGTGGACAAGATGAAGTTGTTGTTCCGTCTCTACAAGGTGTCTTGACAGGGATTCATGTGAACTTCTGTAGTGAAATTATCCGTTTAAATTTTATTCTTCTTTTGGGAGGTTTCTCAACCGAACTTGAGAGTAGTATATGCCTTCTGGTACAATTAGGGTAATAGATATATTCAGGTCCAACTGCGCAGTCGATTTTTGTTCGTTTTATTGATGGAAGAGTTCTCTGGGAATCTGCTAGGTAATTCTTCACGTGGAGGAGTCGTTTTTTTGACATGAGGAAATGTTATGTGATCGTCATATCTTGTCCTTCGCTCATCGCATCTGAGCCTGACTCATAGAATAACCTGTCAATTGGATTTTCTCGACAGAAGAGACTTTGACCGACGGAACTTCTAGTATGCGCCTGAATGAGTAACGTGTATCCTGAAGCTATGGTCTCGGATCCTTCTCTTCTTCAGTAACGGTAGCTGGTTGTAGTTGTATGTCGAGTAATGGAGTTTTATATGAATTGTTGGCACTTCATATTTCTTTTCCCTTGGTAGGTTCAGGTGCGAAGATATTCTTCTTCTCCATCTTGGGTGAGGTCCCATCGAAAAATGATACCGGATAATCGTTGGTGTAACTAAGATGGAGGTTCATCGAGACTTGGTCGTATAATTTCTAGGACTCCCCTTCTTTCTGACGGGATGGGTGTTGAGATAACATATCGACCGGAGGTGTTACATCTTAAAATAAGTATGAGCTTTGGACGAGCGTCGTCCGGAGGCTTTACATCTTCCAGGGTTTTGACCACGGTTGGGGTACGGGTAGCCTCCTGCTTCGAAACTCCCGCAACTCTCAGAGTTTTGATGGTAACGATGTTGAAGTCATAGGCCGTGTCGATTAATGTGTTGTCGAGCTCGGAGTCCCTCAGATAAACCGTGGTCATCAGTCCCCAGTTTTGTTTTCCAGCACCGCTTCTCGAGAGAGTTTGGGGTTCTGGCATGGTTTCTTCAGTAGGAAAGAGTCGTTTTCCCGATACAACACGATTAAGGGTTGTGAAGATATCTTGACGTTGTGTCTTGGAGAGATAGAGAATTTCGCACACATGTTGCATCATGGATTGCAAAGTTTCATGTACAGAGTCCCCAAAGACCATGCAACTCCTGACTGGAAGTGGATCTCTGTGAACTCTTTTATTGTCCAGTCGAAGCTCCCCTGCTTCTATCCTTTCTTTCAAGATATGCTTTAGGTTATTGCAGTCACTGGTCGGGTGGTGGAAAAAAATATGGTAGCGGCAATATTTGGGGTTTGCCATTTCCGCTTCGGTTGGTGGGCGTCTGGTAGGAAGTAGCCTGATGGCGTCGTCTTGGATCCACGCTTCCAAGAGTTCAATCACTTCCTCGATTGGAAACAGGAAACCCAAGACATTTTCTCCAGCTTCTTGATGTCGCATGGGAGCTTTAGCGGTGGTCTTCCATGGCGGAACTGCCTGTCGTGCTGGTGCTGCGCGCTTGGATTGTTGTTCTGCCGCTGGAGCCTTCCTTTTTCCTCCTTCGTCTACCACGATCACATAGGAGGGACCAGTGTTGTATTGCTTATTGATGAGGCATTTATTTCCTCGAGTTTCGCGTGTGTCCTCGCCTCTGGTTGGCCTGGTTCTTTCCAACAACGCTGGTGCTGTTGTGGCCGACCGTTTCGCAGCTTCATGAAGTTCAGAGAATGTATGGAATCACAGATTCTCTAGTAAGGTGTGGTAGGTGCGAATCATGCCATTGATGCAAGAATCCACCAATTGTTGTTCGGTCACGTTTGGGTCATGACAGTCCAGTGCTTGAATTCTAAATCTTTTGACAAAATCATTCAGATGTTCGTTGTTTCGTTGGAATATCCTTCCTAGATCTGAGAAGGTAATTTGCTCAGACACAAAGAAGTACTTCTTGTAGAAATCCGTAACCATATCAGACCAGTTGGAGATGCTGCCTGGCGTAATGTTGTTGTACCATGTGTATGCTCTTTGAGTAAGTGATTTCGAAAATTCCCCCAAACGGAGAACGTGATTGTATTCGTGCTCTCCCAGGGACTCCAAGAATAGAGAAACATATTCACGCGCATTATCGGTGCCGTCATATAGAGAGAACTGAGGGGAGGAGTACCCCATTGGGAGAGGGATTCTTTGTACTTCCGGGGGATACGGGGGTTGATGCTGATGCATGTCCATGGAATCGCTTTTGTCCCAATTTCGTAGAAGTCGTTCCAAATCTTCTCGCTTTTGTCCCAGATTATTTGTAGGCGAGTCTCTTCGTCTACAAAGGTGTGGCATGTTGAGGTGCTGGCGTCAGGGGTAATGGAGGTGTTTCTCGTTGGCTTTGGCTGGCATGATTCTTGTGTTTTCCATTCTGTTAGCGTCTTGAGAAAAACAAGTACCTCCTTCTGCGTTGAGGCCATGTCTATTTGGGCTTTAGCGAGAACCTCATGTCTTTCCATCAAATTAGCAATAGTAATATAGGATCGACTTCCTCTGGCTCCTCCAGTTTCTCGTCCTGATGGCGGAGTAGCTGTGGCTTTGGTGACGGTTGGAGTTGTCATACTTGAAGAAACATTGGGGGTGGCATCAGCGGCTCTGGCTCTGGTGATTGGAGGTGTAACACTTGAAAGAGAATTTTCCGCGGCAGAGGCTCTGGCTCTGGTAATCGAAGGCGTAACGCCTGAAGGAACATTATCCATGTTGTTGGTGTTGACAGGTGGCGTATTAACACCACTGGAAGGGACGTTAACACCGGGAATAATTTCAGCGCCATTGTTCTCAGGGTTTGTTGCTGATCCGAACCTGAGTTCTACCATCTTGAGATCGGGGTTGAAAGATAGAATCTGGAATTGGTAAATTGATATTGTAACCGAGAGATTAATCTCCCACTGTGGTCTCCAATTATTTGTGGGTGAAAACCATTTCTGCTGATTTTGGTAAATTCGTGTGTGTGAATGAGAAACGAGTCTAAACCCTAAACAATGTACTGCACGGGAGTACTTTGATTCGAGAGATCAATCTGTACAATTATGGCCTAAACCAAGAAATGGCCGTTCCAGACTTGCTTCGGTCACAAAGTGAAAGAGAAGGATTGGTCTTAGGGAGGGAAGCGAAGAAAGTGTTGAGACCAGAATCCTCGTTCTGGAAGTGTGTGTGTTTTGTGAGTTGTATCATAAAATTGGACTGCCTAGCTGGATGAAAAGCTATCAGGTGATTTCTGAATGTTGTATTGTTCTCCTCACCAAAACTTGTTTTTTGGTGGAAATAGGTGAGACCAATTTATACAAGTCGCAAAAAAACGTACCCTGGTCTCGTAGGAAGTGGAAACGATTGAGTAGTGGAAGAAGGGAGTAACGGATAACGCCTGGAATTGATGTTTCCATAATGAAGGATACGTTTCACCATTAATTCTTTCTATTACTAACTGCCCCGCTTTATGACACTTTCTTGTAACAGGCGTATTGCACGCCGCACGCTGTAAACCCCCAGACCAATACCCTGATGAGTATCCCCCAGTTTGTGACATGTTTTGATGTCTCGAGTGTTTTCGTGGAAAACATGTAGCACTTTGCTACGTGTGGCAAGTTGAAATTGAGAGGCTTGCCGCAGGTAAATAGCATGTGATGCTATTAGGCTCGTCTTGGCTGGTCGCCTAAAACTTTCCACAAGCTCGCCGGCTTGGTGGCGAACTTCGATTGCTGAGATCGCATTTTATGAAATAAGGGTAGCCGTTGATTGTGGCTACCTTGTGTTGGCGCCTGAAGATGGTGATGGGATTTGTAGATAGTGGTAAAAGTGGTTCGATTGTTAGACTTGTGAAGGATATTAATTAGACTTAAATTATAATATTAAAATAGAAAACTCATTAAAAATTATAGCAAGCTCAATCAAAGATGATATCAATACTAAAATAAACACTGAGGCTAAGATTCCACTATTTTCCAAGTTCAAAGTGATTAAACCAATACTTATATTTATGCAATTTTCTTGTTTAATTTGATTCTAAAATATTGCAACAAGTAGATTTTCAAAAGTAATAATTGTAAATTCCAAGTATGAAGCATCAAAAGTTTTAAACTAAGCATACTCCATCAAAATAGATCACAATCACTCAAATAAAAATCATATTCAATAATAGTTCAAGGCAAATAATCATATAATTATTGCAAATAAAAAGATAAAATAGAATATACCACTTTTTGTTGAAAAAATAGCTTCCTCTATCGCCTCAGCAATGGGGTTTAGCTCCTCATATTAATCATGATCTCAAATATGTGTTTTTTGCTCAAAAGATGATTAAAAGAGTGAAAAGTAATAACACAGACTGTTTGCAACAGTGTATTGGTGTTGCAAAACAGCTGTTACAATGGAACTGTTACAGAAAAACTGTTGCTTTGTCACTGATTTTAAGACCCTAGAATACGACTGCCCTGCACAGCTTAATGTTCTTCAGCTGTTAAACAACGACATTGTTCTGCGACTGTTTCATGTGCGTCAATGTTCTTCGCGTTCTTCCTCTTCAGCAGCAGCAGGAGCAAAAACAGAGTTTGGTAAAGCTCTGATTTCTTCTTCTCTGGCTCTTCTTAGGTTCCCAAACTCTCGACACCTCTTCTATATGACCCAAAACATCTATTTATATCAAAAATACCGATTAAATCTCTCCCAAATCTTCCAAAATCTCTTTCCTTCTCTTCACGGCCAAGTTGCGGCAATTTCTTGTTTTAGAATTTCTACGCGTTTCTGAGCTTTCCTTTTTATTCTAAACTCTTCCTTAGATAGATACAAATCTTTGAGAAGGTTTACAGCGCTTTAATCTCTCTAAAATTCCCTAAAACAGGTCACACACGTGACTTTCCATATTTTCTGTTGTGAGAAAAATCCGTCGATTGAGCCTAGTCTAATCGATTTAAACACCCATATCAGATTCCTAGACCCATAAGGAGTCTATCCTATGAAAATCAGAGGTTTAATCGACCTCAAACTCCTCCAAATCACGATTGCCAAAACTGTTCTTCACTGCACCTATTTTCCCGCCAAAACCTGGTTTTTGAAATGTTGAAGATGGTTGCCCCTTATCCAGAGTAGAGGTGCGATTAGCAACTGCCTGGAAATGGGATGCCACTTAGTAATTAGGTTACCCCTTATCCAAAGTGAGAGTCCGAATAACAAATGTCCTCCGGGTGCTTTCCGAAAACTTTTCGAGCCAATTTTTTCCAAAAATGTTTATTGGCCAAAAATACCTACAAATAAATAAAACACCATAATAAGTACAAAAATGAGCCCTAACAATATATAGAATCGAGACAAATCGGACACAAAAATGTGTTTATCAGATGGCGCAGTGGAATTTTTGGTGCACGCCAGTAGCAATGCAGCATGGCTGGCATGGCTCGTGCATGCAAGTGGCACGGTGGTGCAAGTGGCACTTGGGGTAGCCATGGCCATTAATTTTAGGCTGGTCGCCTGAAAGTTGCCACAAGTATGTCAGCTCGGTGGCGAACTTGGATGGCTTAGATTGCATCTCATGAGGAAGGATTGCCGTTGATTATGGCTACCTTCTGTCGGCGCCTGGAAACTTTGTATGAATTAGGATTTAGCATGTCGAAACCCTAATTAGCGTATATGGCATGTTGTTTGGCATGTGCGCCTGGCATGCGCGTTTTTGGAAAGTTAGGCATGTCGTTTGGCATGTGCGCCTGACATGCGTGTTTTGAAAGTTAGGCATGCCGATTGGCATGTGAGCGCGAGTTTTGGGAAGCCAATTGGCTTTGCGACCATCTGGCGTGGTTTTCTCCTTTTCAATGCTGTGGCGGATTTAAAGCGACCTCATTGGTCGATGGGAAGTGGGGCCAGCAAGCTAAGGCGTGGCCACACTTTCAGTGCACTCTGGCGGATTTAAAGCGACCTGATTGGTCGATGGAAATAGGGCCAGATTAGGATGGGGCGTGGCTAATGGTAAGTGGCGCCAGCTGGCCTAAAGCATGGCCATGCCTCCCTTTGCTTCTACGGCTCCCTGTTTTTCTGATTCTGGGCGAGGTTTTGCACCTGCCAATACATGGCGGATTAATTACCTAGTTTTCCTAGGCTTAATTTTGACAAGAAAGGTATGGTATACTGCGCGAGGCGTGAAACCTAACTTATGCAAGTTAGTCAGGACAATTGATTGAATTCTATGTGTTGACACAAATTTCTTTTAAGTTCATTGCCAGAGAGCAACATGCCTTTCTGATTAAATACCTTATGCAAAGATCTTATCCTTGATATTTGGAGATTCGTGCTACTATACTGCGAGTGAACGCAAATTGTCATGCCATATCAACATTAAGGGTTCAACCGGAGAACATAGCATAGAAGGTATTCAAAAGAACTTAAATATAGGCAAAACGCCGAAATTTACAAGACATATGGGATGGTTGCTATACTCGCCAGTCTGGATAAATTTCATGTGGATATATTGAACGGCTCAACAAATATGTCGGTGGAGAGGTTATCACTCACGACACTGTTTCCTTGCAGAGTGACGTCACATCAGATGCAAGGTTTTACGATTTTAAACCTAAGCTAAAAACTACCATCAACACCAAGTGTCAAACAATTTGAATCAACAACCAAAGGTTGGATATTCTAATTGATTGATAACGCACAACCTGTGATATTTCAATTATGTAACAAAATATAATGCCGAATAGAAATAACACAGACACCGTAAATTCTGTTAACGAGGAAACAGCAAATGCAGAAAAACCCAGGGACCTAGTCTAGATTGAACACCACACTATATTAAGCCGTTACAGACACTAGCCTACTACAAACTAACTTCGGTCTGGACTGTAGTTAAACCCTAATCAATCTCACATTGATTCAAGGTACAGTTGCGTTCCTTACGTCTCTGATCCCAGCAGGATACTACGCACTTGATTCCCTTAGCTGATATCACCCACAACCAAGAGTTGCTATGACTCAAAGTCGAAGATTTTAATAAACAAATCTGTATTACTCAGAAAAGTCTACGATACTAGATAAATCTGTCTCCCACAGATAAACCTAAGAGTTTTGTTCCATCTTTTTATAAAATCAAGGTGAACAGTAACCAATCGATAACCCGAAATTATATTCCCGAAGAACAGCCTAGAATTATCAATCACCTCACAATAATCTAAATCGTATGGTAGCGAAACTAGATATTGCGGAATCACAAACGATGAGACGGAGATGTTTGTGATTTCTTTTTATCTTGCCCTATCGGAGATATAGTCTCAAGTCAATTATTCAACTGAACTCGTACGATAGTGTTAGAGCATTGCTCACTAGCATTGGTATGTCAAGTTAGTTGTCAATTTTAGTTGCCAAAATGCATTCTTGATTTAGCATACTAAAGATAGTTTCGAACTAGATTAGGTCTAAGAAGTTGAATCGAAGCTATCCTTACAGGATGAAGATTGAAGATTGAAGACTACATGAAGAAATCAACAAGTACTTCATCAACAAAGGTATGTGATTTATTTCATTTGGATTCTTGTTCAATTCTACCTTTCTAATCTATCAAGATATATGCTCACTCTATGGGACAATTCCGATGACGGTAAATGTACATTTATGTATGTATACTTGAGGTTATTTGATTCATGTCCTTGGAGACAATAACCTTTATTCGTGTAAAGGATCTCATGTTATAGTGAATGAGCTTATAAATCCAAAGAGCCAAGAATCACTCAATTCCGAGTTATAACGATGAAGTTATGAGCGATTTATTAAAGTTCGTTAGTAGGAAACAATCCATGGGCTGTTTGTAGTAGTTCATGGACTTGGGCCCAATTCGTGACTAAAAGCTATTTTTGGTCAAGTTGGTGATGTTTCCTTGTCTAGGCAAGATGGATATTATTTCAAACATATTTGATTACCATATTAAAGTGTTTGAGATAACTTTTAATTCATGCCTAAGTTAGAATGTGATTTATTCACATAAATAAATATTTGCTATTTAATTAATTATTTATGCATAATATTTGTAACTTAGGAAAGACTCCCATAATTAGGAGAGTCTTGAAAAAGTAAAATAGTCAAAACCCTAACTTTGTTTTCAAGCTAACTTTTCACTATAAATAAAGGGTTTGTGAGTTTACACAATTTTTATCCCCTTTGGAAAATTGATGTAAGCTTTGCAGGTTGTTTCCATGTCTTCTGTTCTTCGTGAACAAGAGTGAGATAAAAGTCTTTGTATTGGGGATCACAAAGCCAAGTTGGATTTAATCTTCGTGATTGATCATACAACTTGTGATCTAGGTTTTTCACCTCTTGTCTATTCTAAGGTTTTCTCTTCTGATATAAAACCATTCAAGAGTTGCTGATCATAGACCCTAGGTTTTGATAGATTTCAGTTTCCGATCGTATACCTACACTTGTTAGTCGAAATCGGAGACTGGAAAGAAAAACTTCTATTGAGGCATCTCGTAAAATCCTTGAGAAGTTTTAAACAAGATATCTCTAGATTTATTCTAGTTGTTCTTGTTTTAGAGTTATTAGGTTTCTCTTCCTATTTTTGAAGAGTATAATAAGCCCTAATCTACAAGTTTGTTTTTATATTACTTTTACCTAGTAATTGTTTTTATCAAAATAAACACAAGATTTCCAAAACCTTGATTCATATCTAAAGGGAAATCAAACCGGTGTTTTGTGCAAACAAAATATCGAATCGTACCAATCGTGTTGTGTTATCTTCTTAAGAGAGCCTCGGGTTCTGATAGAAGATTTGTGTGAAGAATTTCTAAAGAGAATTGGTATTCTGCTAGGAGTTCTACAAATGTTGAAGAAGGTATTACATCTAGTCCGAATAGGTAGTAGGAAGTTGGTGTAACAACTTTTAATCAGTGTGTGTTTATTATGGACTAGGTCCCGGGGTTTTTCTGCATTTGTGGTTTCCTCGTTAACAAAATTCTGGTGTCTGTGTTATTTCTTTTCCGCATTATATTTTTTTTATATAATAGAAATATCACAGGTTGTACGTTAAGATCAATTAGTTCTTGTACCCGGCCTTAGGATTGTTGAGTGAATTGATTGAAAATTGAACATTGGTCTTTGGTACCGTTCAAGTTAATCCTCTTATATTCAATCGGGCTCGCAAATCCCTATTTGCTGATTGCGGATTGAATCAAGAGATAGAGATATAAAACTCTTTCATATACTTTTTATAGACTGAGTCTAACTGTCTAGTTGATTCTCTTGAAAGTATATTGGAGTTTGTCTATTCAGATTGCCAAACGAAATTTTGGGTGTGGTTGTTAGACCCCCACTTTTTCAATTGGTATCAGAGCAGGCAAACACGCTAAGACCTCATAAGTATGTGTTTGTAACAATCTGATTCTATGGACAGAGGTGTTATCTCTATAAACGTACCGCCAGTCTTCGATGGCACGAACTATTTATGGCGGAAAATTTATATGCATTCTTTCATTCAATCGCGATATTTTCAATCATGGGTTCATATTGTTAATGGCATTGATCCTCTATTAGTTACAATAGACGGTATAACTATTGAAAAGAATATTGGTGATTATAATGATCTTGAGATTCTTGTTGCAAAGCAAAATTCAGAAGGATTAAATGCGATCATCCACGCAATTACCCCATATCTTCAGCACCACGTTACTACGTGCAATAAGTCTAAAGATGCTTGGGATATCTTAGAAACTGTATTCGAAGGGAATGCCGCAGAGAAAGAAGCAAGGCTTCAAAATCTAACTTCTGACTGGGAAAACCTTCGCATATCTGATGATGAAACCTTTGATGAGTTTAACCAAAGACTTTCTCAAATAGTTAACTCCTCATTTGCGTTAGGAATAACTATTCCGGAGAAAGATATTGTGTGCAAAATTCTCAGGTCTCTACCATAAAGATACGAGTCTAAGAAACATGCCATTGAAGAAGGAAATGATTTTTCCACATTCCCCAGAAATACTCTTGCTGGATTTTCAAAGATCTTTGATAATGAACACGCAAGAAAAGAGGTGATTTCTCTTAAAGCTGCAAACAATTCTGAATCCTCTAAGGATAAATCTAGTTCGCCAGATACTAAGGATGTTACTCCACAACAATTTAGAAAATTCTTGAGAGACAACAAAAAGAGTTTTTATAAAAGTGTAACATATCCTAAGGATGATGTACAATGCTATAACTGACGTGGTTTCGGGCACTTGTCTTCAGTATGTCCTAGATGGAGCCGTAGACAATCGGCATATGCAGCAGATTTGCCTACTCTTGATGATGGACCTGAATTTTATAATCCCCAAGAGTTGGCTGGCAAGGTTGCATTAGCTTCTGAAAAAATTCTCGCGGATACTGATTCTGATTCTGACGAAGAAGTGTTCCATGTGGATCCGGTTGCTAATAACCTTCTTAAAGAAAGTCAAAAAACTCTCGGAAGCTGAAAACACCATTTTCAGTGAGAAAGTTAAATATGACGGACTTCGTAGTCGAAATAAAGACTTGAAAGACCAACTTGATTCTATTGGTGCAATAGATTATCTCAACGAAATACGAAAGCTTAAAGAAGAAATTGCCGAAGGTCGTGATCGGAAAATTATTCTTCAAGCAAAGCTAGATAACTTGGAAAACATTGAGATGAACTTGTTATTTTATTCATAACGAGAAGATCTCAAAGTTCAATGTGAATCATCCAAGAATGATCTAGTTGTTGCGCTTGAGAAGGTCAAAAGTTTGGTAGAAGAAAACTCGAGCTTAAAAAAGAGTTTGTCTAGAAATAGCAACTCAGATAAATTAACCTCGATATTGGGAGCATGTAGAATTCATCGTGATACACGAGGATTGGGCTATGAAGCAATAGACGCTCCTAGTATTTGCAAAGAGGTTAAAATTTTCAAAGCTAAAGTTTCTTCTCAACCAAAACCTTCCACGGTTGACAAAAATAAAGTATCTCTATCAACTGTTGATAACAAAAAAATGAAATCCTGTCAAGTTCCAAATCAAGCACATAGACATTCAAGTAACACTAAATATAACTTTTTCCATTCTACTAAACATTGTTTTTATTGTGGAAAACCATGTCACTTGCAAAGGAATTGTAGATTTCTTAAACGAGATAAAACCAGATCTTATTCTGTTAAGATGACAAGATATGATGTTCCAAACTGGAGAAAAACTGAGTCTCATAATATCAGTTTTTTCAGTATTCCCCCCAAGAAGTTCCATAATTATATTGGGGAGAAAAAGAAATACGTTTCTCCAAAAGCTGCTCAGAAATGGTTACCAAAAAAGACCAATAAAGCAACGAGTACTATTAAGAAGGATCTCCCATACAAGAGTTCAACAAGGGATAACATCTTAAAAAGGTATGGAACGATTATTGAAAGTTTCAAGGAAGTTGTTAAATTCATAGATTCCATGTTTGATTTTGTTTCGAATACCTGCGGTGAGCAAGATTTTTCTCACCTCAACACAACCTGATTGTGTTGAAAGTGCATCCTCACCATGAATCCCTATTAAATGCGGTGAGGATTGCAAAAGAATTGGGGCGCACATATTGTGTTGGGTAATTTCTGGATATCTGGAACAATTTATTGTTTCGATCTGAGTCTAACTCGCTTACATATTTCTCAAAGTATATGTTGGTAAGATTTTGCTTCAACCAAGTTCATCTTTACTTAGTGACGAAAGTCATGATATGTTTCAATCACTTTGAAAATTGCTTTGACGAGAAATGGTGTAACAACTATATAACGTCCTGTAAGAATGTTTCAATGATTGGAATGAGAGTTTAGATTACATAATCAATGATGGACATAAGCATTATTGTGGAAACACATTTATGTATAAGTCATATTCCTTGAAACAAAGTTTGCGAACTTTATTGATCAAGAGAACCGGAAGAATGGCGTGAGCCAAGTCCGCGAACTGCCGAAGTTCTCAAACCCGAGAATTTCTGCTGGAGTTGACAAACTACTTGCGTGAAACTAAGTCCGCGAACCCAGTCCGCGAACCGGCGAAGTTCTCATACCCGAGAATTTCTGCTGGAGATTATAAACTCTGCCCGGTAACTTAAGTCTGCGAACCTAGTCTGCGAACTTGAGTTAGGTTATATCTAAAGACAATTATTTGTGAACATATACTTATATAAACTAAGGAATGCATTTTTCAAACCGTGGATATAAAGTTCATGAACTGATTCAAGTGAATCAAATCGCCTTTGCTTCAATTGTTTCTTGTGTAGTTACATAAGATTTCCTTGCAATTGAACAACTCTCTAACTAGTTCATTTGAGTCATTTGAACTAGTTATGGTTAAGATGAATATGGTTAGATACCACGTGTATGAGTCTTTATTACTTAACTTGATTTGTGATTGGAATTCTTAAATATAACAGGTTAGAAGCAATTATCAAAGCCATGGATGTTGGTTTTTATTGTCAAAGAATATTTTTCATACTCTTATGGTAACCATTATTGGTGTAAATCCTTATGGAAAAGATTATTCTTCCTTCTAAGCATATAAATTCTTGTTCATACAAGTTTGTATCTTAGAAAAGATGATCACAATATTTGATCTTCATGATTACATATTGTGTATTATTACCATGAGATAGTTCTATTGTTCAGTAACTTGATCTCATGAGAGACTTACAATGATTGGTTCTTAGTTCGTATCTCCTTGTGGGTTTTCTAAAATCCAATATATAAATCCTTATCTCTGGAGTAAGGTCACTCTTGTTGTTCTTTCGGGAATGACATCTAATGGGGGAGAGTTCTTTTGAACTTGTGCTTAATTGCTATATCTTTGAAGGGAGAAGCGGTTGTGGAACATGTAGGAGTTAACTTGTATCTTAATAAACATTAAGGCACTAAGTTTCGACTATGTGATATCGTCTAAACAAAGTTGATATGTTTCTTTCTTTTGGTCATGAAGTGTCTCCTTGAAAATTTCATGAGGATCCCACTAGTTTTCGTGCCTTTTCCAATTTGTATTAACAAAAAGGGGGAGAATTAATGTGTAGTTCACACTAAAAATACATATGGTTTACGGATCATTATGTAAGGGAAGTGGTTTTCTTGTTGAGTTGGAGTATTGACTAAGGGGGAGTGATACATATCACCGTAGTATTATTGTCAAAGTTGTGATACAATGAAACTTTGATGTTGTGTAATAATACTATGATGGATCTTCAACAAGTACAGGATGAACACATGAAGATTTGAAGAACCAAGGAAATCAAGCTTGTCTTTTTTGCTTTTAACAAGTACAAGCCATATGTAAAATGGTTTTGTCACTAAAATTGACAAAGGGGGAGATTGTTAGAGCACTGATCGGTTGAACCCACTAGCGTTGGTATGTCAAGTTAGTTGTCAATTTTAGTTTCCAAAATGCATTCTTGATTTAGCATACTAAAGATAGTTTCGGACTAAATTAGGTTTAAGAAGTTGAATCGAAGTTATCCTTAAAGGATGAAGATTGAAGATTGAAGACTACAAGAAGACATCAAAAAGTATTTCATCAACAAAGGTATGTGATTGATTTCATTTGGATTCTTGTTCAATTCTACCTTTCTAATCTATCAAGATATATGCTCACTCTATGGAACAATTTCGACAACGGTAAATTACATTTATGTATATATACTTGAGGTTATTTGATTCATGTCCTTGGATACAATAACCTTTATTCTTGTAAATAATATCATGTTATAGTGAATGATCTTATGAATCCAACGAGTCAAGAATCACTCAACTCCGAGTTATAACGATGAAGTTATGAGCGATTTATTAAAGTTCGTTAGTAGGAAACAATCCATGGGCTGTTTGTAGTAGTTCATGGACTTGGGCCCAATTCGTGACTAAAAACTATTTTTGGTCAAGTTGGTGATGTTTCCTTGTATAAGCAAGATGGCTATTATTCCAAACATATTTGATTACCATATTAAAGTGTTTGAGATAACTTTTAATTCCTGCCTAAGTTAGAATGTGATTTATTCACATAAATAAATATTTGCTATTTAATTATTTAATTAATTATTTATGCATAATATTTGTAACTTAGGAAAGACTCCCATAATTAGGAGAGTCTTGAAAAAGAAAAATAACCAAAACCCTAGCTTTATTTTCAAGCTAACTTTTCACTATAAATAAAGGGTTCGTGAGTTTACACAGTTTTTATCCCCTTTGGAAAATTGGCCTAAGCTTTGCAGGTTGTTTCCATGTCTTCTGTTCTTCGTGAAAAAGAGTGAGATAAAAAGTCTTTGTATTGGGGATCACAAAGCCAAGTTGGATTTAATCTTCGTGATTGATCATACAACTTGTAATCTAGGTTTGTCACCTCTTGTCTATTCTAAGGTTTTCTCTTCTGATATAAAACCATTCAAGAGTTGTTGATCATAAACCTTAGGTTTTGATAGATTTCAGTTTCCGAACGTATACCTACACTTGTTAGTCGAAATCGGAGAATAGAAATAAAAACTTCTATTGATGCATCTCGTAAAATCCTTGAGAAGTTTTAAACAAGATATCTCTAGATTTATTCTAGTTGTTCTTGTTGTAGAGTTATTAGGTTTCTCTTCCTATTTTTGAAGAGTATAATAATCCCTAATCTACAAGTTTGCTTTGATATTACTTTTACCTAGTAATTGTTTTTATCAAAATAAACACAAGATTTCCAAAACCTTGATTCATATCTAAAGGGAAATCAAACTGGTGTTTTGTACAAACAAAATATCGAATCGTATCAATCGTGTTGTAGTATCTTCTAAAGAGAGCCTCGGGTTTTGCTAGAAGATTTGTGTGAAGAATTTCTAAAGAGAATCGGTAATCTGCTAGGAGTTCTACAAGTGCTGAAGAAGGTATTACATATAGTCCTAATAGGTAGTAGGAAATTGGTGTAACAACTTTTAATCAGTGTGTGTTTATTATGGACTAGGTCCCGGGGGTTTTCTGCATTTTTGGTTTCCTCGTTAACAAAATTCTTGTGTCTGTGTTATTTCTTTTCTGCATTATATTTATTTATATAATAGAAATATCACAGGTTGTACGTTAAGATCAATCAGCTCTTGTATCCGGCCTTAGGGTTGTTGAGTGAATTGATTGACACTTGAACATTGGTCTTTGGTACCGATCAAGTTAATCCTCTTATATTCAATCGGGATCGCAAATCCCTATTTGCTGATTGCAGATTGAATCAAGAGATATAGATATAAAACTCTTTGATATACTTTTTATACATTGAGTCTAATTGTCTAGTTGATTCTCTTGAAAGTATATTGGAGTTTGTCTATTCAGATTGCCAAACTAAATTTTGGGTGTGGTTGTTTGACCCCCACTTTTTCAGATAGAAAATGGCAAGATCAGATCGCTCAACTACAAGAGAAGTAGTTTTGTCTGGATTCACAATCCCAATGAAGTCTTTCAGTCGTTAACCTACAGGGTCTCGAGAAGAAACCTAAGGTTTAAGGATAACCGACTCTAGCAAAACCAACTAGTTTCACACAGGAGGTGTGGGGA
Source organism: Papaver somniferum (assembly GCF_003573695.1). Classification (NCBI taxonomy): domain Eukaryota; kingdom Viridiplantae; phylum Streptophyta; class Magnoliopsida; order Ranunculales; family Papaveraceae; genus Papaver; species Papaver somniferum. The sequence goes on along the minus strand of NC_039363.1, from coordinate 56,544,138 downwards.
TTAGTTTTTCCAGTTGCTAGATGTCTCCTTTATATAGCTTTTCAAATCAGGGTTTGCATCTAAGTTACCTTAGTAACAAAGCATTCAATATTCACCGTTAGATGAAAAACCTGATTTAACCAAGCTAATATCTTTCAACCGTAGATCGAAACTTATCTTGTCACACACAAAAGAAATGTATTTTATTTAGGTTTGAGTAACCAAACCTAAACGTGTACACTTGGTTGGTTCACAAATAGTTAACCAATGGTTAGCCATATGAGCATTTTTACATTAACCGTATTCATCTGCTTCACAACTAGTTCAAATGACTTCAAAAGAACTAGTTTAAGAGTTGTTCAATTTCTTAGGTCTTTATGCATAAACACAATTGAAACAAAATCGGTTTGATTCACTTGAATCAATTCATGAACAATATAGCCACGGTTTGCAAAGATTGCATTCCTTATTGATTTATTGTTTAAGTTCATGAACTTCCGATTTGAGAAATATAACCATCTTGGGTACGCGTACGGGTACATGTACCATAGCTAACGGATTTGAGTTTAAAAACTCAGCAGAAGTTTTCGGTCGAAAACTTCCGTGGGTACGCGTACCTAAGGTGAATGGCTTAACAGTTTGCAAACTTACAAACTCAGCAGAAATTTTCGGTTCGAAAACTTCCGCTGGTACGCGTACCCAACCTGTCTCCTTCACCAATACCGTATGCACACACTTGGTTTCCGGAACATGGATTTATACACTAATGTGCGAACACACTATATATGTTTATATCCATAGTTGGTTACATAATCTCAACTCTACATTTCAATCATTGATACATTCTTCTATAATGTTATAACAGTCGTTATTCACAATTATCTTCATCAAATCTATTTTCAAGATTCAAACGTCATCATGACTTTCGTTACGGGTTAATATGAAAAGTGGTTAAAGCGAAAGCTTACCAACACATATTTTGAGAAAAATATAGGCGAGTAAACTCGGCTCGAAATAGCAAATGTGTATGTATGAAAACTATCATACTTATACGACTTTGTCTCAAGAATAAGAGATAGAGAGGTAGACTTTTGAGTGACAGATAAGTTCAAGTATCCACATACCTTTTAGTCGGATGAAGTTCCACCGGTTCTGAAAAGTACGAGGATACCCAAATATACCTCAATCTAAAACTTTTCCTACCTATAAGTCCTTTCTCCGAAAGTGATTGTCTATGGACTGAGTCGAGACAATACAACTAATCGGTTCACACTTCGTGTGATCGTCTATGGATACAAGATCGAGACAATACAACAACGAAGTATGTTTACTTGATAAAAAGATTCGGACTTAACCAAACACAATAAGATTCACTTATCAAGTAAACATGAATTAATGTTTGTGTGATTTACTTTAATTATAATAAAACAATTATAATGCGGAAAATAAAAGTAAATGACACGGCAAGATTTTGTTAACGAGGAAAACCGCAAATGCAGAAAAACCCGGGACCTAGTCCAGAACTGAATACTCTCAGGATTAAGCCGCTACACAAAATTACACCAACTTTGTATAGTTGAGACCAAGCAATTAAACCTATAGTCCACCTAGTTCCGTTTGTATTCCCACGCCTCCAACTTATAAATAAATCATGTACTTGGATCAATTCCTTTGGTTCGTATTCCAAAAAGTAAAGGAACAACAAATCTGTTTGGTATCTCGGTGGTTTTCCTCTTGCTTCTTCAATGAAACTTCTTACAGGAGGCTGAAGGTTGTATTTCCTGTTGGTGGGATGTATGCTTCTACAAATATCATAAAGATTTTCATTCCTGGCAGGCCTGGTTCTTTCTAGCAGGGCAGGTGCCGTTGTATTCGAGTGCTTAACATCTTCACAAAGTTCAGAGGATGTTTGAAATTGCAGATTCTTCAGCATAGCACGATAGATGGGTACCATCCTATTAATGCATAATTCCACTAATCTTTGTTCAATCATATTTGGATCGTGACAATCCAGTGCCTGGATTTTGAACCTCTTGATATAATCATTTGGATGCTCATTGTTTCGTTGGAACATTCTCCCCAAATCTGAAAAGGTGATTTGCTCGGATATGAAGAAATACTTCTTGTAGAAAGCGGTTACCATATCACACCAGTTGGATACGCTGTTTGGGGCAATGTTTTTGTACCAGGTGTACACTCCAAGGTAGTTAATATCGCGTATCGGTATCGTATCGGTCGGGTCCTATACACTTATACAAGTCATAATATCTGTTTTTACAGGCGATACATCATTTAATATAGAAATTCAAATAATTATAAAAACATAGTAAAAAAATAATAAGAATCATACACATAAATACAAGGTGGTTTATTAGCCAACGTTGTGATTGTTGTCCCATTATGCCGTTATAACTTTTTTATTATTCTTCATATTTATTTTTTATATTTCTCTGTCTTGCAATCGAAATACGGTTTCCATCTTATATCTTACCACATAGTCATTGATTTTATATTACAAATATATAGGGCTTTTTACCTTCTCCAATTGACATTATACTTGTCTGCAAAGACTAGATGCATGTTGATGAAAAATTTATTCACGAAACAGATATTATCGGTGTACAAGTAAAACCGGTATATCGGTCTATACCGGCATGTACAACCGATAATATCATTTTGTATTAGTAACGCCGATATTTTTGATATCATATAGGTATATTCCGATATCCGATAAAAGCCTGTAATATCGTCCTGTACAACCGATATTAACTACCTTGGTACGCTCTCCCAGTAAGTGACTTTGAGAACTCTTTCAGGCGGAGGACATGATTGTATTCGTGCTCTCCTAGTGACTCCATAAAACGAGAGATGTGTTCTCGAGCATTACCAATTCCGTCATAAAAGGAAAATTGAGGAAAAGAGTATCCTCTCGGAAGAGGAACTCTTTGCAAATCAGGAGGATAAGGAGGCTGATGCTAGTGCACGTCTACCGTATTTTCCTTGCCTCGATGTTCGAGAAGTCGTTCTAGATCCTCACGCGTGATGAAATTGGACGACTGGTTCCTTTCCCTTGAGCGCTCAGGAGCAGCACAAATCTCTTCATCTATGAGTGCACGCCCTATTGAAGTGCTTGCGCCAAAAGTGTTGAAAGTACTCCTCATTGGTTCTATGGGCTGACACGGATCTTGTGGTAGTCGCTCCATTAGCGTCTAGAAGAAAGTGAGTACCTCTTTCTGAGTTGTAGCCATGTCCGTATGATCCTTAGCGAGAACTTCTCATCTTTCCATCAAATCAACAATGGTGATAGGGGGTTAGCCTCCTCTGACTCCTCCGGTCTTTCATCCTGATGGGGAAGTGGCAGTAGCTCTAGTAACGACCGGGGGCGTTACGCTCGAAGAAATATTGATGGCGACAGCGGCTCTGGCTCAGGTGATTGGAGGTGTCACGCCTAAGGGAGTGTCTTCTGCGCCGCCGGTGTTGGTAGTTGAGGATGTAGTACCGCGAGATGCGTTGATCGTACTGGTAGGCGGTACATTGGTGTCACCGGAAGGAATGTGGACACCAGGGGTGTTGTCAGCGCCAGTAACTCAGGATTTGTCGTTGATCCAGACCTAAGATCCACCATCTTGAATTTTGAGAAAATTCAAATGAAATCGAAAATTGATCTTACAACCGAGAGATCAATCTCCCATTGTGGTCACCAATTGTTTGAGGGAAAAAATTTAATTCTGTCGTTTTTGGTAAATTTGGGTGTGTTAATGAGAAACGAATTCAAACCTTAAACAAATGTACTGCACAAGAGTACTTTTGAGTTCAAGAGATCAATTTGTAAGACTCTTTCCTAAACCAAGAAATGGTCGTTCCAGATTTAATTCGGTCACAAGGTGAAGGAGAAGGGTTGATCTTAGGGAGATAAGCAGAGAAGGTGTTTGAGATCAGGGTGTTGAATTATGAAGGTATGGATGTTTTATGACTTGTATCAGAAAAATGGTTTCTGGCTACTTGTGTTGATAACACTTGTGTCTTGTTGTCGAAATAGGTTGAAAACCTATTTATACAAGTCATTTGACCGCAACCTTGATCTCGTAGGAAGTGGAGAAGATTAAGTAGTGGAGTAGTGGGGTTGTGTAAGAGGTGGTGATCATCACGTGGTCACGCCTTCACCCACTACTCTCATCGTTGTTAACCGTTCGTCATTTCCTGACACGTTCTTGTAATGGGCGCGTTGCATGCCGCACGCTGTAAACCTCCAGACCAATACCCCAGTAACTATCCCCCAGTTTGTGACACGTTTGATGTCTCGAGTAAGTGGGTCAAGTCGTGGGACTTGCTACAAAGAATAAAGTATGACGCTATTAGGTTAAACAACTAAGTTGTTTATGAGGCCGATATTCATAAAATATCGTATGTATTCAATGCATGTGAAGCATCTCTTTTAAGCAAGCAGCTCAAAATAATCAATGTGCATGAAGCATCGTTGTTTTAGAGCTTGATTGAATAAGTCACAGATTTGAGCGTCTTAAAACAGCAGCATGTCCGACCACCTTTGGGTGACTGTTTGAGGGCCGCATGGATGAGACACCATTTGGTCGATCGATCCCTGTGAGAGAGAGGTGGCCAATGATCATTGAGGTATCTCATTTATCGCCTAATATTTGATCCAACCGTCCGACCAAGCTAGCAAAGTTGGACGGACGAGATGGTTTGCGGCAGATGTTTTCCGTCTTTGATATAATTTAGGGTTTAGGGGTCATGCATCCATCCCTATTTTGGCTAGTCGAATCAAATCACTGGGCGTTGATTCAAACGGGCCGATTGGGCATGTGTGAAGATGAGACACTAATGAGTGTATTGACATCTCTTGGGTCATCTAAAATCATATCTAAGCCACTCAAATCGGATGGCAAAGATGAGTGGTCACGATCAATTTGTGACAGAAGTGTGTTGCCGCTATGCGTTTTTAGGGTTTTCGAACAGCGCATTCACCCTACTTTGGGCCGGCGATTTGACACACTTTTGTCTTGATATGAGCAAGTCGATCGACCACGTGTGGAGTTGGTTCGATGGTGAACGCGTTGGCATCTCCTTGATCGTTTGAAATGCAATCTAAGCCGTCCAACTAGGATGGCGAAGTCGGAAGGACACGATTGATTTGCGGCAGTTGTATAACGCCGCTTATTGAATTTATGGTTTTAAAGGCTGCGCGATCACACTTCTTTGGGCGTGTGATTCAACGCTTTTCTGGTTTGCAGTGGGCAGGTCGATCGACCAAGAATGTAGTTAGGTCGTTGGTGATCAAACTAGTACCTTTTTGATCATTCAAGGTAAGATCTAAGCCGTCCAACTAGGCTGGAAAAGTTGGACGGATGTGATGCATTTGAGACCGCTTTGGTCGGTCTTAGCTCGTTTGAGCTCTTCTTAAACAGCGCGATCACCCATGTTAGGGTTGATCGTTCGAAGCACTATGGATGTATTAGATGAAAACCGTTCGTCTAGGGAGTTAATGGGCCCGCCGGTGGTCACAGTGATGATTGCCTGATTCCGTTAGGAGCAGTCTAGGCCAATAGAATCGCGCGTCCAAATCTTGCAGCTGTGATTATTTTTGAGACTGATATTAACAGTCTAGATTTTCTTTAAGGAATTTAAGCGTGTTCGATCGAGCTATATTAAAAGCGCGTCGATACAAAATTCTCTTTGGTCAGAGAGTGATGCAGCCCGTGTGAGTACTTCCATGCAGATCTCAATACTGGCACTTCGGGAGATTCATGCTAATCTGCTGAGAGTGAACACTTAATCGTCATGTCATGTCAATAATGAGATTTCGGCCGGGAACATAGCATATACAAATACTAGGCAAAAATAGAATTCACATAATATTTGGGATATTGTTAATACGCGCACCTTTCGGAGTGAATTATATATATATATTAAATTTATCAATGAGCGAGGAGGGATTTTTGCACTCGTCACTCCTCAAATGGCTTTACCCCTTGCAGGGTGACAACGCATTAAATACTGGTTTTACAATTATAGCCTTGAACTAAAAACCACAATCAATATTAAGTCCCCTGCTTAGCACGTAATAGTTACACTATTGCGGGTTAAGAACTAAATAGTGACGAATAAAGGTAAAACTTATGAGACGAAGTTATATGTTACCAGGAGAGATGGGTCGTCCTGTCCTTGGAACATGTCACGTTCAAGAGGCGTCCAGGTAAGCGTTCCCATAGCATGATGTCGGTTGGCCTCAGGTAGATTAGGCATACTATTGGTTGGGATCTCAAACTGCATTCCAAGTCCCTTGTACATCTGAGTATTGTTCGAGAGCGTGTCCAAGCTTTCATAGCTTCGGTTAGCATGGAGGAAAAGTGGAGGCGCGATGAAGCATATCAGCTAACAAGTGTTAGGGCTGAAAGGTTTGCTGCCCGGCTAAAGTGAAGGGGGGTAGAGCATAACATGAACTTCTGGATAAACATGAATACCTTATTCATGACGATGTCATGATCCTCGACTCTGATGTGGACAATCCCTGCCACGAGGAATATCCTTAAAAGTCTGCTGAAGCAATTGAAGCAGCTCCCAAGGAGAACGTTGATACAGATTCCGAGAAGGGTGTTGAAGCGGCTCGAGAGGATGTTGAAGAAGCTCTTGGAGAGGAACCTAGTGAATGCGCCATTGGCCCTGGAGTTGACGACACTTATTTGATGTTTAGTAGTCTGCGGTTAGAGCCAGGGCTTGATCGAATAATAATCCTTCATTCATGCTGCTTTTATGATTTTATGTTTCCAGTTGGATGAATGAATGAAATCTCTCGACTACGAAATCCAAATTCTTATAAAGATCTCGCAACGTCTTGAAACTTTAGACGTAGCTCTCATAGGCAAGGTTAGAGTAGAGCATGTGTACATGATTCTGCAATCGGAGATCTCTCATTCTTTTCTTTGATATTCCCATTGTAGACTACACGCTTCTTGAAGACTTGTGGCGTGCCAGCTAGGTATGTAAAAGAATAGACGTTGTGCCGCAAATCTTTAAGGACTTCCTTCAAGCGACATCATTTGAACCGTCTTCTGAATCTTGGATGGTTGTATGGAATGGGATGCGATGAGAAGTCCCCAATTACACTTCAGATTCAATGGCGTGGCTGGATATGTGAAAATATCTTCGATTTGTACTTTTGGAGCCTTTGACGCACATGTACGTCTTCATGCTGAGAAATTTCTGCGGCTCGTAAAGCTTCAACAATAATGATGCTGATATCAAACATAAACCGGTTGAGGGACATGAAGGCATCATGTGCTGCCAGTCCTCAGGTGTAATTATCCCGAGCTTATTTTTTCTTGAAATACGTAATTCCACTGCATTTTCCGGTAAGGTGGTTGACGAAGTGATGAAGGCGGAAATCTTTTGGATTAGTCATTTGTTGACCAATTGGGGGAGTCGCTCTTGATAGATCTGAATTTTATCCAAACTTTTGGAAACTTATGCACCCCTTCCATAGGAAATTAGAAATCTAGAAACAATGATTCTGATTTTTTCGGTGATATGGAAGACGTGATGCAGTTGGTCTGTGTGGCTTGCTGATGCGTTGAAGCGGCTTCTTCTGGAGAGAATGTTGAAGCGTCTTCTCCTTCAGTTTGATTTTCCGTTGAAAATTACATGCTTCTTGATTAACCGTCTCTCTTGTGTTGAAGAATTCCTTGACTGACGGTGAAGGAATTTCATGCTGAGTCTCAGTCCCCAAGCGTGAGTTACGTGGCTCTATCTTGTATGGTCGGTGGGTTTACCATAATAAAGATATCACCATCTCGCCTCCATACTGGTGACTCTATTACTTCTCCATGGGAAAGAAAAATATGCATAAGTTCGGATTACCTTTGTCCGTAGTGGTTGTTGCTATGGTGAAGCTCTGGCAAGCAACAACGATTCTTGGCAGCAGCTATGATCAGAAGAGACTGGCAGGGAGAGGCATGGTATCTACTTGTACGAACTTGGAAGTCTTCATATAATGGTAAAGATCGTCTCGTTATTAGAGGAAGAAGGAACCGATAGCTTCCTTGATATTTCCTCATGGAATGGAGAAGAGGGAGACAGTCCCCTGCCCACGAGTATCTATTGAGCTTTCAACTTGATAGATGTTGTCACGCTGGGTCTCTGAAGAAATAATTTGAGAGAGAGTTGGAGTTGAACCCAATGTTGATAAGGATCGTACGAGTTGCTGATCATGAGGCCGTCTACGTTGCGTTTCATAGACGTCCATGCATATCGCTGGTTTTTTGACAATACGTCTTCTCTCTTAAGTATGTCCTCATCTTTGGACATCCTCGAATCATAATGATAGAGCGCTCGCGTTTCTCTAAATTCAACATCTTTGAGATGGATAGTTCTGAGCAGTCCCCAGCTACACTCCTTTGTCTTTATCATCTTTGGATCGTGACTTTGAGGAGTAGGGAAGTTCCCTCATGCGAATGACTTAAATAACATGTTTTGCAAATATGATGAATCTCTTGACATGGAGAGTCTATATGTACCTCTTAAGTCTCAGGTGCGACCTCCTTCGGTAATGCAACTACTCCTTCTAAGGGAGACGAAATTATGAAAGCGTCTCTCACTGATGTTGATGCCGACAATCCAGATATGGTATGTCTTGGTCGTTGTTTTATAATTGTGACAGTCGTGCATGTGGTGCTGGAATTAGGTTTGGCGGTTTTGGATGCGCAAGATGTTGTATCTCGGTGGTTTTCCTCTTGCTGCTTCAATGAAACTGCTTACAGGAGGCTGAAGGTTGTATTTCATGTTGGTGGTATGTATGCTTCTACAAATATCATGAAGCTCTTCATTCCTGGAAGGCCTGGTTCTTTATAGCAGGGCAGGTGCCGTTGTATCCGAGCGCTTAACATCTTCACAAAGTTCAGGGGATGTCTGAAATTGCAGATTCTTCAGCATAGCACGATATATAGGTACCATCCTATTAATGCATAATTCCACCAATCGTTGTTCAACCATATTTGGATTGTGACAATCCAGTGCGTGGATTTTGAACCTATTGACATAATCATTTGGATGCTCATCGTTTCGTTTGAACATTCTCCCCAAATCTGAAAAGGTGATTTGCTCGGATACGAAAAAATACTTCTTGTAGAAAGCGGTTACCATCTCACACCAGTTGGATACGCTGTTTGGTGCAATGTTGTTGTACCAGGTGTACGCTCTCCCAGTAAGTGACTTTGAGAACTCTTTCAGGCGAAAAAAAATCAAACTCTAGGGTTTCACGAGAGTAAGCTCCGTTTTTTTCTCCCTCCCTTTTCTCTTTTGCGTTCTTTAGGTTTTCTTTTGATTTTGCGCTCTAATGGCGCAAAATCAAGATAATAATCCGCTTGTTTTAAGCAATCATCAAGATAATCAACCTAAAAGGATATGAAATCAATCTCGAACAAAAAATATCTATATCCCAAGGACTAACGCTGCAAACCCTAATGCTATGAACCCTAATTCGACCGAGTTTGGGAAGCAGCACGAAGATGGCAATCCTAACGCGTTTAGGAATCTGCATGAAGATGGCAATCAAGGCGTGCATAAGGAAGGCTCTTATGCGGCTATATTAAAGAAGAGAACACATGTTTTGTCAAGGATTGATGCTGAAACGCTCTCTCATCCTCCAATTCGTTCCACAACAAACAATGATGTTTTGATTAAATTCCACGAGAGACTCACGCAAGGATTAAGGCTGTGTGGAGATTTATTTTTGTTGGGCCTTTGATATTTTTCAAAACCCTAAAATTTGAAGATGTTAAAAAAGATTTATTGAATCAATGGAAGCTATCAGGTTCGGTTCAATTTATTCCATGGAAAAAGGGATATTTTGTTATTAAGCTAGACAATGAAGATGATCGAAAACGTGTAAACTATGATGGTCCGTGGAAGATTAAATCTGAAACAGGGTTCCAACAGCTTAAAATTCATCCATGGACGCCTATGTTTGATCCTGAGAAGGATAAAATTACCAGAGCTGCAGTTTGGGTTCGTTTCACGGCTTTGCCAATGGAGTTTTGGGATGAAGAGACGATTTTTCGAATGGAAAGAGGGCTTGGTAAGCCGGTTTCTGTTGATCCGCGTACATTGCTCCATGAATATGGTTACTTTGCTGCTGCTTTGATTGACATAGATTTCTCTCAACCTTTAGAAAGGATTTTGATTGATGGTGAAGAGAATGAAGAAATCTTTGTTCAAGATTATGAAATTTTATACAGGCCAAGTTTTTGTGATTATTGCAAATCTATTGGTCATAAAAAATCTGATTGTAGAACAAAAAAGTTTGATGATTTGAAGGACAAGGCTGATGAAGAAACTGATCCTGAGATCGAAAAAACAATTGAAGCTGATACGGATGATCTTAAGAATTTCTGGCAAAAAGAACGAATTCCTAAAGGTAAGAAGAACGTGCCAGAAGATCCTCCAATCTTGGAAAAAGATCAAAATAACAATCCTGGAGATGATCCCAAAACTATGAAGAATTCAATTCTTGAGATGGCTACTGGAAAACACACAATTTCCCCCGAGCATAGTGCTAGTTCTGGTGGAAAACTGGGTGAAGATGGTACTGAATCAGAGATGCATAATGATGGTTCAACATCGTCAGTGCCGCACAATGATGGTACATCATTATCTTGGGTTCGCAATGAAAGTGTTGTCCAATCTGTGCAGCACAATGATGGTGTTGTTCATTCCATACAACGCAGAGATGATGTCAACGATGGTGGTGGGGCTCATCCTGGGATGCACAATGATGATGCAGAATCTGTTTTACGCAATGATGATGCTGAATCAGTTTTGCGCAGTGATGGCGCAGAAGTTGCGGAAACTGTGCATGATAATTTGTGCAAGGAGGATGATACCAATCTGAAGATGCAAGAGATGGAAGCTTATAAGACTTATGAGGCCATGAAAGAGACGACCCGACAACGTGAGGTTGATGCTGAAGTCGCTAGAATTCAACAAGAGATTGCTAAGACAAGGCTAGAGAATTTGAGGAAGAAGGTTTTGCAACATTCCCCAGTTACTAGTCCGACTCCTATGGATGATCATGACGAAGCTAGTTTTAGTGAAGCCACTAAAACTTCAAGAAGATATACTCCGGCTAAATCTTTAGAGAACTTAACGCTTTCTAATAGATTTGAAACTGGGACCGAAGAAATTGATAAGGTAGTTATTGAAACTGATGACGAAGTTGCAGATGCGGTGGACACGGTAGTAACAAATACTTCCAAGGTAGTTGAAGAGGATGCAAGAAATTTGGAGTTACTTGCTAACAAAGATCTGAATGAGCGTGAGAAGAAGGAATTGGTTGACAAAAAGAAAAAACCAAAAGTTACTAAAAAGAAGACTATTACTGTGGCAAATGTTAGTCGAGTTCAAACACGAGGTGGTAAATCTTTCAGACAGGGTTCGACAAGCCCTTCGAAGAACGGAGTTAATTAATGCATGTCTTTTATTGGAATGCTCAAGGCTTGGCTAAAGATGGTGCAAGGGCCAAGTTGAGTGAGCTTTATCGCTTGCACAACCCTGATGTAATTTGTATTGCGGAGCCGCAGGTTCGTTGCACTACATGTTTTGTTAGGAATTTAAATTTGCTTGATTTTTGTGAAGATGTTATCACTAATGAGGTGAATGGTCAGAGAGGTAACATTTGGGTCTTTTGGAGGAATTATCTGGCAAGGCCGAATGTTCTATCTTCTTCAAAACAGGCTATCACTTTGGATTTTTCTGGTAATTATATCACGGCTGTGCATGCTTCTTCTGATGCGGTGGCAAGGATATATCTTTGGCGTCAACTGGGATTGGGATTTATTTCTATTCCGTGGTTGGTGTTGGGTGATTTTAATTGTGTTTTGCATTTAGATGAAAATAAGGGTGGAAGGACGATCAAAGAAATATTTATGAATGAATTTCGAAGTTGGATCTTTGACAATGGTTTGGTGGAAGCAGATGCTATTGGGAAGAAATATACTTGGACTAATTGTCGGAGTGGCATTCATAGAATCGTTTCTAAAAATGATAGGGTTGTTATTAACGATGCTTGGCATGATAAGTATGCTAATTGGAGGTGCAAAGCTATGCCAAGAATTTTCTCTGATCACTCCCCTCTTTTTGGTTTTGCTTTTGATAGTCCAAGGCCAAATAGGGCTCCTTTTAGAACTCAGAAAATGTGGCTTTCTCACCCATCTTTTTTGGATTTTGTAAAGGAAAATTGGAGTGCAAGGCTGGATGGTGCGCCTCCTTTTGTTTTCACGTCTAAGTTGAAGAGACTGAAGGATGCATTGAAGATTTGGAATAGAACTGTGTTTGGGGATGTTCAGTTTCGCTTAAAACAAGCGGAATTGAATCTTGATAAGGAGAATGATATTCTGGATCAAAATGTTAGGTGTGAGCTGCAATTTTTGAAGGTTGCCGGTGCTAGGAAAGTTGTTGATGAGGTGCAGACTGAATTGGCAGTTATGCTTAAGCAAAAATCGAGAACTAGTTGGTTGGAAGATGGTGATCAAAATACTCGGTTTTTCCACAACATCATTCGTATGAGGAGAAGCCAAAACACAATCTCTGAATTGAAGATTTCTACTAACTCTACTTTGTTTTTGCAGGATGAAATAAAAGATTACATTGTTGATCACTACCGTGCAAAATTCAATGGTGGAGATGTGCATATTGATCCAAAGTTGTTTGATTATGAGCATGAAAGCATCTCAGCTGTTGAAAGTGCTTTTATGGATGCTATTCCGTCTTTGGATGAAGTTAAGGAAGCTGTTTTTGATCTGGGCGCTGATTCTGCTCCTGGCCCTGATGGTTTTACAGGTTCTTTCTTTAGAGTTTGTTGGAACATTATTTCTAGAGATCTTTTTAATGCTATTGCAAACTGTTGGGCGATGCGGAAAATTCCTAACGGCATTAACTCTAGTTTTATTGTTCTAATCCCCAAAAATAATAAATCTGATGCTATTAAGGACTATAGGCCAATTGGTTTAAGCAACTTCTTCTTCAAAATCATTACAAAGATTATGGCTACCAGACTTGGTACAATGCTGAATAAATTGATCTCTGAGGAGCAAGTGGCGTTTATGAAGGGAAGAAACATTCATGAAAACATATCTTTGGCGTTGGAACTGATCAATGAGATTAGTGTAGAAAGGAAGCATGGTAATGTTGGCCTCAAACTGGATATAGCCCAAGATTTTGACACGGTTAGTTGGGAATTTGTTGTTGAGGTTTTTCGTCAATATGGTTTTTCTGATGCATGGTGTTCGTGGCTGCTTAATATTCTTAACTCTTCTCGGATTTCTATTATGATTAATGGTAGTCCTGAAGGTTTTTTCAGTATCACTAGAGGTATGCGTCAAGGTGATCCTCTTTCACCTTTGATTTTTGTTCTTATTGAAGATGTCTTGAGCCGCAATCTCTCTAAGTTGTTTGCAGCGAAAAGTATGCACCATATGGTGAGCAAGAAAGGTATGGCGCCAACTCACTTACTCTTTGCGGATGATATTCTTATTTTCTGTAAAGGTAATCTTCACAGTTTGCAGCATTTGAAGGAGATGCTTGGTATGTATCAACTTGCTTCTGGTCAATACGTTAGTTATGCCAAAAGCAAATTCTATTATGGTGGCGACAGACATTCTCGTGCTGTTGCTATTGTAAATTTTATGGGCATGGAAAGGGCGTTATTCCCAGATAAATATTTGGGAATCCAATTAAAACCTGGTATTGTGCGTCATATTCATGTTCCACAAGTAATGGAGAAGATTATGGATAAACTGGCAGGTTGGAAGGGTAAGCTCTTGTCTTTTCAGGCTCGGCTAGTTTTGATTAAATCAGTGATTTCTAGTTATTTGCTTCATTCCATGGCTGTGTATAAATGTCCATGCACGGCTATCAAATCAGTTGAGAGGGCCATTCGAAATTTCTTGTGGTCTGGAGATGCTGAGAAGCGTAAATACTTTACGGTTCTTTATGATGATTTATGCCGTTCTAGGCGTGAAGGTGGGCTTGCACTTAAGAAATTGATTGATGTTAATAGGGCCATGCTTATGAAGTTGTGGGTTTCGATTCGTGACTCTGATAAGACTTGGGCCAGATTCTTGAAGGCGAAGTATTTCAAGATAAATGGCAACTTGATCGATTATAAGTTGGGTTCTTCGGTTTTTCCAGGAATCAGATTGGTGCAGAATTTTGTGCAAAGGCATACGCGCTCAATTATAGGTAATGGTGCTAATACTTCCTTATTTTTTGATAATTGGTGTGCTGATTTTTCAATTGCGCAAAGACTTGGCATCACTAAAAAGGGTCCTAATGATTTTAGGGCCAAAGTTAGTGATATTATTGTTGATGGATCTTGGGCTATTCCTCCAAAGACTAAGGAATTGATGTTACGATGCAATATTGATGTTGATATTTTGCCTCTTATTGGTGGGGGTGAGGATTACAAAATTTGGGACTTGGACAGCAAGGGTGTGTTCTCTGTCAAGTCGGCTAAGGCTGCCATCAGGGCACCTGTAGAAATTTCTCCATCTGCAGCTCTATTCTCGAAAGTGTTGTGCACCCTAATTTAAGTGTTCAATACTGGAAGTTATTTAATAAGCAATGTTGCGCTACTGATGATAATATCACGAAGAAGACAGGTAAGGAGATGCCTTCTATGTGCCGTTTGTGCAGGGAGGATTGCGAAGATGTCAGTCATATTACTTGGCATTGCAAAATTTCTAAGAAGATTTGGAATTGGGTAGCTGATATTTTTAATCTGAAACCGAACGAAGATCTTGTGGCTTCTTACAAGGTTGCAAAAGGGCGGAGTAGGATGATAAAGGATTTGTGGCTTGTTGCAAATCTTGCAATAGTTACGGAATTATGGAAGTTGCCTAATAAGGCTTATTATGAGAACATGCGAGTTCGATGGCTTGAATTTAAGGGACGGGTTCATCAGGTAATTCGTGATAACTCAATTAGAATGAAGGGCCACATGTATAATACCTTAGATGATTTGCGAATTTTGAATTTCTTTAGAGTGAAGCATAGATCTTGCAAACACTCTGTTACAATTGAAGTTACTTGGACACCGCCTAATCCAGGTGAGCTTATGATCTGTTGTGATGGTGCTTCACTTGGCAACCCGGGCCAAGCTGGTTCTGGTATAGTTTTTCGTGATTCTAACTCGACAGTTTTGGGATTTTTGTGCGTTGGACTGGGTTGGCAGACCAACTTCTATGCTGAAGTTTGTGCGGTTATCTATGGTGCAGTTGTTTCTCAAAGATGGAATATCAAAAATCTATGTGTCAGATCGGATTCGATGAGTTGCATTTTTTCTCTCCAAAAAGGAGAGTTGCCGTGGCAGCTAATTCAGAAGTGGAGAATGGCGAAGAGTTTTTACAACAATATTAGTTATGTTCATAGCTACAGAGAGGCTAATTTTTCAGCTGATGCCTCGGCCAAACAAGCTTGTTTGTTGGCTGAGGAAAATTATGAGTTTTATGAGGGTAGGCCAGGTTTTATTCATTCTGTTGAATGGCCTGGAGAGGTTTATTTTCGTTTTAAATAGGTTTTATTGGCATGCAGCCTTTTGGCTTAGCGCTAATATAGCCTAGTCCCTATACAGTTTCGCTTTTTCTATTCTATTTTTGTTGACCGAGTAAAAAAAAAGAACTCTTTCAGGCGGAGGACATGATTTTATTCGTGCTCTCCTAGTGACTCCAGAAAACGAGAGATGTGTTCTCGAGCATTACCAGTTCCGTTATAAAGGGAAAATTGAGGATAAGAGTATCCTCTCGGAATAGGAACTCTTTGCAAATCAGGAGAATAAAGAGGCTGATGCTGGTGCAGGTATACCGAATTTTCCTTGCCTCGATGCTGGAGAAGTCGTTCTACATCCTCACGCTTGATGAAATTGGACGGCTGATTCCTTTCCCTTGAGCGCTCAGGAACAACACGAATTTCTTCATCTATGAATGCACGCCTTGTTGAAGTGCTTGCGCCAAAAGTGTTGAAAGTACTCCTCATTGGATCTATGGACTGACACGGCTCTTGTGGTAGTCGCTCCATTAGCGTCTTGAGGAAAGTGAGTACCTCTTTCTGAGTTGTAGCCATGTCCGTCTGAGCCTTAGCGAGAACTTCTCTTCTTTCCATCAAATAGACAATGGTGATAGGAGGTTTGCCTCCTCTGACTCCTCCGGTCTCTCATCCTGATGGTGAAGTGGCAGTATCTCTAGTAACGACCGGGGGTGTTACAATCGAAGAAATATTGGTGACGGCAGCGGCTCTGGCTCAGGTAATTGGAGGTGTCACGCCTAAGGGAGTGTCTTCTGTGCCGCCGATGTTGGTGGTTGAGGATGTAGTACCGCGATCAGGAATGTGGACACTAGGGGTGTTGTCAGCGCCAGTAAACATCAGGATTTGTTGCTGATCCGGACCTAAGATCCACCATCTTGAATTTTGAGAAAATTGAAATGAAATCGAAAATTGATCTTGCAACCAAGAGATTAATCTCTCACTGTGGCCGCCAATTGTTTGAGGGCAAAAACTGATTCTGCTGTTTTTTGTAAATTTGGGTGTGTTGATGAGAAACGAATTCAAACCTTAAACAAATGTACTGCACAAGAGTATTTTTGAGTTCGAGAGATCAATCTGTACGACTCTTTCCTAAACCAAGAAATGGTTGTTCCATATTCAATTCGGTCACAAGGTGAAGGAGAAGGGTTGATCTTAGGGAGGGAAGCGGAGAAGGTGTTTGATCTCAGGGTGTTGAATTATGAAGGCATGGCTGTTTTATGACTTGTATCAGAAAAATGGTTTCTGGATACTTGTGTTGATAACACTTGTGTCTTGTTGTCGAAATAGGTGGTAAACCTATTTATACAAGTCATTTGAGCGCAACCTTGATCTCGTAGAAAGTGGAGAAGATTAAGTAGTGGAGTAGTGGGGTTATGTAAGAGGTGGTGATCATCATGTGGTCACGCCTTCACTCACTTCTCTCATCGTTGTTAATCGTTCGTCCTTTCCTGACACGTTCTCGTAATGGGCGCGTTGCACGCCGCACGCTGTAAACCGCCAGACCAATATCCCAGTCAGTATCCCCCAGTTTATGACACATTTTATGTCTCGAGTAAGTTGGTCAAGTCGTGGGACTTGCTGCAAAGAATAGTGTATGGCGCTATTAGTCTAAACAACTAAGTTGTTTATGAGGCCGATATTCATAAAATATCGTATGCATTCAATGAATGTGAAGCATCGCTTTTAAGCAAGCATCTCAAAATAATCAATGTGCATGAAGTATCGTTGTTTTAGAGCTTGATTGAATAAGTCGCGGATTTGAGCGTCTTAAAATAGGAGCATGTCCGAGCACCTTTGGGTGACTATTTGAGGGCCGCATGGATGAAACGCCATTTGGTCGATCGATCCCTGTGAGAGAGAGGTGGCTAGTGATCATTGAGGTATCTCATTGATCGCCTAATATTTGATCCAACCGTCCGACCAAGCTAGCGAAGTTGGACGAACGAGATGGTTTGCGGCAGATGTTTTCCGTCGTTGATATAATTAAGGGTTTAGGGGTCATGCAGCCATCCCTATTTTGGCTAGTCGAATCAAAGCACTGGGCGTTGATTCGAATGGGACGATTGGGCATGTGTGAAGATGAGCCGCTAGTGAGTGTGTTGACATCTCCTGGGTCATCTAAAATCAGATCTAAGCCACTCAAATCGGCTGGCGAAAATGAGTGGTCACGATCAATTTGTGACAGAAGTGTGTTGCCGCAAAGCGTTTTTTAGGGTTTTCGAACAACGCGTTCACCCTACTTTGGGCCGGAGATTTGATGTGCTTTGGTCTTGCTATGAGCAAATCGATCGACCACGTGTGGAGTTGGTTCGACGATGAACGTGTTGGCATCTCCTTGATCGTTTAAAATGCAATCTAAGCCATCCAACTAGGCTGGCGAAGTTGGACAGACACTAGTACAAGAATATAGTTAAGCCGTATAACGCCGCTTATTGAATTTATGGTTTTAAAGGCTGTGTGATCACCCTTCTTTGGGCGTGTGATTCAACGCGTTTCTGGTTTGCAATGGGTAGGTCGATCGAACAAGAATATAGTTAGGTCGTTGGTGATCACACTAGTACCCTTTCGATCATTCGAGGTAATATCTAAGCCGTCCAACTAGGCTGGCAAAGTTGGACGGATGTGATGCATTTGATACCGCTTTGGTCGGTCTCAGCTCGTTTTAGCTCTTCTTAAACAGCGCGATCACCCATGTTGGGGTTGATCGTTTGAAGCACTATGGATGTATTAGATGAAAACCGTTCGGCTAGGGAGTTAATGGGCCCGCCGGTGGTCATCTTGATGATTGACTAATTCCGTTAGGAGCAGGCTAGGCCTACTGAATCGCACGTCCAAATCGTGTGGCTGTGATTATTTTTGAGACTGATATTAACAGTATATATTTTCCTTAAGGAATTTAAGCATGTTCGATCGAGCTATCTTAAAAACGCGTCGATACAAAATTCTCTTTGTTCAGATAGTGATGCATCCTGTGTGAGTACTTCCATGCAGATCTCAATACTGACACTTCGGGAGATTCATGCTACTCTTCTGATAGTGAACACTTAATCGTCATGTCATGTCAATAATGAGAATTCGGCTGGGAACATAGCATATACGAATACTAGGCAAGTCATGCATTAGTTGGTAATGCTGGCAAAAATAGAATTCACAGAATATTTGGGAATGCTAATATGCGCACCATTCTGAGTGAATTTCATATATATATATATGTATATATATATATATATATACATATTGAATTTCACAATGAGCGAGGAGGGTTTTTTGCACTCGTCACTCTTCAAATGGATTTACCCCTTGCAGGGTGACAGCGCAATAAATACTGGTTTTACAATTATAGCCTTGAAATAAAAACTACCATCAACAGTTATCAAGGAAACAATTGTTCAAAACAATTTTTCCACTTTAGTTTAGCAAACCAAAAATCAACTAAGCACCTTAGTTCCTTTGCTAAACCGATTGTACAAAAACAGTCTCATCAGGTTCTAATTATCCATAAACTTAGACCTTTCAATTTTAAACAAGACAAGTATTAGGTTAGTTAACTAGCATTTCTTGTTAAGGCATTCGATTAGACTTCAATAACCGAAACCTTACTTCGATAAGTCTAACTAAGATCAGAATTAACTTAGTTTATCTTATCCGGAATCGAATTGGACTAAATAACTCATCACATAAACCTTTTATTTCGCTAAGCCATAAATAATTCATACAAACCAAATAAATCAACTTGCATAATTATTCACCTCAACCGGAAGCAATTGAAACAACATAGACATTAAAGCACCACAATTGCACCGAAATTTTGTAAGCCTAAACAATTGATACCACACAATAAAGCAAGACAACAATAGTGTTTATTAACCAGAACCAATTGAATCACACAAACATCCATACACAAATAATGGAATAAACATCAATTGTACCGAAATTTTTCTTAAGCAAAAGCAATAAATATATATGAAATAAATTCAGGCTTTTCTTAAACAGGAAAACAATCAATTAACAACATTGTTACCTCAAATTTCGCATCCACTTATCCAATAAGTTTGCATCTTCGTCCAGGGAGAATTGATATGGGAATATCATCATGTTGTCATCCTTATGCAAAAAAAAAAAAAGAATAACAACAACAACCAACCTTTACCAGAGAAAGGTTGAAAATCGGTTTTAACAATTGCAAGCAAAAGTTGAAAACCTTCGAAACACATATGCTTTTATGCTAAACCAAAACCGATTCAACATATTGTGACTTTTTCACATATTGTTTCTATCAGAACCCCTCATGATTCTTTGATAAAGCCTACCAACATGGGCTAGAACTTAATCCTGCTAAATTAAAAAGTCACCCAAACCACAAGGGCTCATAACATATGAGATCGAATATTAAGGTAGTAAAACCGAAATGAAACATCGCATGAACATACATAGCAATAATATAAAAACATTCATGCATAGGCTATGTAAACCGAAAACTATCACAAGAAAATTATAAATCAAATAATTTTATTCATAATAATTTTATTCATAAT
Organism: Papaver somniferum; assembly: GCF_003573695.1. Taxonomy (NCBI): domain Eukaryota; kingdom Viridiplantae; phylum Streptophyta; class Magnoliopsida; order Ranunculales; family Papaveraceae; genus Papaver; species Papaver somniferum. The sequence continues at coordinate 56,524,033 of NC_039363.1, read as the reverse complement.
AGACCAATACAATCATTGAAAAAAATCAAAAATTGATGTCTATTTTACTGCAACTCGGTCCTTCATGTCAGTGCTAAATGAAGGCGGATTACCACTCTTTAGTTTTTGAATTTATTTAAGTAGAAAACCCTGTTGCTTGACCAGAACCTCTTGCAGATGAGAAATTTTCGTGAAGGATTCTGCAAGAACATGTAATTCTGTCTTTGATTGAACACAAAAGTGTGTCAATGCTTCAATATACTGATCTTTATTCAGAGTATTCTCTCTTTCCTTCTTGCTAAGCCAATCTCCCCTTCTGATTTTACTCTTAATGTCAAGAGACGATCTAGGATTATTCTTCAGATGATCTTTTTGATCTTGCTTATTCTCCAGAGAAACCATTTTATCCAGACCCATAGTTCGGACAAGGAATGACCAAAGTAGGAGAAAGATCTTTTTATAATTTTCATATTACCGAAAATATAATATTCCTAAAAATACGAATATATCAAATATCTTCAAATAATAGATATTATTTCTATAATCTACACAAAAGTGCCTTGATTTTTCTTCTTCCTCACTCAAAGATTTGGCACACGTGGTAAGGAAAGAATTCTTATACCTATCAGGTGGCATTAGTATGAGATCTTCTCTCATTATGGAATTTTGAACAACCATAGTGTTCTTGATCTAGTATAGTATAAAAAGATCTCCCTTTGTTACCTCGAACTAACGAAGTATTTGGGATTGATTGGAATTGCATACACAACTTTTAGCAATTCTGTTTTTGAGACAGTTTTTGCATCTTGTCTTATTTTTCCTTTTGCCATTAGGTGATTTAATAACATTGGAAGACATGTCCATTTTTATAATGGTTAAATCACTAATGGAGGAGGAAGGAATAAGATTAACAACTAATGCAATATTAGATGCTTCCTCTTCTTCAGAATCATAAGAATCAGAGGACTCATCTAGAGTTACAGCTACAACATTGCTTCCAGTGTATTCCTTAAGATTGGGAAAGTCTTCAGCAATATGACCAAACCCTTTACACTTGAAGCATTGTGGCTGATAATCATTATCTTCTTCATGATCCTTTTTGACAAGAACTCGATTATGTGGACGAGAAGATCGATGAGTATCCTTAATGAATCTCTTATTTCTTTTCTTTAAGAGATCTCGAAACTGTCTAGTAATCAATGATAATGATTGTTCAATATCATCATCAGAATTTTTGGTAATCTGTTCAACTGAATCATCCGTCTGCCTATTCCTCTCCATTGGAGCTTTTGGAATTCTTGCAGCTTTAAAAGCAATTCCTTTACCTTGAATAAACTGTAGTTCATGATCAAATATCTTTAACTTACCAACGAGTGTGCTTCGTGAGAGAGTTGAAAGATCGTTTGCTTCTATGATTGCATGCTTCTTAGAATCGTATCTAGATGGCAACGATCTGAGAATCTTGCATACTATATCCTTTTCAGAAATAGTCTTTCCTAAAGAGAAAGAGGCATTTATTATCTCAGAGAGCTTAACATGAAACTCTTTAAAAGTGTCATTGTCATCTATTCGAAGGTTTTCCCAATCGAAAGTGAGAGTTTGAAGTCTAGCTTCTTTCTCTGATGAATTTATTTCTAATAAGATCTGAAGATTATCCCAAGCTTCTTTCGAAGTTTGAGATGTTGATACATGATGTTGCATATTACGGCTTAGAATGTATTATAGCATTCAAACCATCTGAATTCTGCTTTGCAAGCGCCTTTTCTTCGTTCAAAATCTACTAAGCGTTAAACTCATTTTCCAAATTTTCTATCTTTGGACGATTATAACCATCAACGACTAATAGCCATGTATTAAACTCTCATGATTGAAGAAAATATATCATAGCATATTTCCACCATAGATAGTTTGTTCCATCAAATCTTGGCGGTACGTTAATTGAAGTCGATTCATGTGAACTCGAGTTCATTCTTATAGGTTGGATCGCACCAAACACAGATTGTTAGATCTTTTCCTGTTTGCCTGCTCTAATACCAATTGAAAATACGAGGGTACCCAAATATACCTCAATCTAAAACTTTTCCTACCTATAATTCCTTTCTTCGAAAGTGATTGTCTATGAACTGAGTCGAGACAATACAACTAATCGGTTCATATTTCGTGTGATCGTCTATGGATACGAGATCGAGACAATTACAACAACGAAGTATGTTTACTTGATAAAAAGATTCGGACTTAACCAACCACAATAGGATTCACTGATCAAGGAAATAGGAATTAACGTTTGTGTGATTTACTTTAATTATAATAAACCAATTATAATGCGGAAAATAAAAGTAAATGACACAACAAGATTTTGTTAACGAGGTAAACCGAAAATGCAGAAAAACCCCGGGACCTAGTCCAAAATTGAATTTTCTCAGGATTAAGCCGCTATAAAAGTCACGTACTTGGATCAATTCCTTTGGTTCGTATTCCAAACAGTAAAGGAACAACAAATCTGTTTGGTATCAACTCTCTTCAACCAAGTGATATGAGTCGGACAAAGGCTCTTCCGTTTATCTTAACATAAACTCATTCTTCAGGTCCTTAGATCTATCTTATGTTCAATTACCAAAATAATCGTTAAGATTTTGCGATCAACACTCTTAATCCAAAGAATTGTGTTGATGCCGATCTACTCAATTAATCAATCCTATTCTATCACAAGGATAAACCGATTATTAATTGGATCCTCTTTTTACCGAAACAAGTATTGTGCATACCAAAGATTATGAACTCACAAATCAGAAATCTTCAATATCTTCTTCGTCTTCAAATCTTCTTACATCTTCAATAAACACCTACACACAATATCTTGTGATCAATCACGCACAGAACGAAGTCTGTTAACAATGGATTATCACAAGATCGTCTTTAGAACTAACAACAGTCTAAAGATCCCTGTCGAAACTCTGAACTAGTTTGAGTGAATCTTATATCAGAAGAGAAGATTCTCAAGCATAAACAAACTAGGTGCAATCAAAGTTCAACCACCGTTAGTCAATCAAATCAATGAAAAAAAAAGATAAACCACAATTATCTAGTTTCCCACCAACGGTACTGACTAGACCTTCTCAATCCCAAAGAAGACTTTAAACTGAGCGGCCGTAAGAGATTTCGCCTAATTAGGTTACTCTCCTCTCCGAATAGGCGGCTTCACCAGTAGCAGCACAACAAGAGGTAGTTTGCTGTTACGAAGGATTAGTTTGCTAGAAATGCAAACTTCAGTATTTATAGACTATGAAGTTTGGACACCAAGGAATTTCCAAAACCGAAAATATTCTCAAGATATTCAATAAAGCACAAATTCGGTTTCCATAATTCCTGGAAATGCTCTGTCCAAAAATAATGATCGAAATATCTCGGAAAATCTCTAATTAGTAAATGCACATAACTAATTCTTATTTCCCTACAAAATGAAATTAATAAAATTAATTAAAATATTTTTAACTTATTTATGTTTCGATCCTGGGATTCTCTTCCCTTAGCTATTAAGGAATAACTTTGATCAATTAAATAATAAACATTCACAACACGTGTTCAAAGTATGTCGACATCCTAACTTTGTAAGTTCTCTTTCATACTTACAACCTTGAAACCGATTTTCCACACTTCCAAACAAGTTTAGAATTGGTTCATCTGACTTTCAAGAGCTATGCGATTGATCAAATAACATTCAATCACAATCATGGGTTTAACGGTTCTACCAAAACAATTTTCGGTTCTACCCCCATGTGAGTATTGTGCATAGTCACACTAGCTTTCCAAAATTCGGTTGACTAGGTAATAGGATCGGTTCCCCACATATATATGGTATCTAACTTGAATGTGTTGCACATGTCCATAGGATCGGTTCCCCTTTGCCTAAAAACGTGTTGCACATGTCCATAGGATCGGTTCCCCTTTCTGCTATAAACCTTGTTGCACCTCATACAAGGGTCGGTTCTCTTTTGTGATGTACTGCACCTCTTACTAGGATCGGTTCCCCTTTTCCAAGTTTTGGTCAGACATAAAATCGCAAACCTGATCATACCATCAGGTGATTACTTAAGATCGGTTTCACTAATAAAAGTCACACCAATACATAAGTCAGGTCGTTGTGAATAGTTCTACCAAGAACACAAACAACTTGTGAGCGGTTATACTCAATAACACATATTGGTTGTTCATAAGATAATCAATGAATAACAAAACCAATAACACCTGGAAATTTCCTTTTCGGTTCACAAACAAGTTTATGAACTTACTTCCTTAAAACACATGTAAACATTGTTCCCTAGGATGAAATCCTCACCTCATACCCATACATAATCACAATAGCATTCAAATGATTATGGTGATGTCTTATCTACAAAGTTTAATGATTAAGCAATAAACCTCGTATTGTATTCCTTAATACTATGTCTATCTAGAGTTCAAATATGCTTCGCAGTTTTGTTTTCAATATGCACGACTTGAAAGATACATTAGGGAATGAAATAGTTCAAGTAAAATATCACTAACCTCAAGTGGAAGGATGATTGTTGTCGTTGTAGATCCTTGCTTCTTCACATCTTCAAGTCTTCGCAATACTTGTAATGTCTCATATCCTAATAATTTCAAGCTAACATATACGAAGTTGACTCTAGTACATAATCAAGCGACTCTTAACATGAGTTTTGATTCACTAAAATATGACAACCAAACTTGACATACCAACGCTTGGTGGGTTCAACCGAGCTATGCTCTAACAGGTTCTTTGAGTAGTTCTTCTTCTTCGTAAGATGATCGTCGTGGAGTCTGGATCTCAACTACACTGACTTTTCCTAGTCCGAGACTAGCTATAAGTTGTCTAGAAATCAAGACATATAGTTTTGACAACTAAAGTTGACAAACATGCTTGAGATAGCAACGCGTGCGAGTTCGACCGAGCAATGCTCTAACAATATCCCCTTTTGTCAATTTTAGTGGCAAAACTATCAATTCATATGGATTACAAAATAAATAAAACTTTGTAGCTTCTCGTCCACATGCTTGATATCCTTGGTGCTTCAACATTACTCGAAAACTTCGTATTTTCCAAGTACTCTCATGATTCCGTAGATATTCAATTCAGCATCATAGTTGTTAAAGATCCGTAGCCATAACAATGAGAAAACAAAATCTCTCGATCATTGTTATACAGTGTCATAGTATTATTACACAGTATCAAAGTTCTTATATCACAACTTCGACAACAAAACTTTGGTGATATGTATCACTTCCCCTTAGTCAATACTTTCATCTCAACATGAAAACAACTCCCTCTTACATAATGATCCGTAAAACACGTAAACCATATGTATTTGTAGCGTGAACTACATATTAATTCTCCCTCTTTTTGTCAATAAAATTGGCAAAGGTACGAAAACGGGATCCTAATGACATTTCCACGGAGATGCTTCAAGACCAAAGAAAAGTACATATCAACTTTGTTTAGATGAAATAAAATATCCGAAGCTAAATGCATTCATGAAGGAGTTTATAAAGATACAAGATAACTCCTCAAATATTCCACAACCGCACTCCGAACAAAGATTTGGCAATTAAGCACAAGTTCAATTAAGAACTCCCCCATAATATGTCATTCTCGAAAGATCAACAAGAGCGACCTTATTTTCAAAAGAAAAGAAGGATTTCTTTGGACACCAAAAACCACAAAAAAAATGATTTTGTATCCAAAATTCTCAATTAAACTAATCACAAGAGAACCATTGATTAATTTAATCAGATTACACAACCAAATTAATCACAAACTAATTCATGAATTTTTTAGTTGGAAATGCTCACATAAGAAGACTTATGGAGCCGCACAGTATATACATAAAATATGGATCAGGGAAGATCAATACTGCGGAATATACAAAGATTCATTTTATCTTCATAACTATTTGCATAACGACATATAATAGATATAATCTTTGTAAACAAAAGATTTTAACCTATCTTCCATCAAAGAATTGACATAATAGGCTTAACTTTTGTTTGTCAAAAGTTCATCGATCTTGTATCAATACATGCATATCGACATATGAAAGAGATAACTTTTGACATCGTATGGGACAATAATATTTCACGGACGCAAACACACATATCCCATAACATATTGCAATATATAAAACCATAAAGATTAAAACTGCAAACATCATCTTCCAAATCACTTTAGAATTTAAATAAATAAATCTAAAACCATTGCAAGATAAAAACGTTGGACATAGCTATGTGTACTCACAATAATGGTTATTCCAAACCCTAGTTATCCTTAAACAAAAACAAGAATAAAAATTCTCTTAAGAAGTTTCCTAGAAAAAAATCTATCCCAAACGGGCAATCAAAGATCGAACACTTTCAAGTTCTTCATTGGCTTCCTTTAGTTAGATCTTCACAAACTCGAGATTCTTAAAGGCAATGACAAAGTGATCACGCATGACTTCAAAATCTTTAAGAAGATTTCCTACCAGTTGTGATGACATCTGGACTGATTGTCTGTTTTCATGATCAATTGTATAATAGCAATTTATAAGAACGGGGTTCTCATAAAACTCAGCAATGTTGTTTCCTTCATCCTTGACTTCCTTCATGCTTCCATCCATAGTTTGCACCATTATCTCAAGGGGAACTATTACCATTACGGTACGAGTATATATCAATGAAGAATTTCATGATATATATATATATATATATACATATTCAAGACACATATGGTGGAAACCTAGGGTTACTCGTTTAAAAATTGGTAATGGGCCAGGTACGCAAACGTTTACGATTATAAACCAGGTTCTAAACCGTCTAAGCAAATGAGCCTTAATTTAAAAGGCTTTGTCAAGGGATTTTAAAACAATGAAGGAGCGCTGAACAATCAGTGTTTAAACAAGGCATGGTTTTCTCAAGAGTTTAGATTGCTCAACTATGCTTTCTTATAAAAGGAAGACCAGAAAAGATTTTTTCATAGAAGGAATCATTTCTAAAGAATCAAACGAGTATTACAACAACCATTTTTGTCAAGACAAGTTATATCTTGAACTCTATGTGCATTCTCCTAAGGTTGGTATGAGAATGCACAATTAAAAAACTGGTTAAGTTGTAATCTGAGTATGTAGATCATCATCGTTTTCCTTCTCTGGGATACAAGGAGGAGTAGCGGGAATACTTTCAAAAGAACTATCACAAGGAGGACAAGACATACCTGAAGATGCTTTCTTCCTCAATTTTTTGATTTTCCACTTGAGATTGTTTATATTGGTCCTTAGATCAGATGCATGATTGTTGATGTGCAAATAATCAGAGCCTGATACTTTAAAAATAGTGTGATCCTTTCCAATGGATGATATTCCTTCCTTGATTGAACCATCCTTCTTCCTTTGACGTCTTTTTCTCTTTACTGAAACGTCAGTCGACTTAGTTGTCCATATGACTTTCTTTCCTTTATAATTGTAGAACGATTTAGTATCATACATATAACTAAGTGAGGACTTATCACAGTGCTATTTTGGATTTAAGGCACAAATTTTCTCAGTACGGAGAGAAACAGGGTTGATTACTTCTTTTGACATCCATATAAGAATGTTATGAAGTTTTTCATTCCTTATCCGAAAACGGCACTTCCGTTCAACATGACCTTTGTTTCCACAATAGTAGCAGTTAAAGGTATCGTTTTTAACGGTTCTCCTATGCCCTGTCTTTGAAGTATGACAATCTTTCTTTACAGACACATCAGTTGTAGTCGGTGAATTTTTCACATAGCGAGTTATCACTAGCACATACAAAATTGATCTTTCCAGTGCTTGGAGCGTCTATTCCTTTATAGCCCAGACCACGTGTATCACGATGTACTTTACATGCTCCTAACATGGAAGATAATTTTGTAGATCTAGTGTTGAATTTTTCAGATTCTCTTCTAGTAATTTTACCTTGTTGACAACTGTAGATAGGTCATTCTTCAATTGTTTTTCTTTGGCAAGAAAAAGGCATTCTCTGTCATTATAGTGGATCTGTTGAGAGTCATACTTTGCCTCAGAATCAACAAGTCTTTCTCTCAGCACAAAGAAACTCTTCTGAAGTTTTTCACATTCAGCAACCTTTGAATGGACTTCTTCATCACGATATTTAAGGATGGATTGTAAAAGTTTATAACCACTATCGTACCCCTTAAAAAGTTTTTTTAGTTTCTTGTTTTCACGACAGAGAGGAAACAGATATTCTGTCAGGTAGGCAGTTGATCCCTTTTTTTCTATGATATCATCAAAGAGTATAATATACTGTGAGACTTCTTCATCAATACTTGGTCCCTCGTCTGAGTCACTTTCATCTGAAAGTTCATCCAATTTTTCATCTAGGAGATTTTCCCAGTTGAAATCGGTTTCTGATAGAAGGGAAGATATGATAGATTTCTTGGAGGTCTCAGAACTCTTATCATCATCAAGAGGATCCTGATCTAGTTTTGCGAAGACAGAGATATCACTACCATCCATAGAGTCAGATTGCTACAAACACAGACTTTTGAGGTCTTGAACGTGTTTGCCTGCTCTGATACCAATTGAAAAAGCGGGGGTCTAACAACCTCACCCAATATTTCAATTAGCAATCTATATGGACTAACTCCAATATACTTTATAGAGAATCACCTAGACAGTCAGACTCAATCTAGATAAAAGTATATCAAAGAGTTAATATCTCAATCTCTCGATTTGATCTTTACTCAAGCAAATAAAAATCTGCGAGTCTTTATCAAATACTAGAGAGATAAACTTGGATGGTACCAAAGACCAATATCCAAGTGTCAATCAATTTAAATCAACAACCAAAGGTTGGATATTCTAATTGGTTGATCTTAACGCACAACCTGTGATAATTCAATTATATAACAAAATATAATGCGGAATAGAAATAACATAGATACCAGAAATTTTGTTAACGAGAAAACGGAAAATGCTGAAAAACCCCGGAACCTAATCCAGATTGAACACCACACTGTATTAAGCCGCTACAGACACTAGTCTACTACAAACTAACCTCGGTTTGGACTGTAGTTAAACCCTAATCAATCTCACATGTGAATCAAGGTACAGTGCGCTCCTAACGTCTCTGATCCCAGCAAGATACTACGCACTTGATTCCATTAGATGAACTCACCCACAACCAAGAGTTGCTACGACCCAAAGTCAAAGACTTTAATAAACAAATCTGTATCACACAGAAAAGTCTACGATACTAGATAAATATGTCTCTCACAGATAAACCTAAGAGTTTTGTTCGGTCTTTTGATAAAATCAAAGTGAGCAGGAACCAATCGATAACCCGGACTTATATTCCTGAAGAACAACCTATAATTAACAATCACCTCACAATAATCTAAATCGTATGGTAGCGAAACTAAATATTGCGGAATCACAAATGATGAGACGAAGATGTTTGTGATTTGTTTTTATCTTGCCCTATCGGAGATATAATCTCAAGTAAATTATTCAATTGAAATCGTACGATAGAAAATGGCAAGATCAGATCGCTCAACTACAAGAGAAGCAGTTTCATCTGGCTTCACAATCCCAATGAAATCTTTCAGTCGCTAACCTACAGGGTCTCGAGAAGAAACCTAAGGTTAAAGGAGAACCGACTCTAGCAATAACAACTAGTATCACAGAGGAGGTGTGGGGATTAGTTTTTCCAGTTGCTAGATGTTTCCTTTATGTAGTTTTCAAATCAGGGTTTGCAATCTAAGTTACCTTGGTAACAAAGCATTCAATATTCATCGTTAGATGAAAAACCTGATTTAACCAAGCTAATATCTTTCAACTGTTAGATCAAAACTTAGCTTGTCACACACAAATGAAATGTATTTCATTTAGGTTTGAGTAACCGTACCTAAACGTGTACACTTGGTTGGTTCACAAATAGTTAACCAATGGTTAGCCATATGAGCACTTTCATATTAACCGTATTCATCTTCTTCACAACTAGTTCAAATGACTTCGAAAGAACTAGTTGAAGAGTTGTTCAATTGCTTAGGTCTTTATGCATAGACACAGTTGAAAAAAAATCGGTTTGATTCACTTGAATCAATTTATCAACAATATAGCCACGGTTTGAAAAGATTGCATTCCTTATTGATTTATTGTGTAAGTTCATGAACTTCCGATTTGAGAAATATCACCAGCTTAGGTACGCGTATGGATACATGTACCATAGCTACCGGATTTGAGTTTACAAACTCAGCAGAAAATTTCGGTCGAAAACTTCCGTGGGACCTAAGGTGACTGGTTTTACAGTTTGCAAACTTACAAACTCAGCAGAAATTTTTGGTTTGAAAACTTCCGCTGGTACGCGTACCCAACCTGTATCCTTCACCAATACCGTATGCACACTTATGTACATACTTGGTTTCCGGTACATGGATTTATACACTAATGTGCGAACACACTATATATGCTTATATCCATACTTGGTTACGTAATCTCAACTCTACAATTCAATCATTGAAACATTCTTCTATAATGTTATAACAGTCGTTATTCACAACTATCGTCATCAAATGTATTTTCAAGATTGAAACGTCATCATGACTTTTGTCACGGGTTAAGATGAAAAGTGGTTAAAGCGAAAGATTACCAACACATATTTCGAGAAAAAGATAGGCGAGTAAACTCGGCTCGAAATAGCAAATGTGTATGTGTGAAAAGCATCATACTAATACGAATTTGTCTCAAGAATAGGAGATAGAGAGGTAAACTTTTGAGTGATAGGTAAGTTCAAGTCTCCACATACCTTTTAGTCGGGTGAAGTTCCACCGGTTCCTTGAGTAGTTCTTCTTCTTCGTAAGATGATCGACATGGAGTCTGGAGCTCAACTACACTTAACTGTCCTAGTCCGAGACTAACCTATAAGTAGTCTAGAAATCAAGACATATAGTTTTGACAACTAAACTTGACAAACATGCTTGAGATAGTGATAGACACATTTTTGTGTCTGAATTGTCCTCAGTGTCTCTATTGCTAGTGCTTGATTATGTACTTATTATGGTGTTTTTGTGTTTGTGTAGGTGTTTTTGGAGAAATACACTTGTGTGGAAAAAGTTTCTCAAAAAGTGCTATTTGGACCCCTGGAGGACATTTGCTATACGGACCCCATATTTGGCTAAGGGGCACCCAAGGTTATGCGTAGTCCAAATTCATCCTCAGCACCCAAATTTGTCCTCAGCACCCATCTGCTATTCGCATCCCAGAACAGGATAGGGGCACTTCATCTTCGACATTTCAAAACTTAATTTTGGCTGGAAAATAAAAACAGAACTGTGTGATTTTTCGATCGATATTTGAAGGAGTTCTGGGTAGATTAAAGGGCTGAAATTTGTTGGGTAGTTGTGATATGTCCCAACAAAACTATCATGAGTGATTTGATCGACTAATTTTGGCTAGATAACTCGCGAGAAGAAAACACGGGAGTTTATTCTCGGAAGAGGTTATCACGAGATTTGCGCGAGCAGCAGAGGAGTTTGCACGTGTTTGGAAGACCCTAACAACTATTTGGAGTGTGAAGGAGTTAAATATGGCAATTTGGAAGCTTCAGAACGCGTGTAGAGGTCAAAAATCTGAATTATTTCCTAAACTGGCCGTGAAGAATAATGGAGAATTATATGAAGTTATTACGTGAGATTTTGATGTTGCTGGGTTATAAATAGGTGCTGGGATATCATAGAAGGTTGACAAAGAGTTTGGGAGAGTTTTGGAACATCACAGAGTCGAAATACGATCACTAGAAAAACCTGCTTCTGCTATTGATCATCTGAAGAACGCGAAGAACAGACCATCCAAGACAATCGTTTTTCAACAGTGGAAACGACACACATGCGTGGGTCGAGAAACAACGACAGTACTGTTCTATCGTTCTTTTCTGTTTGTAACACATATAACTGTTACAAACTCGGTTTTATCATTGTTTCTCCCATTTCATCATTTGTACACCACCTTTGAGCAATAAAAATGATTTTTGTTCCTAATGATGAGCTAAACCCAATCCTTGGGGCGACGGAGGAAGCCATTCTCTCAAGAATTATGTGGTAATATTTATTTTATAAATTTATGCAATATTTTTATATGATTAATTGCATTGATAAAAAAATAAATTAAATGATTCTTATTAATCAAATGTGTTTTCTCCTGATGATGCATGCTTAGTTTTAGACTCTTGATGCGTTATACTTGCGACTAACATTTGATATTTTGGGAATCTAATTTTGGTAATACTTTAGAATCGAATCAATTGTTTAAATTGCATGATATAAATTAATTTAAAACCACATAAGTATTGATGAATGGTGAAATCCTAGCTCCATCCTCTCCATAATTTTCACAACATATCAACATTTATTTGCTTTGCTTTAAAATTAAGTCTAAAATCTATTGCTTTCACAAGTTTCAACGAACCTACTACTACAAAACAACTTGAAATCACATCAATTTTTGGCGCCGCCGACGCGGACTTGGCTTTAGGCTAGAGTTTTTAGATTTTTTTTTTTTAGGTTTTTATTTGTTATTCATTTTTATTTTTTCTTCTTTTCATTTCTAGGTTTTTGTCTTTTCCTTACATATTTTGGAATTTGGAGCGAAAGAAAAATTTGCCAAAGCTTTTGGTGAATACTGAAAGATTTGGAGTAAAAGCAAAGCGAAAGGAGCGAAAGAAAAGGAGAATCAAAATTAATTAAAAAAAAGAGAGAGACAATTTTTTATTTTTTTAGAATTTCTTTTAGATTATTTTTTTCTTTTGCACATTATTTTTGGACTTTGGACTGTGGACTTTGGGACTTTATTTTTTTATACCCTACGGAAGGGTAGTTTAAACATAAACTTTTTGCATAGAAGGACGGCGATTACGATATCGTCTCGGCCCCTCGGGTTCGTACATGACATAGGAGTCGTGGCCCGAGTCGACTTCAGCGGTTCATCCCCCGTCTGGTACGGGAGGTAAGTTCGTCGAAACACTCGTGAATCCCCTGTCAGCGAGTTACTGTATTCCTTCGTTTGCATATATGCTGAGGATTTGAAAACGGCTGCTTTAATTTCCTAGTAAAGGGCAAGGACTGGCCATACAAGATAAGGGTTCGGATTTCATCACCGTTCCCTTCTTGCCCGCCTTAGGAAAACAAAACCAAACGCGAACCTAAACCTAAAATTTTACTAGAACGAGACCTACAGGGTAACGAGCTTAATAGGAAAGTCATTCTACAAATATTGGTTACTCTTTTAAGCATGCTTCAAAGTTCATGATGGTTTCTGCGAGTTGAATACGCCGCCTTGTATCGCCGGTGAGACCTTGGGTATCAAAGCTCCACTGAGCTTCCCTCGTCTCGATTCAACTTACTTAAACTCGGATTGATTCCAGAGGGGTTTGCTTAAATTGTAACGAATTCCCTTTCGAAGGATTAGAAGCTGGTCTAGAAACAATCTAAGTGGAGCCGTCATGCTTTTTGTTTGCTAGAAATCAGTAGATTTGCTGTGGTGGAGTCATCCTTGTTTGTGTTTGCATAGAACTTCCCTTCCTTTTAGGATTTCTTTCTTTTTCTTTTGCTTTTCTAGTGTATGCCCAAGGTTATTAAAGAGCGGGCTTGGAAAAGAAACACTCTAGGTCAATTGATTAGTGAAAAACCTAGTAGTTCTTCTTGTGGAAGCAGGGAGCTCGAAGACTCTTCTTTTGAGAGCCCTGTTTTTGGAAACTTCAGATTTGAGAATCTGTCTCCTCCTGAGGAAAATACCCCTAGTACTTCAGCTGTGCCAGCGATGGCAACTTTGAAAGATTATATGTTCCCAACTAGATCCACCCGAGCTTCGTGCATTAAATTGCCAGCTACTACGGCTAATTTCGAGATAAAACCTAGTATTCTTCAGATGATCCCTATATTCTTAGGGAAAGATGATGAGAACCCTTATTTTCATATTAGGGACTTTGAGGAAATTTGTGGGAAAATTAGAATAAAAGACCTTACTGATGAAGTCTTGAAACTTAAGATGTTTCCCTTTTCCTTGAGAGATAAAGCCAAAACCTGGCTGAACAACCTACCATCTGAATCCATTGAAACATGGCAGGAACTTATTGTTGCTTTCTATATGAAATTCTATCTTATGCATAAAACTGCCTATGTTAGGAAGAAAATTAGTGCTAGTGTGCAACAAGAGGGAGAGTCTCTTTATAGGTTTTTATAGAGATTCAATGATCTCCTATCCCAGTGTCCTCACCATGGATTTGATAAGATGAAACTCGTAGAGATTATTTATGATGGTTTAGACTATTCAACCAAAGCCATGGTTGAGTCTATGTGCGCTGGTGAGTTCATTAGTAAAAGTGTTGATGATGCTTTTACCTTCTTAGGAGCTGTCGCTGAAAAATCCCAACAGTGGGAGTTTTGTGTTGAACCCCCCAAAAGACTCTTGGTCAATAGAAGTAGCACCAATGTGGTAGATACAAGATTCGGGTCTGATGCTAAGTTTGCTGCTTTGTCTAGAAGGTTAGAAGCTTTGGAATTGAATCATCCTAAATATAGGTCTCTTGTTGAACCTGATGACAGGTTTAGAGCCTCTCAAGTGTCTAGTTGTGGAGTAGAACCCAATAACTCGTTTTTGGAAGGTCAGGTTAGTGAAGACCAAGCCCATGTTATCTATAACAATGCTAGGTTTGAGAACCGACAAAAGTTTGATCAGAGACTTACAACCCTGGTTGGAGAAACCATCCTAATTTTTCTTGGTCTAAGGGTCAGAATCAAGGACAGTCTAGTAATTCTCAGCCTCCCCCAGGTTTTGGTTATGCTAAGAACTCTTCAGGTTAACCCCAGTTTCAGAATGAGAAAAAGATCTCCACCTTAGAAAAAACCCTTACTATGTTAGCAAAGAACCATGAGATGTTATCAAAGAACCATGAGATGTTATCAAAGAACCACTATGGTTTTCAAGAAGAAACCGGGAAGAATTTTAAGAATAATTCCCAGTCTCTTGCTAACTTACAACTTCAAGTCGGCCAAATAGCTAAGTTTCTTAGTGAAAGAGAAGATGGAAGATTCCCTAGTCAAATTGATCCTAACCCTAAAGGAGAGAAATCGTACAATCATGTGAATTCTATAACAACCCTTAGGAGTGGAAAGAAAGTTGACAATAAGGTTTCCATGCCTGATAGTGAAAATGATGTAGTTCACCCTTCTGAGCCAGAAAATGAGGAGACTGATCGAGTCTCCAAAGAGACCAATGAGGGTCATGTTGAGCCCGGCTTTGTTCCCAGAGCCCCGTTTCCCTGGCTTCTAGTTCCAACTAAGAGGGAGTCCAACTTTAATGATATATTGGAGGTTTTTAAGCAGGTTACTATCAACCTCCCATTGTTAGATGCGATTAAGCAGATTCCCGCTTATGCCAAGTTTCTTAAGGATATGTGTACGCGAAAGCGAAAACTTAGTGTCTAGAAGAAAGCCTTCCTAGCTAGTCATGTGAGTTCTATTATTCAGAATACCACTACTCCTAAGTATAAAGACCCAGGGTCCCCTACTATTTCTTGCACAATAGGTAAATACCGTGTCGAGAAATCTTTGCTTGACTTAGGAGCCAGTGTGAACTTACTGCCATACCATGTGTACCTTAAGCTAGGACTTGGTGAGATGAAACCTACCCAGATGACACTTCAGTTAGCTGATAGGTCCGTTAAAATTCCTCGTGGTGTGATCGAGGACGTTCTTATTGAGGTCAAAAAGTTTATTTATCCAGTGTATTTTGTTATTCTAGATACCCAACCTGTCCCTGACCCAGAGAACCAAATACCAGTGATTTTAGGTCGCCCGTTTTTAGCTACATCCAATGCGATCATTAACTGTCGAAATGGTATTATGAATTTGTCTTTTGGTAATATGATTATTGAGCTGAACATTTTTAATATTAATAAGCTACCCTCTGAACTAGATGACTCTAGCATGGAAGAGGTGAACATGATAGGAACATTAGTCGAGGAGTCATTACCAAACACTTTGTTAGAAGATCCATTAGAGAAATGCCTAGATCACTTTGGGATTGATTTTGATGATGACGATGTGATTAATGAGGTGAATGCTTTGTTAGATTCAACCCCTTTGATAGACACTAGTAATGGCTGGAAACCTAAGTTCGAGCCTCTACCCGTTTCTAAGTCTACCCTAGTTCCTTCGTTAGAAAAGCCTCTTAAGTTGGACTTTAAACCATTACCAGATTCCCTGAAGTATGTGTTTTTAGGCCCATCTGAAACTTTACCTGTGATTATAGCATCCGAATTGGATAGTGATCAGGAAAGTAGGCTAGTGACCGTCCTTCAGAATAACAAGGAAGCTTTAGGCTGGACCATAGCAGACATTAAGGGTATAAGTCCTACTGATTGTATGCATTATATCTATTTAGAGAGTGACACCAAACCTTCTAGGGAGATGCAACGTCGACTGAACCCTAATATGAAAGAAGTAGTTCGAACCGAGGTTCTTAAGCTATTAGATGCAGGCATTATCTATCCCATTTCAGACAGTAAGTAGGTCAGCCCCGTTCAGGTTGTTCCCAAGAAATCCGGTATTACTGTAGTCCAGAATGATAACAATGAGTTAATCCCAACCCGGGTGACCACCGGTTGGCGTGTCTGTATTGACTATAGGAAATTGAACAAGGTCACTAGGAATGACCACTTTCCCCTTCCCTTCATCGACCAAATGCTAGAGAGATTAGCTAGACGTAGCCATTATTTCTTTTTAGATGGATACTGGGGTTATAATCAGGTTTTCATTGTCCCAGAAGACCTAGAGAAAACCACTTTTACCTGTCCCTTTGGTACCTTTGCGTATAGACGCATGCCTTTCGGGATATGTAATGCACCTGCGACCTTTCAGCGTTGTATACCGAGCATATTTTCTGACATGGTAGAACGGTTCTTAGAGGTCTTTATGGATGATTTTTCAGTGTTTGGTTCTTCTTTCGATGAGTGCTTGCATCATTTGTTATTATTTTTGACTAGGTGTAAGGAAAAGAATTTAGTGCTTAATTGGGAGAAATGTCAATTCATGGTTCGTTCAGGAATTGTTCTAGGGCATATCGTATCTTCGAAGGGTATAGAGGTAGACAAAGCCAAAGTTGACCTTATTAAAACTTTACAGGTCCCAAAAACCGTAAGAGATATTAGGTCATTCTTAGGGCATGCAGGTTTTTATCGTCGATTCATTAAGGATTTTAGCTTAATTTATAGACCTCTTTGCAATTTGCTTGCAAAAGACGTTAAGTTTGTCTTTGATGATGCTTGTTCAGAGGCTTTTGAGAAACTTAAGAATTTACTCACTACCGCCCCCATAGTCCAGGCACCCAACTGGAACCTACCCTTTGAGATCATGTGTGATGCTTCAGATTATGCTATTGGTGTTGTGCTAGGTCAGCGAGAAAATAAGTTACTTCATGTGATTTACTATGCTAGCAAAACTCTGAATGATGCCCAGTTGAACTATACCACTACAGAGAAGGAACTATTAGCTATTGTGTTTTCCTTAGACATGTTTAGATCATACCTCTTAGGTTTTAAGGTCATAATCTTTACTGATCATGCTGCTTTGAAGTATCTTCTTTCCAAGAAGGATACTAAACCTATATTGATTATATGGATCATATTGTTGCAGGAATTTTCCTTAGACATTAGAGATAAAAAAAAGGTGCAGAAAATGTAGTAGCAGACCACTTGTCTAGGCTTGTTGTGGATACCCTTAATGATTCTCTTCCTGTTAGGGATAGTTTTCCTGACGAACAACTGTTCTTTGTTACCCAAGCACCTTGGTATGCGAATATAGTGAATTATCTTGTTATTGGTCGAATGCCCCAACATTGGGGTAAACAAGATTGTTCTAGGTTTTTAGCCGAGGTGAAGCACTTCTTTTGGGATGATCCTTATTTGTTTAAGTATTGTACGGACCAGATTATGAGATGTATACCTGAGAGTGACCAATCCAGTATTATTTCCTTTTGTCATGATCATGCTTGTGGGGGTCACTTTAGTGCTAAGAAGACTGCATATAAGATATTGCAGTGTGGATTCTATTGGCCTTCATTGTTTAAAGACTCCCATAGTCACCGTGTTACTTGTGAGCGCTGCCAGAAGTTAGGAACCATTTCCCGTAGGACCATGATGCCATTGAACCTTATTTTAGTTGTTGAGGTCTTTGATGTGTGGGGTATTGACTTTATGGGTCCGTTTCCTAATTCTTCTGGTAACCTTTACATCCTTGTCATTGTAGACTATGTCTCTAAGTGGATTGAGGCGGTTGCATGTAAAACCAATGACCATAGGGTTGTGATTGAGTTCTTGAAAAATAATATACTTACACATTTTGGTACACCGCGAGCTATAATTAGTGATGGAGGGTCGTACTTTTGTAATGGACCTTTTAGGCTTTTGATGAAGAAATATGGTATTACACATAAGGTAGCTACCCCATATCATCTACAGATTAGTGGTCAGGTAGAGGTTTCCAATAGGGAGATAAAGCGTATATTAGAGGAAACAGTTAATCCTAATCGGAAAGACTGGTCGTCTAGGCTTACTGATGCCTTATGGGATTACCGTACTGTGTTTAAGACCCCCATAGGAATGTCACCTTATCAACTTGTGTATGGCAAGGCATTTCACTTACCTGTCGAGTTAGAACATAGAGCATATTGGGCTGTTAAGCAGCTAAATTTTTCACTAGACAAGGAAGGAGCCCATAGGAAACTCCAGCTCAATGAGTTGGAAGAGATTCGTAGAGATGCATACGATAGTGCTAAGGAGTATAAGAACAAAATGAAACTTGTGCATGATAAGAATATTTTAAGAAAGTCATTTTCTCCAGGTCAAAAAGTTCTTCTGTATGATACCCGCATGCATCTTTTCCCTGAGAAGTTACGTTCTCGGTGGACGAGTCCTTTTATTGTTCGCACTGTCTTTCCTCATGGAGCTGTTGAGTTTGAGACACCGGATGGTAGTAGTTCTTCGAAGGTTAACGGTCAGAGATTGAAACCCTTTTTAGAGCCCTTTCCTACAGGTGATGTTGAGGAGGTCCCTCTGGAGGACCCTGTTTACCCTTGATTGACCATCGGGGCGATTGTATGTTGTATATTAGTTTTTGATTTCTCTCTTCACCCAGGTACTATCTTTCCGACTTCTCCTCGTGTTATTTCTCTTTTGGTACTGCTCTTTCATTAGAACCATTGAGGACAATGTTAGATTTAAGTTTGGGGGTGGGGAAGAACTTTTTAGTTGCATTTTTGAAACTTCTAGCGTCACTTAGTATCCGGTTAGGTAAGTTTACATACGGTTTCTCACCGAAAAGATGGAAATTGGAATTGCTAGGGATAACATTCTTCTGAGACATTAGAGAAAAAGACATTGAGATCTTTTACATTCAGGAGAGAACTTGTTCCTTTTAGAGGGTAACCGTGGTGGACCTAACCATCCATGATGGAAAGGCAAGTAGGTCATAAGGAAATGCCAGAAATACAAAGCAACCTCACAATGTAGTCTTAGTTACTGGATTACGACTCTCTCTCAGTAGAAACTTATCATCATCAACAGGCGGGGAGACATAATAATCTATGAAGAAAGTTGAAGACGTTTAAGGTTTAGAAGCAACAATAGAAAAAAATCAAAGTTGAAGATTGAGTTACAAGAGAAAAGAAAATCAAACGATATACGTTGTTGAAGTTCATGATACCAAGACATTACAAGTTGTGAAGATCCAAGTTCTAAAGTCCTTTTCTAATGGCCATGTAAATTGTTGTCTTGTTATTTTTGTTTCCAAAAAAAAAAAAAAATCGAGCAAGAAATCTATAAGGAAGTTTCAAGCAAGAAATCGAGGAGAAGAGTTAATTGTCAGGGTTCTTTGAGGTTCGATAGTTTATCATCAACAGTTGAAGCCGAAGAAGACGTTGTTTCTACTGAGCACAATGAGAGAGTCGAAGAGAGATGCATATTGGTTGCTTTGTTAGTCGGCTTTCCATCTGGCACAAGATCTTTCTAGCACTGGTTCAACTCATCACATGTAACTAATCCAGCTGTGTAGCAGATGTTCCTCTCATTTTTATCTCTCTCCTAATCTTATCTAGCTGTAAAGCGGACGCATCTTACAATGTTTATCTAGATGTGTAGCGGATATCTCTTTATCTAGCAGTGTTGCGGATGTGTCTCCCCTATTCTTTGTTCAGCTTTAAAGCTGGCACCTTTAATTTCTCTGGCATTCTAGTTACTTTGAGATAGGTTGAGAATCTGTATGTCCTCATACCTCTTTGGATACTTCTGACCAATTAGAAGTCATGGTTTTGTGGGTACACCTCTGGTAAACCCTCCCGAGACTATATCTCGGTCACTAGGGCCACCTAGTTAGTTAGGCTTTTATTTTTATTGGTTTTGCTCGAGGACTAGCAAATAATAGATTTGGGGGTATTTGATAGAAACATTTTTGTGTCTGAATTGTCCTCAATGTCTCTATTGCTAGTGCTTGATTCTGTACTTATTATGTCGTTTTTATGTTTGTGTAGGTGTTTTTGGAGAAATACACTTGTGTGGAAAAAGTTGCTCAAAAAGTGCTATTTGGACCCCTGAGGACATTTGCTATACGGACTCCAGATTTGGCTAAGGGGCACCCAAGGTTATGCGTAGCCCAAATTCATCCTCAGCACCCAAATTTGTCCTCAGCACACATATGCTATTCGCACTCCAGAACAGGATAGGGGCACTTCATCTTCAACATTTCAAAACTTAATTTTGGCGGGAAAATAAAAACATAACTGTGTGATTTTTCGATCGATATTTGAAGGAGTTCTGGGTAGATTAAAGGGCTGAAATTTGTTGGGTAGTTGTGATATGTCCCAACAAAACTATTATGAGTGATTTGATCGACTAAATTTGGCTAGATAACTCGCGAGAAGAAAACAAGGGAGTTTATTCTCGGAAGAGGTTATCACAAGATTTGCGCGAGCAGCAGAGGAGTTTGCACGTGTTTGGAAGACCCTAACAACTATTTGGAGTGTGAAGGAATTAAATATGACAATTTGGAAGCTTCAGAACGCGTGTAGAGATCAAAAATCTGAATTATTTCCTAAACTGGCCGTGAAGAATAATGGAGAATTATATGAAGTTATTACGTGAGATTTTGTTGTTGCTGGGTTATAAGTAGGTGCTGGGATATCATAGAAGGTTGACAGAGAGTTTGGGAGAGTTTTGGAACATCACAGAGGCGAAATACGATAACCAGAAAAGCCTGCTTCTCCTGCTGATCATCTGAAGAACGCGATGAACAGGCCATCCAAGACGGTCGTTTTTCGACAGTGGAAACGACATACAGGGGTGGGTCGAGAAACAGCGACGGTACTGTTCTATCGTTCTTTTCTGTTTGTAACGCATATAACTGTTACAAACCCAGTTTTATCATCGTTTATCCCATTTCATCATTTGTACCCCACCTTTGAGCAATAAAAATGATTTTTGAGCGTGTTTTCCTAATGATGAGCTAAACCCAATCCTTGGGGCGACGGAGGAAGCCATTCTCTCAAGAATTATGTGGTAATATTTATTTTATAAATTAATGCAATATTTTTATATGATTAATTGCATTGATAAAAAAAATAAATTAAATGATTCTTATTAATCAAATGTGTTTTCTTTTGATGATGCATGCTTAGTTTTAGACTCTTGATGCATTATACTTGCGACTAACATTTGATATTTTGGGAATTTGATTTTGTAAATACTTTAGAATCGAATCAGTTGTTTAAATTGCATGATATAAATTAATTTAGAACCACATAAGTAGTGATGAATGGTGAAATCCTAGCTCCAGCCTCTCCATAATTTTCACAACATATCAACATTTATTTTCTATATTCTCTTTGCTTTAAAATTAAGTCTAAAATCTATTGCTTTCACAAGTCTCAACGAACCTACTACTACAAAACAACTTGAAATCACATCAGATAGCAACGTATGCGAGTTCGACCGAGCAATGCTCTAACATATCTTACTGACGAATCTGATTCTGAAGTAAAAAGGGAAGCAGCCCGAGAGAGTGCAGCGATTCTAAAACTTGTTAGAATCCAAGCAGTTGAAATCAATAGGCTGAAACACAAGGTCAATATAATGGTTGGTATGGTAAAAGATCGTGATTCCCAACTAAGAATTCTTCGTGAGGAAAATGTTGTAGTTTGTTCATCCCGAACCTTACTCGAGGCTAACCCAAGGAAGATGCCCGTGAAATTGAATGACTATTGAGTAATCTCTCTATTGAAGATAAAGGTTGTTAGAGCATTGCTCGGTCGAACTCGCATGCGTTGCTATCTCAAGCATGTTTGTCAATGTTAGTGATCAAAACTATAAGTCTTGATTTCTAGTCTATTATAGCTAAGTCTCGGACTAGGATAGAAAGTGTAGTTGAGCTCAAGGACTTCATGGCGATTCATCATACAAGAAGAAGAACTACTCAAGGAACCGGCGGAACTTCTCGACAAAAAGGTATGTGAAGACTTGAACTTATCTGTCACTCAAAAGTCTATCTACTCTATCTCCTACTTCTTGAGACAAAAAGTCATATGCTATATATAGACTTAGATTATACACATTTGGTATTTCGATCCGAGTATACATCGCCTATCTATATCTCGAAATATGTGTTGTTAATAATGTTTAGATTAACACATATGTGCATAAGTATTGGAATGAGAGTTTAGATTATTTAACCAATGATGGACATAAGTATTGTTGTGGAAACACATATGTGCATAAGTCCTATTACTTGAACCAAAGTTTGCGAACTTTGTTGATCAAGAGAAACCGGAAGAATGGCTTGTTGCCAAGTCCGCGAACTCAGTCCGCGAACTACCGAACTTCTCATCCCGAGAAATTCTGCTGGAGTTGAAAAACTTGTTACGTGAGTACCAGTCCGCGAACTGGCGGAAAGTCTTTGCCGATATTTTCTGCTGGAGTTTGTAAACTCTGTCCGGTTGGTTAAGTCCGCGAACCTAGTGTGCGAACTTAAGAAGGTTATATATATGAAGATGATTTCTGAACTTAAAATTATAAAGACTAAGGAATGCAAATTGCAAACCGTGGCTATAAAGTTCATGAACCGATTCAAGTGAATCAAATCATCTTTGCTTCAATTGTGTCTTGTGTAGTACATAAGATTTCCTTGCAATTGAACAACTCTCTAACTAGTTCATTTGAGTCACTTGAACTAGTTATGGTGAAGAAGAATATGGTTGGTATGAAATGCTCATATGGCTAACCTTTTGGTTAACTATTGTTGAACCAACAATATACACGTTTATTTACGGTTAACAAACCTAGAAGCGTCTATTTCATTTGTGTATAACAAGATAAGTTTTCGATCTAACGGTTGAGAAACATTATCTTGAAATCTAAATCATATTTTCATCTAACGGTGGATATTGTTTGCTTTGTGACCAAGGCGAAAACCTGATTTGAAAGACTATATAAGGGGACATCTAGCAACTCTGCAAAACGAATCCCCACACCTCACTGTGATACTAGTTTGCGTGCTAGAGTCGATTCTCCTTTAACCTTTGGTTTTCTTCTTCTAAAACCAGGTTAACGACTTAAAGACTTCATTGGGATTGTGAAGCCAGACCGATACTACTTTTATCGTAATTGTGTGATCTGATATTGCATATTCTATCGTACGAGTACAATCAGATTGATTGGCTTGAGATTAATATCTCTAATAGGCAAGATATAAAAAGTAGTCACAAATATCTTCATCTCATTGTTTGTGATTCCGCAACATCTTGTTTCGCTACCATACGATTAAGATTATTGTGAGGTGATTGATTTATCTAGGTTGTTCTTCGGTAATATAAGACCGGATTATCAATTGGTTCTTCTTCACCTTGATTATTATCAAAAGACGGAACAAAAAATTTAGGTTTTTTCTGTGGAGACATATTAATCCTTTGATAGACTTGTCTGTGTGAGACATATTTGTTTATTGTTAAAGCCTGCAATTTTGGGTCGTAGCAACTCTTAGTTGTGGGTGAGATCAGCTAAGGGAATCAAGTGCGCAGTATCCTGCTGGGATCAGAGGCGTAGGGAGTACAACTATACCTTGTATCGGTGGGAGACTGATTGGGGTTCAACTACAGTCCAGTCCGAAGTTAGCTTGGAGTAGGATAGTGTCTGTAGCGGCTTAATACAGTGTGTGTTCAATCTGGACTAGGTCCCGGGGTTTTTCTGCATTTGCGGTTTCCTCGTTAACAAAATTTTTGGTGTATGTGTTATTTCAGTTTCCGCATTATATTGTTTTATCTTTATAATTGAAATAATACAGGTTCTGCATTAGATCATCGATTAGAGTAATCCAACCTTTGGTTGTTGATTGTCATTGATTGATCCTTGGATATTGGTCTTTGGTACCATCCAAGTTATTCCTTGTATTTGATTAGTACTCGTAGTTTCTGTTTGAGGAAATCAAATCAAGAGAGATAGATATAAACTCGTTGATATAATTTCAATTGATTGAGTCTTGTTGATTCTCTTAAAAGTATATTCGAGCTTGTCCATACAGATTTCTAAGCGAAATATTGGGTGGTGTTGTTAGACCCCCGCCTTTTCAATTGGTACCAGAGAAGGCAAACACGTTGAAAGACCTCAAAAATCTGTGTTTGTAGTGATATGACTCTATAGACCATAAAATCTCAATTGACGCTTCACCAGGTTTAAAAACCAACTGTAGAAAAAAGACTGATAAACTGGTTACTCTTCAAAAAGGATTGGATGAACAAATCCGTATCAACTCTGGTCTTGTTGCAGAAATTGCAATTCTTAAGGATTTGATATCTGGTAATAGCCCCTTGATGAATCTGAGAAACTCCAGTTGTTCCTCTTTAAAGATTAGTCGTAGATCAGGTGGTAATCAACGACCGGTTGTTGAGAAAACTGAGATGACTAGGAACCACTCAGACAAACTTCAAGGTTTTAGCCCGTATTGTTGTTGTGATTCTTCCAATCACCTTCAACAGGTTTGTATGTCATTTCAAAAGAGTCTGAATTTTGCAAGTAATCTTTGTAAGAAAACTAAACAACTTTTTGATACTCTGAAAGGACATACAAACCATCAGAAAACTCTAAACAGAGAAGTACTAATAGTATGGGTGCCTTTGCTTTAAGATCTACTTCTCCTTTTCAATGGTTTCTTGATAGTGGTTGTAGTAGACATATGACAGGTGATCTCACATGGTTTATTTCGTCTATTGACTATGAAGGAGGTCCTGTAACGTTTGGAGATGGGAGTTGTTGCTACATCAGCAAGAAGGGAACGATCAAATTGCATGGTGTTCCAGAAATCCATGATGTAGTATACGTAAAAGGTATGACTGCTAATCTTCTTTCTATTAGTCAAATTTGTGACAAAGGCCATCGAGTTGTCTTCAATACAAATGGATGTGACATTGTAGACAAAACAGGGAAAGTAATTTCTCAAGGAACTCGTGGTAAAAACAACTGTTATCTTCTTGATACTCAGTTTAGCAATCGTTGCAATTTGACTAAGGTGGAATCTACACATATTTGGCATGAGCGTTTTGGTCACATCAATTATCGTCTTCTAAATAAGATCATTAACAAAGAACTTGTTAGAGGCATTCCAAAAATCAATGCAAAGATTGAAGGTGTGTGTGGTGCCTGTCAAAAGGGTAAGCAAACGAAAGTTCACCACAAATCATCTCGAGATATTCTCACTAAAGCTCCACTTCATTTAATTCATATGGATCTCTTCGGACCAATTCAACAACCCACTGTTGGTGGTAAGAAGTATGCTTTAGTTATGGTAGATGATTACACCAGATTCACTTGGGTTGCATTTCTATCTCATAAGAATGAAACTCTTGGTGAATTCAAGATTATTGTTAAAAGGATCCAGAACGAGCAAGGTCGCAAACTAAAGAAAATTAGAAGCGATCGTGGAACTGAGTTCAAAGACACCAAAGTATTTGAATTCTGTGACGAACTGGGGATCATTCAACAATACTCACCACCCATCACTCCTCAAGCTAATGGAGTTGTTGAAATAAAGAATAGGAATATTCAGGAAATGGCCAGGGTAATGCTCCATAACAAAAACTTACCATTAAGATTTTGGGGAGAAGCTGTTTTTACAACATGTTACTTGATCAAGCGTGTATATTTATGGTCTAAAACCTTTAACACTCCTTATGAGTTGTAGTACGGAAGGAAACTCAACCTACACTATCTCAGGGTATTTGGAAGTAAGTGCTATATTATGAAAGATCGAGAACAGAAAGGGAAATTCGACACCAAAAGTGATGAAGGTATCTTTCTTGGCTATGCTTCTGATAGTCGTGGTTTTCGAGTGTTTAACCTCATAATACAAGTCATGATGGAATCTGCTAATGTTATCATCGACGACATTAGTAAATTTCGTCATGATAATCCTCCTGTTGAATTTCCTTCAACCGAGACAATTGAGAAAGTCAAAGAAACTCCAGAATCAGTTGAAGTTATCCCAACGGTTACTGATCCTGATATTTCTAGTGACGAGGAGAAGAGCATTGCTCAAGCCATTCCTGACGAACAAGAACATGTCCCTCCACGACATCTCTGGGTTCAAAGGAATCATGATCCAAACAGTACTATTGGAGGAAGAGATTCTACAGCCAAAACAAGAGGAAAACTTCAAAATATATGCAATTTTGGTTGTTATCTTTCACAAGTAGAACCAAGGAATATTGATGAATCTCTGAACAATCCCTTTTGGGTGAATGCAATGCATGAAGAGTTAAATCAGTTTCAAAGACAAGATGTGTGGGAACTTGTACCTTGTCCCTCCAATATCAATATTGTTGGTACCAAATGGATATTCAAGAATAAGTCTGATGAATTTTGCACGATTGTCAGAAACAAAGCTAGACTTGCCGCTCAAGGATATTCACATATTGAAGGGATTGACTTTGACGAGACCTTTGCTCCTGTGGCACACCTTGAGTCCATTCGTCTTTTGTTAGCTCATGCTTGTTTTCTTAAGGTTAAGCTGTTTCAAATGGATATAAAATCCGCGTTCCTAAACGGAATTTTAAAGGAGGAAGTCTATGTCGCTCAACCTAAGGCGTTTGAAAATCCTAATTTCCCAGATCATGTGCTAAAGCTCAAAAAGGCATTGTACGGGTTGAAACAAGCACCTAGAGCCTGGTTTGAAAAACTTACCACTTCTATCATTAGAAAAGGTTTTTCAAGAGGCGGAGCTGATAAAACTTTGTTTACCAAATGGAGTGGGAAAGATGTGGTTATTGCTCAAATCTATGTAGATGATATTATATATGGATATCCCAAGAGAAGTATGCTTGAGACCTTGTGACAAGGTTCGGTCTGGATAAATCTTTCCCAAAATTAACACCTATGCCCACTACTGGTAAACTACATAGAGATGAGAAAGGATAAAAAGTGGATCAAAAGTTGTATCGATCTATTACTTGTAGCCTTTTGTATCTTACATCTACTGGACCTAATTTTTTTCAGTGTTGATTGTTGTGCCAGGTTTCAGGAAAATCCAAAGGAATCTCATCTGGCAGCTGCAAAAAAGATCATTCGATATATTAATCACACTGTTGGGTATGGTTTATCTTACACTTTTGATACTAACACTGATCTATCTGCTTATTCAAATGCTGATTGGGCAGGATGTGTAGAAGACAGAAAAAGTACATCAGGGGGTTTCTACTATATAGGACTGAATCTCGTAGCTTGGCATAGCAAGAAGCAAAATTCTCAATCCTTGTCTACATGTGAGGCAGTATATATTGCTGCTGGATCATGCTGTACTCAACTCCTATGGATGAAAAAAATGCTAGATGATTATGGAGTTGATACTGGAATAGTGAAGATCTTTTGTGATAACTCTAGTGCGATTCGAATCACTGAGAATACCGTTGAGCACTAAAGAACAAAGCACATTGACATAAGGTACCATTTTATTTGTGATCTCTATGAAAATGGTATCATAAATATGGAATTTGTTCCTTCTGAACAACAATTGGCTGATATTCTTACCAAACCATTAGACACTGCTACGTTTCAACACTTGCGGCAGTCTATTAGTGTTGTTTAGGATCATTAAAACGTATCTATAACTATTGCCCCTATGCTAATCTCTATCTTTTGGGCAATTGAGTTTGAAACTCCAGTAGGTTTACTCCAGTAGGTTTACTCCAGTTCAGTTTCTGTAGGGTTGTTTTTGTCTTGTTAGTGTCATTTTTGTTTCAAAATCCTTTTTTTCTTTTGAAATTAAGGTCGCTCTTGTTGTTCCCTTGGGAATGACATCAAATGGGTGAGAGTTCTTTTGAACTTGTGCTTAATGATCATATCTTGAGGGGTGTGCGGCTTTGGAATTTTAAAGGGGTTATCTTATATCTTTTAAACTCCTTGATGAATGCTATTAGCTTCGGCTATATGATTGCACCTAACTTAGATGGTATGTATTTTTTTCTTTTAGTCATGAAATGTCTCTTACGGAAATTTCATTATGATCCCGTTCTTGTACCTTTTCCAATTTTATTGACAAAAAGGGGGAGAATTAATATGTAGTTCACACTACAAATACATATGGTTTTCAGATCATTGTGTAAGGGGGAGTGGTTTCCATGTGAGATGGAGTATTGACTAAGGGGGAGTGATACATATCACCATAATATTATTGTTGAAGTTGTGATACAACTGGACTTTGCCACTATGTAATAATACTATGAAACTGTATAACAATGATCGAGACCGATACTTTCTCATTATTATAGCTACGGATCTTCAACAACGGTGATGCTAAACTTGCAACCTTTGGGATCATTGGAGTACTTGGAAGTGACGAAGATTTCGAGGAATGTTGAAGATTAGACATGTGGAATATGAGCTACTAAAGTTTCTTTATCTTTTTTGTATTCCATGTGTATTGATAGTTTTGTCACTAAAGTTGACAAAGGGGGATATTGTTAGAGCATTGCTCGGTCGAACTCGCATGAGTTTCTATCTCAAGCATGTTTGTCAATGTTAGTGATAAAAACTATAAGTCTTGATTTCTAGTCTACTATAGCTAAGTCTCAGACTAGGATAAAAAGTGTAATTGAGCTCAAGGACTTCATGGCGATTCATCATACAAGAATAAGAACTGCTAAGGGACCGGTGGAACTTCTAGACAAAAAGGTATGTGAAGACTTGAAATTATCTGTCACTCAAAAGTCTATCTACTCTATCTCCTACTTCTTGAGACAAAACGTCGTATGCTATATATAGACTTAGATTATACACATTTGATATTTCGAGCCGAGTATACCTCGCCTATCTATATCTCAAAATATGTGTTGTTAAGCGTTTCGCTTCGACCATGTTTATCTTTACCTAGTGACGAAAGTCATGATATGTTTCAATCACTTTGAAAATTGCTTTAACGAGAAATGGTGTAACAACTATATAACGTCCTCTAAGAATGTTTCAATGGTTGGAATGAGAGTTTATATTACATAACCAATGATGGACATAAGTATTGTTGTGGAAACACATATGTGCATAAGTCCTATTACTTGAACCTAAGTTTGCGAACTTTGTTGATCAAGAGAAACCGGAAGAATGGCTTGTTGCCAAGTCCACGAACTGCCGAACTTCTCATCCCGAGAAATTCTGCTGGAGTTGACAAACTTGTTACGTGAGTACCAGTCCGCGAACCGGCGGAAAGTCTTTGCCGAGATTTTCTTCTGGAGTTTGTAAACTCTGCCCGGTTGGTTAAGTCCGCGAACCTAGTGTGCGAACTTAAAAAGGTTATATATCTGAAAATGATTTCTGAACTTAAAATTATAAAGACTAAGGAATGCAAATTGCGAACCGTGGCTATAAAGTTCATAAACCGATTCAAGTGAATAAAATCATCTTTGCTTCAATTGTGTCTTGTGTAGTACATAAGATTTCCTTGCAATTTAACAACTCTCTAACTAGTTCATTTGAGTCACTTGAAATAGTTATGGTGAAGAAGAATATGGTTGGTATGAAATGCTCATATGGATAACCTTTTGGTTAACTATTATTGAACCAACAATGTACACGTTTGGGTACGGTTAACAAATATAGAAGCGTACATTTCATTTTTGTATAACAAGCTTAGTTTTAGATATAACGGTTGAGAAATATTACCTTGAATCTAAATCAGGTTTTCATCTAACGGTGGATATTTTTTACTTTGTGACCAAGGCGGAACCCTTATTTGAAATACTATATAAGGGGATATCTAGCAACTTTGCAAAACGAATCCCCACACCTCAGTGTGATACTAGTTTGCGTGCTAGAGTCGATTCTCCTTTAACCTTTGGTTTTCTTCTTCTAAAACCAGGTTATCGACTTAAAGACTTCATTGGGATTGTGAAGCCAGTCCGATACTACTTTTATCGTAGTTGTGTGATCTGATCTTGCATCTTCTATTGTACGAGTACAATCAGATTGATTAGCTTGAGATTAATATCTCCGATAGGCAAGATATAAAAAGTAGTCACAAACATCTTCGTCTCATTGTTTGTGATTCCGCAACATCTTGTTTCGCTACCATACGATTAAGATTTTTGTGATGTGATTGATTTATTTAGGCTGTTCTTCGGGAATATAAGACCGGATTATCAATTGGTTCCTGCTCACCTTGATTATTATCAAAAGACGGAACAAAAACTTTAGGTTTTTTATGTGGGAGATAGATTGATCCTTTGATAGACTTGTCTATGTGAGAAAAATTTGTTTATTGTTAAAGCCTGCGATTTTGGGTCGTAGCAACTCTTAGTTGTGGGTGAGATCAGCTAAAGGAATCAAGTGCGCAGTATCCTGCTGGGATCAGAGGCGTAGGGAGTACAACTATACCTTGGATCGGTGGGAGACTGATTAGGGTTCAACTACAGTCCAGTCCGAAGTTAGCTTGGAGTAAGCTAGTGTCTGTAGCGGCTTAATACAGTGTGTGTTCAATCTGGACTAGGTCCCGGGGTTTTTCTGCATTTGTGGTTTCCTCGTTAACAAAATTTCTGGTGTCTGTGTTATTGCAGTTTCCGCATTATATTGTTTTATCTTTATAATTGAAATAATGCAGGTTGTGCGTTAGATCATCAATTAGAGTAATCCAACCTTTGGTTGTTGATTGTCATTGATTGATCCTTAGAAATTGGTCTTTGGTACCATCCAAGTTATTCCTTGTATTTGATTAGTACTCGCAGTTTCTGTTTGAGGAAATCAAATCAAGAGAGAGAGATATATAAACTCGTTGATATACTTTTAATTGATTGAGTCTTGTTGATTCAAAAGTATATTCGAGTTTGTCCATACAGATTGCTAAGCGAAATATTAGGTGGTGTTGTTAGACCCCCTCTTTTTCAAAGGTCGTTCTGGGGAGTCTTTCATACCAACTACTTATGACTCTGTTGTGGTATTAGAAATCGTGACTAATACTAATCATGTTTCTCTAATGAAACCATCTTCAGAATCTAAACTTCAAACCCTTACTATTGCTAAAGAAGTGCTTGGTTCTTCCACTGATCATGTATTTACCACGTCTCATGGAAGGAAGAAATCTACTAATGGTGTTTCCAATGCTACACACTCTAATCACTCCGGTGATCAGAAAATATGTCTTTTTTTGTGATTCAAAAGGACACATTCAACGGAAGAGCAAATGGAAGCTAAATGACAATTACTTTGGTCGAATTCATCATACCTTAGATTTAATACTCAAAGGTGTAACTGACATTCGGATGTCTAAACCTATTGGTTTTAGGACTCTCCCTGTGAATTCTTCCAGGAAAGTCAATTCAATATGCTCATCGAACTTTCGAACCAATTGTAGCATTAATACAAATCGTCCAAGGAGATTTCAGAAAGGTTCTTCTCAACCCGCTGTGAAGAATGATGTTCAAGATGTGAAAAAGGTACCAGTAGGTGGAAGCAATAGTGGAGATATGAAGGACAACCTTAATCTGATAATTGAAGGATACAAGGATTTTATCAACAAGATGTCAAAATCCTCCATACAAACTTCTTCTGGTAAGGATTCGAACTTAGTCTCATACTTTGATTATAGTAAGTTTTATGATACTTTCTCACATCACAAAGGGTTTCCTCCAAAAGTTAAAAGGATAAAGAGGATCAACCATGGAAAATATTCATTTGATGAGCGTAAAGCTCATACTTGTGTAAATTAATCACAAGGGCTGAATTCTTACTCACAAAAATCATGTTGAGTAAGATTTTCCAATAATCAACTATACTTATTGGTAAAATGCTTTCTACTTAGTTAAGCTATTTTCGAATCGTCTATAGCTAAACTATAGTCTACAGATAAGCTTTGCCTAAGTATTGTTTGTGTCTCGAGAATCTCTTCGATTACATTCTTTTTATTTTGAAAAAGTTTTTGTTGCAACTATGTTGCCTGTTACTCTTGCACTCTAAATTTTTCTCTCTGTGGAAATATAAAATTTACTGAGCCAAAAATTGTGAAAGAAAATCTCACGTAGCAAAATTTTGTTGTATTCGTTTTACCTTGTAAAAGGGTTCATTACGGTTTTAGTTTTGCTTCTCTTTTGCGTTCGAGTTGTATTCATACGGGTACCCATGGTTTACAGGTCACGAACTTTTTTAGAAACCCTAAAATTTATCGTCCCTAAGAAAACATTTAAATACCAAATCTATCGAGTCACGTACGCGTATTCTAGGTTATTTTATTTTTGTCAATAATGTCTTCACCTTCTTGCACTTGTGATTTTGCAAGAGTTTTTCTTAACAAAGGTATTGGTTTCGAGTCCAAAGGGAGGAACAAAAGAACCTTAGTATAAGTTGATGGTCAAAATCCTGATACCTCATGCTACTATGCCTATTCTCATCAAGATGTTGAGAATGATGAGATGGTTTCAGCCGAAGTGGTTCGTGATTTTCTTAAATACTTTGAAGAAGCAAAACTGCAGCTCGTTGATACTATGAAGGGTCTTGATGTTTAAGAACTGAGTTGAAAAAGGTTAACTTTGAACTTGTTCTCATGAAAACACATGTTAAAGATCTCCTGAGTGGGGATATCCTCTTCGAAGAAGCAGTTGATGCTGTCAATCACAAGCTCAAAGGTCTCAAGACTCATGAAGGTTCCGAAAAAACTCTTTGATTTCAGTTCATGATCGGTTTTGATGGTTTATGAGTCTTTTGGTTTTTAGCTTGTTGGTTTTTATGTTGTCTATGAAACTTCTTATGAGAATTTATTCTTGTGTTTTAAAGAAGGATAACTAGGGTTTGGAGTAGCCTATTGTTGATGGTGAATTTTCGGCAAGGGCTAAAATCGTAAAATCATGATATTGCATGTTTCTGGCCCGGCTTCAGGAATGTATGTGACCATTCATATTTTACGATCCGTGAACCATTTCACAATCTCTGACTGAGCGAACATTCCTCGCAGAATTATCATTAATATGTTTCTCGAAAGGCCTCTCAGCTGAGATTTCGATGCTTCATACATTTTATCATCACCTCTACATAGAATCAAAATGATTGGGAGGCTCCTAGGCATATTACATGCTAGTATAGAGCCTAACGCCTTCAGGACGTCACACTGCTCGTTGTTCTCAGACTACGTAGAGAGACCGTGTATAGAATCTTTTAATGATTCGGCCGCTCCTAGACATATTGTATGCTAGTATAGATCCTAACGCCTTCAGGATGTCACGTTATTCGTTGTTCCCTGACTGTATACCCCCTCAGAACGAGTATAATGCTTCAATTATCTCATATCTCAATTCTGCAAATTCTAGCGTGTCATTCATCAACTGAATTCCTAGAAAATAATATATTTTATCTCATTACTATGTTTCATGGCTGATCCTCAGCTGGATTCCATGGATTAGTAATAGATACTCAGCTCATTTTATTACTCTGTTTCATGAATTATTCTCAGCTGAATTTCATGAATTAGTAATAAGTATTCACCGATTGGGCATCTGGTCCACCACCGAGTAAGCCCCAAGAAAATGGTGCGAGTGTATTTGGAAATAATGCACAAACGAGCACCCAAATGCACAAACGAGCATTCAAAAATATGGACGAACGAGTAAACCTATGCAAAATAGAGAGAAAAATAATATTAATAAAATAATAAAATAGCGCCTAGAGGACCGCGCCTCTCCTATTATTTTATTATTTTTCCTAATCTCATGAAAACTCCTTCATTCGAGCAAATTTCCTTATTTGAGCAAAAATCTTAGTTTCTCCATATTTTCCTTCAAACGATGAAAAATAATAAAAAATAGGGAAAAGAGTCACGGGACCGGGACACCTGGCCGGCTGGCCATGCCCTAGACGTGTCCGCTCCCACACCATATTATCCCTTATTTTCTTATTCTTATTATTTCCTTCATCTTATGAAACACCTTCGTTTGAGCAAAAAACCCTAGTTTTGCATTTTTTCTCAAAGATTACTCAAACCATCAAAAGGCCAAAAAGTCAAATGGTCACAAAAATGACTAGGCTACTCACGGCTAATATTAAAATATTGGTCGCACGGACAAAGTTCTATTTTCCCATTCGAGAAAGATCGAGAGTTTCAGTCAAGATCTCAAGATCGAACTCTTCTAAAAATCCAAAATATTGCTCAAACGCGCACCAGAAAATACCAAAGCTCTCAGTACTGAGACACAAATAGTATGGTGACACGGGCATGGCAACTTGACCGACCAAGGTCGGACCTTAAGCTTGCAAGGATCCGGTCCCACACTCTTTCATAATTTTGACCTAATTAGCTCTCAACATGTCCAAACTCTTTCCAACCAACTTGGAATTTGCTCAATCGACCACCAGATGGTCCCACGACCACCAAGGGCCGGTCCCGTGACCCCTTGGCCGGTCCTCACCTCTCCATCATTAGGTTTTATCCCTTAATTCTCAGACGAGAACTATTTTAATAAATGATTAAACTAGTATTTAATCATCCTTTCACCAATTGGTCAACAAAGGACTTTGGTGCATGCTCACTCGAGCACCTGGGCGCTAAATGGTCGGTCATTGTCCCATGTAGCTGATCCCTCCTTCACTCAGTGATCGATTTTCAGTAAATCATTAATTGATCAGCAATCGATCAAAATTAGGGTTTCGAACTGAATGCTCTTTAAATCATAATTTTGAGCAAGTTTAAACACTAACAATTTTATGTTGATCCAGCAATCAACATATTAATTAATTATATAATATTTTATCAGCTACCAAAATTTTGATTAATGCAAACCAATAATTTATCCAGACAAGCAATATTTGCTCAAACGAGGAATACTGATTCAACTATCAATATTCAGTAATTTATCAAATGAGCAATATTTTCTCAGACGAGGAATATTGATTGATTCAACTATCAATATTCAGTAATTTATCAAATGGGAAATATTTTCTCAGACGAGGAATATTGATTCAACTATCAATATTCAGTAATTTATCAAATGAGCAATTTTTGCTCAGACGAGCAATATTTGCTCAGATGAGGATTATTGATTCAACTATCAATATTCAGCAGAGGAGCGATTTTTGCTCAGAGTATTAATATTGATTCAACTATCAATATTCAACAATTCGTTATACGAGCAATATTTGCTCAGACTATCAATACTCATTATGTTGATTCAATTATCAATATCATTCGTTCGAGAACTATATATACGTCCTAGCAGACATGTTCGATCCATGAATCCTAGAGCATTCGGCAATCATACTCGACTGAACAATACTTATACTCATCGTCTAATCAAGTCAACGACTGACTAATTAAATACACTTATGCCTTGCAGACTCCACGTTCATGAGACATCAATCACGTCATATGGGGGATATTAATCAGGGTTTTGGTCTGGCGGCCTATGTCATGTGTGT
This sequence comes from Papaver somniferum, assembly GCF_003573695.1. Classification (NCBI taxonomy): domain Eukaryota; kingdom Viridiplantae; phylum Streptophyta; class Magnoliopsida; order Ranunculales; family Papaveraceae; genus Papaver; species Papaver somniferum. Next base: position 56,488,072 of record NC_039363.1, on the reverse strand, counting down.
TCATCCACGATGAGAAATGTGAGTAAGTCGTGCAAGCAGTTGAGGGAGATAGAAAAGTAGTGGGTGGACAATCAACCAAGTCTCCGCACAACCTGGAACTGGTTTAACCACGATTTCCACTCTTTCACTCGAGCAAACGTCACACTTACTGGAGATCAATGTGTCTACATTCTAGCAATATAAATAAGTTTTTGAATCCACGATTAAAGACAAGATTGGTCGGACAGATAACATCTATCGCCTAACCAAGAATCATCGTATGAGCAACAATCTCTTTCAATTGATAAAAATTCAAACTTATTCAAACCCAGCTGTTCATTTGCAGAAACCTACAACACATTCACCATCCTTGATCACCATTGATCTCACACACTTCTCAGCTTCCCTCCTACAGATCGACCCTCTTTCCTCTTTATGACCGAATTGACTCTGGAACGACCATTTTTTGGTTTAGACCGGAGTCCTATAGATTGATATATAGAACTCAAAGAACTCCCTTGCAGTGCATCTGTTTGAGGTTAGGTAGTTTGATCGGTTGAGGAGTCTTCGTCCGCACAGTCGTCTCTCCACTTCCTAAAAAACTTTTTTTCCCCTATCAATACCTATATTGTGATTACACATTGCTATTGCCAACGATTTTCATCTCGCAATGTTTTTAGATTTATTTATTTAAATTCTAAAGTTTATTTGGAAGATGATTTTGTAGTATTAATTTTAATTGTTTAATATATTGCAAATAATATTATGGGATATGTGTGTTTGCGTCCGGGAACTATGATTGTCCCATATATGTCAAAAGTTAAAGTCTATTATGTCATTATGCAAATATTGATGGAAAATAGAATGAACTTTTGATGTAAAAGATTAAGTCTATTGTGTCATTATGGAAATATTGATGAAAAATAGAATGAATCTTTGTATATTCCGCAGTATTTATCTTTCGTTGATCCATTTCTATGTGAAAGTACTGTATGGCTCCGTAAGTTTTCTTATGTTGAGCATTTCCGATTGAATTAATCATGGGTTATCTTGTGGTTAATTTAATTGAGTTTTCTGGATATAAATTCATGTTTCATGTAATTTGTTAATGTCCAAAGAAATCCTTTTTTTTTCTTGTAAAAGTAAGGTCGCTCTTGTTGTTCTTTCAGGAATGATATTTTATTGGGGGGAGTTCTTAATTGCCAAATCTTTGTGGGGAGTGCGGTTGTGGAATATTGTATGAGTTTTCTTGTATCTTTATAAACTCCTTAATGAATACACTAAGTTTCGACTATGTGAAATCATCGATAAAAAGTTGATATGTTCTCTTTTAGTCATGAAGTATCTCTATGATAATTTCATTATGATCCCGCTAGTTTTCGTACCTTTGCCAATTTATATTAACAAAAAGGGGGAGAATTATTGTGTAGTTCACACTACAAATACATATGGTTTAAAAATCATTATGTAAGGGGGAGTGGTTTTCATTGTGAGATGAAGTATTGACTAAGGGAGAGTGATACATATCACCAAGTATTACTGTCAAAGTTGTGATATAATTAAACATTGATGTTGTGTAATAATACTATGACATTGTATATCAATAATTGAGAAGAATTGTTTTCTTCTTGTTATGGATACGGATCTTCAACAACTATGATGCTGATTTGAACACGTTCAGAATCATTGGAGTACTTGGAAGTGATGAAGATTTCGAGTAATGTAGAAGAACCAAGGAAATCAAGCATTTGGATGAGAAGCTACAAAGTTTATTTATTTTTTAATCCATATGTATTGATAGTTTTTCACTAAAATTGACAAAGGGGGAGATTGTTGGAGCACTGCTCGGTCGAACTCGCAAGCGTTACTATCTCAAGCTTTTTTGTCAAGTTTAGTTGCCAAAACTATAAGTCTTGATTTCTAGTCTTCATCGATTGAAGACGAAGAACTACTAAGGGGAGCTTGGGGAACTTCATCAACAAAAGGTATGTGGAGACTTGAACCCATCTATTACTCAGAAGTCTATTTCCATTCTATCTCATATTGATACAAAACACGTATATAGAATTTACTTTATACACATTGAATATTTCGAGCTGAGTTTAACTCGCTTACATATTTCTCGAAATGTTTGTTGTTAAGCTTTCGCTTTAGCCAAGTTCATCTTTTACTCTTGATGGAAGTCAAAAGATGATCGTGTGAAAATCGCCTGGTAACATCTTACATTATTTGTGTGAGACAGTCATTTGATGTAGACTCGAAATGTTTCGTATTGATCTATTGAATACTTGAAAATTGCTTTGAAGCTAATAGTTTATGTGAGAAAGCTACTCTAGTCTTCCAAGAATGTTTCAATGATTGAAATGGGAGTTTAGAACAATTAACCATTGATTGGATATAGCACAGTATGCGTACTTGTATGCTAACTGTTGCAAGTTACTCCAAGTCTGGGAACCATAGTATGCATACCCGTATGCGTACCGATTTAACAGTTGAAGTCTGGGAACTTAGTATGCATACCCGTATGTGTACTGGCTTAACAGTTCAAGTCTGGAAATTTAATATGCGTACCCGTTTGCATACTAATTCAACTGAGTTCGGTCGTGAACGAGAATATGGGTACCCGTTCACATATTGGCGGACAAACCAAGTTCGGAACTCTAAGTATGTGTACCCGTTTGCATACTTGAGTGGGTTAAGTTCTAAAATCGGTTTGTTCATGAACAAATACATTTATATAATAAAAATGCATTCTTTTGCAAACCATGGCTATAATGTCATGAATTGATTCGAGTGAATCAAAATAGTTTTTGTTTCAATTGTATCTTGTATACTTCTATGAGAATATAAACAATTGAATAACTCTATATGTATACTTCTATGAGAATATAAACAATTGAATAATTCTATAACTAGTTTCATTTGAGTCATTTGAACTAGCTGTGATAAAGATAAACAAGGTTGATATAAAAGTTCATATGGATAACTTCGGTTAACTATTGTTGAGTCAAGCGGGTGTACACGTTTAGACACAGTTACCCATATCTAAATGAAGGCAAATTCATTTGTGTATAACAAGCTAAGTTCAATCTAACAGTTAAAGATTTAGCTTGAATCTAATCAGGTTTACATCTAACAGTGAATATTGAATGCTTTGTTACCAAGGTAGCATTGATTGCAAACCCTGATTTGAAGACTATATAAGGGATAACTCTAGCAACTGGGAAACCTAATCCCCACACCTCCTGTTTGATACTAGTTGCGACTAGAGTCGATTCTCCTTTAACCTAGGTTTTTCTAAAACCATTATAGGTTAACGACTTAAAGATTTCATTGGGATTCTGAATCCAGACCCAACTATTTTCTCTGTAATTGTGTGTTCTGAATTTACTTTTTTCTATCGTATTGAGTACTATCTTCTCTAAGATTTTCTCGAGATTCAATCTCCGATAGGTAAGATAAAAAGTAGTCGCAAACATCTTCGTCTCATCGTTTGTGATTCCACAATATATTGTTCCTCTACCATATGGTTAAGATCATTATTAAGTGATTATTATTAGGTTGTTCTTAGGGAATATAAGTCCGGTGTATCAATTGGTTCCTGTTCACCTTGATTTATCAAAAGACGGAACAAAAAACTCATAGGTATTTCTGTGGGAGACAGATTTATCTATTCAATAGACTTTTCTGTGTGAGACAGATTTATTTATCAAGTATTCGACTTTGGGTCGTAGCAACTTTTAGTTGTGGGTGAGACAAGCTCAGGGAATCAAGTGCGTAGAATCCTATTGGGATTCAGAAGCGTAAGGAACGCGACTGTACCTTAATCAGTGTGAGATTGGTTAGGTCTCAACTACATTCCAGTCCGAAGTTAACTTGTAGTAGGATAGAGTCTGTAACGGCTTAATACAGTGTGGTGTTCAAATCTGGACTAGGTCCCGAGGTTTTTCTGCATTTGCGGTTTCCTCGTTAATAAAATTTCTGGTGTCTGTGTTATTTCTTTTCCGCATTATATTTTCTATATAATTGAATATCACAGGTTATGCGTAGTTCTATCAATTGGTGAATCCAACCTTTGGTTTTTGATTGAAATTGATTGATGCTTGGATATTGGTCTTTGGTACCATCCACGTTATTTCTCATATTAATCCGGCTCACATATTTCTATATGTTCGATTGCAGATTGTTTTGAGAAATTGAGATATAACTCTTTGATGTATTTTCCTTGATTGAGTCTGACTGTCTAGTTGATTCTCTTCGAAATATATTGGAGTTAGTCCATACAGATTTCCTAATCGAAATATTGGGTGTGGTTTTTTCTACAACACATCTTTGTCTAGCACATTGCTACCACCTTCTTGCATTCTCCAACTAATACCATTATATATATCATAAATAAACATGTTTATATATCTTGGAAGAATTGCTCCATGTGCAGACAGGAAACTCCCAATTTCTATGGTAGATGTTAAAAAGGGGAGGGAATCAAGTACACTATAAACGTTTTTGTTCGGCAACCTGTATGGAGAAAATCTAATAAAATTTCAAGTAAACCAAGTTAATGATCCTTGATAACATGTATGTAGAGTTTATATCTGTATCTCTTCTCAATCATAAAGTCTAGACTAAAGAGTCTGTGAACCCGATTGTTAAAAAGAGTACTTGGATGATATCAAAAACCAATATCCAAGATCAATTTAGTTGTATCCAAATAATGAAATTGGAATTCTCTCAATTATGAAACTTGTTATCTATCTTCCAAGATAGGAATTCTACAAGAATGAATCTCGTAATCGATCACAATTAATATGGACTTATCTACTAAAATTGAGTACGTACTACTTGTGTTATTCTTATTATGAAGATAAACAGTATAATACAGAAAACAAAAACATACAATACACCAGAATTTTTATTAACGAGGAAACCGCAACTGCAGAAAACCCTTGGACCTCTTCCATATTTGAACACTGAACCGTATTAATCCGATGCAGACACTGTCCTACTATCAGACTTAGGACTAAAATGTATTTGAGACTGAATTCACCCTCCAAGCAATTCAAACACAGTGGTGCTCCTTACGTATCTTAAACCTCGCAAGCCTCTATGCAATTGATTTGCTTAGATGACGTCCTTTACAACCTAAGAGTTGCTTCAGCCTAAGTGAAGACTTTTGGTACCAATGTGGCTCTAACAGATAATCCTATTTGGTTTCTCTTTAGATCGAATAAGTCAAGGCTTAAAAATATGTTTGCAATAGACAAGCTAGCAAACCTCACAAACCCGGAATATTTACACTCGGTTAGCTGAGAAACCTGGATTCTTAACCATCTCTCAAGAACAATCGTAAATTAATTAATTAAGAATAGTTTTCGAACATCTATCTTGAGAAATCACAAAGTCCGAGACAAAGAGAACTTTGTGATTTCTATCTATCTCGTTCCTGAAAGAGATTACTAAAACCTCGATAAAATAAAGAATAAGATCGGGATACACAAACTATCAAGGTAAAGATAGTCGTACATGGATTCGTGAATCCCTAAGTGAAGTCTTTCAGTCGTGGACCTAAGAAATGTCAGGGATTGAATTTCCCGGTTGAATAAGTCTCTTTATTATTGCGTTAATTTAAACACTTAAGATTTGAATCATGATGAACATACAGAAGGTGTTTTAGTGATCATATATATCTTAGTAGTATTTATGAGATTCATAGCAATGTTAAACATATTTATAAAAATAGTATTTGAGCATCTGCCAATACGTACTGGGACTGTTAGTGAAACCGTTTCTGACCTATTAGCCAGTTCGTTAATTCAGGGCGCTGCGGTTCGTGAACTGTTCAACTATTCCCGAGCTCATATGTCGACGATTTGTGAACTGTTCAACTATTCCCGAACTCAGATGTCGACGGTTTGTGAATTGTTCAACTATTCCCGAACTCAGATGTCGACAGTTTGTGAACTGGGTTTGTGAACCGTTGGCTATTTCATAATTTCAGATCACGATAGTTCATGAACTAGTTTCGTGAACTGTCCCATTCAGAACTCTATGGTTCACGAACTAGGTTCGTGAACCCATCTATATTTCGGAACTTCAAATATCCATGGTTAGCAAGATGGTTCCCTAACCTACCCTGAGTCCAGATTTCAGTAATTCTGATACACTCTTTTTTAAAGTTGAAACATTTTCATTTTCCATAGATACAAAATATCATTGTTTGGAAAATTTTAAATGATCCATATGACAGAAAAATAGTTTTTGAACTAGGATTTCTAAGGACCAATGAACAAATATTTCTTAAATCATATTTTGAGATGTTTAACAAGACAAGCTTGACTCGAAATTTCTTGTTTGCAATATTAAATCTATTAGAAGCCATACGACATAGTCTCATAAAGATATAATGGTAATGCATGTGAGTAAATAGAATGATTCGGTCTTCGCATACCTCTTTGTTGATGAAGTTCTCCAAATATTTTCGTCGATCTTCATTCTTCGAGGGTTATTCAGTGATGTCTGATATTGAATTACCAACTTTTATACCTAGTTCGAAACTTGAGTTTAGTAGACTAAATATCAAGATATAGTCTTGTACATCTGAAAACAAGCTTGAGATAACTTCTGAGCTCGACCGAGCATTGCTCTAACAGATGTCACCTTTCCTAAGAAATGTGTTAGAGACTGCTCGGTCGAACTCGCAAGCGTTGCTATCTCAAGCTTGTTTGTCAATGTTAGTAATCAAAACTATAAGTCTTGACTTCTAGTCTACTTATAGTAATGTCTCGGACTAGGATAGATTATGTAGTTGAGCATTAGACTTCACAACGTTCATCAATTGAAGACGAAGAACTACTAGAGAGAGCTTGTGGAACTTCATCAACAAAAGGTATGTGGAGACTAAGACTCATTTATCACTTGGAAAGTCTATTTCTACTCTATCTCCTATAATGAGGCAAAAGTCGTATTACTATATAGTATTCAATTATGCACATTTGAGATTTCGAGCTCAGTTTAACTCGCTTACATATTTCTCGAAATATGTGTTGGTAAGCTTTCACTTCAACCAAGTTCATCTTATATTCTTAATGGAAGTCAAAAGATGATCATGCGAAAATCACCGAGTAACATCTTACATGGTTTGTGTGATACAATGATTTGGTGTAGACTTGGAATGTTTCGTTATGATTATTTCAATAACTTGAAAATTGCTTCGATGCTAATATTTCGTGAAAACAGCTGTTGTCATCCTCTAAGAAAGTTTTAATGATTGAAATAGAGTTTAGAACAATTAACCATCATTAGATGATAAACATAGTACGCGTTCTTGCATGTATGTGATCCATGACCGGAACTATAGTATGCATACCCGTATGCATACCTGTTAGTTGTGAAATTCCGAGTACCTAAATACACGTACCTGTACGCGTACTGGCGAAGGGTTTGGGTCCGGAAATTTCTGCTATGTTTGGAAGTATGCGTACCCGTTTGCATACTGGCGAACCCAAACTCAGACCGGCTACTTCAGTATGCGTACCCGTTTGCATACTTGAGTTGTTAAAGTTCTAAAATCGGTTTGTTCATGAACTAATACATTTATATAATAAGGAATGCATTCTTTGCAAATCATGGCTATAATGTTCATGAATTGATTCAAGTGAATCAAACCGATTTTGCTTCAATTGTGTTCTTGTATACTTCTATGAGAATATAGCAATTGAACAACTCTATAACTAGTTTCATTTGAGTCATTTGAACTGGTTGTGGTTAAGATGAATAAGGTTGATATGAAAGTGTTCAAATAGCTAACCTCGGTTAACTACTGTTGATCCAACCTAGTGTAAACGTTTAGGTACAATTACTCAAACCTAAATGAAGGTACATTTCATTTGTGTATAACAAGCTAAGTTTGATCTAACGGTTGAAAGATATTAGCTTGAGTCTAATCAGGTTTTTATCTAACGGTGAATATTGAATGCTTTGTTACAAGGTAACTTAGATTGTAAACCATGATTTGAAAACTATATAAGGGAGAACTCGAGCAACTGGGAAACCTAATCCCCACACCTTATATGTGATACTAGTTGCGACTAGAGTCGATTCTCCTTTAATCTTAGATTTTTTACGAAACTATGTAGGTTAACGACTTAAAGACTTCATTGGGATTGTGAAGCCAGACCATTTTCTGTGTTGTTGCATGTTCTGATCTTACTTCAACTATCATGATTGAGTATTATCTTTGCTAAGATTTACTTGAGATTTATCTTCGATGGGTAAGATTAAAAGTAATCACAAACATCTTCGTATAATAGTTTGTGATTCCACATAATCTTGCTTCGGTTCCATATGATTAAGATTATTGTGAGATGATTGATAATACTAGGCTGTTCTTCGGGAACATAAGTCCGGTTTATCAATTGGTTCTTGTGAACCTTGATTTATAAAAAGACGGAACAAAACTCATAGGTATTTTTGTGGGAGACAGATTTATCTATTCCAATAGACTTTTCTGTGTGAGACAGATTTGTTTATCAAGTCTTCGACTTTTGGTCGTAGCAACTCTTGGTTGTGGATGAGATTACCTAAGGGAATCAAGTGCGTAGAATCCTGCTAGGGTTCAGAGACGTAAGGAGCAAAACTGTACCTTGATCAGTGTGATACCGTCCAAGTTATTTCTCTTATTCAATCGGGCTCGCAAATTCCTATTTGTTTGATTGCATACTGAATTGAGAAATTGAGATATAACTCTTTGATATACTTTTCTATAGATTGAGTCTGACTGTCTAGTTGATTCTCTTGAAAGTGTATTGGAGTTTGTCTATTCAGATTGCCGAATGAAATATTATGTGTGGTTGTTAGACCCCCGCTTTTTCAAAATGTATAAAATTTTTTTTTTTTTTTTGTCATAATTTACTAATTAACATAAATGAGAAACTCTAGTTATAACGTTATATAACTAGAAATAACCCGTACTGTAATGGCGCGACATGAGTGGGAATAATTTTTGGTTATAATGATTTTAATAATTATCACATACTATGAGGCTTAATTCGACCATGCGAGCTTGTAGCCATGAAAATCTTAATCCAGATAATTATAAATTCGGTTAAACTTAGTAATAGTTTAATAATTCCTCACAATAATCGTTAGACTTAAAATAACAGTTTTGATAAAAAAAATCCTCGTTAATCGTTTTCTTCCCTTAAATAGTAAAAAAAAATTGATCCCGAAGATTGGTAGTCGGTGATACTGCTTTGTATTGCATTCAGACCATTATGATGAATCTTCATCTGATGAGCAGTAAATGTAATTATATCCTCTCAGAAATTCTTCCTCGATTGACGGCGCACTATAATCCTGTGTTCGTTATCCATATGCTCGGGTGATTCCGTTCCAATATGATCTTACGTCCTTTCCATTGCATGTTTTCGATGCATCCTCAAATCCATTCTCTCATTCTCTTCCTGAATCATCAATAATTCCACATAAAGATGATGCATAAAGCATGGATTTTCCTTCGTCTTCCTCCTCAAAGGAATATCGATATTCTCTCTTCGACACTGTTGCCTCAATTCCTCACGATATTCTTCAGCAACCTCGATAAGTTGCATTGTCCCTTTGTCAACTTTAGACTAAACCATCCAAACGGGTGCTCCGATATAAATTCTGGCAGGAGAACCATTCGCTTTATCTCATCTTATCTCGGTTCAAGGACGTCATCCCTGTGATGAATTTAAGGACAAAACGCCTCATTTTAAATTTTTTTCTCGTTTGTATAAAGGAGCTTAAATGTATGATGTATAACAGACGGAGAATCAAATATGGTGACGAAAATTCCTGGTGGAATTGAAGTAGAATTAGTTGACTAATCGAATTTTGAAACCGTAATTTATTGAAGACTTCATTTTGATGGAGAAAATGTCTCAGAAATGCAATTGATAACTACCAAGATATACTGCTTAATTATCCCGTATGTCGTCACTCCTTACAGTGTGTAATAATGCAATAATATGTCTTTGGTATGATTTTTTGATCAAGTGCCTGTTATTGAGGTGGTTTCATGATCTCTACTCTACTGTTATCGATTATTCTTAATCGGCAGCTATATTTTCACCTAGGTTATTTGTTTTTTAGTACTTATATTTTGATCAATGTTAATATCTGGTCTGACATTTGTCCAACTTAGTGTCTGGTACCTGGAATTCACGTTGACTCGCCTTGACTCTGTTGAGTTAAATCTTTAGTTAGTTAATTACGTAACTGCTAAAATATCATGTTACATGTACTTTAGTAACAATGAGTAACCAAGTCCTTAACTTATTATACCGAGTCACACCCGTCCAAACTGAGTCACATCGGTCCAAACTAGCGGGCTTATATTGTTTTTCAAGAACTCTATCTCTTTATCTCTATAGTTATTTGTCTCTGCTACCAACTCTCTACTCTCTTTTTTCTCCACCGTAAAATTTTCTTTCTTATTTTGAAACCCATCGCATAAACGTATCAAGCAATTGCATCGAATGATAAGATCACCATTGTTGCAGAAATATGGAATTTAAGGTTTGATTTTGGAGGTTTTGATGAGATAAGAAGCCAAACATAGGTTATATAATTATTGTTGCAAAGATGATTAAGGTTCAGTTATGGCACAATTTGTGTTCATTTATAATTTTGATTTATAATTTTGATTCTTCTTTAGGTTTCAATTTGTGTTCATTAATCTACTTTTGGGTTTCAGAAGGGTACAATGAATCTTATCATTCTTTATTTTTGTTTCCCACTTTCAAGAGAAGAGAATGTTGAATCGTTTTCATGTATTGAATCATGATGACCAACTATTGATGATGACCTGTTTATTAATATTTTTGTACGATTTTGTTAATGTTTCGCTTAATATTCCCAAATTAGGTGTCTGCTGAATCTTGTTGTTGTTATTCGTGAATTGGGTTTGTTAGGTTATACTCAATTTCCCCAAATTGTATTGAATATTCATTATTAGCTGCAATTAGAGAGTTTATTTAATTTTTCCTCATTTATGATTTTTTGAAACCAGGGTCTTAGTAGATGTTTTTAATGATGAAAAATATCGGACTGGTGGCTGTCTTCAAAGTTTGGTGTTGATGTCCATCGGTTAACGATTTCAGTAGTTTCAATCTAAGTGGTAATGGTGATGATGATTAATCATGTTTATAACCACAAATTTTCCATTTTTTTTCCCCTCTCTAGTTGTGGCTGGTGTAAAGAGGTCTGCATTGAAAGAAGTTGAGTTGAATCTTGTGACATTTTTGGGTTCTTTGCATTCAAATTGAACAGTTCTACTAGAGTTTCAATTTTGGGGAGAACATCAATTAGGCTTCTCCAATTAAATTGCTAACAGCCTGTTAACAGTGTTGACTAAATAGATATTATTTAGTTTTTTTTAATAATTAGTAAACATAAATCAAGACTTAACGGGTCAATGCGGGTCAACGTTATTTCCAAGTATCAAATCCTAAATTGGACAATTGTTAAATCAAAGACAAAATATAAGTACCAAAAACCAAATAACTCATTTCACCCATCATTTTTATGCCACTCTGAACGTTTTCCATAATCGCTATTTGTAACCACTTCCGGATGCAACACTGATATAAGACCCTTACTGTGAGACGACGTAAGAGATAACAGAGCTTAACTATCACCCGGAACGATTGTATTCTCTACCCCTTCTTTCGTTTGATCATTATATGACTGCAAAGTATCAATGAATGGGCAAACAAGCGGTAGAACGATATTCTTATTTGAACAGCAAAGACCTTTCGATTCACGATAAAAAATCTTCCCTGAACAACTCATGATCTATATTTTTAGCGTGCAGCGACTAACCAAACCAAACTAAACATAATTTAGAATCACATTTTCTCGACACCACCTCCATGATCTTTATATCAGAGTTTATGTTTATCCTCATGCATCCACACTCATAATGAAATGATATATATTCATGTTTACTGTGGGAGAATGTAAGTGATCAAGTACTTGGGTCACTGCATGTATCTAAATATTTCCAGATATTCGTCTTCATCTTTTCCCCCACCTTTCTTATTTCTGCATAATATCATTCACATCGCACCGAAAGGAAAGGAAGAATTCCAAAAACATCAGGACGAAAAATAGTCTTAACATACTGATGGAGAGTGATGAATAGGACCATGGGTGGTGCGTGCATCCTACTGGAAAGGTTGAGGAAGAAACGATAATCAATAGCTCGCATTACACATGTATACAAAAAGCATATGAACCTTTCCCTAATCAAATAAAGGATTTTTTTTTTATTACTCTCGATTAATGGTAGACATGTTTAACTGTACGTAAAGAGTATATTTTACTTTAATGCACAGAGATGAGAGGTCTCGTTCATATTAGAATTTTTTTTTAATTATATGAAGCTGATAACCAACAACCCACGTATATCCCCGGGCCTGTATTCCAAAAGTACATACACCACTTGCGAATCGAGCAAAAGGATTTGTTCGAGTACTTGCACTAATACGTGCAACTTTACGTATATCACGTCTACAACCTTAATATATGAACATGAGGGATCCCATTGGATATTGGTCATCATGGTCTTTGTTACTCTTATTAGTAAGTATACCCATACATAATGTATGCACGTACATGTACGCTCGGATGGACTAATTAAGGGTTAATTATTTGCCCCGAAACCAATTGAAGTTTACTTACAGACCCATGCAATTTTGATCATGTTCCTAATAACAAATTAATATTGAGATTATTCTCACATTAAGGGATTCGACATTAATTAAAAGTAATTAATAAACCATCAAAAGAATTTTTTGTAATTCGAGGATTCTATAAGTTTTATTATTAATTACAAGCCAAGTTTTTTGGGAGCAAACAAAATACGACTTTGACTCTGTAATTTAATTTAATGAACATGTCGGTATTGTTCACTTTTCGAGATAAATGAGTTTCCACCATTTAGATTTTAGGGTTCTTAGTGTTTTTGGTGAAGTAAAGGAGAAAAGACAGAACTAAATTAATTAGGGTTCTTAGTCTTTTTTTAATTTTATGTTTTTTCGGGAAAATAATAACTTCACGAAACAAAGCCCTAGCCCTTTTAATCTCATACACGTTAAATTGTAAATAGTTGATCCAGGTTGGATTTTAGCAACTTTGGGAAAACTCGTTAATTGGATTAAACGATGGTGAAAGAAGAAAAAAATCCTAAAGATGCACCCGAGAAATTAACCCGTTGTCATATTCACAATTCTTAACAGAGTATATAATACTGATTAGTTACACGCAAAAGATTTACACAAATTTCACTATACAAGTGTTAGTGTGTTGTATATGATTGACTTTGCTATTTTATCTGTAGATGAAGATGAATCTTTAAAGTTCGTATTGGTTATAAGGATTCTTACGTTCTAGATATTCCAATGTTTTTCAAAAAAAAAATGTAAAAAAAAAAAATCAAACTAATTAGAAAAAGAAGAAGAAAAGGAATCACCATCAATGTTAGTATCTTTCTGATTTTAATAAAATGATAACTAAAAATGTATGACTAAATTTGCATACAATGGAAATTATATACCGGTGGATAAAAAAAAATAATAATAAGCTAAAAAATCGATGGTTAGATGTCCATTGGACGAAGAAAAACTAACTTTCAGATTTTGATGAGGATCGAACTGATGACCTTTTCTGTGTTTTCAGAAGAAGAAAAACTCAGTGTTCGAGTTAAATAATAATAAACTAAAAATCGAATGGCCATTGGACCAAAAAATAAAGGCCAGACCTTTCCCTTACGAAGGGAACGCACTACCACTATGCTACAGAAGCAAGTTTGATGGCTTGGTAAGCATACATTAAATATATACTTATTACAGAAAAAGGGAGTTCGGTCCTGAACCACAAACTCTAATCATTTTTGCCTTTGAAATCTTTTATGAGCTACAACGTTTGCACGCGATACCTTTGGGTTCACTTGTCTTGCACCTAGGCCATTACATAAAATTTTAATTTTGGCCATGAATAAGCAAGACCTAACGGCAGGCCATTCATATAAGATGTTGTCAATAGAGGGCTGTAAACGAAACGTGCCTCATCGTATTATCATTCAAAAAAGAAAATCTTCCAGACAATCCTTTGTTTACACCGATGTAGTCAATAACGGATGTCGGCGACCCTCGAAATAGATTTCCCGTTATGAAGCTTTAGTGAGGCCATCATATATGAAGCTTTAGTAGGCCATCATATATATATATATGTAAGATGCTTGGATATACTGGTTATGAACTCACAAGGTTCTTTAAGACGTGTTAAACCTAGAGAGGGGTTCATTGCCAGGTTAAAACTGTTGAAGCAAGCTCTTGCTAGAGAAGAGGAACAGTTGAAGAATGTAGAGTTCAACGAGAAGATTCAAACATGTACACTCATACGCTCAATCATGTAGTACGAACATCAATCCAAAGAAAAAAAAAGCCTCCTCCAGCATGGACAAAGCTCATCGTCCACAAGGCAAGCAACGCATACTCACACTGAAGCCATGCAATTGTCTGAGACACTATGAAACATAACCTTGGAAATATAATGAAGTACAGTTTGAAGAAACAAAGTTGAGTAGGAGTATTAAGTAGTCAGTTTACGCACTAATTTAGGTTCCTTGCTGTTTTGACAATTAAAATAATATTCAATGAGAAGAACTACCATTAAAAAGCAGGATTCCTGATTCATCCCTATCAAGTCATACTTGTACTTGAACCTTAAAGTTCTGGGACATTTTTAATCCAATCAAAGGAAATTGTTCAGACCTGGTTCTTCCACACATGGACCATCAGAAGCCTACAACTTAAAAATAAATAAAACCTTCCTTTGATGTATTGCTCTTCTCTACTCTTTAAAACTTTATTGACCATATTTTGCTTCACAGAAAATGCTCATCAGACTTGCCACGGACACCTTCCCACAGTCTATCATACAGAATTGAATTTCCTCTGCAACCCAATAACATGGCGGTAAGTACCAATAAGTAAGCAGTCAATCATTTCCACGGCAACCCAGCAATGTAGCAGTAACTGGTCAATCATTGCTGTGTGAAGCAAACTATTACTAATTAGCCCATATTACTAACTGCCGCATTTGGTTTCTCCGTAAGAACCACCACACAGGAACACAACCACACTATATTGTTTCTGATTTTCTGTTATCCACTGTTTCATTAATTTCTAATCTTACAAGTATCAGTGTTGATTGAATTGCTAGTGAAAGGTTAAAAAGTTCAGACATAAAAATCAATCATAGTCCTAGACATCCACTCTATGTTTAGAAGCATAAAAAGTTTAGATGATTTTTCTAATACTTTGATTGATCACTCTATGTTTAGAAGCATACAAAAGGCTCCATGTGATGTTTGAGATCATTAAAATGAGAAGAACGTCTTCGTGTTAGTGCTACTTAATATATACTTAATATATCGTGCCACTCAACTCTCTATTCAAGCAATTTGACATTCTCTAATTGTGAATTGTGATGGACATTCTTATCCATAGTGAATTCACTTATAAATAGTTTTTCTGTTTCTGATCAGACATCAACAACTTAACTATTCTGAACTGCTGAAAAGAGTATAACCAAACAAAACCAATCTAAGAAGCCACAAAAACATGAAAAAAGAACTTATTCATCATTATTCTAAACTTGAAATGAACAAAATTAGAACAGAAAAAATAGCATAACTATAAATGAAAGAAAACTGAGAAACATGATCAAGAGAACTTGGAGAGGAGGGTAAAACCAAGTACCATTTCGCGCATAGGATTATTTGGGTGTAATGTTGCTAGTGAAGCCACTTTGAAGAAGCCTCTCAACATACTTTCCAAGAATATCAACCTCCAAATTAACTTTTTGCCCAACCTTCTTTAAAGGAATAACAACATTTTGCTGAGTATAATCAACCAACATGAAATTAAAACATTCTTCATCATCGAAAACCTTACAAACGGTCAAACTAGTTCCATCCACAGCAATAAACCCTTTAGGTACAATAAATTTCAATACTTCCGGTGGTGTTTTCACTTTCACCCACAATGAATCACCTTCAAATTCTAATGATACAATCTCGCCAGTACCATCCACATGCCCTTGAACAAAATGACCACCCATTCGAGTACTCGGCAGTAAAGCTCTTTCTAAGTTAACAGGGGAACCCGGTACGAGCTCGATCAGTGAAGTTTTTCTTAGGGTTTCTGGTGCTAATCCAACTGAAAAATCGGATTCTTTTTTATCAAATTCAGTGACCGTAAGACAAGTACCGTTAACTGAGATACTATCACCAAGTTTAACATCTTCAAGAATAACATTTCCAGAGATTTTCATCTCATATCCACCATCTTCAGCATAGCCTAATTTTTTAATTTCACCCATTTCTTCAACGATTCCAGTGAAAAGATTTTTAACAGGATTGTAATTAGGGTAAGGAAGAGACTGAGTTGAGGGTTTCTGAAAACTGTTAGCATTGTAAAAAAGATTATGTACTGGATTTCTGGAGCTGAGATTGAAATTCACTTGGGTTTTTGAGGGAATTCTTTGTTGATTGGTAACGAAGGCTTTTGGAGGTGAAGATTTTAGGATTCTTGATGAGATTGCAGTGAAATGATTAGAGAGTGCCATGATAGGAGGTATTAAGAAAACTGAAACCCTAGAATCTGAGTTCAGAGCAGAGAGTGAAATTCAAGGACCACCTACCAGCTTAAAAAATACTTAAAATCTTGGTTTGACTTTCCCTTGGTAAGAAAAATACTCTGTCTTTATGGTGGTACAGATTGTTGCAGGATTTCGTTTCCGATTAATTTTATTTTAAATTACCGGCAAAATATTCTTCCCTCTTTGATTTTCCGTCTGGTTAATTGTGACAGATCTTTTGGAAAGCTATCGTATGATTGAAACAAATGGTACAGCAGTATAAATCGTGTGTCAGTCATTAGAGGAATTTGACATAAATTTTGAACCCACAAGATACCGAGCTTAAACATGTGGGGCTTCAAGGTGTTCCACACGACTTTTGCTGGAATGCTGCTTATGTTGCAATGGACAACCCCTCCCACCAAACAAGAGGAAATGGGTGTTGAGATGCTAGCCAATCGCTGAGGAGTCTAATTTGTGGTACCCAGTAACAGAGTAACCTTGTATTAATGGAAATTCAAGGTTACATTGGGTTTAAAATGGAAAATTAGAGAATACAATGTATCAAGAACATGCCATACAAGTGCAATACCAAAAAATCCGACATGAAAAAGAGAAGGATTAACGGAACATGCCGAATACAAGCATGAATAAGAACCGATTAAATCAGTGGAAAGATGGTTTTTCTCGGAATCAAATCCCAACCATTTTGTGTGTTTTTCTTCTTCATAAAGAAATGCTCCTAAAGTTGGAGTGATTTGCTCAAATCTCTTAAAACTTGTGATGTAAATTCCGTCGTCAAAAATATCATTAATGAAGATTTCGTCGTCGTATAACATAAGGATGAAGATTCCTGTGTAGATTCCGTCGCCGGAGACAAAAATGATGAAGATCTCGTCGTTCGAATGCATCTCAAGTGATTTTAACACCCATAGTAACCAAGAACGACCATTAAAGTCGAGAAAAACCTCTCTAGTAGAGAAGAAAAACCACCATAAATGTGCACAAATCTTATCAAATGATAAGTGATAAACATAAATAAACCTAGCTAAATCAAAGACCTAGTGAAAAGCAAATAAAAGAGGTGAAAATCCCGCTCAGATCCGGCCCAAAACGGACCAGATCTGAGCAGGTTATTTTTTCCGGTGAGCCTTTTTTTTTCTTCTGTTGAGGGGGTGAGAGAGGTGAGAGGTAGTTCATATTAGATATAATAATATAAAGCTAGCTTCTGATATTTGGTCTAGAGACAGGATTAGGGGCTCTGAGGATCGGCGATAAAACCGAGTCAACTCAGCTCTCAATTCTCCCCATGATTCCCATGAATTTCTGAATCTCTTATGTTAATTTTGTTCCTTTTCTTTCCTCTTTCCCTTATTCTGTTTTAGGATCGGTGTAATTGTTCTAGTTTTTTTTTCTATCTGTGTCTTTTGATTGATTCGTTTGTTTTCTAGGTTTTTTTTCTCACTTCTAGGTTTTCCTTCTCTCCCTGTGGTCTCAAGCAGTATCTTGTTTTTTGTTTAATTCCCCGTCTTCTTCGTTTTTCCCCATTTTCTTTTTATTTGGTTTCCTTTTGATTCCTTTTAGTGATTCAATTTTTTAGGGTCTTTTTTTTTTATTTTTCCTGTTCTATTTTCTTTGTTACTAAGATGAGAAATTTCCTATTACCTAAATTGGTTACCCTCTATTGTTTGCTTTTTTGTCTCTACAGGGAGAGCATATTTGGAGCTAATGCTCGGTCGAGGCCATCTCCGGTCACTAGCTTCTCTCAGGGAAGATTGGGTTTGCTACATTGTATTGTTTCTTCTCACTGTATGCAAAAGGAGTTTTCCTGGAAGGCAAGTAAAGCATCTTCTTTATTGGGTTTAAACAAACATTTCAAGACAATTACAAATTATAATAATATGGAAGTAATCATTTCAATCAGATATAATTTTTTATTGGGGAATACTTATATAAACAAAGGTTGCAACAACAGTATTCATCATATCAGGGTCTATACCTCTCAATACTTTGGTTTTAACGATCTCTCATTACAAGTGTCATCTACTGGCAGTGGTAGAGTTTTTTATAACAAAGCTAATTTAGTATCCAGTCATATTAACTCAAAAATGGTGAGAAGTAATTCACAAGTGGCAAATTTCATTAGTCTCTACAATCATAAGATTGCATGCATCCAGAAAATCTGTAGTTGTAATCATTCTAATTCTCTGTCACCTCCTTGCTATAGCATACATGTGTCACTTAGTCTCAGAAATATTAGTTATATATGCTGAAAAATCGCTAAACTTAAAACTCACAACAATTAGAACTTCCTTTGTTTATCAACTAGAAAGTTTACAAAAACCAGCTACACATGCTCTCTTTTTACAGTTCATAAAAAAACCCTTTCTTTCTATTATTTGCTAATCCTAATCAAAATGTCGATGTTCCAACCAGGAATTACATTGCTCAACTCACTGATATCATAGAGAATGATGCTCAATCTCTCAAAAGTTCTGTTAAGAAGTATGTGGAGTTTCTTAGAGATGCTGTAGTGAATATAGAGAACACGAGATTTCCTAGAATTATTGCTAAAATCTTTAAGGAAATTAAGAAGGGTGAGGACCCTATAGGTATCAGAACTGGTGAAGTGGCTCATTATCTCAACACATCTCTGTCTCCAGTTAGAATAATAATTGTTCGGAAGACTTCTGACCCAAAAATATTCATCACCAGATTCTCAACTGCTGCTGATTATGCTGCTGCCATCTACTTTATACCAAATAGAGCGCAAGGATATCTGTTTTCTATGAGAATGTGTAGTAATTAAGCAAAAGTGGAAGAAGTATACTTTACAGCTCAAGATTATAGGATCAAATTCTTCTTAAGAGGTGATTTGTCTGTAAAAGGTTGTGTGGCTAAACAAGTGGCAGAGAAAGTTGGAAAAGTTCTTACTTTGGTTGGTCCTCTGAATAATCAAGGAGAGTACCATGCTCATGTGGTTGGCTGGTTGCAGATATTTCCCGAGGTAAAGCTCTGACTCATGAAGTTAAAGTCATCATTATTGATCCAAATGATAGAGAAACCGTGAAGGTGAAAATTTTCTTCATGGAGATTCCTCGTGGCACTTATTTCATATGCTGGCATGTTGATGATTCCTATTCTGAGGAAAAATACAAAGCTATGAGGGGATTTTATAACAGAAACTGTCCTAAGGTGTATGTCTACAATGAAGAAGAAGAACATGCAAATAATGTAAATCAATCTTCTCAAGATAATAATGGCATGGAGGGTTTAGCAAATGCTGCTGCTGGGATCAGAATCTATGACAGTCAAATTGATAGAGAAGACAATCAAAGAAGGGGTACAAAAGGAGGAGAATTGATGAAGGTATTGTATTCAGATTCGACAAGGATAAGATGGTTGAAGTTGGAGTTATTGGTGACAGAAGAATAATGGCAAGTGGGTCTGGAGGAAACCCTGAAGATGTCAACAATTCTAGCTTTGGAGACAGAACGAATGGAGAAATCAGAAGGTTGGAAAAAGTAAAATCTCCATTAATTTTGAACTCTGGGAACAGTCAGAAGGAAATGAATCAGAAAGAAGGCGGGATGAATGGTTTAGACTTCTGAACCAATATTATGATCTAAGTAGAAAAAGTGATGAATCTTGGGTTATGGTAAAGAGGAAGGATGATAGCATTATGGTTGGTAGGGATGTGGGAACTCAAAAACAGCCTGAAATTATTACAAATGAAGAAGAAAATGCTCTTTGATGGAGTATTATTAAAGAAGAAGCTAACAATGCTGAAAAAGTGACTGTGGAAACTATGGAGATGGCCAATCCTGTTGTTGGCTCTAACTACACTTTCCCTATGGAGCAAAATTTAATTCATGAGGTAACCCCTGACAACTTCTTCTCAAAAAATTATATATTCATATGCAAGTCCCTTATTCTTAAAAGTCCTAAATGCTATTGTTTGAACTGGAATGTTGAATTTTTAAAATTATATATTTTTTATATGTTTCTGCAATGTCATCTTAAACATAAAATACCTAATAGTGCCTGCTTTAAGTGTCTTAAGAAGGTCCATGTTAAAAATTCTTTTACTACCATGATCATGTGCATATGCTTGTTTTTAGAATGCATGATGGATAGTTTTTTTCCATTACACAAAAGAATGTTTTTTTCATATATGGTCATGGAAGACAGAGATACTGGGTATGACTTCAAGGTGTTATCCTGGAATCTTCAGGGCATTAAATCTAGCCTAAAACAAGATCACCTTCATCACCTTAATAAATCACATAACTTGGATATGATCTTTCTTTCTGAAACAAAAGTTAATCTGCATACTATTGAAAAAGTCTTCAAAAGGTTAAAAATTAAAGATTGGTTTATTATGCCTTCTATTGGAATATCTGGAGGCTTTGCCATTGCTTGGAACCAGGGAGTTCATGCTAAACTTATTGTTTTTAAAAACAATGTTTTCCATTTTCAAGTGATCAAAGATAACATGAATGTGTTTATTACTTTCATTTATGGAGCTTTAGATAATAATCTTAGAGATAACCAATGGAATTTTATTAAAAACATTAGTTCTATAAATACCCCCTGGGCTATCATAGGTGATATGAATTTCATAATGCATAAAGATAACAAAGAAGGAGGTAATAATCCCTGTACTAGTAGTTTTTCTTATGTGTTTCATTGTATCCAACATTTAGGACTGGTTGATCTAAATTTTACGGGCCTCCCCTTTACTTGGACTAATAAAAGAACCGGAAAACAGCATATTCATGAGAGAATTGACAGAGTCTTAGTGAATCATAAATGGCTAGAATTGTTTGCGAAATCCTGTAATAAGCATCTTACTATGATAGTGTCAGATCACTCACCAATTCTACTGGAGACTCTTCCACATAATGATAAATTGGCTAAACCCTACATATACATGAAGTGTTGGGTAGAACACAAAGATTATAAGAAGGTTTTGGAAAATTTTGTTCAGACAAGTAAGGAAAATAATAGTAATTTGTTTAAGACTTTAAGTAATTTAGAGTATGAACTTAGAATTTGGAACAAAAAGGATTTCGACAACATTTTTAAGAATATCTCTAACATCCTGAGAACATAGAAGAGGAGATAAGAAACCTTATATTTTGGAAACAAAAATAAAAATCGAACAGTTACAAAATGAACTAGCAAATTGGTATGAAATGGAAAAAGTTTTTTGGGGCCAACATTTTAAAAAAAAATTGGATAAATGAAAATGATAATAATACGAAATTTTTTCACCAATATGCTTATGATAGGAATAGGTATAACAGAATCCATACCCTTAGGGATAGCGTGGGGATATAGATATAAGGACAACAGCAATTAAGTCAACTCCTTACAAATCATTTCAAGAATATTTCTAGCACTAGTAATAACGACATTGATCCCATATTCAATAACATATTAACCCCCTTTATTGATGGTAATGATAATGATAGGCTTCTTAATATTCCTGATGAGAATGAGATTAAAGATGCTTTATTTTTGATGAATACTTGGGAGGCTCCAGGTCCAGATGGTTTCCCCCCTGGTTTTTACCAACAACATTGAGATTTATTTAAGGATGATATTATTAGCTGGGTCCAAAAAGTTTTTAAAGACAAAAGTTTTAATCAAAAAATCAATCACTCTTTCATCACGCTTATCCCAAAAACTAAAATGCCCAAAAACCCTAGTGACTTCAGACCTATTAGTCTTAGTAATGCTTTGTATAAGATAATGACTAAAATCATATCCAATAGGATTAAACCCCTGTTAGATAAGATTATTTCTCAAAACCAATCTGCTTTTATTCCCAATAAACAGATAACAGATAATATTGTAGTAGCTCATGAAATCCTGCATACCATGAAAACCAGTAAGAGAAAGAATGGTCATATGACTCTGAAACTTGACCTTTCCAAAGCTTTTGACAGTCTTGAATGGAACTTTATTATGTTTGTTTTCAAAAAAAATGATTTTTCAAATGATTTCTGTGACCTTATTTATAATTGTATCTCCACTATTTCGTCGGTTGTGCTTGTTAACGGTTCTCCAGGTGAAATTTTTTTCCCTACTAGAGGAATTAGACAGGGTGACCCTATGTCACCTTATATCTTTATCATTTGCATGTTAGCTTTCCCTAAGCTTCTTTTTCATGTTGAAAGCACGGGCAAGGTTACTGGTACAAAAGTTAATAAAAATTGTCCCTCTGTTTCTCATTTATTTTTTGCGGATGATTCCTTTTTACTTACCACTGCTAATATTGTTCAGGCTAGAAATCTTTTGGATACACTTAGGATTTTTAGTGATTCATCAGGACAGATAGTTAATTATCAGAAGTCTGGCATTTATTTTAGTAAGAAAGTTGAAAATAAACATTGTAAATTGTTAGCTAGAATTCTTAAGGTTGGTAGAATTACAAAAAATGATACGTACTTAGGAATACCCTTGTTCTTCAATGGGTCTAAGAGTTTCAATTATAAAAATCTTCTACATCGAGTCTACAATAGAGTTCAGGGTTGGAAAGCCAAATTTCTTTCCCAAGCGGGAAGAACAACTCTGATTTGCTCAGTCACTAGTGCTATGCCTATGTACCAAATGATGTGTTTTCTCTTACCTAAGAAAACTTTAGACAAATTGGATGCTCTTCAAAGGGACTTCTGGTGGCAAAAAAATTAAAAAATAGAGGTTTGTATCTTAAAGCTTGGGATTTCATTTGCACTAGTAAAGTTAATGGAGGTTTAGGGATTAAAAATCCTCATAAGTTTAATCTTGCTTTGCTCATCGGACTTGCCTGGCGTCTTATTAAAAATCCTGATAAGTTGTGGTGTGTCATCCTTAAAATTAATTCCCAAAATCCGAGCCTCTTAGTTACAAGAAGAAATCAGTTAAGTCTTGGGTCTGGACTAGCATCTGTAAGGGTCTACATATTATCAGGGAAAATCACTGTTGGATGATTGGTAATGGTAAAAATATAGACGTTTGGTCTGATAAATGTCTCCCTCAAGGGGAAATTCCTCAACCAAAAAGTAATAATTGTATGCATCTAGTCTCCAAAGTGTCTGATTTAATGGATAACGAAGGAAAGTGGAATTCCCAACTCATTCATAGTGTGTTTCATAGTGACTTCAGGAAAAAGATTAGTATGCTTGATAATGTTAATGATCCCACTAAGAAAGATACCCTAATATGGATTGGTACTAAAGATGGGTCTGTTTCTGTTAAGTCTGCTTATAATTTTCTGTGTGATAGAAATCATGTCAACATCCTTGTGGAATGGAATCGAATTTGGAAACTCAATATGATGCCTAGAGTTAAAATATTTATGTGGAAAACATTAAGTGAATGCTTGCCTGTTAGAGAGATTTTGGGGAGACATACTCTCATTGATCTTCATTGCCCCTTGTGCAATAGTTATGTTATTGAAAGTGTTAACCATATTTTCACTAGATGTATTTTCTCTGAAGCTGTCTGGAGGGGTCTATCTTTCTCTCATCATTTTTACTCTGCGGTTAATATGTCTTACAAGGACTGGTGTCTTGTTTGGCTGAATGATAGGGATGATAGAGATTTCTTTGCTTATGTTCTTTGGTATATCTGGAAGTATAGATGCAAGGTGGTTTTTGAGAATGTTATTCCTAACCCGAAAGACCTAGTCGAGTTTATTAGGAAAGACAGACCTCAATACCTTAAGAAAAATATGGTTTGTGATCAAAAGTTGAAGGTTGTGCATGTTTGTGATATATCTCATCCAGCTTGTATTCATAATGGTTGTGACAGAAATCAGGGAGTCTCCTACATTTATTTAGATGCTGCTTTTCACCGTAAGGAAAAAAAAATTGCTTACGGGGTTGTTGAAGTTAATGACAGTGGGTGTATTATGGATTTCACAGGCGGAACAGGTTGGTGCACCAGCGCAAAAGAAGTTGAATCCAGAGCCTGCCGAGAAGCTACAAGATGGGCTAGAAGGAGAGGAAATGAAAGATTAATCTTCCTTAATGATAACCAGAATGTGATAAACAGTATCAAGAAGAACAGTTTTGCTGTAAATTGGACTTCAAAAGCTATCCTTAGACAAGCCTTAGAGTTCCACAGTTTTCCTGCTTGTTCTTCCTTTATTTATATTCGAAGGTCGTGTAATTATTTAGCGGATAATTTAGCAAAATTCCTTAACAAACATGTGTATGTACATGTAGATTCTAGACTTTGGGGTAAGTCTAGAAAGGAAAAATGGTCTAATGTCCTATGTAATGGAAACAATGTAATTCCTTTTTGCTAGTTTTATGAAATTTTCTTTTATCAAAAAAATATAAAGCAGCTTCTGGATTGTAAATCTGATTTTATTTTCTCTCATGTCCCAAAAATTATTTGAGGTACACGAGTTTTGTTTCTCTGTAAGTCTGGACTTCAAACACATGTTTCTTTTGATTATTCACCGCGCCCGTACGATCCCAACCATGGGACTTCTACCGTTCTACGGAGATTCCGCAATATTCAGAGGTATTCATGTTAGAATTTGTCATTGCAACAAAAGATCGCCAAAATCAATGTTGAGTCAACAGGACCATGGTGAGAAAATCATAGTAAGAAAATGATTGGAGAATTTGAATTGCCTGCATTTGCTAAAAGATCTGTAAGCCAAGTCTTGCAAAGGCCAACCCAAAAATCCATCAAGATCTAACTATTCATTGAAGAACCTTGACAGAGATCACTACTAGACCTGATCCAAGTTGTGCTGAATTATATGAAGGTTCATAACAGATGAATGACTTTCAGATCAATTTTGTCAGGAACACCTTTTCAACATTTTTCATGAATTCTATCCTACATGGGACTGTACAACAAAATCTGATAGATCGAGGAATTAACGGATGCAGACGGTAGTGCTATCGCTTCAAAAAAAATGTATACCCATAAAAGAATCACCTAGCAATTCCAAACAGGACCGTAGTCTTACTGAGTTCTTCATTGAGACAATTCCAACTGGTTCTATACATAAACATGCAACTCTGTAAAGCTTGTGCAGAAATTCAAATGAGACTCCTAAAACAAAGGTTGAAGCCAAGCATATAGTCACGATCACCCAGCTCATACAGTCATACATTGTTCAAAATGTTTCTAAATTACAGCGTGTGGAGGTGGGCCCTGTTGATCAGCAAGGCGAGGGCGTTGGTTGTGCTCCTACATGCATATAAGAAGGAGGTTAGATTTTGGTGAAGGAAAACCGATGAGAAAGGCAGAACTTGGATAAAATAATAAGGACATTGGTGAAGATTGCTCAAACGAAATAGAGAGCTAAGAGTCTAAGTTCCTAACTGCAGAAAGATCAGCTCTGTTAATGAATCAAAATTTCAACTATGGATACAGAATATTCAGAGAGTTTCACATTGTCTCTTCTTATATTATGGTTCCTCCTTTGTTGTGGCCACCGATAGTCTGCCAACTACCATATAGAAAATTCTAAAATACCATTTGTTCTAAAGATTATCAATAAATAAGAAAAACTGCTGTGAACTGCGACAAATACCTGAGTTCCTACAATGATGACTACACTTAGATCGGCCATGAAAGGAAGCCACTAACCCAAGCTGATTTTTCTAAATTTATTGGGATGCTTAAGTTTATTAGTAATTCGTCAATAGAACTCCATGAACGACATGTATGTCTTATCTGCGTCGCTAATGCTATATCTTTGTATACTAGACATTCCATTCATAATATTCCATACATCTAAAGAGCATGATAAAACTCATCTCTTTTAACTATGAAATTACAACTTACCCCAACATCAGTTATTGAATGGCAACATGAACATTTTACTTTTGGAGCTCCATATGGGTACATAAGCAATACTTCACAATTTGCACAGTTTACATTTCCAATTTGATGATCTGTTAAACTCAAAAGACCAAGTAAGAAAAATAACAGTACTTCTGCAACCATATTCTTAGCAACAGAATTTTACTGGGTATCCCATCCATAACCATATTTTCCACAAAAAACAATACAAGGGGAAAAAACTTCTGATTCCATGATAATAACTAGAAAGAAGTGTTAATAAGAGTTGACATACCTTCTAAAACAAGATTGATTGTTTTACAGGATACACATCTAACACGAGGGGCTCCTCTAGGATAAGAAACCAAAGTTCTACAAGTTCCACAAACCATTTGACCTAATTCTGCATCCAAACAATACAACACCTTCAGGGACATGACTATCAAAGAATTAAATCCGACTAATAGAATCTAAAATTAAAATTTCCCAATCTCATACTGATAAACCTAAGAGTATAAATAATGTTAGCAAGATGATTGAGTTATACTACACATGATAAGTTTTCAACCATGATAACATCATAGAATTAGGTTATTTGAGTTCAACCCTAATCCATAAACTAGCATTGCAGTTACAAAATCAAAGATCGCAGAGAAATTATCTCTAAATAGTAAATTTCAAAGGGAAAAAGAACCTGGAAGTGGAGAGACGGACTGCCATTCGGTGCCGTGAGTCCCCATAATCTGTTGCGGTTTTTCAAATTATCCCCTTTCTTATACGGAAGACTCGGGAATGAATAATGATGGTATTGTTGTAAATTTGACAAGCATTTAACACTTCAAATTAAAACTGGAACCGGTAATTCCGATTCTAGTTGTTAACATTCTACATCAGCCATCTTGTGCAGGAATTAACGTTTATAGTTGGGGAAAAAACGGTTCAGTCCAAAATCCCTCTTAAATGTGCGGATTAGTTCACCCCGATCCGATTAGGAACAGATTAGTCCAAAGTTAATTTGAAAATGTGTAAAGACGTTGTTATCCTTCGCACGCGTTTCATAAAGCGCACGTGCAACGAATTGGAACTGTTTTGTAACTGACACAGTTAATGTGGAAGAGACACGTTGGTTCGAAAAAGAAAACTGAAATTAAAAACTGGAAAAAGAAAACGAAAATGTTAGTAATTCATTTAGCAGAAGAAAGAAGATAAAAAAAACTCAGAGAAAAGAACACCAAGAGAGAACTTTAACCTAAAATCCAAAATCGAAAATCGAAACCTAAAGCTTCAAAATCAAACCTTAAATCTTCGCAGAATAGATGAATACAGTAGCAGTAACATAATGGTGACTGCTAAAAAACCAGTTGCTAAGCGAAAATCAACAGAAGAATCTTCTGATACACCAACAACAGTTGAAGAAGATACTTCAAAATCACAAGGACCGAAGACGAGATCAAAATCTGCAGCAATTTCAACATCAATTGTACAAGAAGATACTTCAAAATCACCACCACCTAAGAAGAAATCAAAATCTACAGCAATTTCAACATCAATTGTACAAGAAGATACTTCAAAATCACCACCACCTAAGAACAAATCAAAATCTACAGCAATTTCAACATCAACTGTACAAGAAGATACTTCAAAATCACCAGCACCTAAGAAGAAATCAAAATCCACATCAATTTCAACATCAACTGTACAAGAAGATACTTCAAAATCACCACCACCTAAGAAGAAATCAAAATCTACAGCAGTTTCAAAAAAGGGTAATACTACTTCAAACTTTTGTCCATCTATTGTGTTTTACCAGTGTACAGATCTGTACACCGGCATGCTATATCATGTTTATATGTTCTGATGTGTGTGTTTTCAGACTGTTGTCCATCTCTTGTTGTTGGTGTGTAGAGATGTATACACTGCCATGCTGTTGCAGGCCTTCTTTTACAGTTCTATCGATTTTTTTGTGATTTTCATGAGATTTGTTTTTGGTGTGTAGAGATGTGTACACCGCCATGATGTTGCAGGCCTTCTTTTACAGTTCTATCTATTTTTTTGTGATTTTCATGAGATTTGTTGTTGGTGTATAGATATGTGTACACCGCCATGCTGTTGCAGGCCTTCTTTTACAGTTCTATCTATATTCTTGCAATTTTCATGAGATTTGTTGTTGGTGTGTAGAGATGTGTACACCGCCATGTTGTTGCAGGCCTTCTTTTACAGTTCTATCTATCTTTTTGTGATTTCCATGAGATTTGTTGTTGGTGTGTAGAGATGTGTACACCGCCATGCTGTTGCAGGCCTTCTTTTACAGTTCTATGTATTTTTTTATGATTTTTATGAGATTTGTTGTTGGTGTGTCCATATATATACACCACCATGATGTTGCATTGATTTGTGTTCAGATTTCTTGTTCATGTGTATATACTATTGCACTCACATGTTGTTGTACTGATTGGTGTCATGTTCTGTATGTTTTTGTACTGACTGTTGTGATTTGAAACTGTTTTTCATCACTTGTGGTACCAGTGCACAGATCTGTACACCAGCATGCTAGTTCATCTTCATAGCCTGTTGAGTGTGTTTTGAAACTGATTTTGTTAGATTTTTGTAAGAGTATAAAGACTTTTACACCTGTATTGTTCTTATTTGATTAGTGCTCTTTTAAATACTTATGTATACATTGTTGTACACCTATGTGACTATTTTGTAGGTACAAGTATAATGAATGTATTATTTTTCTTGGTTCATTTTCGTAGATACCAACAAACCTTATAGATCAAGTTTCCATGCAATCAGTGACTTTGTGAATAGAAACCTTGAGGAAGATGAAAAAGAACGAGGAGGAAAAGTATGGTTCACCTATTATCAATTACAGAAGCAAAAAGAAGGACCATTTTGTCCTGTTATAGATATCTTTGTCCACAAAAAAGCAGATCAAAAAGATGAGAAAGATCCAACTAAAAAGAGAGGTGATATATGGACTAGGAACCCAAACTCAATCTTGAAAATTGTGAGACAGTATCGCCATGAAATTTGTGAAGAAGGGGGACATTATTTCATGTTTGATACTGTTATGTACCTAGATGTACCATAACAAGGGTGGAGGGATAATCTCTTGATTCTCACGAATCAAGCCTACTAGTTCAGTGAAAACCACAGCTTAATCGAATAAACAATTGTTTTCATTAAAATTGGATTAAGAGATTCATTACAGACTTTGACTCTTTGTAGCTAGGTTCTTCCCCATTTAGATCTAACGATCCTAAGCTAGCCCGCATGTGTACATCTAAACCACACGTTACAATTGATGATAACAATTACTAATAAGATAAAGTATGCCAACTAAATACTAACACTAATACTGTATAAGATATGGGACACCCTTTCCTCATCATAGTGGATACATGACACTCCCTTCCCCTTCAGAACATCCTTGTCCTCAAGGATGATGGTAGACAGTCCTCGCTTGCAGACCTTCAGGAGCAGTCCAATACCCATGACGCTAATGAATATTTTTGTGAGGTCCTTGCGTAAACCCTTAACCACTTGTGTGAATACCATGAAAAAGGTGAAAGAATCCATTTTAGTGAGAACTGACTTGTTGTCGATCCCTTAGCAATTTCAACCTGATTCTTGAGAGATACACATCACCTTTTGCTGTGAGGATATCATTCACTTGGGTGGATAATATCTCTGCTAATAGGAACGTTTCATTAAGCATTCGATAAAAACCAACAACACCTTTACCCCATGGCTGCAACAAGGAAATAATTGAAATATCGAATAGATATTGTTGTACACACTTGAACTATGATTCGATCATAACATATACACCATTCTTAAACACATGACCCAGTGTATCTTGACAAAAATATACCATGGAAAAGCAAGAATTACTCCTCTATGTCCGAAATTCAGACCTTGACAATCTAAAATTAGATCAGCAAGTAAACCATATGCCAGCTGCCGAGTAAGAGTGCCTTGTTGCAATATATTATCATACAACTTGCAACCTGCACGACTTCCCCCTTGTTTAACAACCCAAAATGCATTCGACTACTCTAAACCATACTCACATTCCATAATTAGTTGAAAGACTAAAGAACCCTTGTTTGTATCCCATAAATTTGAGCACACGAAGAGTATCAATGGATAAAAATGGGTAGATCTGATAAGAACTCATAGGCATCCATAGAATTAGAAAATCCCTGGACATCCTCTGCTGGAATAATTAGGGCACTAAAAATCCCAGAAGTAGGAAATGAATATCGCAAGGAGGAACTTACGCTGTATAATGGAGCATCAAAATGTGCACCAATCTTCCACCTCAAGGACCCTTCCAACTCAATTGTTAGTGGAAAATGCACTTCATTAATATCCATATGGAGAATGGGTCCATTCAAAGACTCGAATAATAAAATTAAATGGTACCCAGATTCCAAGATCAGCTCAAACACCGATTCGGAACCGTACTCGGCCACCCATTTTGATATAAGAAACATAGTGACGGTATAAGTAATTTTAACCATACAACATTCATAAGTGGTAAGAATAGAAAAATACCCTTGACTAGAAGACAACTTTCCTCTATCATAAATCCAGCGAGTACACTTGATGAGAACTACTATTCGGCAACTCGATGGATCCATGTGATCAATCATATGACAAAGTTCGAAGAAGATAAGGCTACTTCTGGAAGGTATAAGCAGCACCATAGAAATGTGAACATTAATTCCAACAAGTTCAGTTGTTGAACTTACAACTTCAATCAAATAGGGAGAGACCCTTCCAGCAAATTGAATTGTAATCCCAACAAGCAACCCACGCTTCAGCTGCAGAAGAGAAAAAATCGTGCTCCACAAAACAGGACTTAGATCAAACCTTCTGAAGTTCACCCAGTCACAACCACATAAGTATGTATAAGCATTCTGAATACTAAGCCACAACTTCAATCGATGCCCAAACTTAGAATCCAGTGTAGCAAAACAAGAAATCCAGATAATAAGGTCGATCTTTTTTCCACGATCAAACACACTATGGCTAGAATCCAAAACAAGGGAAAGACATACATCAACAATGAACTTGTAACTCAACTTACCTTGCTGCATCCATTTATACAACAACTTGCAATCATCGCGATTCTCAACCTCAATCACCAAGACAAATGCAATTGAGCCTTCGAACAACAACTGTAATGGGTACCGATGTTTGAAAACATTCTCATTAACAAGGTTCCTATAGTCTTTTTCCACCAAAGAGGTTAAAGAACTCACTAATATTTTTTTTCTTTGCGACATTTTTATAAACATCTCATCATTATCACCATAACCACTTCTTTTAACAAACACCAGTAGGTCCGGTATAATTGAGTCACAAAAGAATGAATCAGATTCAAACCCTGGTTTATTAGCGAGCTGAACAAAATTTCCATCAAGTTTATCTATTCGAATCGAACACACATCGAGTACCATGGAGCCAAAAATATTTTTAGCAGGACAAAATTTATAATTACTAACAAAATCAGAACCCTCCATAATCTCAAATTCCTTTCCACGATCAAATAAAAATCGACTATAATCAGAGTGAAGAGGTAAGCAATCTTTACCCATCAACTTGTTGTGAAGAATGACCAGATCCTTCAAGATTTGGAGTTTCTCATAACTACCCTCATTACTCATAGCTTCTGTAGTTTGAAAATTCACCTCATCAGGTAAATCATCCTCTTCATCGAAGAAAAACGAAGGGATGAGCAATTCGAAATCGAGACAATCATCATCTTCTTCAGTTTCAATAAAGAGAAATTGAGGAATCAAATATTCTTCTAAATCAGTGATTGAATCCTCTTTTTCATCAAAGAAAAACGATGGAATCAACTCATCAAGCGAATCGAGAGAATCAACAATCAATTCTTTAGCCACACACATCTCTTCAGTCTGTGTTTCTTTTGGAAACCCAGCTTCTTCCACTGTTTGTTCTGCAGGGTGAATTTCTTCCTGAATCTGTTGAGATTCAATAACCCCACGGATTGACTCTAAATGCTCACAAATGATGGTGGAAGGTGAATTGATTCCCATCTAATCCTGGCGAAGTTGATTTGAGACTCTAGTTCCCAAAGAGTATAATTTCGATTGAATGAAGGTACCTCGTTAAGTAGCTCTTGATATCGTCTTTGCAGATCCAGTAAATGGACATAGAGTTGACATTTCGCCCTAGCTCGATACAAAAAATCACCCATGGATCAAAACTAATCTGATGCCAATTGTTATGTACCTAGATGTACCATAACAAGGGTGGAGGGATAATCTCTTGATTCCCACGAATCAAGCCTACTGGTTCAGTGACGAACACATCTTAATCGAATAAACGATTGTTTTCATTAAAATTGGATTAAGAGATTCATTACAGACTCTGACTCTTTATATCTAGGTTCTTCCCCATTTAGATCTAACGATCCTAAGCTAGCCCATGTGGGTACATTTAAACCACACGTTACAATTGATGATAACAACTACTAATAAGATAAAGGATGCCAACTAAATACTAACACTAATACTGTATAAGATATGGGACACCCTTTCCTCATCATAGTGGATACATGACAGATACTCCCAATAAGAAAAAGAAAGTGGCAGTAAAGAGTGAACCTGAGGATTTCTTTATACTTTATGGGATTAAGATGGTGGCAACGGAACTTGAAAAAGGAGAAGATTTAAATACTGCAGCAGAAAAAAGATACGGTCCGCTGATAAACAGATTGCCTCTTAAAAAAACGAAATGAGCTGGGAAAAAAATATGTGGAGGAGGAAATCGTACGTATCATGAAGCTAAACCCAAAGTCGCCATTGGAGATTCAAAGAAACTCTGAAGACTTAGTGGTGTTGTTTACTATGTACTTGTGTATCACTGTGTTTTTTACCCAGACAAATGGAAGTATGATTAGCAAGAACCAGTATGCACACCTTTTTGAGTCTTTCGATATGATGAACAAAAATTGCTGGTCAGTTCATATACATGTGTATCTCATGGCGTGCATTAAGAAACATATCAATGCACCACTTAAAGTTAATGGTTGTGTGTATTATCTGTTGGTGAGTTTACCATTTTAAAGAATTCTGTTCATTGTGTTTGTTTCTTTCTATTACATTTCTAACTATTCACCTATTTGCTAATGCAGCATTGGTTTCCTGAACACAACAAAGGCATGCATCCGATCAATGAGGGTGTGCCAAGGCTTCTCAGGTGGATTATCGGCGACGTCAGTAATACAATCGAGAAAGACCTGAATGACGTCATGAAAAGGGTATCTCAAAAAACTTTCTTATGATAGTATATGTACATTAAGGTATACATGATTGTACATTGTTGATAGATTTTAAGAAATTTATCTTTTGTACAACAATGTACACTCTTACAACATGTGTAAAAAATTGTACACCTGTAATCAATGTTGATACTTTGGCATGTTTTCAGATGAAACCAGGATGGGTAAAGGTTTACACTGATGAAGAGCGATTGTTTTTGGAAGACCACCGGACGCGGAAACAAGAAAATAGCATATATGCAGTGAAGGAAAAGCTGCGCATTTCAGATATGCAAAGAAAGGAGTTGGATGAGGAGCTTACTGAAGTTCAGAAGAGGCAAGAAAGGCTTCTTAATTACATCGAAGAGAAAAGCCTAAAAGTTAATGAAGTTGGTCTAATGAACTTGACAGAAAGAGAAGTGAATGATTTTCGTAATTACACTTTGGATGAAATCTTATAATTTGCAAAGGAAATACGGCTTCAAACTGAGAAGGATGAGGAGATTGAAGAGCAGGAGGAAAAGCAAGATGAGGAGTGATGTGATTTCAAATTTAGTTGTAGTAAAAAGTTCGTTGAGACTTGTGAAAGCAAAAGATTTTAGATTTCATGAAATTTAAAAAAACAAGAATTAATTCAAGATTATTAGGAATAACCAAGACACTGATTTCACTATTACACATGAATAAAATTATGGAAAATAATCCAAAACTCTAATTATCTTTTAAGTCCCTTATTTCTTAATTCACAATTAATCAAACATATTCTTAAATATTAATTGTATTCCCCAAGCATAGACTATCAATTGATTAAACAAAGTATAATCTATAGAATTGAATCACAAGTAATTAAGAAAATTATGTAAACATTTAAAAACTCTGCAAGAGCAGTGATTGAGTGAATTATAATTAAAAATTAGAAAAAATGAAATAGTTACCCATTATTCATGCGTGAATAGCTTCCTCATTGCCTTGGTTGTGGGAGAATTAGCTCATCATCATGTAGGAAACACACTCAAAATTCATTTTTTATTGCTTAAAGGGTGTTTACAAAGATGAAATGGAGAAAAACTATTAAAAACCGGGTTTGCAACAGTTATAAGTTTTACAAACTGAAAAGAACGATAGAACGGAGTATTGTCGCTTATTCTCGACCCTCGCCTGTGTGTCATTTCCACTGTTGAGAAACGACTGTTGTTGCGCGCCTAATGTTCTTGGTGTTCTTCACATCAGCAGAAATGGTGATTCTTCTGCAACTCGACTTTCACAGCTCTGTAATCTCCCGCAAACTCTCCGTCTCTCTTCCTTGCATATCCCTTCACTATTTATACATCTCTGCAGTATGAAAATCACCGTAATAACTCCATTATAATCCTCATTAACGCTGCCAACCACAAGAATATTCTCTTTCCTTTTTTTTTTCTCCTGCACGCACCTGTTGTTGTCATCCTCTGTCCAAACACTCTTCCACACATCCCAACATGCGTCAAACACGCTCAGGTCACATGAAATCTTCCCAAACATACCCAGAAATCCCGAGAATAATATAAGCTTCCCTGTTTCTTCTTATCGTGAGAAAATCCTTCCTTTTTTCTAACCAGAGGAAATTACCAGTCCTGTTTGTGGTTAACAGGCCCAAATCAAGCTAAAACTTCGATTGAATCTCACCAGAAGCTCTCCAAACCAAATCCAGAAGATCCCGTATAATATTTTTTTTCTGTGAACCTCTGTTTACCTAAACTCAATGATTTAGCCAATTCTGGACCAATAAAACACCCACATCATCTTTATTTATCCATAACAGGCCTATCCCTTGAAAATCAGCAGTTGAATCTCTGTAAATCCCGTCCAAAACTTCAACCCTAATTCTGCCAGTGAAGACACGTTTTCCCGCCAATTCTTGAATTTGAAAGGTAGAAGAAAGTGCCCCTTATCCACGACAGGGGTGCGAATAACAGGTGGTGCTCTGGGGGTGCAAATAGCAGGTAGTGTGCCCCTTAGTAATTGGGTGCTGAGGATGAATTTGGGATATGCATAACCATGGGTTCCTCTTAGCCAAATCTGGGGTCCGTATAGCAAATGTCCTCCGGGGTCCAAATAGCACTTTTTGAGCAAATTTTTCCACACAAGTGTATTTCTCCAAAAACACCTACACAAACATAAAAACACCATAATAAGTACGAAATTGAGTACCAACAATACAAAACATTAAGGACAAATTAGACACAAAAATGTGTCTATCAAATACCCCCAAACTTATTATTTGCTAGTCCTCGAGCAAAACTAATCTAGAAAAATAAAATGACTACACTAAGCACGTGCAACAAGCCGTTAAACCGCTAGGTGGCCCTAGCGGCGGAGTGTTGTCTCCGGAGGGTTTACCAGAGGTGTACCCACAAAAACTTTACTCCAGACCCTAGCTATCTACGCAGAACCTTGGAAGGCACTAAAGAATCTCCTTGGTTGGCATACAATCATTGACTATAGGAGGAAGTACCCTGATGCGAAATTCCTATTGTTGTACACGAGTTTGCACTCAGCATACTATAATTCATATATAAGTGACAGAGCTCTACTCAGATAGTTTCTAGACATCATAACCGGATTCAACCAATCATATGGAAAGATTAAGAAGATGGATAAAGAGAAAAATAGATGGTTAAAGTGAACGGTGTTTCCCATATCTGTCTGAAGGCCTCTGCCAAGATGATCCTATCCTAATGGATTGAGATACCGGTTTGACTAATATCAACACAACTGGCATATACAAGGGGACCAGTGGTCGATAAACCTAACTTTAGGTCAACACAACTGGCATATACAAGGGCACCAGTGGTCGACTTTATTGAATTTATTCCGGTTGGTCTGATGGTCTGGTCTCAAAATTATTTTTTTTTGTATCTCAATCACTCTATTTCACCTAACAATGGTAACATCTTGAGTCGTGTGCCCCAAAAAATCACTTAAGAAATAAAAATAGAAGGGATTAGGATTCAACGAGTTATGGTGAAACTACCATGTTTTTTTTTTATTCTAACACCTGAGATTTGTGCTTTTATGAATAGACTCTTTAGATGTTTCCATCTAATCAGCTTGGTTCCTCAACTCCTACAACCAAGATGTTCCCATCCACTTAGATTGGTTAGTGCGAACCTTAATAAGCATAAATTTATAGGCTCTGGAGTTTATTTATTGCAACCAAAAGCTAACAAAAAGTTTCTTCCCCACCCCCAAACTTAAATCTAACATTGTCCTCAATGTTTCTAATGAAAGAGCAATACGAAAAAGCAAAATAACATGAGGAATCAATTAAAGCGAGAAGTCGGAAAGATAGTACCTGGGTGAAGAGAGAAATCAAAAACTAATATATAACATACAATCGCCTCGATGGTCAATCAAGGGTAAACAAGGTCCTCCAGAGGGACCTCCTCAACATCACATGTAGAAAAGGGCTCTAAAAAGGGTTTCAATCTCTGACCGTTAACCTTCGAAGAACTACTACCATCTGGTGTCTCGATCTCAACAGCTCCATGAGGAAAGACAGTGCGAACAATAAAAGGACCCGTCCACCGAGAACGTAACTTCCCAGGGAAAAGATGCAAGCGGGTATCATACAAAAGAACTTTTTGACCTGGAGAAAATGACTTCCTTAAAATATTTCTATCATGCACAAGTTTCATTTTGTTCTTATACTCCTTCGCACTATCGTAAGCATCTATACGAATCTCTTCCAACTCATTGAGCTGGAGTTTCCTATGGGCTCATGCCTTGTCAAGTGAAAAATTTAGCTGCTTAACATCCCAATAAGCTCTATTTTCTAACTCAACAGGTAAATGACATGCCTTGCCATACACAAGCCGATAAGGCGACATTCCAATGGGGGTCTTAAACGCAGTACGGTAAGCCCATAAGGCATCAGTAAGCCTAGACGACCAGTCTTTCCGATTAGGATTAACTGTTTTCTCTAATATACGCTTTATCTCCCTATTGGAAACCTCTACCTGACCACTAGTCTGTGGATGATATGGGGTAGCTACCTTATGTGTAATACCATATTTCTTCATCAAAATCCTAAAAGGTCCATTACAAAAGTGCGTCCCTCCATCACTAATTATAGCTCGCGGAGTACCAAAACGTGTAAATATATTATTTTTCAAGAACTCAATCACAACCCTATGGTCATTTGTTTTACACGCAACCGCCTCAATCCACTTGGAGACATAGTCTACAGCGACAAGGATGTAAAGGTTACCAAAAGAGTTAGGAAACTGACCCATAAAGTCAATACCCCACACATCAAAGACCTCAACAACTAAAATAAGGTTCAAGGGCATCATGTTCCTACGGGAAATGGTTCCTAACTTCTGTCAACGCTCACAAGTAACACAGTGACTATGAGAGTCTTTAAACAATGAAGGCCCATAGAATCCACACTGCAATATCTTAGCAGCAGTCTTCTTAGTACTAAAGTGACCCCCACAAGAATGATCATGACAAAAGGAAATAATACTGGACTGGTCACTCTCAGGTATACATCTCCTAATAATCTGGTCTAGAAAATACTTAAACAAATAAGGATCATCCCAAAAGAAGTGCTTCACCTCGGCTAAAAACCTAGAAACGATCTTGTTTACCCCAATGTTGGGGCATTCGACCAGTAAAAATATAATTCACTATATTCGCATACCAAGGTGCTTGGGTAACAAAGAACAGTTGTTCGTCAGGAAAACTATCCTTAACAGGAGGAGAATCATTAAGGGTATCCACAACAAGCCTAGACAAGTGGTCTTCTACTACATTTTCTGCACCTTTTTTATCTCTAGTGTCTAAGGAAAATTCCTGCAACAATAGGATCCATCTAATCAATCTAGGTTTAGTATCCTTCTTGGAAAGAAGATACTTCAAAGCAGGATGATCAGTAAAGATTATGACCTTAGAACCTAAGAGGTAGGATCTAAACTTGTCTAAGGCAAACACAATAGCTAATAGTTCCTTCTCCGTAGTGGTATAGTTCAACTGGGCATCATTTTAGAGTTTTGCTAGCATAGTAAATCACATGAAGTAACTTATTTTCTCGCTGACCTAGCACAACACCAATAGCATAATCTGAAACATCACACATGATCTCAAAGGGTAGGTTCCAATTGGGAGCCTGGACTATGGGGGCGGTAGTGAGTAAATTCCTAAGCTTCTCAAAAGCCTCTAAACAAGCATCATCAAAGACAAACTTAACGTCTTTTCCAAGCAAATTTCAAATAGGTATAGAAATTAAGCTAAAATCCTTAATGAATCGACGATAAAAACCTGCATGCCCTAAGAATGACCTAGTATCTCTTACGGTTTTTGGGACCTGTAAAGTTTTAATGAGGTCAACTTTGGCTCTATCTACCTTTATACCCTTCGAAGATACGATATGCCCTAGAACAATTCCTGAACGAACCATGAAGTGACATTTCTCCCAATTAAGCACTAAATTCTTTTCATTACACCTAGTCAAAACTAATGACAAATGATGCAAGCACTCATCGAAAGACGAACCAAACACTGAAAAAACATCCATAAAGACCTCTAAGAACCGTTCTACCATGTCAGAAAATATGCTCAGCATACACGCTGAAAGGTCGCAGGGGAATGACATAGCCCCAAAGGCATGCATCTATACGCAAAGGTACCAAAGGGACAGGTAAAAGTGGTTTTATGTTGATCTTCTGGGGCTATGACAATCTGATTATAACCGCAGTATCCATCTAAAAAGCAATAATGGCTACATCTAGCTAATCTCTCTAGCATTTGGTCGATGAAGGGAAGGGGAAAGTGGTCCTTCCTAGTGACCTTGTTCAATTTCCTATAGTCAATACAGACACGCCAACCCGTGGTCACCCGGTTTGGGATTAACTCATTGTTATCATTCTGGACTATAGTAATACCGGATTTCTTGGGAACAACCTGAACGGGGCTGACCCACTTACTGTCTAAAATGGGGTAGATAATGCCTGCATCTAACAGCTTAAGAACCTCGGTTCGAACTACTTCTTTCATATTAGGGTTCAGTCGACGTTGCATCTCCCTAGAAGGTTTGGTGTCACTCTCTAAATAGATATGATGCATACAATCAGTAGGACTTATACCCTTAATGTCTGCTATGGTCCACCCTAAAGCTTCCTTATTATTCCGAAGGACAGTCACTAGCCTACTTTCCTGATCACTATCCAAGTCGGATGCTATAATCGCAGGTAAAGTTTCAGATGGGCCTAAAAACACATACTTCAGGGAATCTGGTAATGGTTTAAGGTCCAACTTAGGAGGCTTTTCTAACGAAGGAACTAGGGTAGACTCAGAAACGGTTAGAGGTTCGAACTTAGGTTTCCAGCCATTACTAGTGTCTATCAAAGGGGTTGAATCTAACAAAGCATTCACCTCATTAATCACATCTTCATCATCAAAATCAATCCCAAAGTGGGCTAGGCATTTCTCTAATGGATCTTCTAACAAAGTGTTTGGTAATGACTCCTCGACTAATGTTCCTATCATGTTCACCTCTTCTATGTTCGAGTCATCTAGTTCAGAGGGTAGCTTACTAATATTAAAAATGTTCAGCTCAATAGTCATATTACCAAAAGACAAACTCATAATACTATTTCGACGGTTAATGATCGCATTGAATGTGGCTAAAAACGGGCGACCTAAACACTGGTATTTGGTTCTCTGGGTCAGGGACAGGTTGGGTATCTAAGATAACAAAATCCACTGGATAAATAAACGTGTCGACCTCAAGACAAGTCCGCGTCGGTGGCGCCAAAAGTTGATGTGATTTCAAATTGAGTTGTAGTAAAAAGTTCGTTGAGAATTGTGAAAGCAAAAGATTTTAGATTTAATGAAATTTAAAAACAAACAAGATTTAATTCAAGATTATTGGGAATAACCAAGACACTGATTCCACTATCACACATGAATAAATTATGGAAAATAATCCAAAACTCTAATTATCTTTTAAGTCCCTTATTTCTTAATTCACAATTAATCAAACATATTCTCAAATATTAATTGTATTCCCCAAGCATAGACTATCAATTGATTAAACAAAGTATAATCTATCAAATTGAATCACAAGTAATTAAGAAAATTATGTAAACATTTAAAAACTCTGC
This sequence comes from Papaver somniferum, assembly GCF_003573695.1. Taxonomy (NCBI): domain Eukaryota; kingdom Viridiplantae; phylum Streptophyta; class Magnoliopsida; order Ranunculales; family Papaveraceae; genus Papaver; species Papaver somniferum. Next base: position 56,447,164 of record NC_039363.1, on the reverse strand, counting down.
AACAGCAGTGATTGAGTGAATTATAATTAAAAATTAGAGAAAATGATATAGTTACCCATTATTCATGCGTGAATAGCTTCCTCATTTCCTTGGTTGTGGGATAATTAGCTCATCATCATGTTGGAAACACACTCAAAATTCATTTTTTATTGCTCAAAGGGTGTTTACAAAGATGAAATGGAGAAAAACTATTAAAAACCGGGTTTGCAACAGTTATAAGTGTTACAAACTGAAAAGAACGATAGAACAGAGTACTGTCGCTTATTCTTGACCCTCGCCTGTGTGTCGTTTCCACTGTTGAGAAACGACTGCTGTTGCGCGCCTAATGTTCTTGGTGTTCTTCACAGCAGCAGAAATGGTGATTCTTCTGCAACTCGACTTTCACAGGTCTGTAATCTCCCCCAAACTCTCTGTCTCTCTTCCTTGCATATCCCTTTCACTATTTATACATCTTTGTAGTAAGAAAATCACCGTAATAACTTCATTCTAATCCTCATTAACGCTGCCAACCACAGGAATATTTTCTTTCCTTTTTCTTCTCCTACACGCACCTGTTGTAGTCATCCTCTGTCCAACACTCTTCCACACATCCCAACATGCATCAAACACGCTCAGGTCACATGAAATCTTCCCAAACATACCCAGAAATCCCGAGAATAATATAAGCTTCCCTGTTTCTTCTTAACGTGAGAAAATCCTTCCTTTTCTCTAACCAGAGGAAATTACCAGTCCTGTTTGTGGTTAACATGCCCAAATCAAGCTAAAACTTCGATTGAATATCACCAGAAGCTCTCCAAACCAAATCCAGAAGATCTCGTATAATATTTTTTTCCGTGAACCTCTGTTTACCTAAACTCAATGATTTAGCCAATTCTGGACCAATAAAACACCCACATCATCTTTATTTATCCATAACAGGCCTATCCCTTGAAAATCAACGGTTGAATCTCTGTAAATCCTGTCCAAAACTTCAACCCTAATTCTGCCAATGAAGACACGTTTTCCCGCCAATTCTTAAATTTGAAAGGTAGAAGAAAGTGCCCCTTATCCACGACAGGGGTGCGAATAGCAGGTGGCGCTCTGGGGGTGCAAATAGCAGGTAGTGTGCCCCTTAGTAATTGGGTGTTGAGGATGAATTTGGGCTATGCATAACCCTGAGTGCCCCTTAGCCAAATCTGGGGTCCATATAGCAAATGTCCTCCGGGGTCCAAATAACACTTTTTGAGCAAATTTTTCCACACAAGTGTATTTCTCCAAAAACACCTACACAAACATAAAAACACCATAATAAGTACGAAATCGAGTACCAACAATACAGAACATTGAGGACAAATTAAATACAAAAATGTGTCTATCAAGGAGCAGGAGGAAAATGAAGATGAGAAGATTGAGGATGATGATGAGGAGGAGGATATTGAGGAGGAGGAGGAGGAGGAGGATATTGAGGAGGAGGAGGAGGAGGAGCACAATGAAGGTGGTGATATGCATGATGATGATGACGATGATGATGATGATGATGATGATGATGAAAAGGATGGCAAAGGTGGTGATATGCATGGTGATGACAACGACAAAGAGGGTGGCAAAGGTGGTGATATGCATGTTGATGACAATGACAAAGAGGGTAGCAAAGGTAGTGATGATGAAGGTGGCAAAGGTGGTGATATGCATGGTGATGACAATTACAAATAGGGTAGCAAAGGTGGTGATGACGAGGGTGGAAAATCTGAAAAGAATGAAGTTCCGTATGAAACTTCTGAAAAGCAAAGGTATAAAATCACTTTTATTAAATGTGGCAGTCATTTGTTTTTATGTGTGTAGATAGTTGTACACTAGTATGCTAAAACTCATACCTTTTCTCTAAACTTGAATCTTTTAGCACTCCTCTGTCAAAGACAAATGAAGAGAAGGATGGAACTAGGCAAGGTGTTGAGTCTGAAACTGCTAAGGATCCTAGGTATGAAATGATCTCAGCTCACATTAGTGATTTCTTCTGTGTGTATGTGTACCAAGATGTATCAAGATGTGTACATCTTAGTGATTTCTTCTTTTCATTTTTTGTATATGTGTACCAAGATGTACACCTTAGTGATTTCTTCTGTGTGTGTGTGTACAAAGATGTACACTTTTGTAGAACCTAAAAAAAATGCATTTTTTCAGCACTTCTCTGCCAGAGACAGCTGCATATCAAGAAGACCAGGACGCCACTCAAACAGCTGAAATTGATGAGGCTACGATAATCGCAGCTCAAGCCATATCTCAGCTGGACCCTAAAGGCATGTTGCCGGTTGAAGAAGATGTGCTTTTACTCGCTCAGGGAGAAGATCAACAGAATGATCCTTATACATCAATTGAGGACCTTCTAGACAACTTTTCTGAAAGTGTTTTCATAAAGCTTGAAAAAGGTTGTTACAGAATGGCACCATCTGACGTGAAGGAAAAGATGGCAATCATGATCCACGATTGTCCAAGCTTTCAACTGTTGAGCCAAGAAGATCCAAAAGAAGAGTCGTCGCAAAGATCATTACTCAATGAAGATGCACGAGAAAGGATCGTTGCTGAAGCAGTGCAGTTAATCCAACAACATGGAGATGAATTTTTTAGCAGTCAAGAAGTAGAAAAGCAGAAGACACCACCAGCAAAGACAAGAGATGGGAAGATGAAGGAAGCAGAGATGTTGAAGACAAAATCGGCTGGCAAGTTGTCCAAGACACCACCAAAGAGAGATGAAAAGAAAAAACTTCCTCCTGATTTCACTGCCGAGGGTAAAAACAGACAAGTTAGGATGAAAGTGGATCAAAAAGGCAAGGGGATCCAAAAAGAGGGAGAAGAACCAGGCTATCCTTCACCAAAAAGGAGAGAGGAAAATGAGTATCATCCTACTCTCCCATTGCCAGATATTCGTCAATCAGAACTATACCAATCCATGGAACAAGGACATGACAAAAAAAAGATACAGAAATTCTTCGACTATGCAAGCCTGGGGTAAGTTCATAAAACAATACCTCGCACTATACGAATGTTATTGAAAAAAATTTATGTGCACCACTATGTACACCATGTTAACATTTCCTTTATGATTATGCAGCTCTGTAGCTTGGGAACTAACAAGGCTCGAAGATCCAACAGTCAGGGAAGATATTCTGATTATGGGAGAAGTACTTCGTGAATTGATGTTCTACAAGTATCTGTACCAAGAGGTACTGCAGTTCTATGTCCATCGACGTTGCAAAGCAATGGTCAGAGATAACTTTCGTCATCCAGATGATCAAAAGTACATGAGATGTGAAGTAATGAGTCCTACAACATGTATAAGTTTCTCAAAAACAAATCAAAAATGTCATATATAGATACTTTAATGATGTGTACATACTAGTACACCTGATTGACATGGCGTGTTCTATGTGTTTGTAGATTTCTTTAGGTGTGGACATAGATGTACACCAATATGCTATATGATTGACACATGCTCTGTTAAGTGTTTGCATGGATGCTTGATTGTTAGATTTTATTTGGGTGTGTACATAGTTGTACACCTGTATCATACGTCATGGATACATCTATGTCATACATCTGTTTCCAGGCTTAAAATGTTTGATATGTGGTAGTGTAGATGCTTCTTAGTTTTCTTGTCTAATTTAGATGTACCTAATTCATTTTATTTTCCAACAAATTATTGATTGTTGTACTATGTGAAGAACAATATCATGAGCACTGTACAAAATCTTTTGGTTGATTTCATACAAGACATGCCTGACAATCTGGAAGTTCTTGTAATCCCCGTCAATCACTCTACAAAAAAAATGGCAGTAGGACTTCACTGGTCGCTTCTGAAGTTTGATTTCATAGCTGAAGAGTGAAAGTGGTACAACTCGTTGCACTCAAATGAGGACTATAAAGATGATGCACATCAACTGGAAAATGTGGTGCAATTGGAACTCAACAAGAAGAGAGCGTTAAAGGGTGATGCACCTATAAAACCGCACGAAGTAAACATCATGCAATTCCTTCTCAGGGAATCAATCCAGACTGCCTCCTATACACTTGAAACTTTATGAAACGAGGTATGAAGAAGAGAAATTGTGTTGAAAGAGATCAGCAGAGGGCCGAACACATTTGTCATGGAATGAGAGCAACATTGGTGGCCAATATAGCAACTGATGACTATCACAAGGAGTGGCGCCTGAGTAAAGAGATGAAACCATTGAATAGGAAGAAGAGTGTATTTTAAGCTTCATTATATAGGATCACTTTCTGAATTGCTTCTAAACATTTTCTATCTTTTCAGACAACTTTTCAAATTTCAGTTTTTATCACTGTGTTTATGACTTATCAACACCTTGAATTAATATTCTTATTAGTTTCAATATTGATGTTATTGATGTTACAAGTTTATGACTTATCACTACCATTGAAGTGTACATTACAGGTTTTGAAATCTTAAGGTGTACTTGATTGTGCACATTTACTGACAGAGCAGAAAATGTTTAGAAGGTGTACATAAAGGCACACATGTACTGACATATTTTCATACTTTATCAAAAGTATGAAAATTGAAGACATTGAAAACATAAAAATTTAACATAGAAAAAGTAATTAGTAATTATACAGATCTGAAAACATAGAATATTACTAAACAAAATATACTAGTAGCATCCATTGTACACCAAGGTGTACATAGTGGTACACATGTAAAAAGACAGGTAAGAAAAACTGAAGTTCACAGGAAGGTGTACATAATGGTACCCATGTCCTGGTACTAATTATCCATGCCAAAGAAAATTGAAAAGACACTACCAAAAGTAAAGACCAAACACATAGAATCTTTTGAACAAATGAAACATAGAAAAAAACATCAAATCATGGGGCATGTAGCTATGTTATGGTCACCAAGGGTGATGCACTTTGTGCACATCATGGGCCTCTTTTTCTTCTCATAAGCATTCTTGATACGCTGTGTTCTTCATCTACCGGGTGGAGGAATAAGAATATGAACAATAACCCTATCACTAGGATCATAAGCCTGCGGCTTGTCATAGTTGGGATTGGCAAGATGATCTCCTGGTATGTCCTGTTGTACCATTCGGTAGTGAAGTATGGCTCAAAAAATGAATAGATGTCTTCTCTCTTAGCTTGAATGGCAGCACAAGCATGTGCACAAGGAAAACCATTAACTCGCCACCTGTGACATGTACAAGTTTTCTGCAATGGATCTACAGAATGAGTCGGGGGAGACCTGACTTCATAAAATATTTATATGGACTGAACAATAGTCCAAGTACGACCAATGTCGATGTTTTCCTTTAGTAAAGCCTCATATTCAGGAGTGAACCTAGTGTTGAAATTTTCTACACCTTATATCCTTCTCTCAGACATCTTCTCCATAACCTTCAAACTAACATAATAAAAACACAAAAAATAAAATCAAAAACATGATCCAGAAGGAATACAGATAAAACATGTGTACAACAATGTAAACATTAAGGAAATCCATGTGTACAACAATGTACTCACAGTTGCATAATCACAGATAAAACATGTGTACAAGTATCTACAGATCAAACAAATCCATGTACGCAACAATGTAGAAAAAATTACATAAATAAAACATTAAACATAAAACTCACCGTATCGCATCGAGAAGAGCAAAAGCAGGCAACTTTTTGAAAGGAAGAACCCAGTTGTTGAAGGACTCGGCAAGAGTTGAAGAGTGAGCACCATATCTGCATACAGGGAAAATGCATTTGCCCATTTCTCCTTTGGAATAGTCCTGATATAGTTAGCAACATATCCACATCCAATTGCATGCATGCCCCGCAAAGATTCTTCAAAGTTCGTTGGTGTGTAAGAGTAGGCATCTTTGTAAAACAAATCAATAACGGGCTTCAAATTCGCATCACTTGATCCAATGGGTAGATTGCATTTGATGTGGTAAAATCAATAGTTGTGATGTGAATTAGGAAAATATTTTGGAATGCCCTGCAAAAGTCCTTCTCCGCGATCACTAAGGAAAACAATCTGACGACCATCGATAACTTGTTGAAAATTCTCCAGAAACCAAAACCAATTATCTTTGTTTTCAGTAGAAACAATAGCAAAAGAAAATGGGTAAAAACCATTGTTTCCATTGATACATGTCGCATCCATCAAAGTACCCCTGTATCTACCAGTAAGGAAAACAGCGTCCAAGTAAATCATGGGCATGAGATACCTATAGCTATGCTTGCAGGCACCGAAACAAATGAAAATATCCTCTGAAATCTACTGGTTCCATCCTCAACTTCAAACTTCACATATCTATCCGGATTAGTTTCTTCAATTGCTTTAACATACCAAGTCAAATCGCTATAAGACTTCTCGTCATCGCCATACTGTTCTTCAAATACAGCTTCTTTCCCTCTACGGGCATGGTGGTACTTAATATTGGACCCATAAGTTTTCTTAAAAATTCACATGATATGTCTAGGTTTTAAGCTAGGATCACCCTGTATATTTTCAGCGATCAAATGCTTAACTAACTTGGTTGTCATCGCAGGACTCTTCAACCTCAAACCAACACCACAACTACAAAAAAGAAAAAAACTGGAATAAGTAATGTGAACCACATTGTACATCTAATAAGATCTCAAAACCAACACTATGGACATACACACAAACCAAGCAAGAATATGTAATTTAAGAGTACAACAAGTACTGTGCACCACAATGTACACCTAAAACAAATCTACATATATAAGGTGCACAACTATGTCCACCTCTATGGACATACACACAAAAATCCTAAAGATAAGTAATGTGGACTAGTATGAAAACCACTAACCTGTGAGCATTACAATCTTTCAGCACGAACCGAAAAGTATCACCATTTACAGGCCCAAAGTGAATCCTTCAACCACAACCATCTTCTTCGCATTTTGCAGTAAAACGAGTCGTGTCATTTTTAAGAATAACAATCTTGTGACCAGTAGCCATCTTTTACTTATCGAGAGAAATCCTAACAGCTTTAACACCACCCATAAATTCTCTACCAATCTTGTCAAATACATAAACTCGTTCATCAATAATAAGAGGCTTCCCCTTGTCTGCATCATGATCTAACACCCTTACTATCTTAGGACTTTCAGTTACACAAGCAGACTTAGAAAAAGAACCAGAACTACTGCTACAACCAGACTTAGAACCAGAACTACTGCTACAACCATACTTAGAACGAGAAGTATGATTCCGAATCATATCCACATTCAAATAGACATCTTCATTATCAATAAGAATCATGAAATCAATTAAGCTTTGTAGTTGTATATCACCTTGAATAAAAACTACTTGAGCATTATCCATATAGCTGAAACATATACTCCCAGGAGACAAAGACCTCCAGTGCTTTTATGAAAAATGCTTCAATTCTTCTACGGTTTGTTTTAGTATTAACATGAAAAACAGCAGAATGCTCACCATGTTTCAAAACAACATTAATAAACTTCTCAGACCTGTTTGATACCCCTACATATTACAAAATAAATGATAATAAACATCTGAATCTTCAAATAAAAATTTCATATAACCTAAAAGTAAACGGTGTACATGAAAGTCCATATTTAATCGAAGCCAAAAGCATCAAGTAGCACTAAACCTAGATAAAATACTCCATCAATTAAGCTCCATAATCTTACTGGAACATATAATTGAATAAATCAGAAGCCTAGGATCTAGTATCAGTTCGATTTCATATCATTCATCATAAAACTAAAATAACATCATCAAACAACAGTAAACAAAAATCGAATTGATCTAGTATTAACAGTAAATCATCATCATCACGAGAATCAGAAGCTAGTATATAACAAATATCAACTCAAGATCATACGAATTGATATCATCAACTCATAAACTCAGAAAAACTAAAAATCAGAAACAAAATCTGAAAATTAGATGTAACAGATGAAATACAACCAAAATAAAACTAACCTGAGGTTGAATTATGCTCCATTAACAATCAAATCCAATCTAACCTCTACGAATCTGTTAAATCACCTCCGAATTCAAACCTGGAAAGATCTATCTCTCAGTCTGTCGTGAATTCAAATTTGAGATTAAGAATTTTCGACTCTAAAACACTTTCGAATGTAATCTGAGTTGAAATATGATGAAGAAACGGTCAATTCCTCTCTGAAACTGTTAAATCGCCTCCCAAAACTAATCTCTGAGCTGCATCCTGTTTTGAATTCAAGTTTCAAATCCAAAAATTTCGATTTCAAAATCACGCTTTATATATCAGGAATCGTTCAAGAGTAATTATGGTATATGGAAAACTCGCAAAATCGGGACTCGTTCGTGAATTTGGACTAACTCGTCCATGTTTGGACTAAACTGTACCAGGCGGGGCTTTTTTGTTCTAGATTGTACTAGGCTTCAGATGGATGGACTAAAGCGTCCAAAGCCCACAAACTTTGGGACTAAACGTCAATTATTACTTTATAGTCCCCTTTCTTATGGGCTTTGGATGTTCTACCCTCCAAAGCCTAGAACTCGTTAGTCCAAACAACCAAGTGTTTACGGTGTGGTTCAAATGTTTGACGAGTTAGTCCAAAGTCGGGGCGATACAACAATTGAATTGGAGACAATGGCATCAATCTTCAACCCCAATGGAGATAATTAGCATCAATCGTCCCTTCCATGCAACTACTGATATTTCATCATATTGGAAATGGGGTATCAATACCAATAGAAACCAACTGGATTCCATACTCACCAAGCCTAGACCCCAAATCTATGCTACCCGATCCAAAATGTAGTGATCCAATCTCTCACAACTGGAACTAGGAAAAATTAAACACTCTTCCCAATCATGTAGCCCAAAAAATCATAAACATCCACTTCCCTCAAGATAGCCCCCATGAAAAAATTATCTGGCCATATTCGAAATCCGGAAAATACACTACTTCATCGGGATACAAATGTCTAACCCATAATCTACCCAAACATATTCCCCTCCACCCACCAAATTCCTATGAACCTTACCGTATCCACCGAAAATTCATCTTTTTAAAAAATCAATGAAGGGTTACCAATCTTCTCTCTTCTTCATCATATCCATTTAACCAACTCAAACATTTCCCCCAGATGTAATATACATCTAGAATCAAAAACTCACATGCTAATTAATTGTCCAACGACAACTACATCTTGGAATACTTTATTCTTTCAACCCTAAAACACACCAAACTCCAACAATGCCCCCGCATTTGCTTTAACACCTCATACAATCATCTCTCAAATCCTACAACAGCCAGCTCCAACATCTGTCATCTCTACTTTATATTTTCTTTTCTGGACCTTATGGCTATCCAGGAATGATCTAGTATACCGCCAAAAAAACAACAACAGCGGAAATCTTAACTTGGGCTTAAAGACAACAACAAGAATATTGGGCAGCGCTATATACCTTACCTCCGGTCCTACCGGGAGATTCACCGATACTCAACCACTCAAGAAACACCAAAAGGATCTCAACAATATCGGTAGGATGGTCCACTCCGAACATGAACTGGGTTAAGATTAACACTGATGGAGCGGCCATAGGTCATCTAGGTTTTGCGGGTGCAAGTTTCATTTGCAGGGACTCCGACGCACGACCGGTAATGGCTCTAGCTCAACCTTTTGGAATTGCGAATGCGTTAACAGCAGAAACTTAGGCACTTCTTCTGGCATCGAGAACAGAAGAGACAGACTCAGAGAACCTTCTGCGCTTTATCACATCCCCTTCCCACCCCCTACCCCGTTGGCATATCCCATGGATTATTGAGGAAATAAAGAATAGGATACAACTGATTTCGCAGGCTACAATACGTCACAACTACAGAGAAGGAAATCAAGCAGCAGATGGAAGCCAAATGGGAAATTTGTCAACTAAATTTTGGGACCAGGCAATCCCAATTTTTATTAGTAAAATTATTTATCATGTCTTTCTGGGTACCACATAACCTAAGCTTCGTTTAGTAAAATACATGCTTCAACAACAAAAAAAATGATTCTCGTATTTTCCTAATACCAGAACTAACCTTACAGAGATACCGTATATAAACAAAGGTTTTTGAATTGATTTTTTTTTCCGATATGAGATTTCAAATAAGAATATATAGATTGAGAACAGAGAGTGTGAGAGTGAGACGAGGAGAAATTTTGGAGGCAATTAACAGACATAAAGATATTTTGGAGAATTAATTCGTTTCTACAACTGATTTATATCTCAAGTTAGTTTAGATATTTTAAGTGCTTGTTCGATTTTGGTTATTTCTAAGGTTTCTTCGGTTTTTTTTCTGATTTTGAATTTTTTGAATGCATGATGTGAACACGATTTGTTAGACAGGAAAAAAAATAAAGAAAATATTTATTTTGTTATTTTTTAGGTTTTGATTATTGTTTTTATTTTTTTATGCATGATATGAACTTGATTCAATCTTTTATTTGTTTCCCTAATGCTCCGAACTTTATTCATGGTGATTAATTGATAGAAAAACGAATATCTCTCAATAATGATTTATAGCATGTGTATTTCCTTGTATACTGTATATTTTTTCGGTTGTATATAACATGTGCACTTTAATGTAAACCGTGTATTTATGTTATTTATATATGTTTTTTGTAATATTCAGAGTATCAAACACGTCCGAGAAGGTTTTTATGTTGTTTTCAATCATGGTGAGCATTCAGCACCTTTTCGTGTAAGTACGCATAGCACCTTGGATGAGTTGAAGCATTTTGCATGCAAGCAGTGGAGGTCTTTGTTTTCTAGGACTATAGTTTTGAGCTATATGGATAATGATTGCAGATTTGTTGTAGATGGTGATATATGTCTGCAAGGTCTAGTAACTCTTACGATTTTGGTTAATAATGAAGATTTTTATTTGAATGTTGACGTGATTCAAAAAACTAGTTCTCATTTTAAATCTGGTTGTAGTACTAGTTATGGTTCTAGTACCGCAAATTCTGTTGTAGTTGAAAGCTTTCCTAAGCTTGCAATTGTGGAAGATAGTGATGCAGACAAGGGAAAGCCTTTTTTTTTTCTTTCTGATGAATGGCTGTATATTTTTGACAATATATGCAGAGAGTTTATCAGTGGTGTTCAGGCAGTTATAATCGCTTTTGATAAGTACAAACTGGCTACTGGTTATAATATTAGGATTCTGAAAAATGACAGGACTCTTTATACTGCAAAGTGTAATGAAGATGGTTGTTCATGGAGGATTCACTTGGGCCTATGAATGGTGACATCTCTCGATTTGCTCTGAAATATGCTAATTAATATTCTTCACAGGTGAGTGGTGTTCATATTTGTCCACATTACTAATTTTTATGGTGTCCATAGTGGTGTACATAGTTATGCACCTAATATATGTAGGATTTTTTAGGTGTCCATTATGGTGCAGATTACGTATTTTAGGATTTTTTAGGTGTACATTGTGGTGCACATTACTCATTTTTCCTTGTTCCATGTCTTTTTTTTTTTGTGGTGTTGGTTTGAGGTTGAAGAGTACACCGATGACAACCAAGTTAGTCAAGCATTTGACATTTGACCATATACAAGGAGATCCTATTTTAAAACCCAATAAGATCATTTCACTATTTAACAAGACTTTGGATCCAATATTAAGTATCACCGTGCTCGTAGAGGCAAAGAAGCAGTACTAGATGACGAGAAGTCGTATACTAATTTATTTTGGTATCTCAAACTTATTGATGATGCAACTAGAAGATTTCAGAGGCTTGTCATATGTTTTGGTGCTTGCAAGAAGGGCTATAAGTATTTTAGGCTCATGATTTACTTGGATGCTATTTTTCTTACTGGTAGATTCATGAGGTACTTTGATGGATGTAACCTGTGTCAATGACAACAACGTTTTACCCGTACATTTTTTTCTCTTGTTTCCGCTAAAAATAAAGAAAATTGGGAGTGGTTCCTGAACAATCTTAAAGAAGTGGTGGATGTTCATCCTATTGTTTTTCTTAGCAATCGTGGAGAATGCCTTATAAAGGGCATTCCAAAAGTATTTCCTAATTCATTTCATAGATTTTGCTTTTATTACATTAAGGGCAATCATCCCATTGGACAGGCGATGCGAATTCGAAGGTTGTTATGGATTTTCACTACAAAGATGCTTACTCTTATACAGCTGCTAACTATGAAGTTGCTTTGTTGGGTATGCATGTTCTTGTGTGTGGATATTGTAAATTATATCAGGATTATTCCAAAGGAGAATTGGGATTATGTATTTTTTCATGTATGTAGATTTGGTGCTGACTCTTCAAGTGTTGCCGAGTCATTTAACAACTGGATTAGTGATGATAAAAAGTTGTCTGATTATGCTCTTCAGGATGAGATACGACGAGTACGATTTTACTTTTTTATTCATTTTTTTTTTGTTTATTAGTGAATGCTTTTTCTTTTATGTACATAGTTGATTTGAAATTGCGCATAGTTTAGCAACTATGTGTATATTGTTGTACACATGGATTTTCTTAATGTCTACATTATTGTACACATGTTTATATGTATTTTTTCTAGACCATTTTGATTTATGTTATGTGCTTTAATTTTCAGTTTGAAGATTATGATGAAGAATTCTGAGAGAATGGTAGAAGCTCTAGAAACTTTCAACACTAGGCTCTGTTAGAGCACTGCTCCGTCGAATTTGCAAGCGTTGTTATCTCAAGCTTGTTTGTCAAGTTTAGTTGCCAAAACTATAAATCTTGATTTCTAGTCTACTAATAGCTAAGTCTCGGACTAGGATAGAAAGTGCAATTGAGCTCTAGACTCCACGGTCTTCATCATACAAAGACGAAGAACTACTCAAGGAACTGGTGGAACTTCATCGACAAAAAGGTATGTGGAGACTTGAACTTATCTATCACTCAAAAGTATACTTTATCTCATATCTTGAGACAAAAGTCGTATTGCTATATACACTATGATTATACACATGTACTATTTCGAGTTGAGTTTATCTCGCTTATCTATTTATCGAAATATGTGCTGGTAAGCTTTCGCTTTGGCCAAGTTCATATTTACTAGTGACTAAAGTAATATTAGTTTCAATTACTTGAAAAATCGCTTTGACGAAAAATAGTTTGTGAACAACAACTATATAACATCCTCTAAGAATGTTTCAATGATTGAAATGAGGGTTTAGAATACATAACCATGGTTGGATATAGACATTGTGAGACAACTCATATGTGTGTAAGTACAATATCTTTGAACCAAAGTATGCGTACTTTGCTGCTCATGATAACCGGAACTAAAGTCCGCGTATTGCCGGAAGTTCACATCCCGTGAATTTCTTCTCGAGTTTATGAACTGAAAACTAACTTAATCCGGGTACTTAAGTTCTTGTACCAGTATGCGTACTTAAGTAGATTATTTTCTAAAAACAGTTTAATTCTTTAACTAAGACATTTATATTTTAAGGAATGCAATCTTTGCAAACCATGGCTATAATGTTCAAGAATCAATTCGAGTGAATCAAAGCTGTTTATGTTTCGATTGTGTCTTGTATACTTCTATGAGATCTAAGCAATTAAACAACTCTCTAAGTAGTTCATTTGACTTATTTGAACTAGTTGTGGTAAAGAAGAATAAGGTTGATATGAAAGTGCACATATGGCTAACCTATGGTTAACTACCGTTCAACCAACGACTTGTACACGTTTAGGTACGGTTACTCAAACCTAAATGAAGTTACATTTCATGTGTGTATAACAATCTAAGATTCGATATAACGGTTGAAAGATATTAGCTTGAATCTAATCAGGTTTTCATCTAACGATGAATATTGAATGATTTGTTACCAAGGTAACATTGATTGCAAACCATGATTTGAAGACTGTATAAAGGAGAACTCTAACAACTGGGAAACCTAATCCCCATACCTCATGTTTTATACTAGTTGTAAGCTAGATCCGATTCTCCTTTAACCTCAGGTTTCTATCGAGACCCTGTAGGTTAACGACTTGAAGACTTCATTGGGATTATGAAGCCAGACCCAACTATTTTCTCTGTAGTTGCATGATCTGATATTGCTGCTTCTATCGTGATTGAGTGCAATCGTAATATTGGCTTGAGATTAATTTCTCCGATAGGCAAGATAGAAAAGCAGTCACAAACATCTTCGTCTCATCGTTTGTGATTCCGCAATATCTTGTTTCGCTAGTCGATTAAGATTACTGTGAGGTGATTGATAATTCTAGGTTGTTCTTCGGGAATATAAGTCTGGGTTCTCGATTGGTTCCTTTCACCTTGATTTATCAAAAGACGAAACAAAACTCGTAGGTATTTCTGTGGGAGACAGATTTGTCTATTCCTATAGACTTTTCTATGTGATACAGATTTGTTTAATAAAGTCTCCGACTTTGGGTCGTAGCAACTCTTAGTTGTGGGTGAGATCATCTAAGGGAATCAAGTGCGTAGTATCCTGTTGGGATCAGAGACCTAAGGAGCGCAACTGTACCTTGGATCAGTGTGAGAATGATTTGGGTTCAACAACATTCCAGACCGAAGTTAGTTTGTAGTAGGATAGTGTCTGTAGCGGCTCAATACAGTGTGTGTTCAATCTGTACTAGGTCCCGGGGTTTTTATGCATTTGCGGTTTCCTCGTTAACAAAACTTCTGGTGTCCGTGTTATTTCTTTTCCGCATTATATATTTTTATATAATTGAAATATCACAGGTTGTGCGTTGAATCGATCAATTGGTAAATCCAACCTTTGGTTGTTGATTGAAATTGATTGATACTTGAACATTGGTCTTTGGTACCATTCAAGTTAATTTCTTTTGTGTTCAATTAGACTCGCAGATTTCTATTTTCTTGAGTAAGTATTGAATCGAGAAATTGAGATATAACTCCTTGATATACTTTTTATTAAGATTGGGTCTGACTGTCTAGTTGATTCTCTTAAAAGTATATTGGAGTTAGTCCATACATATTGCTAAGCAAAATATTGGGTGTGGTTGTTAGACCCCCGCTTTTTCAATTGGTATCAGAGCATGCAAACACTTTTAAAGACCTCATAAGTCTGTGTTTGTAACGATCTGACTCTATGGACAGGAATTCTATCTCCAGTAACGTACCACCAGTCTTCGATGTCTCAAACTACTTATGGTGTAAAATCACTATGCGTGCTTTTCTTCAAGCTCGTGATTTTCAAACATGGGTACGTGTTGTTAATGGCTATGATCCTCCGGTTAATACAGAAGGCGATGTATCTATACCTAAGTATATTGGTAGAAATAGTCCAGAAGAAATCCTTGCTGCAAAGAAAAATTCTGACGTCTTAAATGCTATCATACATGCAATTACCCCAGATCCTCATCATCACGTGACTACGTGCATAAAGTGTAGAGAAGCTTGAGATATCTTAGAAACCCTATTTGAAGGGAATACCAGTGAAAAAGAAGCTAGGCTTCAAAAACTAAATTCTGAATGGGAAAACCTTCGTATAGAAGATGGAGAAACATTTGATGAGTCACAAAGTTTCTGAAATTGTTATTGCATCTTTTGCATTGGGTAAGACTATTCCTGAAAAGGACATTATGATGAAAACTCTCAGATCATTGCCATCTAGATACGATTCTAAGAAGCATGCCATCGTTGAAGGAAATAATCTTGCAACGCTCTCCAGAAATACTCTGGTTAGGAATCTAAAGATCTTTGATCATGAGCATACATCCAAATCTGGGAAGGATGTTGCTTTCAAAGCACAAAAGAACACTAAATTACTTGATAAAAGTAAAAGTGTTTGCATCTCTGAAGATGATCTTTCTGAGGCCGATTCATCAGATGAAGATCTTGAAAAGTCAGTCTCGTTGGTCACTAGACAGTTTAGGGATCTTCTGTTGAAGATCAAACGGTTCTCCGGAGATAAATCCAGGTCAACAGTTAGGCCCCACAATCGTGTTCCTCCTAAAAATAGGAATAATGATGAGACCGATGACGAGGATATGCCTCAGTGCTTTAAGTGTAAAGGTTTTGGTCATTTTGAAAATGAGTGTACAAATCGTAAAAAATACACTGGGAACAAAGATCTTGCTGCAACTCTTGATGAAATGTCTGATAAATATGATTCTAATGAAGACGAAAAATCAAGTGTTGCATTTCTGTGTGAAAATATTGATTTTGATAATTGTAGAAATACATACATCAATCTTGATATCCTTTCAGAAGAGAACTCAGCCAATCTGGAAGAAAAAATTGACCTTTTCGTTGGAAACTCTCTGTCTAATTTTTCAGGTTCTATTGTGTGTCTAGAAGCTTGCACATCTCGGATACCTGAATCATATTCCAGGTTGACATTCTCATATTGTTCATTCAAGGTTCATGAACTATCAAAGTGTTACAAGTACAAACACAAATTGAGACATGTCAACAAACTTCAATGAAGAGCAAATCGATTAACAAACAAGCTTAAACTTGTTCAAAAGACCGCAGAGGTATGTAAGATTTTATCTTCGTCAAAGAAGTTAGTTTCCAAGGATAAGACAAGACCATTGGAAAGAAAGTTATGGTCTAAAAACTATGAGAAACATGGTTCTATGAATTCCGATCAAAAAAGATGTGATGGACAGATTATTATTCATCCAAGCACAACTTAAATTGTGTTGGTTAATGCATCTTGTTTCATGTGCCTGATTAAAAGAGACAAGATTCTGCACATCACAGGTTTTTGAAAAAGAAAAATGGTTTTAAATTTGTTTTCTTTTCTTTTTGAACTTTGCCTGGTTTTGCAAGATTAGAATTTTTCCATATCTAATTGATATTGGAAAGGTCTTCCCTGGTTAATCAATAAAAGAGAGTTAAAATTAACAATTCAGCCTTTTATAGGGTATGAGTTGTGCATACGTGAATCCTTTGAAGTGTATAAAGGTTTCGTAACCCTACATTCTTTTTTTCCTTCCCTGAGACTCTTTTTTAACTTAAGGCTGCTTGCTGAAGTGTGATTTCCTCTCACAAATCCGTATGCTTATGGATACTCCAAGCATCATGTCTTTTGATGGAAAATATGTTAATATGATTGTTAATCTATCAATCATGAAGGAAAAAGAAAGATTTTCGTTACCTCCAACTTTGAAAAGAAAAAGAAGGAATGTGAGGAAGCCAAGAGTTGTTCCTTCAAATTCTCAGAAGTTTTCTGATGTTCTTGAAGAGTTGAAGGAGACAAGAAAGGATATTCATAAAATAAAGGCTTGTGTCTTGAGAACTCTTGAAATTCAGAAGGCCCTGGTTCGACATCTTCAGCCTAGAAAGTTTGTTGGAATTGACTTCTTTCTTCACGAACTATATGTTCCCATGGCTGTTGATGACAAGGAGTTCGGGGACGATAAATATTCTTTCAAAGGTCTTAATGTCTAGAAATCTTC
Organism: Papaver somniferum; assembly: GCF_003573695.1. Lineage (NCBI taxonomy): Eukaryota > Viridiplantae > Streptophyta > Magnoliopsida > Ranunculales > Papaveraceae > Papaver > Papaver somniferum. The sequence goes on along the minus strand of NC_039363.1, from coordinate 56,429,755 downwards.
TTATAAGAATTCTATTCTTGTGTTTTTAGGAAGAATAACTAGAGTTTGGAATAACCATTATTGTGATTACAAATAGATATGTCCAACGATTTTCATCTTCAATTTTTTTAGATTTATTTGCTTAAATTCTAAAGTTTGTTTGGAAGATGATTTTTGCAATATTAATCTTTATGGTTTTATATATTGCAATTTGTTATGGGATATGTGTGTTTGCATCCATGAACTATGATTGTCCCATACGTGGTCAAAAGTTAAGTCTTTCGTATGTCGATATGCAAGTATTGATAAAAGATTGAATGAACTTTTGACAAAACAAAAGATAAGCCTATTGTATGTTATTATGAAAATATTGATGGAAGATAGGATGAGATTTTGTTTACAAAGAATATGTCTATTATATGTCATTGTGCAAATGGTGATGAGAAATAGAATTAATCTTTGTCTATTCCACGGTATTGATCTTCCCTGATCCATATTTCTTATGTATGTACTGTACGGCTCCGTAAGTTCTCTTATGTTGAGCATTTCCGATTGAATTAATCATGGGTTCTCTCGTGGTTAATTTAATAGAGTATTTTGGATACAAATTCATATTCTTATGAGATTTATTGTCCAAAGAATCCTTTTTTTCTTGTGAAAGTAAGGTCGCTCTTGTTGTTCTTTCGGGAATGACATTTTATGGGGGAGAGTTCTTAATTGAACTTGTGCTTAATTTCCAAATCTTTGTGGAGAGTGCAGATGTAGAATATTATATGGGTTATCTTGTATCTTTATAAACTCCTTGATGAATGCATTTAGGTTCGGCTATATGATTGCATCTAAAAAGTTGATATGTCCTTTCTTTTGGTCATGAAGTGTCTCTATGGAAATTTCATGAAGATCCCACTAGTTTTCGCACCTTTGCCAATTTTATTGACAAAAAGGGGGAGAATTAATGTGTAGTTCGCACTACAAATACATATGGTTTTCGGATCATTATGTAAAGGGGAGTGGTTTTCATGTGAGATGAAGTATTGACTAAGGGGGAGCGATACATACCACCATAGTATTGTTGTCGAAGTTGTGATGCAATTTAACTTTGATGTTGTGTAAATAATACTATGACACTATGTAACAATGATTGAGAGCTTTTGTTTTCTCATTTTTATGGCTATGGATATTGAACAACGATGATGCTGCATTTAATATCTTTGGAATCATTGGAGTGCTTGGAAGTGACGAAGTTTTCGAGTAATGTTGAAGAACCAAGAGGATCATGCATGTGGAAGAGACACTTCAAAGTTTATTTATTTTGTATTCCATATGTATTGATAGTTTTCGTACTTAAATTGACAAAGGGGGAGATGTTAGAGCACTGCTCGGTCGAACTCGCAAGCGTTGCTATCTCAAGCTTGTTTGTCAAGTTTAGTTTCCAAAACTATAAGTCTTTATTTATAGTCTAATAATAGCTAAGTCTCGGACTAGGATAGAAAGTGTAGTTGAGCTCTAGACTCCACGGCGTTCATCATGCAAAGACGATAACCACTCAAGTAACTGGTGGAACTTCATCGACAAAAAGGTATGTGGGGACTTGAACTTATCCATCACTCAAAAGTATACTTTATCTCCTATCTTAAGACAAAAGTCGTATTGCTATATAGACTATGATTATACACATGAAATATTTCGAGCTGAGTTTATCTCACTTATCTATTTCTCGAAATATGTGTTGGTAAGCTTTCGCTTTTTCCAAGTTCATATTTACTAGTGACGAAAGTCATATTAGTTTCAATTACTTGAAAATCGCTTTGACGAAAAATAGTTTGTGAACAACAACTATATAACGTCCTCTAAGAATGTTTCAATGATTGAAATGAGAGTTTAGAATACATAAACATGGTTGGATATAAACTTTGTGAGTCAACTCATATGTGTGTAAGTCCAATATCCTTGAACCAAAGTATGCGTACTTTGCTGCTCAGGATAATCGGAACTAAAGTCCACGTACCAGTATGCGTATTGCCGGAAGTTCACATCCCGTGAATTTATGCTGGAGTTTTTGAACTGAAAACAAACTTAATCTGGGTACTTAAGTCCGCGTACCAGTATGCGTACTTAAGTAGGTTACTTTCTAAAAACAATTTAATTCCTGAACTAAAACAATTATATTTTAAGGAATGCAATCTTTGCAAACCGTGGCTATAATGTTCATGGACCGATTCGAGTGAATCAAAATTTTTTTTGTTTCGATTGTGTCTTGTATACTTCTATGAGACCTAAGCAATTGAACAACTCTCTAACTAGTTCATTTGAAATAGTTGTGGTAAAGAAGAATAAGGTTGATATGAAAGTTCTCATATGGTTAACCTAATGGTTAAATACCGTTGAACCAACGACTTGTACACGTTTAGGTACGGTTACTCAAACCTAAATGAAGTTACATTCCATGTGTGTATAACGATCTAAGATTCGATCCAACAGTTGAAAGATATCAACTTGAATCTAATCAGGTTTGCATTTATCGGTGAATATTGAATGCTTTGTTACCAAGGTAGCATTGATACCCTGATTTGAAGACTATATAAAGGAGAACTCTAAAAACTGGGAAACCTAATCCCTACACGTCCTATGTGATACTTGTTATAAGCTACAGTCGATTCTCCTTTAACCTTAGGTTTCTATCGAGACCCTGTAGGATAATGACTTGAAGACTTCATTGGGATTGTGAAGCCAGACCCAACTATTTTCTATGTGGTTGCGTGATCTAATCTTGTTGTTTATATCTTGATTGAGTGCAATCGTAAGATTGGCTTGAGATTAATTTCTCTGATAGGCAAGATAGAAAAGTAGTCACAAACATCTTCGTCTCATCGTTTGTGATTCTGTAATATCTTGTTTCGCTATTCGATTAAGATTATTGTGAGGTGATTGATAACTCTAGGTTGTTCTTTGGGAATATAAGTCCGGGTTATCGATTGGTTCTTGTTCACCTTGATTTATCAAAAAACGGAACAAAACTCGTAGGTGTTTCTGTGGGAGACATATTTATCTATTCCTGTAGATTTTTCTGTGTGATACAAATTTGTTTATTAAAGTCTTCGACTTTGTGTCGTAGCAACTCTTAGTTATGGGTGAGATCAGCTAAGGGAATCAAGTGCGTAGTATCCTGTTAGGATCAGAGACGTAAGGATCGCAACTGTACCTTGTATCAATGTGAGATTGATTGGGGTTCAACTACAGTCCAGACCGAAGTTAGTTTGTAGTAGGCTAGTGTCTGTAGAGGCTTAATACAATGTGTGTTCAATCTGGACTAGGTCCCGAGGTTTTTCTGCATTTGCGGTTTCCTCATTAACTAAACTTCTGGTGTCTGTGTTATTTTTTTTCCGCATTATATTTTGTTATATAATCGAAATATCACAGGTTGTGCGTTGAATCGATCAATTGGTAAATCCAACCTTTGGTTGTTGATTGAAATTGATTGATACTTGAACATTGGTCTTTGGTACCGTTCAAGTTAATTTCTCTTGCGTTCAATTAGACTCCCAGATTTCTATTTGCTTGAGTAAGTATTGAATCGAGAAATTGAGATATAAATACTTGATATACTTTTTATTAAGATTGAGTCTGACCGTCTAGTTGATTCTCTTAAAAGTATATTGTAGTTAGTCCATAGAGATTTCTAAGTGAAATATTGGGTGTGGTTGTTAGACCCCCGCTTTTTCAGGCTCACTCCCATGTAAGAGGTTTACTAAAGGAGAGCACCGACATTGGAAATACTTGGAGGGTTAGTGAGTCAGGGGATAAATTGTATGAAGTTCATTCTCCCATGTCTCACTGTGTATATCTTTTGCAGAAAACATGTATGTGTTGTAGGTGGCGAGTGAATTGGTTTCCTTGTGTACATGTTTGTGATGCCATTCATGCTAAAGGGGACAACATATACTCATATGTTAATCCATATTTCACCACCAAATAGTTCAACTTGGCATACCAAGAGATCATATGCCACATGCCTAATTTTTACGAGTCGGGGGTTCATGATCCTAGTGATAACATCATTGTTCCATACATAATCCTCCACCTGGTAGACGAAGAATTCAACGTATGAATATTTCTTTGGAGAAGAAAAGGATACCTATGATGTGTACAAAGTGCTTCATCCTTGGTCATCATAACAGAGCTACCAGCCCCCTCCCTTAATGATTTTAATACTTCCGTTCTTTTTCCTTACAACTTGGTAGTTTTTTTTTATGAACCATGTTCTTTGGTGTAGCTTTTTTGTTACAAAAGATGATATTATATTATTTTCTTTAAAATATTCTATTTTTTTGGTTTTTACTTTTAGTAATGTATTTTAGAAAAATATGTCAGTACATGTGTACCATCATATGTACTCATATTTTCTAACCTGTCAGTACATGTGTACCATTATGTACACCTTTTATTTTTTACAGTGATAGTATGTTATTTATGTCCCACCTTGTTAAAGAATGGAATAATGATGTTAAAAATCTAGTCGGGAATTTATTTTGTCATATTCCACAATCCCACCATGTTAAGGAATGGAATAGTGAATATTTTTAATTATTTGTAGGTACGTGTGTACCATGCATTTATGTACACCTTATCATGATAGATAGAATGAATAGAACTTGCTGATTAGCAAGAAGTAGTACGAACATTACTTTAGTGACTTGTGTACCATTATGTACACTTTCCAGTACACTTTCATTTTCTAACTTGTCAGTACATGTACACGGTCATGTATAATTTAACATGTTTAATAGAACGAAGAGAAGTTGTTGATTAACAAGAAGCACTATTAATACTACTTTAATAACCTGTCAGTACATGTAAATAATTAAAATTCATCTTAGTGTTTACTCATGTCATTACATGTGCACAACCATGTACACCTTAATAATTTCTACCATGTTAGTACATGTGCACAATCATGCACACCTTAACATTTTTCCTAACATGTAATATACCTTGCAAGTCTGACCCGAATCTACAATCAAACTAATAATAAGATTAATTAAAGGTATTTAATAGTGATAATAATTGTTTTATAAATGTTAAAAAAAAACATATCGAAGCAAGTCTTAAATAGAAAGCTAAACTCAAATTTTAAAAAGTTGTTTGAAAGTTCAACATAATTCAAGCAAGTCTTTAACAGAAAGTACAGTTCTGCTTGTTCAGTCAAACAAGTCCCTCTTTTGTATTTTCATTCCTTTATTCTCACCCAAATCTTGGTATAGTTCTTCGTTTGCAATATTTCACACTTTCGCATAACCACCAATGTTTTTAAGCATCTTGACCACCATTTCAAATCTCATTTGCTGAAAAATGCCCATGGTTTTTTCCTCAACTCTTTCGATAAGTTTTATTTTCTTGATACTTCTTTTAGAAAGTAACAAGTGTAGATGAGGCAGTCTGGGTTGATTCCTTGTGCCGAGCATAATATGATATTCATTCATGCTCTTCTATAGGTGGATTTTCCCATTAATGCTCTCTTCTTGTTGAATTCCACTTACGCTACATCTGTCATGTTCTTTGCTTCAGCTTTATATGTTACCTCATTTTTATGACTGCAAGAAATTATATCACTTCCATTCAAGAGATCTTAAATCAAACGCCAACAATGACCAATTATTTTCCAGTTGTGATCTCTTCGAAGAACGATTTTACATCTTTATACGTTACCTCATAAGAAATCGGTAATAAGCTCTTTTACCATATCTTTTATATCATGCTTCACATATTAATGCAATTGAGTCTTTGTCAGTAAGTAAATTGCATTATTTACACAAATCATATATGCATTAGACAGTACACTAGTGTAGTGCAAGAATGTACACTAGTGTACGTGCAAGAATGTACACTCCTACAAAAACATAAAAAAGCGGGGGTATAACAACCACACACAATAATTCGTTCAACAATTTTTATGGACAAAACTCCAATATAATTTCGAGAGCACCAACTTAAAAGTGAGACTCAATCAATAGATATATAAAAGAGCTTTATCTATTTCTCAATACAATCAGCAAATCGACCAAATAGAAATCTGTGAGCCTGATTGATATAAGAATAACTTGGACGGTACCAAAGACCAATGCCCAGGTGCCAATCAAGTTATATCCAACAAACAAGGTCGGATTTATCAACTGTGATTGAACTATGCACAACCTGTGATATTTCAATTATATAAAAAAATATAATGCGGAAAAGAAATAACACAGATACCAAAAATTTTGTTAACGAGGAAACCGCAAATGTAGAAAAAACCCGAGACCTAGTCCATATTTGAACACCACAATGTATTTAAGACGCTACAAATTCTAGCCTACTACAAGTTAACTTCGGACTGGAATGTAGTTGAGCCCTAACCAAGTCTCACACTGATTAAAGTACAGCCACATTCCTTACGCCTCTAGAACCACGTCGGATTATGCGCACTTGATTCCCTTAGATGATCTCACTCACAACTAAGAGTTGCTACGACCCAAAGTTGAAGACTTATAAACAAATCTGTCTCCCACAGATATGTATATCTTTTATTCTATTTATTCCATCTTTTGATACAAAGATCAAGGTGAACATGAATCAACTAATAATCCGGTCTTATACTCCAGAAGAGTAGCCTAGAAATATTAGTCACCTCACAATAACCTAACTGATTAACAGAAGAAGTTATTGCGGAATCACAAGAGCCTGAGACGAAGAACTGTTGTTATTACTTTTTATATCTTACCTATCGGAGATAAATCTCGAGTGAATCTTAGAGAAGATAAAACTCAATACGATATAAAAATTAAGATCAAAATACGCAACTACAGAGAAAATAGTTGGATGTGGCTTCACGAATCCCAAATGAAGTCTTCAAGTCGTTAAACTAATAATGGTTTTGGAAAACCTAGGATAAAGGAGAATTGACTCTAGTTTGCAACTAGGACATACAGAAGTGTCGGGATTAGGTTTTCCAGTTGCTAGAGTTCTCCCTTATATAGCCTTTCAAATCAGGGTTACTTACAATCAAAGTAACAAAGCATTCAATATTCACCGTTAGATGAACTCCTGATTTAGGATTCAAGCTAAGTCTGCTTAGAAATTAAGCAATCAATCTCTACCATTAGATGGTATTATCTTGATACACACAAATGAAATATACTTATATTTATATATGGATGAACCGTACCCAAACGTGTATACTTGGTTGGCTCAATAATAGTTAACCGAAGTTAGCTATATTAACACTTATAACTTAGCCATATTCATCTAACACTTCTAGATCAAATATGATGATCAATCAATCATGATAGATAATCAAATGAATCTAAATGTGTTTCAATAGAGTTGTTCAAATGTTCATCATCTTATAGAAATATGTATATGAACCATTTGAAGCAAAATCGGTTTGGTTTGTAATTGTACAAAGTACTTATACAAGAACCAATTCATGAACATAATTCCACGGTTTGTAAAACTAGATCACATACCTTAATACATTAAATTTCCAAGGACTTTAGCTCGCAAACGAACCTGAGTTCATGAGTATGAAAATCACACTTTACCGATTTTAGAACATAACCGCTTTGTTCGCAAACTGAGTGCGCGAACAAGAGTTCCGAACTTTAGCTTTTTCCAGTCGTTCGCAAATAGTGTACGTGAACAGGAGTTCCAGACTTGGACTTGTATAGCCCGTTTGCAAACAAGGTACGCGAACACAAGTTCTAGACCTTTTCACATGTAAACCAATTTGCAAACAGAGTTCGCGAACAATAGTTCCGGACCCGAACTAGACTTACACAGTTAGTATACAAAGTATACAACTTGTATTATATCCAGACATGGTAGTTCTAAAACTCTCATTTAATCATTAAAATCCTTGGTAGACAACAACGGTAATCTCACACATACCACTAGCTTCAAGTAATTTTCAAGTGATTAATCGATCAAAACGAAACTTCCCAAGTCGACATCAAATGATTGTCTCACACAAATCATATAAGATGTTTCAAGGTAATTTTCACATGATTATATTTTGACTTAATATTTAGTTTCCAACAAATATATTATCTCCAACTAAACTCGTCAAGAATACGATGAACTTAACTAAAGCTAAAAGCTTCCAACACATATTTCAAGAAATAAATAAGCGAGATAAAATCGGCTCAAAATATCAAATGTGTATAATGTAAAAGTCTATATATCTATACTACTTAGTCTTATAAAAGATAGAATAAAATAGACTTCTGAGTAGTAGATAAGTTTTAGTCTCCACATACCTTTTGTTGATGAATTTTCTCCAAGCTCTTCAGTAGATCTTCTTCTTCAATTGGTGAACATCGAGAAGTCTAAAGCTCAACTACACACTTTTATCGTAATCCGAGACATAGCTATCAATAGACTTGAAATCAAGTATATAGTTTTGATCAACTAAACTTGAAAAACAAGCTTGAGATAGCAACACTTGCGAGTTCGACCAAGCAGTGCTCTAACAAAACGAACAATATATACTTGAGGTATGATATTGGTGTACAACTATGTACATACCTAAAAAAATCTAACAATCAACCATCCATGCCAACACAGAACAACATGCTGGTGTACAAATATGTACACACACCTATTGAAATCCAACAAATACAACTTTTACAACCACGCAGAACATGCCATATCAAATAGGTGTATAACTATGTGCACAATATTTAAGTAACTAAGTAAACTGAATTATACATGACATTGGATTTTTGTGAGAAACTTACACATGCAGTGGGACTCATGATTTCACAGCTCAAGTACTTTCGATAATCTAATGGATGTATTATATCTCTGACAATTGCTCTTCTACGTTGGTTAATATAGAACTGCAGTGCCTCTTGATCCAGATATGAGGTCACGCGGTACTTGTCACCTAATAAGAATATCTTCTTTCATCTAGTTCTGTTACATCCCAAGCTACAGTACTGAAAAATCAAAAAGGAAATGTTAACATGGTGTACATAATGGTGCACATTACTTTTTATAAGATTTCAATTATGTAAAAAGTGCAAGGTAGTATTCTATGAACTTACCCCAGTTGTGCATAGTCAAATAATTTTTGTATCCTTTATTTTTCCTCTACTGGTTTCATATTTTGGTACAATGGGGATTGTCGAATATCTGACAATGGTACAAGAGGATGATACTCATCTTGCTTTCTCTTTACTGGTGCAGGACAATTTCCATGTTGTACCTTTACCTTGCCTTTTGGATCAACTTTTGTATTAACTATTATGTCTTTACCTTCGGTGAATTCAGAATCTGGATTTTGGAAACTCTCTTTCCTTGTAGTGTTTTGACAACCTGCCATCCATTTTTGCTTCAGCATCTCTCCTTTCTTGCATTTTCCTTGTTCTTTTATTTGCTAGTGTCTTTTAAAATTTATCTTATTCAACTTCTTGACTGCTGAAAAAATCATTTGGATGCCCTTGGAAGAACTATAGTGCTTTTGCAATGATCCTTGCTTGTACATCTTTATTGGATAATGAATTTTGTGACAACTCTTCTGCAAACCCAATGACCAGGTCGGAAAATCTTTGAAGAATATGGTTGCCACCTTTTGCTTCAGCATGTCATTTTTTATCAACCTTTTTCAAGCTTCACGAACACAGATTCCGATAAATTTTTTAGAATGCCATCAATCTTGTTTTTCCATTTCAGATGCCTTCTCCGGATCTTCTCCCCGTATGAGTAAAAGCATATTTTCTTCAACTGGCAATATGGCTTTAGGATTCGCTGAAATATGTCTTCAGCTGAGATTATATCAAAGCAGAACTATATGTTTCTTTAGAAGCTTCAGTTATGTTCATCACATCCTGGTTATCATGGTGCATCTGGTCTTCTTGATCTTTAGGATTTTCATTTGTCTTTGATAAAATAGTGCAGAAGAATGCAATTCTTGATAATTTTTAAGGGTGTACCTAAATGTGCACATGTCATAAAAATGAATTATGTATGATTTTTAGCACTGGTGTACAAATATATACGCACGTACAAAAGAAATCACAAAGTTTTGAATCTTTGTACACACATACACAAGATGAAAATAAATGTAAGCTGAGATCATCGTACCTCGGCTTGCTAGTAGTTTCAGACTCAACTCCTTTGTCAGATTCACTTCCATTCTTGCCATCCTCCTCATCTGTATCTTCATTTTCATTATTTTTCTTTGATCAAGGAGTGTTGAAAAAAATACAATTTTTGAGATAATATAAGAGTGTACATAGTTGTGCACATGTGACAAAAATGAATTACGCATAAGTTTAGCACACTGGTGCATAAGTATGTACATACATACTGAAGAAATCACAAAGGTGTACATCATTGTACACACATACATAAAATGAAAAGAAATGTAAGCTAAGATCATCATACCTCAGCTTGTTAGCAGTTTCAGACTCAATTGTTTTTCCAGATTGATTTTCATTCTTTCCATCATCTCCATCTGTATCTTCATGTTCATCATCCTTCTCATTGTTGTTGTCATCTATCTCCACATACTCATCATTCTCCTCCTCGTCCTCCCCATCCTTACCATCAACACCCTTCTCATTCTCCTCCTCCTCACCATCATCACCCTTATCCTGGTCCTCTTCATCCTCACTATCAGCACCCTTCTTCTCATCCTCCTCATCTGCATCCTCTTCATCCCCACTTCTCCCAACCTCCGTATGCTCATCATCCTCACTTTTTATTTTTATTTTGTAAAAATTTAAAGATTTTTGTCAAAGTTTCAACACATAAAATCAATTGCATATTAACAAACATATAAAGAGTTAGAAATGTAATAGATCCCGACGAAAAATTTATTTAAAATGGTTCAACTTTAATCCTACGATGTTGTGCACATGCAAACTTACCAACAACTATAACAAACAACCAGGAAAAGACAATGGCATATGGATATGTTTTCTAATGCTCTTCATCAGATCATTGTATATATGAATCGACCATCAACTTCTTTTTACTCTATCCAAGGATTCAAAATAGTGTTCGAACTTGTTCTTGTTAATCATGTTTCCATTTGCTTGGGTAAAAAAAATGTGATGCATAGGTAGAAACCAAATAGCACGAACAAATCTGTTACATTTTAGGCCTGTCAACGGTACCTATCGAAACTGATATGGCCTCTACCATATCCGTTACCGATAAGATTACTGGATATCTGATAGCCGTTAATATCTGACGGATATTCAAAAATATTTTCGTTATCCGTTCCGATAATATTGTCGGTTATCCGTTAATACCCGGTAATATCCGATAGTATTTCATTATAATAAAAATAAATTTAATTTCTTTACTAGTCTTTCTCTAATTTCATAGATTATAAAAAAAAATCAAAGAAACCCTAAGAAAATTCAACTAAATAAAACCAAACACCTTGATTAAATGCACAAACTTGACTTTAAAATTATTATATTAAATTAGATTTAAACAAAACTCAAATCTTCTCCATCAATATTGAAAAATTCTCCGCTTTTCTCACAACCAATAAAACTAGTTGTGTTTTTGTTCTTCCGTAATATTTTCATTTCTACCACTCTTCGCATACTACCAAGCTAACTACTAAATATATTACTCAAAAAAAATATAAAATTTTTTCATATGCATTCTTTAACGGGTATCGGATATTTTCCTATAGGATAATGCTTTTTCCGTATCCGTTTCGATAAAGTAAGAATATCCGATAAGGTATCCGTATTTGATATCCGTTATCCGAAATTTTGGATAATATCCTAACGATTCGGACAAATATCGAATTTTGGGTTATCCATTGACAGCCCTAGTATATTTCTTTTCAACTCCTTTTTTACTTTTATTTTTCCCCTCATTATACGTAAATTTTCTTGCTCTACATCTAATTTCCCCAGTTGACTCGGTCTCTTCAGATTCAATCTTCTTATCATCGAACCATATGTCAATTCAAATTTTGATTTTGCATCTTGTCCTTTTCCAGGTTCTGATACTACCATCTCCGATCCAAAAATCACAAACAAGTCTTCAGGTATGCTCATCACTTGCTTATCGTTCCTGCCAGTATTAAAAACAAAAGAATGTTCCCAAGTATTATTTCACAATTTTGAGAAATGAATCTAGATTCTTTGTCCAATCATCTTTCTTTTTCTCAGTTTTGGGGATTTCATTTTTCTTCTTTTATTTTTCTTAAAAAAAGAAAAGAATTCTAAAACACCCCAAAATGGGCTTTCCTTTTGCTTATCTAGTTGCAACTCAGTGAACCACACTTTATCGGGATTTTTCATTCTTTATTTTTCATCTTCTCAAAAAATTATCCACAAAGTCACTGACCGCATGGAAACCTGATGTATAGGGTTTGTTTTTATCTAAGAGAATGGATAAACGGAAATAAGAACCAAGAACATATATGATACTCATAACCAGAGAACAATCAATATATGCATGAGATATCACATAGGTATACAACTGTGTACACTCCTACAAAAATCTAACAAAAACTAAATGCATTCCTATAGAATAATCAATATATTCATGAGATATCACATAGGTATATAACTGTGTACCTGCAGAAATCTAACAAAAATAGGCAAGAGCAATCCCCTGAAAATAGCATGATGGTGTACAAAATGTCCACTACAATAACAAATCTGGGTAACATAACCTGGCTAAATTGGGGCCTGTAACTACATGACAAAATAGGGTCATTGGGAGAAAATTCATAAAAACCCCTTATCCAATATTTATATTAATGCCCAATATACCCTTATTAAATTAGTGCTAATTCGGAGTATTAAATAATGTTTAATCAAGTTAATCCTGAAATTAACTTTCATTAGTCGATAATCAAAACTTGTAAAAAATAATAATTTTTACTCGATCCAGAATCGGTTTATGTTAGTGCATTTGTAAACCGATTCTGGGTTGAGTTTTATGCTTAGGAAGATGTAAACCCAGAATCGGAGTTTGATCAATACCCACATAAACCGATTCCAAAAATCAGGCTTTTGTAATGGACATGTAAACCGATTATTCCTTACTTTCAGAAACAAAATATTCATTACATAGTTTATGAAATTAGCCCACTACATATATATAGGACTCAATATGGGAATTCTAGAATTTGACACATCAAATGCTCATCAATGAACCTCCGAGCACGTCGGTACAACGTCGTATATTATTTTTGGTGAATGAACTTTCTTTCCCCATTACGAATTCTCCATATCCCGTTGAAACGTTCCAGCTGAAATTCAATGAATTCTTATATGTTAGTATGTGAACTAGTGTAGTTGACATGAGTATAAAAATGATAGCATTACTTACTTTTTTCCTAAGAGGAGCTCGTGGATGATAGTGGTAAACCATTTTTTTAACAATTACGTATTTTCGCATTGCGCCTTTTATGTAGTTGAATCGAAAAGCCAAGTCTCTCCATTTTCGGTTATTGGGGTTCGCGGTATGCCCGTAAAAGAACTCTTTAACTCTCTTCCAAAACATTGAATAGATTTCATTCGGACGTTCGCGGAATGTATTAGCAAAGGATTTTACCAGACACAAATCTTCAAACGGTTCCCATTCCATTTTCTAGGCTAAGTGTGTGATGTGGGAGTGGCTCAAAGAGGTCGTCCTTATATAGATGAAGTCTCAACGACTATTTTTTTTTGAAATCAATTCAAACAATCGGATTTTATATATTATCAAATAGACCGATTTTTTCCTTACAAAATCATATAAATTTGCCTCTAAAAAATCGGGCTTTTGTAAAGCACATGTAAACAAATTGTAAAAGTTACAGAACTTTTCTTCAAGAAAATCAGATTACATATTTGTACATGAAACCCGATTTTAAAGCTGAACTTTTGGGAAACTGTCAGAATCGGATTACATATAGTTATACGTAAACCGATTCTGACAGAAAAAAAATGCTACAATCCTCCATTTTTTCCACACACATTAAGTCATTCATAAACTAGAAACCAGATTAAGTCATTCATAGACTAGGAGTGTAACCAAACATAATTCGACAATAAGTTTAAGACAAGACATAAGTTTTGACTCCATAATTATCCATATTTAAATACATAAACATGAATACAACCATTCATTCATGAACATCCCCACCACGACCACGTCCACCTCCACGTCCTCGTTTACTAGGTTGGGCGCTGCTCGATGCACCTTCAGACATTTTTTTGGTAGGGGCTCTCTTTCTCTTATTATTTTGCTCATCCTCCTCCCCCTCCTCCTCCTCCTCAGAATCATCATCATCCTGCTCCCCAAACTTTGCACCAGCTTTTACATCTTCGAGACCGTTCAATTCATCAATTAGCTTTCATTGGCCTTCACATTTTTCCCTTCCCTGATTTCTAGCCTTGCCCGGGTTATCAATTGTCCGACTCGTCTTCTCTGTTTCAATTTCAAATAACAAACATTCAATATATAATGCTAAAACCATTAACAAAATCGTAATTGAGTAACAATATGCACCAAGTATTCGAGAGCCGTATCTTTGTCCTCTATAATGGGCCTCTCATCTACCTGTATCACTCGAGTATGCGAAACATTGAGGTACCACGACATGTAACGCATAATTGCCTCGTCATATGTTCGAGATGGACTAACCAAAGGATATTTGTGAAATTCTCTGTTATCCCAATAATCACATGATGGGAAAGGCCGGTGAACAATGACAATATCACTGTCATGTGCTTTGGTTTTTGTCTCATTGAAGTTGAAATCCTTGTGCGCCTTTGGGATTTTTTGTATGTAATTGTATTGTCTTGCGACTCTCGACGGGTTGTACATTACATATCCTCTTGGGTGAAACAAAGGCCCATGATATTCACCTTGCTCTGGGAACCCAACCTTATTTCATTTTCCTTTAGCCAAAGCCTCCTTGTAAGGATCAAAGACAACATCCTTCGTCGTCAAGTTGTCTAACTGGCGTCTTAAATTCAGATAATCCATTCTTTGTTTCTTCGGCTTACTTCTTAGGTGTACTTGTTTCCATAGTGCTCTCCGTCCCAATCCTTCTTCTCAAAAGCCCTTTTAGAAAATATTGGGAAGTGCAAATATATCCACGCCTGCAGAAAAGCCATATTCCCTCCGAGTTGGTTCCTTTGAGCCCTAGAAGCCTTTCTCAACTCCGTAAAAGAGTGATCAAGGATGGCAGTGCCCCAAGAGTAGTCCTGTATCTTTCCAAATGGTTGCAACAGCTGGATAAAGTTGGCGTTCACACGGGCACCGGGAACATCGGGTAAGATAACAACTCCAAGGATATAGAGGACATAAGCATTGGCCGTGGCGATGATACGTTGCGGCGTCACCTCTTTTCCGTCAGTACTAAGCTTCTTTGTTCCCATAAAGTTGCTCCTCAGCCTCGAGAGATGGAATATCCTCTGCTTTGCCTTGCCTACTAGCATCTCATTCTTGGTCTTCTCCTCATCCCATTGGAACACTTCTTGGTCCACGCATAAATGTTATCCCACTCAAGCTATTGCACGTACTCTTTGTGCTTCACTGCTTTACCTTCTATGCTTAGCCCGGTAATGAACTTCACATCATTTGGAGTTATCGTCATTTCTCCAAACGGAAGATGTAAAGTATCCGTTTCCCCGTAGTATCTCTCAGCAAAGGCGGGACAAAGAGGTCTGCCATAACAAAGGTGGCCCAAATTGTTGACCACAGAAAGCAACCCCGTAGAATTCACTAGATCGACCACTTCCGGAACTTATCCACTGGTTGATTCATCAGCTATCAGTGGCCGTTGCCTCATCTTACTCACTGACGTTCCTGGCTTCATAAGACAATGACATGCTTGTGATCCTATAAAACCAAACAACCATGATAGACAACAATCAAAACACTACACGGATAATAATGTTTATATTACATGGCACAAGGTTCAGGTACTTACTATGGTATTATAGACGACGCCGGCCCAACTGCCTTTGTAACCCCATAATACATTTCCTCCATCAGCTGGTATCCCTAAAGGTGGATCATCAGGGCCGCGAGCAAACATCTTCAGCTCATCGGGCATGTGGTCACCTTTCTTCTTCTTTGGAACTTCTTTCTTCTTACCTTTTCCTTTAGGGTCTCCTTCTTGTTCTTGAAAGACTTCTCTTATCTCTTTATCACCTTCCTTGTCACCTTCTTCTTCATCACTTTCACTCTCATCACCTTCACTCTCATCACTTTCTTCTTCACCACCTTCCTTGTCACCTTCTTCTTCATCACTTTCACTCTCATCACTTTCTTCTTCAACACCTTTCTTGCCACGACTATCTTCATCACTTTCTTCTTCACCACCTTCCTTTCCACGTTCTTCTTCATCACTTTCACTCTCATAACTTTCTTCTTCACCACCTTCCTTGCCACCACTTTGTTCCTCATTAACTCCCTCATCACTTTATTCTTCTTTGTCACCACCTTCTTGTTCAGTAGGTGTTTTGGGATCAGATTCTTCATGTGTTGGTCGCTCCGCTTGTGGTGGTGGGTCATTGATGATGATCCCTTCGGATTTACTCCCCGTTCCCCTTGGGTTTCGGTGGGAAGCATTCAAATTGTTACCGTCTTTTCGACGAGGTCCCAAAGGCTTAGGAGTAGCATGGTCATATTTCTTCTTATATTTCTTTTCGGCTTGATTTTTGTGCCTGTAGAATACGGATTTAAGCAACAAAAAATAATGGAATAGAAAGCATTTTTAAAGTCGGGGTATATAATCGGTTTACTCGATATACATATGAAATCCGATTCCAAAAATATAAAATTAACAATCGTATTTTTGCAAGTGCTAATGTGAACCGATTCACGAAATCGGTTTACTCGATATACATATAAAGTTCGTTTTTCAACTAAACAATCGGTTTTTGTTAAGACATATGTAATCCGATTCCAACAAAATAAGATCCAGGAAGATTGGATACAAAAATCGGGCTATTTATACACTAACGCTCCCCGATTCCTTTTCACATGCAGAACAATCAGACTATAAGTTTATGAACATAATCCGTTTCTAATAAGAATCGGGTTACTTCATGACTAACGTAATCCGATTCTGTGAACACTGAAATTTTTTGATTTCAAAATTCTCAATTTCTAACCTAAAGCATGTTACTAAAACCTATTTTAGAGGATTGGGTTGATAGAAAAGTACCTGATTCGACCCATTTCCTCCTCCTGCGATACGAGAGGCTTCAGATTGTTCTTGCACTTCCTTCGTTCTATTTCGAATCGCTTCAACAAGTCCGGGATTGTCGTCGCTAGAATGATTCCTGTTAGTAGCATACTTAGTTCTTGGATTCGTCAAAGAAACGATTAATCGTTTTTGAATCGTCGATCATCATCGATTTTTGGTTTCAAAAAAATGGAAAAAGAGGGAGTGGAGGAGATGAATCGGTTTTTATGTTAAAAATAAAAACTAATTTTTGTTAGTTAGGTTTATCAAGGATTGATGGGGATAATTTAGTAATATTAATATTTTTTTGAGGGTAAGTTTGGTAGTTTACATAAATATTAGACACTCCTTACCATTGTGAATTGGGTAGATGAAGTAATCTATAGGCCCCAATTAAGTGGCGTAGGCCCCAATTTAGCAAGGTAAAATAACAGTCATATACACATTACAGGAAATACATCCCTGAAATTTGTATACTACAACACATATCTGAATGAAACAACATCCAGACACACATAACATGCCATGGATCCTCAAATAGCATGATCTGTACACTATAACAACAATTCGAGTGAAACAACATCCATACACACATAACAGGCTGCACATCCCTCAAATAGCATGTCGGTGTACAAATCTGTACACTACAACAACAAATCTGAGTGAAACAACATTCATACACACATAAAAAGTCCAATATATTAAAGTAGCAGATGCTATTACCTTTTGAAACTTGAGTAGATGTTGAATCTTCTGTTTGTTGTTGTTTTTTCTTCTTTGAAGATTTTGATTTCTCTAAAATCGTTGATTTTCTTTTAGATGATGATGTTTTTTCACTTTGTGCTACTTATTTTGATGCTAAACCTATTGCTTGTTGTCGTTTTGTTCTCTTTGAAACTATTGATTTGTTGTTTTCAGTCGATGATTTTCGTTTAGATGATGATGTTTGTGGACTGTTTTGTTTTTGCTTCTTTTTCACCATGATGTTACTGAAACTGTAGTTTTCATCGGCCGGGGTTTCAATTTGATTTTCACTGATTTTTTTTCTTTATAATTTGATTTATCATTTCTTTCCGTTATATTGATTTTCTTTTTCTCTTTATAATTTGAATTGTTATATTTTCAGTTTTTATTCAGATATTAAAGATGAAAAACGTGGCTGCTCGTAAGTGAGTGTGTCAGTTACAGATACTTCATGCTTAAAAGAAAAAAAAAACCTTCATCAGTCCTCACTACTCTCACTCTTTTTCACCTCCTTCATTGTTAAGTTCTTCGGGGTAAACTGAAGAATAAAGAGAAATTACTCCATAGTTATACAAGAAAAGACTCTGTAAGGCTTTTCTAAGATAACATATAAACTGGCAACGACATTTAATTCATTTCAATAAAAGGTTAATGAGATAAGGAAGATAAGTAGTGCATTTGTAATCTCATTGAAGTTATGCACGTAATAAACACTTCTGAAAACTGGAAGGGTTTGTGGTTCCATATACTGTTAAGGATTTACACGAAGATGAAAATAAAAAATAATAACAAGGGAACCAAGTGGGATTCTATATTACAGTAGAAGATGAAAATAAACAATTATAGCAAGGGAATCAAGTGTTCAGTAGCAGATTATACTAAATTTCTTTCACGCATGAGAGCTTCTAGTTTCCCAACATCTTCGGGAGTGTCAACACCATGAGCATCGTGATCAACCTTGATCACCTGCAACAGAATAAACAACCCAAAGTTAGTCTATAGAATTGAGATATCGGTGACAGTAAGTTTCCTATTTTAACTTCTATATCTATACGCAACCACTATTTTGTATTTTGCTGAAGACCAAACTAAGCAGAAGCACAATCCAAGTGAGAAAAACACATTACTAATGTATAAGACATAAATAGAGGACAGAGAAAACAGGATCAATGTCTAATAATACCTTCATTTTATAACCATTCTCAAGGACCTTAAGTTGCTCTAAATCTTCTTCAAGTTGCAGTGGAGTAGGTGCAAGCTCTGAATATATCTTCAAAAACTTCGAGTCATAGCTCTGGCCAAATAAATATGGAATCATCATTGATCAAAAACAAGACATGCCAAATCATCAGGAATTTGGATAGACCACACAATGACATAACAGGCGAATTCAGCGCAGAAAAATATGTACTTCAAAACTCATTTATACCTGGATACCAAGATGAAGTAGATACGGGAAGTTCGGATTGACTTTTCCTGATCTGTAAAATTTGATAGATGTGGATAAGTACATTAAATTTTCTTAAGAAATTTGGGATCTCTTTAGCAAGAAACTGAAATATTCAGTGCAGCTTACTTATTAAATGGGATTAGTCCCCTCGAGAAATAAATTGCATAGCCATGGTTGTCAACAATACATTTCACCCGGTTTGGATCGGTTGAATCTTCAGGCGTCAAAGATGTCACGGCAGTGCTGAAAACAGCATCAGGAGCTCCCTATGGAGAAATGACCAGATAGTAATCAATTAATAATCAAATAAAGGAACACGGAAAACAGTGCATAAGTTTAAGAATGTTCCAACTCATTACCTGCAAAGCTTTAACAATCCCATCTATGATCTCTGGTTCAATAAGAGGTTCATCCCCCTGAATATTGACGACAATATCATATTTCTTCTCAAGCTTCTCCAATGCTTCATTGCATCTCTCGGTACCTACAAATCAGAGAAAAACAAAGGTTGGTAGAACAATTGCAGATACTAGACGTGAACAACACTTGTGGAGAAAGATTTCTATACCATTTCTGCAAGATTCTGATGTCATTATCACATCAGCACCAAACCCTCGACAGCATTCTGCAATCTTTTCATCATCCGTTGCCACAACTAGTGCATTAACAAATTTTATATGGTTAGTAGTCACAAAAGATGTTAATTTCAAGTTAACCAAGTGACGGGCACACATCCATTACTCTTTATGCCACAAGTCTAAGTAATTCATTGACAAAAACTTTTTACCTCTTTAAAAGAAACTCATACAGACATGCATGAAACCATATCAGTATACTATATCAAAATTGAAAATTCAGAAAAAATAGAAAGACCATTGAAATACGTACCAACATGGTCTAGTGTCGAGGCTAGTTTTGCTCTCTCCCATGTTCTCTGTTGAACAGAAAGAAGAAAATCATCAGCAACGAATTAAAAAATATGGTATCCTATTGTCTATATATCCCATCATAAACGAGATATATTTGTAAATCCTTTTGTACCTTATGAGATGCTACTATTCTTATGGGTTATGTAAAATGGACTCCATTTCAACAGTGTAACAATGATACTGGTACGTGTCTAGGTGTTGGGTATGGATACAAGCTCTTCCGGACCAGAAAATATTACATACAGGGACAAGGGAGTTAGAGTTAAGGTTAATGTTAAGAACACTCTTCCTAGGAGAATCAATAGCTACATCCAGTCTTGCATCAAAGAAAATAGCAGCCATGCTCCTTCTTCTTCATCTTCGAATTTTTAAGGCAACCAAGTTGCAAATATCAAAGTTTTATGGCTAGCACAACCGTGGCAGTGTCCCTGCATGTCTGTGTAGGGTTCCAGTGCCGATTCTAGGAAATTTTGAAAAACAAAGTGAAGCTGCTGTGACCCCGCTTTCAAATACTCGAGCAAATATCATTATTCGATACTTTCAAATATGCGCACCATAGGATCCGAATATCAAATTATGATGTTACTTATATCTGAACAACAACATATATTATGTTCATTTCTAATAATGGTGGATATGAATAACTGACCTATGATTCAACACTTAATAAAACAGCATATATTTAAGTTAAAGATTGAATTCTTTCTCCATAATTTAATCTGAACCAGATCTCCCAACCCACATATAGCCAACCCAATTTTCAATTCTAATTGATAAGTAAATAGAAACCCAATTGAAGAACACGTGTTTAGTCATTTATGAAAACAATATCAAATCTACAATGCCACAATCGAAGGAATTTAAAGTTTAAGACTGTTAGGTGTTGTAGAAATGTAGTGTGGGTAACAATACCTGGATCATGGGTTTCCCAAGAATATGAACCAAAGGTTTCCCTTCGAATCTAGAGGAAGCATAACGAGCAGGTATAATACCAATTACACGACTCCTGAATTTCCCAGATCCTCCTCGAATTGAAAAAGCAGCTCCAATTGCTGCCGCTGCAATTGCGGCACCTGTAACTAGTCCGTACATAATCCATGACTTACAATTACTGTTTGATCCACATGATGAACCCTGATCCATCCTTCTTCTTCCTCAGTCCTTCAACTCTATAAAGAGAGAGTGACGATGATTCGTTTGATTGTTCGGTAGTGACTCGCGAGTAATAAAAAGAAAAAAAAATACTGGGCTTCAATCACAGACCTTAAATACGTTCAGATTAATAATTCGTCGGACTACCTCGAGATATGTGTGATGAGATTAAGTTGGGTGGAAAAATACGTCTATAATTAGGGCTGCACATGGTTCGGTTTTTATCGGTTTTTGACAAAACCTAAACCGAAACAAATGTACTCGGTTTTCCAATAATTAAAACCAATGAAACCATATAGCCTATTCGGTTTATTTGGTTTCGGTTTCTACTCGGTTTTGTTAAAAACCAGACGGTTTTTGGTTAACCGAATGATTTATAAACAATAATGTGTCAGTGCTTTAACTCGAATAATCCTCCTAAGAGTCCTAACCATTCATTAACTACAATTCATCAGTGTGAAAAGATTCATTCTGCTATGAGAAATTGAAAAATAATAGAGGTTTGCAGTATCAAGCTAAGAAAAATCCCAAACATATTTTAATTACATATTAATTGATACAAAACTAGTGCAGTTGCTGGCTCCCAAGCTACCTCTCCTCCTTCCACGGGAACTCCTGCGAATGATAAACAAACAGATATGAGCATACAAATGGTGGATTCACAAATCATTTTCAACATTCCCAAGCAATAACAACAATAACAAATGACAACATTCCCAAGCAAAATAAACAAGATCAGCAGCACATGGTCGACATATTTCCAATCATTTTCAGTCGATAAGCTAAGTCTTTCGCAGCAAGGACTGATCACTTCTCTGCACTCTTTTAATTGATCTACCAAACCCAAACCATACTCAGAGTACATAATACGGCCTACCCAGAATCAAAAATTCCAACCTAGTTGAACTACCAGGTGTAAATCATTCTCATTGGCATAATAGGGATTTCGCAGGAAAACAATGTCAAGAGTCTACTACCTAGTCAAAGCTATGAATAAGCAATTAACAACTACTGATTAGTCAAACTGAGGTAACTAACAACTATAACCTGATGCTAACCAACATTTATAGGCAAGTATTTCTCAACTTAATATAAAAAATCAAAAAAATATCTATTCACAATATCTTAGGGCACTACGAAGTTCAGAGGATATAAAGTTTAAGGTTCATTAAAAGGAATATGCATATGGAAAACAAGTCAGTACACAAGCCCAACATAAAGTGGTGTTTTGGATGATCATACTGTTGTGTGTCATAGTGCTACTAGAAAAACTTACCGCTAACCCGTTAAATCATTTATAATCAACTTCACGATAACAAAGTTGAATCTTCTTCTTCATCATCATCTATGTCAATGCGGATGAACTTAGAAGTTGCAAGAGAACCTAAAAATTCTGCAAGAAATTACATCAATAAGTGACAAACAATGAGTAGAGAAAATAACAAATCAGAATTTTACAAAAGTGAGTAGAGAAAATACCTGAAACATCTTCGGCATCATCAGTTCCTAAGGTGTTTGGATCAAGATCAACCGGTGTCCGTAACCAGCTTTGCGTGCAAATCAACGCCTCAACTGTCTTAGGCAGCAGTGAACTTCGATATGAATCAATAACTCGCCTTCCAGTAATAAAGGCAGATTCCGAGGCAACAGAAGAGACTGGTATGGCTAGTATATCTCTCGCCATGTGTGATAATACAGGACACCTTGTACTATTAGTCCTCCACCAACCTAAAATTTCAAACTGAACACCGGTAGGGCTAATTCTCGGTTCACGTTTCTCCTCTAAATATAACTCCAACTCAGTTTTCCCCTCAACATTGTCATCCTCCTCATCTTCTCTTGCTCTCTCTGCTATTAGACTAGCATACGCGGAATCTTCATCATCAGTAACCCCAGAAGATTGAGTAACATTATTACAATCACTTGTGGCACTAGACATGTTTTCATCATTTGCATAGAGACACTTGTACTCTTCGAAAAGTTCTTGAAAATCAGTTCTCACATAAGTCGATAAGTGTTTACGTAATGACGGACCCGTGATATCTAAAGTATCAAGAATAAAATTTAAACCTTTCATTTTCTCACGTGGATCAAGCAAAACAGCAATGAACATGAGAGTGTTCATTTTCTCATATTCTCCCCAATACTTATTAAACTTGTCTAGCATTTTAGTGCCCATACCAGAGAGAAATGGATCTGAACTTTTTACCCATGTGTTCATTGTTCTATGAATGACACTTACGTTAAACAAGAACTCATGTGAAGTAACACCAGTACAGTAAGAAAACAGTCAAATCATAGAATACCTTTAAAATTTTTCTAAATGATCTTGCATTGGCCCAATCTTCCATATATGGAGCATGTATAGGAGGCGGAGGAGGGGCCTTCTTCTTGCCTTTGTTATGATCAAGAGTACAAGCTTCTTCCATGTCAACATCATCACTAGCACCGGTAGAAGTATAAAATACATGAGGGATGGATCTTTCGTTGAAACAAAACTTCTTTTTGAAAGCCTTATCTTTCCGTGCTAGCCTTTCAAAAGCTTTCTGATATATACAAGCAGCTTCCAACATCATGTAAGTGGAATTCCATCTTGTATCCACATCTAAAACTAAACCTTTTCTGCAATCTATCTTTTCTTGTTTAGCACAATCCATAAACTTACTCAACCTAGCAGGAGAACTCATCACATGCTTCACCACTGCCCTTACTCTCTTAATAGCCATGTGATACTCTCCCAAGCCAGCATTCACAATAAGTGCAAGCACATGAGAAGCACATCTAACTTGCATAAACTTAGTATTCAGTACACCATTTGAACTAATCACTTGCTCCTTTAAATGACCATCCTCCCTTAGATAATCAATAGCTAAATCATTAGCACTAACATTGTCAAGCGTAATAGTAAAAACCCCAGGAAGTTCTCAATCTAACAAACATTCCTCTAACATCTTCCCAATTACCTCACCTGAATGACCTAAAATTTGGAAAAAGTTGATTACCAGTTTTTGCAGCTTCCAATATTTATCAATAAAATGCGCAGTTATAACCATGTAGCTTTTATTTTGGGCATTTGAGGTCCATGTGTCAGTGGTGAGACAAACTCTCACATTGTTTTCCTTGAAGTAGTTCTTCATCTTCTCCTTTTCAACTTCGTACAAATTTAACACACCCCGCGAAATGGTCATACGAGAAGGGATCTTGAATATGGATTCAAGTACCCTACAAAGTTCTTTGAACCCTTCTCCTTCAACCACTCTAAACGGCTGCTCATCTAAAATCACAAATAAAATCACTGCCTTTGTACATGCATCTTGATTAAAAGTTGTCGCAACCAATTTTCCTTCTTCTCCTAGCCTAGCCGGTTGAAAATCAAGAGTTTGTTGTCCTTTTTCCTCCTTGGGCTTCTTTTTACATATCTTCAAATGATTATTCATACCACCTGTCCCATACTTGGTACCCTGAGCTGCAATCTTTGTCTTACAATGGCGACATTTTGCATATTTCGAAGGCTTGGGGTCCATATCAAAGTGGTTCCACACATCAGAACGTTTCTTTCCCTTTGGTTCTGTCACTTCTGTGTCATCTTCAGTTGCATCTTCAGGGGTTTTACGCTTATTGCTATGTGTTTCTGTCACTTTTATGCCAGCTTCAGTTGCATCTCCATCTGCACTAGCATCTCCAGCAACACTAGCATCTTTAGCAGCACTTGCACCTCCATCTGAACTTGCATTAGGTGGAGGTCGAGGTGGACGCTTATTAGAAGAAACAAAGGCAGTAGGTGTTGAACTGGATCCTCGCATTGTCAAAAGGCAAGTCTGCAATGTGATAAACCATACATTTATGTTAATCGTAATTTATGTCAAAAAGCAAGTCTGCATTTAGCATTTGTTCTAGCAATTTAATCGTAATTTATAAATAGAAAGGGAAACAAAACAACTCAGTTAAACAATGTCAATGTACAACCACTCTAAACGGCATACTAGCAAAAACAAGTATCAACTATAGCAAAAATCCAGGTCAAGTGCATACAAATATCAACTACAGCAAAAACAAGTATCCAATTCACAAACAAAGCATCAAAACAGACGGGAACGAGAAGTACATTTCGTAATCCGTCCTTGTGCTCAAATCTACACCTAAGCTTACAACTCCACCACTAACAAATTCAATCTGAATTAACTTGTAAAATTTATTAAAAATTAAGCAAAACCCACTGTGTAAATCAACCTAAATGACCTTAATTTGAAATCCCCAATTTTTTTCAATTTTACAAACCCTAATATCATAATTAAAATCATAATATCAAAATCATTTCAAATGACACACAAATACACAATCGCAATACCTTTATCAAAATCAGTTCAAATGATACACACAATACCTTTTTCAATTTTCGGTCTCTTCTACAGTTCTATTCCAGCTTCCTTCGACTGATTAGTGATTAGGACTTCGATAGATTTGTTATTATCAAACTAGAAGAAGAAGAAGAAGAAGTAAAACTAGAAGGTGATGGTGGGACTTTGATGGACTGGGAAGACTCAGTCGTGACTCGTGAGGAAGAACGAAAGAAGAAAAGAACGAAAGAAGAGAAGACTCAGTCGAGTGAAGTAAGTTATTAGGGTTAAATATCCCATCCACGGTCTAAAATCATTTAATCCTATGGTCACTATTAATCGGTTAACCAATTGATTTTTGGTTCGGTTTTGCGGAATGAGAGAGTTAAATGTCATTACTTGGACTGCCATGATTTCTGGCTATGGAATGCATGGTTATGGTATTCAAGCAATGGAACTTTTCTATCAAATGAAAGCACAAGGACCTAAACCCAATGATGTCACATTTGTTGCAGTGTTATCTGCTTGTGCCCATGCTGGATTGGTTGATGAAGGGAGAAAAGCTTTTGATTCCATGAAAAAGAATTATGGGTTTGTGCCGAGAATGGAGCATCATGTTTGCATGGTGGACCTGCTTGGGAAAGCAGGATTATTTGATGAGGCACTTGAGCACATTCAATCGGTACCTGGGAAACCAGCACCTGCAATATGGACAGCATTGCTTGGTTCTTGCAAAATGCATAAGAATTTTGACCTAGGAGTCAAAGTAGCTGAACAACTCTTAGGAGTGGAGCCTGACAATCCCGCTCATTACGTTCTTCTTTCCAACATATATGCATCAGCAGGTAGAATGGATCGAGTCGAAATGGTTAGAGAAACTATGATTAACAAAGGTTTGAAGAAACAAATTGGGTATAGTTCAGTCGAGATTGATCATGCAACTTATACATTCTTTATGGGTGATAAATCACATCCTGAAACAACTGCAATCTATCAGTACTTGGATGAGTTAATGCGGAAGTTGAAGCAAGCTGGTTATGTGCCTGAACAGGAACCAGTGATGTTTGCATTAGAAGAAGAAGAGGGGGAATTTGCGCTTAGATATCACAGCGAGAAACTAGCTATTGCATTTGGTTTAATGAATTCAAGAGATAAAACAACAGTTAGGATTTTTAAGAACCTTCGAATGTGCATTGATTGTCATTCAGCGATCAAGTTCATATCAATTGTTACTGACCGCGAAATCATTGTTCGAGATAAACACCGGTTTCATCATTTTAAACAGGGTGTTTGTTCTTGCGGAGATTACTGGTAAGAAGAGTTACTCATTCAAAGTTCAAAAATCTACAATCGAAAGCATAATTGTAATAAGAATTGCTTGTGAAAATTTTGATTTTGATATATTTATTTTTTTGCAATACGAAAAGAGAGTTATAGTTGAAACTAATGGGGTACATTGTTCAGGTCTTGTTGCAAGACCTCCTCAACCCAACTAATGGGGTACATTCCTCATTAAACTGACAGCATGTTTGGCTAAATTAGCACTCCTAGGTTCAAAAGTGCAAATCCAACTACCGAAACCACCAAGTAATATTGCAATAGAGTTTTCAATAAGGCCATAAGTTGTCCATTTCACTGCGTTCCTATTTCCATTTAGTGCAGCTGCAGCTTTGGCCTGTTGTGCGTCCAAGCTTGTTGTTGGCCAGCATCTAGCTCCATGCTGCGTGACTGCATGATCCCTAATTATTAGTCCCAGTCCAGCTTTACCAGTCTGCTCAAAAATCCAGCATCAAAGCTAAATTTAAGTGCAACTCCAACTGGAGGTTTCCAGTGAGTAGTGATGCGTGTGGTGTGTGATGCTGTATTGCACCATTCCCCTGGGCATATTCTCAAATACAACAGAGCATCTGAATTTCCATATTTGCCAAACAATTATAGTAGCTTTCTGAGTGTCAATATTGAGATTATTATAGGGGTTGTTGACAACATAATTGTTCACAATCCATTGAAATTTAATTCTACAAACAGATCTTCATATAATTTGCACCCCACTTGTAAATCAATGGACGATGTAGGAAGGGTGTAAGATGAAACCTTCCCGACAGCTGAGCTAAATGCAACAACTAGTCAACCAGTCAAATAGTTGGAAGTTCGGAACCAAACAATTCCATCAACCCACCGATAGATACAATGGTAATATATGGCAACGTAACTTAACTAGAATACTATTTGATGTATAATAACACTCGCATCCATATGCTCATCCATTATAACAATGTCTGACTTTTCTGAAACGTTTTCTTCCTTAGTTGTGAAGTCTGATTCATTCGTATAAATTATTGAAAGTGAAATTCCTAATCCTAATCCGCAGTGAACATCAAATTTTCTCATAACCTAATTCACAAGCCAAACAAAAACCTTTCCCCAATTTCTCATTCAATAGCTTTTTTCCTAAAACTCAGCCCTAATTTTTTTTTTTTTTTAATTTGAGTGAATTTGATTATGGCATCTGGATCATCTGGTAGACCTGGTTTTGATTTTGGTTCTGATGATATTCTTTGCTCTTATGATGATATGGTAAATCCAGATGGTACTAATGGAAAACACTCTGATCCTATTACTGGAACCAACTCTGCGAAGGTATAGTATCTGAATTTGTTTTTTAACATAAAATTGTTTTTATTTTTGTTTAATATATGTTGGATTGATTTTAACATCTTGAAATACTATTGTCAAACCCTAATTAACATAGGTGATAGAGAAAATTAAAGCTGGGGTATGCACCAGATTAGAGACTAGGGTTATAGTTTTGAGTGAGTTTTTTCTGGTTTACTGTTTAATGACCTTTTTGTTTCTTTTTTCTTCTCTTTTTTCCCTGGTCCGTAATCCAAGTAGAAGTAGGTATGGACTGACTGTAACTAGCTTAGCTATTATAAAAGTTGTTGTATGTTGTATTTGAGGAAAATGAGCATCTTTAATCTTCTCATGCTTCAAAGATCTAGGGCAATGCTGCATGCAACTCCATAGTTGGTTTACTAGTTCTTCACATCCAGAAAATGTGTTGAGTAGGACCAATCAGTGCAAGTCAATCACTCAATCAGCTGCTTATTAGCAATACAAAGTTCATATTTGTTTCTAGATATGCCACCTAATGTAGTAGATTGTTGTTTTATTAGTATTTGTAAGAATATGAAAGAAAGAGTGTGTCTATCAAATGTCTGATATCACGTTTACGCTAGTGTTCTTTGATATTGTTATTAGTATCATATCTTATAGTTAGCTACACCATAAGATGAAACGATCTTTGGCTTTAATAGATAACTCGTATTTTGCTAGGGATTTCATAGTTTTGACAACTGAAACTTTTTTGTTCTCCTTCCCAATAAATTAACTCGAGGATTCTTTCTTTATGGTTTCCCAGGATTTTCGTGAAAACAAAATGGGAAGATCATATTCACAGGTCTATAATCAGCGGGAAGAATCAGTAAACCAGGATCTGATTGCAACTGTTGAAAGAACCATGAAGAAATATGCTGACAATCTCCTCCTCTTTCTCGAGGGCATTAGTTCACGTCTACAGCAGTTGGAATTGTATTGTTACAATCTTGAGAAGTCAATAGGAGAAATGCGATCAGATTTAACTCGGGAGAACAGTGAAGCAGATTCAAAGCTTAGATCACTTGAGAAGCATCTCCAGGAAGTAAGCTTGCTTTCAGCTATGTCTCTTACTATGCTCCATTCCCATGTTTTTTCTTTAAGTTAAGATGCAATGTTGACTAAAACATACCCTTTTAAATCTTCCCTGTTAACATGGAAAGTGGATCGTATGAGACACATTCATTGTCTTGCCATTCTCCGCAACAGCTTGACCACTTGAATCCTTTTAACATTTACACATGAATTATAAGATTGGTAGATATTGTGATAAAATTGGTGGGTCAAAGATTCTTTCACAAGTTAACTTTGTGAGCTTTCAATGTGGTGGCTTTGTAGCATTTTGTTCCCTTCTAGGCTTTTATGTATTATAAGTTATTTTGCATATGGTGATAGTCATGCACCATCTTTACGTTGACGTAGCTTTCGTTCTCATTGGGTTAAATTTTGCTAAGCAGTTTTTTTGAACCTTTCGATTTCATCGCAGGTTCATAGGTCTGTGCAAATCCTTAGGGACAAGCAAGAATTGGCAGAAACTCAGAAAGAACTTGCCAAGCTTAATGTGCAGAAAGAATCTTCGACTGCAAACCAATCACCCTCTAAGGAAGACACAGTTGCTCCATCCGCCTCTGATGCCAAACAACCTGACAGTAAACAAGAATTGCAAAACCAGCAATTAGCGCTTGCTCTGCCCCATCAAGTACCACAGCAACCTATGATGGCGTCCACCCCACCTCAAAATGTCCATGCTCAGAGCCAACAACACCCTTATTATCAACAGAACCCAGTGCCAAGTCTGCCACCACAATCTCAAGACCATTACTTGCAGGTTCCTCAACAACAAGCACTACCATTACAGTCTCGTGTAAGTCAACCTCAGCAAGCTCATCAGTTTCCTCCACAGTGGAGCCAGCAGGTTCCTCAACAGGTACAACAGCAACCACAGCAACCTGCTGCTCAATCTCAAATGGCTCCCCAGACAGCACCAGCTTACCCTCCTGCTCCCCAGACAGCACCTAGTTACCCTCCCTACACGTCGACCCAAAATGTTAACCCATCACCTCTGTCTGTTAACCCATCTTCCTCAGCGTTTCAAGGGAGCATGCCTATGCAGGTTGCTTACTCTGGAGCTCCCCAGCCTGGGATGAGTAACCTAGAGCCTGTTGCTTATGGTTATGCTGGTGCCCCAGCCTCGAGAACCTCTGTTCAACAGCAGCCTCCAGCACAAAATATGCCACGACAACCACCTGCACAGACTCATCAGGGCACTTATGGTGCACCCATGAGTGACAGTCCATACCCAGTTGGGGGACCCCATCCCTCACAGCCTTCCAGACAAGGGTACATGATGTATGATGGAGAAGGAGGGAGGGTTCCTCATTCAATGCCACCGCACTTCCCGCAAAGCGGTTATCCTCCAACCCATGTGGCCTCTCTTCAGAATCAACAACCAAGCCGTCATTCCAGCCCATCGCCTGTGATGCGTAGTCACCCATACGGTGAGCTGATAGAGAAGGTTGTGAGCATGGGGTATGGTAGAGATTTCGTCACAAGTGTGATCCGCGGGATGGATGAGAGTGGGCAACCTGTGGATTTCAATTCGGTGCTTGACAGATTGAATTCACATTCCTCAGGTGGGTCTCAGAGAGGTTGGTAAAGTTACTGGATATATGTTGGCGGTGTTTCAGTTTGCCATGTTATTGCGTTGTCACAAAATAAAAGCCGGAGATATTTTCTCCGGTTACTTATAGGTTTAACAGTACAAAAAACATCACTGTATATTTCTGTGAACTCAAGCTGTGCGACTCTGCTTTCTTCTTGTTAACTGTTGCTCTCTCAGTCTTGGATGTTGTCATGCTACTATTCTGATCTTATATGTGCACAGTACAAAATCCCTCAAGTATTAGAAGAGGTTTGATTGAATGACACTTCTAGACCTCTAATATGTTCTTCTTTCTCTTGTTCTCTTTTTCTTTAGGTTAGATCTTGTATGTGTTTTTAATTTGATAATTCCAGCAGTTTCTTATAAAACAGTATCGGATATTTGCTTTAGTGTTGGTCTTTGTTTTTCATACCTACTGCATGATCCTTATCTTAATCCTTAACTCAAAAAGGGTAAGCATCTCATAATAAAAGTGTCTTCATAATCATTTGTTTATAACGAACTGACAGTCACCACCCTTTCTTGGAATTCTTTTGGAACTTTTTTAGACGAATCAATATAAGCAGTTTTTCGAGCAAGGTGAATAAATTTCGAGATAAAGGTTGTAAACTTAATGACTGTTGATAGAGTGAAGACGCATATTCCACCTACAGTTAGAAAAACAGAGTAAAGCCGTAAATTCGGTACTATAGTAACATAAAGAATAAACATGCGGTACCTGGTAAGAGAGTCTATGGCATGGCCATGACTCACAGATAGTCAAGACAACTTTGCCGGTGTTTCAGGAAATAGGAAGTATCCCTTCACATGTTCAATCTCACACTTTAGACGTCTTTTATGTGGAAAAAATATAAATGATATTGGATTCGAAGCTAATATTTTGGGAATATGGTCTTCTTCCAAAGCTTTAATACCTACCAAAACTGAGTTCGTTCCGATACGTATAACACCACCATCTACTACTTAAGATGAGCCGTTGATAAACAACGGATTTTTCAAAATATAGTCCTTCTCATAGGGCACTACTCACCGCGATCGACTAACATTCCTGAATCGGATACTTCAATCGGCGTTCTTCTTGTTCTCGTTTTCAAGTTGTCTTCTTTTCGGTGAGGTTTAGTAATTTGGAATATGCTCATTTTTTGTAGTAACATAAAGCTTTGCAAGAGGAACAGATCGTCAAAATATTAGCTTCAAATATGTTATTGTTTGGTTTTTATTCACAAAAAGGACGTCTAAAGTGTGAGGCAGTGTGATAATAAACATGTAAGGGGATCCTTCCTCGGAAAGGAAATAGGACAATAATTCATCGTTGATCATTAAAGACAACTTAATGGTTCAATTTTGTAAAACAGGGAGAAAGAGTTTGCGCTACACCCTAGGACAATAATTCATCGTTGATCATTAAAGACACCTTAATGGATCAATTTTCTAAAACAGGGAGAAAGAGTTTGAGCTACTCCCCTATCTGGTTTGCACGTTTGTTTGTCACGTGGTTACCCTTTGTGTAATGGGTGTATTTAGTTAAACTCTGGGTGTCTTTAAAATTTCTACTTTTCTTTATTTTGACCGCTAGGATCCGACCACGTGTCGTGTTAGGATTGCTTCTTGCTTATTAGGGTTTAACCTATTAAATCTGTAAGAATTGCGGCTGTAGAAGTTAATGAAGATATTTGGTATTCAATAGAACTTAGTTCTCAGGCTGATTTTCGGATTCGAGGTTACAATTTCCGTTCATTTGTTATTTCAATTTGTTCATTGTAGAACAATTGACATCAGAGCCGTTCCTTCCTGGCACCATGGGAGGACAAGGAGTTCAAGCTACTAAGGATTTACAAGATACACAGAAGAAACAACAGACTCATTTGGATCAAGTGAACCAGGATGTTTCTGAAATGAAAGAGCAACTTAATCAAGTGATTCTGCAGTTAAAAAACTTAAACAACAGATAAGGTGGTCATGGAGAATCAGGTGTTTTTACAGGATTTATAGCTCAACCAGGAGAAGAAAGTAATGGAGCAGTTTTCAATCAACACACCGAGAATCGGGGTTTCCATAACTACAGTCGGTTTCCAAAGCTAATCAAGAAAAGTATGATTTATAACTACACTGAGCTAGATTTTCCTAGATTCGATGGAACTAATCCAAAGGGATGGATTCAAAAGTGTGACAAATTTTTTCTTCTCCATAATATCAGAGATGAGACTCAGAAGGTGCAGATGGAAGCGATGCATGTGGATGGTAAAGCTGAGAGGTGGCTTTCTAACTTACAAACTTATCGATCTATTTTGTGCTGGTTTGAATTAATTGAACAAGCCTGTTTTCGTTTTGAAAACCCATTTGATGACAATGTTATAGGAATGTTCAATAAACTAGCTCATACCATTACAGTGGACGAATTTTTTGATGAATTTAAAATTGCTAGATCCTTAATGATGAGTCTCCACCCTAAATTTCCTGAGAGCTATTATGTAATGAGTTTTATTGGAGCTCTTAAAGAGGAAATCAAGCATAATATACTCATGTTCCACCCCACTACACTCATGAGAGATTTTTCTCTGGCAAGGTTGCAAGACCAATCTTTACTTAACCAGAAAAAACCCTCAAAACCATCCAATTCCAAATTCTTTCTCAATGGGAAAACCACCCTACCAGTCAGTTTTCCCTCCAAAACCATTAATCATCCCACCAACAAATTTTAAGTCACCACCACCAAATCCCCCTAAGCCAAGCCCTCCCCACCCTCCCATTAAAAAACTCACTCATGAACAACTGAAGATCAGGAAGGCACAGGGCTTGTGCTATAACTGTGATGAACTGTACTGACAGGGTCATGTCTGCAAACAACAACAACTATTTTGGATAGTTGCTGAGGATGAGGCTAATGAAACTACAACTGAGGAGGACAGGTCCCAAGAGGAGCAGACTGATTCTCTAGTTGACAGTGATCTTGAAATCTCTCTTCATGCTTTGACTGGTGCTAGTAGTGGACAAACTATTAGAGTTCCTGGATTCATTCAAAAAACATTCCGTCATTATCCTCATTGATACTGGCAGTACCAACAGTTTTTTAGATTCCTCCTTAGCTTAGAAGTTACACTGCAATATCCTTCCTACTGCTAAGTTAGATGTAATTGTGGCCAATGGTGACAGAATAGTCAGTTCTGGCATCTGGAAATCATTACAGTGGTCTATGCAGGGTCGTACCTTCTCTGGAGATCTCAGATTACTTCCCTTGGGTGGCTGTGATATAGTGTTGGGTGCTGACTGGCTCAAAAAGTTTGGTAATGTGCTCTTTAACTTCACTACCTTGAGTATTTCTTTCTTGCATTAGGGTACTCATATTACTCTTACTGGTACCTCTAAACCTCTTGTAGTTAAGCCAATCAGTAACAAGGGTGTCCATAAATTTTTTCAAACCAATACCCATGGTCTTTGTGCTCAATTATACTCAATTTCAGAACCACACACCCCTATGCCACCTCCTTCAGAAGTTTCTACCTTATTACAAGATTTTCAAGATGTTTTTGCTGCACCTACAACATTACCACCTCACAGAAGTCTTGACCATATAATTCACATTAAACCCAACTCTATCCATGTTAATCAAAGACCTTATATATGCCCTTATGTCCAAAAAAGTGTCATTGGAGACTTGATGCAAGTAATGCTACACCAGGGCATCATCCATCCAAGCCATGGTCCATTTGCCTCTCCAATTTTATTGGTGAAAAAGAAACACAATACCTGGAGATTTTGTGTTGATTACAGAAATTAAATGATATCACCATTAAGGATAAGTTCCCAATTCCTATAACTGATGAACTCTTGGATGAGTTACATAGGTCTGCAGTTTTCACAAAGATTGACCTCAAGTCAGGTTACCATCATATTAGACTTTTCCCATCTGACATATATAAAACAACTTTCAGATCTCATCAAGGCCACTATGAATTTATTATCATGCCATTTGGCCTCACCAATGCCCCTTCCACTTTTCAAGAACTCATGAATGATATATTCAAGCCATTTTTGAGGAAATTTGTCTTGGTTTTCTTTGATGATATTCTTATTTATAACCCTGACGTGGAATCTCATCTCCGTCATTTACAACAAGTAATTTCTGTCTTTACACAAGTTACATGCCAATCTCTCTAAGTGCTATTTTGAACAATCTGAATTAGAGTATTTAGGTCACATCATCACAACCCAAGGTGTTGTAGATGATCCTGCAAAGATAAGTTGCATGACTTCTTGGAAAAATCCTAAAACTATCAAAGCATTGAGAGGATTTTTGGGCCTCACTGGCTATTATAGAAAATTTGTTCAAGGGTATGGCACTATCAGCAAACCATTGACTGCACTGTTGAGGAAGAATGCTTTTCAATGGTCTCCAGTTGCTGATGAAGCTTTAAATAAACTCAAGGTGGCAATGACTACTACTCCTGTTCTAGCACTTCCAGATTTCTTAAAAACATTCATCCTAGAAACATATGACTTGTGATATTGGCATTTGAGAAGTATTGATGCAGGAGGGAAGACCAATAGATTTTCACAGTAAACCATTGGGCCAAAAAGCTATGAGACTATCAACTTATGAAAAGGAGTTAGTGGCAGTAGGATCAACAGTTACAAAATGGAGGCATATGTCCAAGGGCATCATTTCACCATCAAAACTGATCATGAAAGCATTAAAAAAAAAAACTAGAGCAGAAAATCACTACACATGGCTGCAACAAAAATGGTTGATGAAGTTATTGGGTTTTAGTTATGACATCCAATACAATAAGGGGGCTGAAAACAAAGTTGATGATGCTTTGTCAAGAAGAGGACATCCTGAGGTTGTACTTCAAGCCATCACACTTTCCAAGCCTATCTGAATGCAAGAGGTTATTAATAGATCTGTCAATGACACAAAGGCACAAAAGATTTCTCATCTGCTGCTCTCTCCTTCTGCAACTCCTAACTTCTCTTATCATGATGAGGTTCTAAGGTACAAGTCAAGGTTATACATTGGTACTGGTAAAAATGTAAAATCTTTCATTTTATCTTCTTTACACTCATCAGCAATTGGTGGCAATTCTGGTATTCAAGCCACCTATAACAGAGCCAAACTTCATTTTTTTGGCCAAAAATGCAACAAGATATTATATCCATGGTGACTTCTTGTGATGTCTGTCAGAGAAATACACATGAAAACACTCTACCTGCTGGTCTTTTATAACCCCTGCCTATCCCTGATCAGGCTTGGCAGCATATTTCTATGGATTTTATTGAAGGCCTTACCCAGAGTGATCACAAATATGTTATATAGGTGATGGCTGACAGGTTAACAAAGTACAACCATTTCATTGGGCATAAACATATTTACACTGCAGTCACTGTGGCTAAAGCATTCCTACATAACATTTTCATATTGCATGGCTTGCCTACTTCCATCATCTCTGACAGAGACAAGATCTTCACTTGTAATTTCTGGCAGGACCTTTTCCATCACTTAGGTACTAGCCTCAATCTCAGCACTGCCTATCACCCTCAGATAGATGGTCAAACAGAGAGGGTTAATGCCTGTTTAGAGAATTATCTGAGGTGTATGACAGGACTTCAACCCAAGAAATGGTTCTGCTGGCTGGCACTTGCATAGTGGTGGTACAATACTAGTTATCATACTAGCATTAAAATGGCTCCTTTTAAGACTCTGTATGGCTATGATGCTCCACACTTAGCTTTTCCAACCCCTATCACTACTTCTGTAGCTGTAGTTGAGGTGTACCTCCAACATAAGAATGTTATGCTTGACATACTCAAAGACTCACTGTATGTTGCTCAAGCCAAAATGAATTTTTTTGCAAACCGAAAGAGGACTGAAAGATCATCTGAAGTAGGTGACTTAGTCTACCTCAAGTTACAACCTTACAGACAAGCTTTTGTCTCTCTCAGCTAAGTACTATGGCCTTTTCCATTTCTTTCCAAGGTGGGTAACTTAGCTTATAAATTGCAACTTCCACCAGAGGCCAGAGTACACCCTGTGTTTCATGTGTCCCAAATCAAAAAGAAGATTGGTTTTGATTATGTGCCCTCTCCTACACTACCACTGGTAGACCATGCATGACAAGTTATAGTCACTCCTATCTCAGCCTTGGGATACAGAACCATTGCAAGAGGTGATCACACTATTCAGCAGGTACTTATTCATTGGTCCAATGCCACTGCTGAGGAAGCTACATGAGAGAACACTACCACTATTCAAGCTCCACTTTCCAGCTTTTATCCTTGAGTACAAGGACAATTTGGAGAGGTAAACAGTGTCATGTGGTTGCCCTTTGTGTAATGGGTGTATTAGTTAAACTCTGGGTGTCTTTATAATTTCTACTTTTCTTTATTTTGACCGCTAGGATCCGACCACGTGTCGTGTTAGGATTGCTTCTTGCTTATTAGGGTTTAGCTTATTAAATCTGTAAGAATTGCGGCTGTAGAAGCTAATGAAGATATTTGGTATTCAATAGAACTTAGTTCTCATAATGATTTTCGGATCAAAGGTTACAATTTCCGGTTCATTTGTTGTTTCAATTTTTTCATTATAGAATTCGACCTGCTTCTATCAAACCATCAAAAGCTTGAAAATTTCAAACCCATCAAAATGAGATGGTGACGAGTCTGATAACAATTTTTACTCGATCAAGGTGAAACATCAAGAACATTCCAACAAGCATTGGAGAGTCGAGACTGGTTAAGCACCAACGCGACACGATGGAATTCTACCATTACTACTCCTCCGAGGTATTCGAGGATGAGTGTTATGAGAACAACAAAAAATGGCAGAATTCTTCTTTTAACCTATCAATGTATATTCATTGAAGAATGACAAAGAAATATTGAAGAATGAAGTGACTAGCTATGTACGGACTACGGAGCATCACAACAAGGGGGGTCGCCAGAATGCTTATTGTATGTGATGCAGGGGCAGAGCCAGCCCATTACAAGGGTGTGCACTTACACCCCCTGCCCAGCTGGCTCCAAAGCCTATTTTAGGCCCAATAGGGAAAAAAAATCTATATCTAAACTTATTTTTGCCTTTTTGCACCCCCTTAAAAAATTGCAACCCATAACAAATTTTGCACCCCCACGACAAAATTCGTGGATCTTCCCCTGATGTGATGCATTTTATCAAGAGGATGTCAAAGACTGATCATGAAGGGAAAGTTGGGAGATGAAGAGCACCTGAAGTAAAGATTCAGAAGATAAGGAATGCATTAGCACGAAGATTATTAACAACAACTTCCCCTGAAATCAATTGGAAAACCAACAATGAAACTGACTATTTTCTTAAAGTAGACAGTAGATATTATTATTGATTTTTTTTTTGATTTTTTTCTGGTAGTCCTTGATAGTGATATGTATTGAACAAAAGCATAATTTAGGAAAATCTGGCAGTACATATTAAATATTGAACTTTAAAATATTAAATGTAGATGAAGAATTATGTCCCTATATCGAGATACAATAATGTTCTTATATCAGGATATCTTATTAATTGTTGATAGTTATTTGTGTTGTTATGCTTTGCTCAAATTTTCAGATTTTTCTATCCTTATAGATTTCTTCACCCACCCAGATTAAGGGATAAAGAGTGTCTAAACTAGGTAAAAGTACTAAGTTGCCTCATTATTAAACTTATTCAAAATATATCCTACTAGATTTTAAACCTATTCAAATTCTTTCAAAACTAAAAACTATTCAAATCATTCATTACAAACTAAAATTAAAACCTAACTTCTACATCGATCGGTTTAAAGAAAATTTCATCATCCCTTTTAAAAAATAAAATCAAGCTAAACATCGTCGATTACAACTCATTACTCTTAATTATACTTGTGATTGATTTATCCATTCAAAATTGAAAATTATGAAAAAAATCTTGGGTCTCCGTGTTTAACCATAACCGGTTGAGGTCCATGTCCATATAAACTGATTCCTATGATAATCGGTCTACATATATGACCAAGTCAACCGATTATTTTTATATGTTTTCTGGTCGAAAAACATTTAACCATAATTGGTTGACGTTCATGCCCGTGTCGCCCGATTCTGGTATGGAAGGATATCCGGTTTTTTGTATGTTTTTTTTTTTTTTTGCTAAAATCGAATTATGTGAATTTCACATAAACCGATTATATACAATCCCGTAACCGGTTCATGTAAATTTCCACATAAACCAATTCATTAAACATGTTTGATTTTTTGCACAAACCTTGAAATGTTATTTTTATATTATAGAGCATAAAAGTACGAGTTGAACGCAAAAAGAATGAGGTCGTTCCGACGTCGGACGAAGTAATTATGAGCACAGTTAAATAAATGCCCAGATTAACAATCGGTTTACGTAGGCATTTATGTAAACTGATTCTAGCGGGAAAAAATCACAGAAAAACTCTTAAATTTTACAATCGGTATATGTTCTAAGTCTTATAAACCGATTCCTAGAATCAGTTTATAAGTGCATGAACGTATACCGATTCTGGGTTGAGATTTAAAAAAAATCAAAATTTTTACATGTTTTGATGATGATCTAAGATTAGTTGATTTCTAGGTTACAAGATTAAATGTAAACTAATCACCCGAATTAACATTAATTAGTCAAGGATAAATTAGCCATTAAGTAAAATAGTTAGATAGCAAATTTTTCATTTACTTTAAAATATCTTTTTTTTTATCTTGTAGTCACATGCCTCAAATAATATGGATAGGCCCCAAACTAGGAAGGTTTTCTATCAGCAGTTTACTAAAAAAAGAATTCATATTTGATATCTTCATACCTTATTTTGTATGAAGCCTATAAAATGAGTATGCTTAAATTTTTTGAGAAATTACTAATAACAAGGGGTGCTGCCCTCTCGGCCCCCATATTAACCTAATAGTCAAAGATTAAGACATGAGCCCCCCAATAGTTTACATGCTCGGGTAATATAACTGTTTATAGAGGGACAATCTTATATCACTACTTCTCATTCATAATCTAAGTATCAAAAATCAGTCGAGGAAAATAAAAATACTCTTTACTGGAGCGCAAAAGAATTGAAAGTTAATCTCAGATAACTTTATATGAAGGGTGTTCCTTTATATACTCCCTAAAAATATCAATGGTACCCTTTTATCTATGTACCCATAAAACCTATTTTCCTACCCCATCAGATGTATTAAATCTGTACATCCCCAACTACATATCGAAAGAGGCAAAAAAAGAAAGAAAACATAACCATCTTCATCTCATTCTCTCTGCGATTCAAAGGTTCGGAAGAGAGGGATCATTTTTTTAATGATAATGCTACTGTTATAATGCTATCATTCTTCAAAATTGATAAAATAAACTTACAACCTTAGAAAAACTTGGGGTTTTTAATGAGACCCAACTTGAAGGAGATAACAATCAAGAAAAATTTCATACAAAGTTAGCTTATCAAAAAGGATTTTTTCCCCCTTCAATTTTTACTTTTATAAATATTTTTGTTTCTTATCAAGATATCGAATCTGGGTTTTTATATTTTTATTATGATTATGGAATATTGATGATAGATTTAATGATGATCAAGCTGATAGCGTTACACCTGATGTACCATCACCTTAGTTAGGGTCGGGTGATTATTGTTGATATAATCAATTGCCGGATAAGGCAACAAGGAGGCCATATAAAAGAAGTTGGAGTTTCACTGGGATGAAATTCTTTACTATTGCATCTTAAAGGTGGTTTATGAGAATCCTTTATGTTGATTCTCTGAAGTTTATGTAAATGCGTAATATGATTTATCATAGATTCAATTGGAGAGATTTAAATGTCTACTTGATTTTTTACCCCCACTTATACAAGCTTAATTTGTGGGGTTCTATAAATTTCACCAAATTATATGGGTCTCTGAGTGTTATTAACTTGAATTTGATTTGGATGATTATTGTAAAAATTAGGGATTTATAGTTGATGATAAACTGTTTGATGTGGATTGATCAGTGAAGA
Source organism: Papaver somniferum (assembly GCF_003573695.1). Taxonomy (NCBI): domain Eukaryota; kingdom Viridiplantae; phylum Streptophyta; class Magnoliopsida; order Ranunculales; family Papaveraceae; genus Papaver; species Papaver somniferum. The sequence goes on along the minus strand of NC_039363.1, from coordinate 56,388,635 downwards.
GTTTTATCTTTAGGACCTATCCAGATAGATTTCTTCCATGGATCTCTAATTGCGGATGCTAAACTTCCATGGTTCCCTGATTTTTTTAAGGGTTTCATACATGGAATATACGAAATTTATGAGAGATGGTATTCATATCAAAATTTTCATTGAAGTTTCTGATCTTTATAGTAACTAACCTATGACTAACTTGACAAACTGATGGGGGTACCGTTAGTACTTGTTGGGGGTATATATAGGAACGCCCTATATGAAAGACTAAATTGTAAGGAAGAAAAACTGAAACTAAAAAAATATCTGACAAATTTTTTCCTAAAAGAAACTCCAAACTGAATATTAAATGTGCTATAAAATTACGAACACCAACTAATACAAAATTAAGGAACTGCAAACTCAATGTCAAATAAAATGTAAAGAAATTGATTCAGATTGATACTGATGAATCACATTGCATGTAGTCTTGTTGTGATGAGCTTGCATATCACAATTTGGACATGTAACATAGTTTTTGCTCTTCTCCCATCAATTTTGATGTGATTCTTCTTTCGTCTTCCTAGTGGAGGTCTTGAAAGGGTGACAGAATAGTATCTTTCTCGGTATACTTATTAGGCATGTGGTAAACAAAAATATGAATAATAAGATTCTAAACTTTAAGGAATCAAAAATACACATATGCTTGTATTTTTGGGGAATACAACAAAATACATACATGTCATTGAATATAGCTGGTGAAAACAGCTAACTTTGAAGTATTCCCAGATATAATCAAGGATTTTTCACCATTCGTAGCAATAGATGCAGCAGCATGCATGCATGGGAAACCGTACACGCGCCATCTTTATCAAGTGAAAGTCTTCTTTTGTAGATCAACCATATGAAACTTGCTCACAAAAACATGCAGCTCTACAAAAAAAAAAAAAAAAATCAGTACATATCGTTGATGCATGTAACACTTTTATAGTTGTTTTGATATTTGAAGTATAAATCATAAGAATACATTATCAGGACATAAAAATAGCCACAACACTACAAGCATATATGAAATCGTCAATCGAGTAATATACAAAACCAGTGTATTATCTATAATACAAGAGAATATGTATTAAACTATTTTAATAGATATAACACATCTTATATATATATATATATATAATGTACACACACACAACAAGCATATTATCTACAAATATAACAATAATTGTATTAAACTAATTTGGATGTGCATATTAGAGTACAAAAAAGGTAGAGTTTAGGGTCGATGCTAACCTTGGAGAATGCGTTGTTGGAATGTATTATTTAATAAATGCATGATATATAGGGGTTAGGGGTTTTGGTCCATATAAATGCTCTCTTTGCAACATTCTCACATCAACTCCAGAACACGTCGTTTAGACCGCAAAAAGTCAAATACAATTATGCAACAAATATATCATTTACAACACAAAAAAATATGTACTAAACTATGTTAGAGTATTGCTCGGTTGAACCTACCAAGCGTTGAAATGTCAAGTTCAGTTGTCATATTTTAGCTCCAAAACTCGAAGTTGCTTGATTAGATTACTAGAGTCAACATCGTTAGGTTCGACTAAGAACGTTAAAAATGTCGAGATAAACTCGTGTTACTTTGAAGAACCTGAAGACGTATTGGCATAAACAAACACATCACCCTTTTAATCAAGGTTAGTAGACTTTACTTGTTTCCATTTCTATCTATATTTCTTTCAAGTCATTTGGATTAAAATAACATATTAAGTACATTTATGTATCTCTAGTATTAGTGATTTGATTATTCTTTTATGATCAAAGTTTCAAGAAAGTATATACTAGTTGTTTTACACAACATTAGTATATTAGATTACGAAGTATAACGTTTATCTTTTGAACTACGTAGATGCGACATAACAGTATCTTTGTAATTAATCACTAGTTAGTGTATTGTACTTTGGGTTGATTCTACACCTAGAAAACTATGTTTAAATACATAAATTAAGGAAGTAGACTTGTGAAACTTGTTTCGTAGTTGAAAAAAATCAAAGGATCTACTATAGGACCAATCCTTTAAACAATGATCTCTGCAACGGCCGATTCCAAGGATCTCTAGAAGGACGGATCCCTTCACAAGAATCTCTAGCTGGATCGATACTTAATGTTAACCAATAAAGAGTTTTTTTATTCAACTATAAACTTAAGGCTTGGATAGCTACCAGAAATACGGTTTGGTTAATGTGAAAAGTTCATTATGTCGACATAATATTTTGAACATAAGTTAAACTCTTATTACTTAATATTCAAGTATTTTCCTTGATACTCAAGGTGAGATCCCAAACAAAAATATTTCATAATATCTTTTTGATATTCGGCGTTTGTGCGTCGTTCATATCCAAGTGGATAACCACATCTCTGGTTGTTATATTAATAACGTATATTGATTATGCTAGCAAAGATTGAGTTGCTTTCCAACCGATATTTCAGCATTAGTTGGACAACAGTTGGAATATTTTACAAAACTGAAAATCAGCAATTATTGCGTATATTTTGTATTTTTTGATTTGGTAATTCCCTGATGTCCAAACTACCTTGGTCATTATAAATAGTGGAGTTTGTCTTTCTTGAAAACTTGTCTCCTAACACATAGAACTTCACATTTAGTGTGAGGAAGCCCACTAGTAGTATTTGCGTAATACTCACTGGAGAGGAGAGTATCCTAATTAGGTGAAATATCTTACGTGCTCTTCATTTACAGACTTCTTTGGAATCAAGAAGCGTCTAGTAATATCGTTGGTGGGTAACTAGATCGTACATATTGTTATTTAGTTTTCGGTTATTGATTTGATTAACTAATGGTATGTCGAACCTTGATAGATCTAGTTGGTTTATTCTTTTATCCCTATCTTCTGATATAAGGTCACTCAAAGTAGTTTAAGGATCAACGATCTTAGATTTATTTTATTGCATTTAGATCTGAAGATAGAACTTGTGATCATCCATTTTTAACAGACTGGATTGTGTGCATGATCGATCATAAGCGGAATCAAAATCTTGTGTCGTGTGATTTACTTTACTTTCGCGTTATATTGCGTTGTCTTTATAATTAAATTAAGTACACTAGTACGTTAATCAAATATTTGGTTTGATCCCATAATTTAGTTCATTTTCGAACTTACGTTATATACCAAGTGTACATCTTGTGGTTCTCATCCTCTTGATAGTTCTTGTCTATATTAGATCACACAAGGTGTGTCTTGAATAGGTTCATACTGAAAAGATTATGGTGTACTTGGTACCTTTGTCTTTACAAACTAGTTTAGTGTGTATCACACATCACGTAGACACACAACAAGAACTAAGTTATAAGGAACAAGCTGTACATATATGCTTGTATTGTTACAAGAATTGATTAAAAATAAAAAACTCAAACAAAAAATAATAAAGCATAAAACCTGATCATGACAGCAAGAGCACAAGAAGGTAACTTCTTCTCTAAAACAATCCAGTTATTAAAGGACTCATCAATGCTTAAATAAGTATGACCATACTTACAACCTGGGAAATATGCACTGGACCACTTTTCCCTAAGAGTATTACCGTAATATTCTGCAACCTAAGCGTTAGAGCATCGCTCGGTCAAACTTACAAGTTTTGGTATGTCATTCTTGTCGCCAAATTCAGTTGATCAAAATTATATCTTGATTTATAGTCTACAAAGGTCAGTCTCGGACTTGGAATAGAGCATTGTAGTTGAGTATGAGAAGTCACCGATCCACCTTGAAGATTGAAGACTGAAGAACAACGCCCTATACGGGAATTTCATCAAAAAAGTTATGTGAAGACTGACTATCATATTTTCTCATATTATCTACTATTCTATCTACTGAGACAATGTCGTATGAATTCAGTATCATGATGAATATTGCAAATAAGAATTCCCGAGTTCAAGATGATAATTGGTAAAACTCGAATCATAAATTCAAGCAATGAAGAACTTATTGCATAATTGGTTGAGAGCAATTTATTGTTCGACATATCGTAATTGCATATTTAGTTCATAAGGAGCCATCAAGTCAATTTCCATGTCCACGTACCGATTTTCTCAATACATGAAATTGGAACTTATAGATAATAATAATAATAATAATAATAATAATAAATGCCTTAAAAAATGCCTTAAAAAATGCCTCAGTGGCCCCCTTTCATAGTAATAATAATAATAATAATAATAATAATAATAATACTTGATGAATTATTCTCTAATTAAATCGCATGCACAAACTTATTTGGTCATTGTGCGAACTGGTTGATTTTAAGAAGTTCCTGGACAAATTTTGTAACTTGAGTACATGAGCTGATTTGGACAGTTCAAGAACTTATCAATACAAAAGGTTCATGAATTTCGAGACGGTAAATTGTTCACAAATTGTTTTGTACAGTTCACGAAGTATCTTAGTCTTTGAGAGTTACTGAACTGCACTCATGCTTGAAGGTTCACGAAAAACTTAACCATTATTCTTGCACTAACCACTCGGTGCATAGAGCTTATTTCGAAAATATGTGGTTTCACATTCTTCTTTGTAATTCAAGGAAAACTTCTTACATACTTACATGATTAATCTATATGTAGAAGTTAAGCTTGCTTGGTATTGAAGTAATTCGTAAACATGGAAACAAGTTCAGGAACTCAACTTTGATTGTAAGTTACCTAGCCTTGTCCATCATTGTAAATAGACGAATCTTTGCATACTAAAATCTCAATCCTGGAACCTTTGTCTCCTAGTTACGGATGGAGTCATCCTTTAAAGGCCTAGGTTTCTTCATGAAACGGTATTAAGTCACGAATTTTAAAGTCTTCACCAGGGGATTCGTGAATGTCACGATCTATGTGACAATTGGGTCTCATGAAGCAACTCTGATCTCTAAGGATAGAGATGGACTGGGGAGAACATAAAGTTTTAAAGAGAAAAGATATTTTGATTACTAATTTTATTCCTAGCTATTACATCAGAAATGTTCTTATAAAGACACAAGAGTAACAAGCAACTCGTGCGAAGCACGTGCCAGCCACACAAATTTGCTATTAATCCTATGGCTAAGGATGCCCCAAATCTATAACATAGAACAAAGATAAATGGTTTCCTTAAACAAGTGAAGTCCGCCATTAAATTTTATGAAAGTGAAGCCCGATCATGCTATACATGATAGTTATTAATAACTCGAGTCTTATATTGATCATCGTAAAAATAAAAATTATTCCAAGGTTCGTCTTTTCTGCTATACGAACATTCAGGGATAAGATAGATAGAAATTACAAAGTTCTCGATGTCTCAAACTTTGTAATTCTACAAGTATCATTTTTTTTTATTTATCTTGTGAGGTATAATTGATTAGGCATCTCTATAACCTTTTGAAGAGAATAAGTTATCCTAATTGTTGAGGTTTGCTTGATATCTCCTTTACCTTTAAGATCCCTCATAAGCAAACAAATTTTCATTATCTTGATTGTATATCTTCCTGAAGGAAATCAATAAGTTATCTGTTAGAGGTTGATTAGTTAAAAGTATTTACTTCATCTGAAACAACTCCTAGGGTTGTAAAGGACGTCATCCAGGGGAATAAGTGTGTAGGGTCTTGCGAGATCCAAGAGACATATTGAGCACGACTAAAGCTAAATTTCCGTAGGGTCAATTCAATCTCAACTACATTCCATTTCAAAGTCTAATAGTAGGCTAGTGCATATAGCGGCTTAATACAGGGTGGAGCTCAAAACTGGACTAGGTCCCGGGATTTTTCTGCACATTGTAGTTTACCTCATTAACAAAATTTATGGTGTCTTGTGTTATTTATATTCCACATTGTAAAGACGAGGGTACCCAAATATACCTTAATCTAAAACTTATCCTACCTATAAGTCTTTTCTCCGAAAGTGATTGTCTATGGACTGAGTCGAGAAAATACAACTAATCGGTTCACACTTCGTGTGATCGTCTATGGATACGAGATCGAGACAATACAACAACGAAGTATGTTTACTTGATAAAAAGGTTCGGACTTAACCAAACACAATATGATTGCTTATCAAGTACTCCCTCCGTACCTATTATATAGGCGAAATATGATATTTTCTTTGTACCATTAGATAGGCGGAGTGACAATTTCAAGATGGTTTTCATCCATTTGACCCCTATTTATATTGCTTGGTTATCCTCACATTTAAGTTTATGTTTTTAACATAGGGAATATAATAAGGGGTAAAACAGGAAAATCCATGTATATTTATGAAATCAAAAAAAAAAATCTTAATCTAAGAGATTTGGTCCCTCCGCCTATATATGTAGTACGGAGGGAGTAAATAGGAATTAACGTTTGTGTGCTTTACCTTAATTATAATAAAAAAATATAATGCGGAAAATAAAAGTAAATGACACAACAACAAAAAATTTAACGAGGAAACCGCAAATGCAGAAAAACCCCAGGAGCTTGTCCAGAATTGAATACTCTCAGGATTAAGCCGCTACACAAAATTACACCAACGTCGTATAGTTGAGACCAAGTAACTAAACCTATAGTTCACCTAGTTTCGTCTGTATTCCCACGCCTCCAACTTATAAATAAGTCATGTACTTGGATCAATTCCTTGGGTTCGTATTCCAAACAGTAAAGGAACAACAAATTTGTTTGGTATGAACTCTCTTCAACCAAGTGATATGAGCACAAAGGCTCTTCTGTTTATCTTAACATAAACTACTTCCTCAGGTCCTTAGATCTATCATATGTTCAATTACCAAAGTAATCGTTAAGATTTTGCGATCAACACTCTTAATCCAAAGAATTCTGTTGATGCCGATTTACTCAATTAATCAGTCCAATTCTATCACAAGGGTAAAACAGATTATTAATTGGATCTTCTTTTTACCGAAACAAGTATTGTGCACACCAAAGATTATGAACTCACAAATAAGAAATCTTCAATATCTTATTCGTCTTCAAATATTCTTAGATCTTCAATAAACACCTGCACACAATCACTTGAATCTCTTGTGATCAATCACGCACAGAACGGAGTCTGTTAACAATGGATTATCACAAGATCTTCTTTAGAACTAACAACAGCCTAAAGATCCCTGTCGAAACTCTGAACTAGTTTGAGTGAATCTTATATCATAAGAGAAGATTCTCAAGCATAAACAAACTAGGTGCAATCAATGTTCAACCACCGTTAGTCAATCAAATCAATGAAAACAAAAGATAAAACGCAATTATCTAGTTTCCCACCAACGATACTAATAGAGATTCTCAATCCCAATGAAGACTTTAAAATGAGCAGCCGTAAGATATTTCGCCTCATTAGGTTACTCTCCTATCCGAATATGCGGCTTCACCAGTAGCAGCACAACAAGAGGTAGTTTGTTGTTACGAAGGATTAGTTTGCTAGAAATGCAAACTTCAGTATTTATAGACTAGGAAGTTTGGACACCAAGGAATTTCCAAAACCGGAAATATTCTCAAGATATTTATTAAAGCACAAATTCGGTTTCCAAAATTCCTGGAAATGCTCTGTCCAAAAATAATGATCGAAATCTTTCAGTAAATCTTTAATTAGTAAATGCACATTACTAATTCTTATTTTCCTAAAAATGAAATTAATAACCTTAATTAAAAGATTCTTAACTTATTTATGTTTCGATCCTGGGATTCTCTTCCATTAGCTATTAAGGAATAACTTTGAACAATTAAATAATAAACATTCACAACACGTGTTCAAAGTATGTCGACATCCTAACTTTGTAAGTTCTCTTTCATACTTACAACCTTGAAACCGATTTGCCACACTTCCAAACAATTTTAGAATTGGTTCATCTGACTTTCAAGAACTATGTGATTGATCAAATAACATTCAATCACAAATCATGGGTGTATCTACCAAAACAAGTTTCGGTTCTACCTCCATATGAGTACTGCACCTCTTACTAGGATCGGTTCCCCTTTTCCCAGTTTTGGTCAGACATAAAATCACAAACCCGATCATACCATCTCAGGTGATTACTTAAGATCGGTTTCACTAATAAAAGTCATACCAATACATAAGTCAGGTCTTTGTGAATAGTTCTACCAAGAACACAAACAAGTTGTGAGCGGTTATACTCAATAACACATATTGGTTGTTCATAAGATAATCAATGAATAACAAAACCAATAACACCTGGCAATTTCCTTTTCGGTTCACAAACAAGTTTATGAACTTACTTCCTTAGAACACATGTAAACATTGTTCCCTAGGATGAAATCCTCACCTCATACCCATACATAATCACAATAACATTCAAATGATTATGGCGATGTCTTACCTACAAAGTTCACTGGTTAAACAATAAACCTCGTATTGTATTCCTTAGTACTATGTCTATCTAGAGTTCAAATATGCTTCGCAGTTTTGTTTTCAATATGCACGACTTGAAAGATAAGTTAGGGAATGAAACAGTTCAAGTCAAATATCACTAACCTCAAGTGGAAAGATGATTGTTGTCATTGTAGATCCTTGCTTCTTCACGTCTTCAAGTCTTCATAATACTTGTAATGTCTCATATCCTAATAATTTCAAGCTAACATATACGAACTTGACTCTAGTACATAATCAAGCGACTCTTAACATGAGTTTTGATTCACTAAAATATGACAACCAAACTTGACATACCAACGCTTGGTGGGTTCAACCGAGCTGTGCTCTAACAATTTCCCCTTTTGTCAATTTTAGTAACAAAAATCTAACATCATATGGATAAAAAAATTACAAGAATTCATTACACATACGCTTGATTCCCGAATTCAACAGCACAGTAAACTGCATACATTCAATCCTAAAAAATATCGTTGTTGACATTATAATAACAAAGATAATACTCCCCCTAAGGAAGACAGGTAGATATTCAATCCGCACGTCTTTGTTATACTACTTAATATGATATGTTACTCCCCCTTAGTCTGTGCTATCACTCTTTCGTTTTGATAAACGTTTAAGCACCAATGTTCTTTTCCTTAGCGATACCAATCAATACAAAATCAATGCCAGTATCACTTTTTTACTCCATATATTTCTCCCCCTTTTTGTCACAAAATGACAAAGAAACGAAAATATAAAGGACAACACGAAAAGAATCTTACAAATCTCAAAATAGACTTGCAACCTGTAGAGTTAGGCACGAGGGTTCCACACCCCATGTTCTGATAACCAATATCAAAATCGAAACTACAAGTAGTTTTATTTTGATATGTTATCAAGGAAACAATTTTCCGAAATAATTTTTCCACTTTAGTTTATCAAACCAAAAATCAACTAAGCACCTTAGTTCCTTTGCTAAACCGATTGTACAAATACAATCGCTTAATTCGATAATACCAAAATAAAGATAACTCTATTTTTCTCATCAGGTTCTAATTATCCATAAACTTAGAATTTTCAATTTTAAACAATACAAGTACTAGGTTAGTTAACTAGCATTCGATTAGACTTGAATAACCGAAACCTCACTTCGATAAGTCTAACTAAGATCAGAATTAACTTAGTTTCTCTTATCCGGAATCGAATTGGACTAAACAACTCATCCCATAAACCTTTTATTTCGTTAAGCCATAAATAATTCATACAAACCAAATAAATCAACTTGCATAATTATTTTCCTCAACCGGAAGCAATTGAAACAACATAGACATTAAAGCAACGCAATTGCACCGCAATTTTGTAAGCCTAAACAATTGATACCACACAATAAAGCAAGATAACAATAGTTTTTCTTAACCGGAACTAATTGAATCACACATACATCCATAAACACATAACGGAATAAACATCAATTGTACCGAAATTTTGTTAAGCAAAAGCAATAAATTCAGGCTTTTCTTAAACAGGGAAACAATTAACTAACAAGATTGTAACCTCAAATTTCGCATCCACTTCTCCAATAAGTTTGTGTGTTCGTCCAGGGAGAATTGATATCGAAATATCATTATGTTATCATCCTTATGCAAAAACAAAAGAATAACAACAACCAACCTTTACCAGAGAAAGGTTGAAAATCGGTTTTAACAATTGCAAGCAAAAGTTGAAAACCGTCGAAACACATATGCTTTTATGCTAAACCAAAACCGATTCAATGTATTGTGACTTTTTCACATATTGTTTCTATCGGAACCCCTCATGATTCTTTGATAAAGCCTACCAACATGGGCTAGAACTTAATCCTGCTAAATCAAAAAGTCACCCAAACCACAAGGGTTCACAACATATGAGATCGAATATTAAGGTAGTAAAACCGAAATCAAACATCCCATAAACATACATAGCAATAATATGAGAGCATTCAAGCACAGGCTATGTAAACCGACAACTATCACAAGAAAATTATAAATCAAATAATTTTATTCATAATAGTTTTATTCATAATAGACTAATACAATCATTGAAAGAAATAAAAAATTGATGTCTATTTTTCTGGATTAAATATTACAACATATATCTTAATCTCTAGAAGACCTCTCATTATTTACCGAAGATTCTTCAGTGTTTTGATTCTTAGGTCTTCTCTTCTCTTTCAGATGATTGAGTCTTTGTTTCAGAAGATTCAATTCCACAACCGACTTTAAGAGGTTTGATTCGAGCAGTTTCTAATTCGCTACTGCAGTTTCCAAAATCTCACGAGCGACTTCAAAATCTCCCATTAACATAAGCATAAGCTCAAGAGAAATATGATTCTTTTTATGTTCGTTTGAGAAATAGCACTTGAACTCAACTGGAAAGGTCTCAAGTTTTCAAAGTTGAGATTCAATGTCAATAGTACCCATCTTTGACCGCAAATAAAACATAGAAGAATATCGGTCCAAAAGATGGTTTATATAATAATTCAAACTTGGTTTCCAAGAATGAAATACCTAATCTCGGTATTTTATTTGTGAAAATATACATTTTTGGAAACAACATAAGAGTTTTTCCGAAACAGTATGACCTAGAGGTTCTGGAAATATTTTTCAAAAATTTTTGTCAGGGAATTCCCAAAGATATTCCAAGTATTATAAAAATACTTTAGATATTCAAGAGTATAAAATTATACGTTCTTCAAATTCTTGTGTTCCTTTTAAGAATTTCTCTTTTTATTTGGATTGAGCACATCTAGGGAAATTCCAAAGGCCAACATCAGCTGTTGGAGTGAACTAGTGATAGCTCAGAATTTATGGAACATGATCCATCATGATATTTTTGAATATATATCCTTTTGGGATTCTTCCAAGAATAAACTTCTTTCATTGTGTCACAGCTTGAGTGATCTGATTTAATAGAATAATCAGCTCGATGATCAAAATCATAATCGTGACTTGAAGTTTTTTGAGTTGTGATATAACCAGAACTCTTATACCGACCCAGGAATTTCTTGGAATATGACATCATCATTTCATGAGATTGTTTCCTGGATTCAATCTTAGACAGTTAATCAACAACAAAACAACATGATCTGAAATCATTCCCTTTTGTGTGCAAGAGTCGATCTTTACTTCTGTCTGAGAGATAATCATTGTCACCATGGATGAAAATTGGTCTTGACCGGATAGTACTAGTCATAAGATTATCCCTAGAAACGCATCCATCATGATTCTTGTGAGTAGTTAGACCATTTGAATCACAATGTTGTATATTAGTTAAGAGATTCTGGAGGTTAGAATCACATATCCTTGTCTTAGCTAATATAACTCTTTTGGCTTGAGAAAGTTCAAGTCTTTTAGATTCAGCATCTTCACGAATCAAGAATTCTCTGACGATCTTTTCGGCAGATGTGTAGCGCCCCCTAAGTTAGCAGCTGACTAATCCAAGAGATTAACAAAATAAAGAGGCACCATAAATCTAATTAAAATACTTAAACATTTAATTAAGAAATCTGCTACAAAACTTATCCCAAAACTAACCCCGCTCAGAATATATATACATGAACTTCTCTCAAATGATACATATACAATAGTCAATTGGTTTACAGATACAATAGACAACATAATAAACATAGCAGAAGTTAACTAATTAACGGAGTCAACACTTGTGGCTTTCGCTGCGCAACTCTGATCTGTCTCTGAAAACTGAAAGTGGGAATAATTAACATTTAACTTCTAAGTAATCATAAACAAGTTTTTTTTTCCCAAAAATTGAATAGTGACCAAGTCACTGAGATACACAAACACGAATATGGACAAGATCTTTCTTCAAACAATGTATACTATGGTTGTGCAATTCCGAACTCGCAAATCCACACCTAATCGTATGTATGGATGTCGACAATTCCGAACTCGCAAACTTTCGACCGATATAAGCATAAAAGATGAATTCATGTAGATATAAATTTGAAAGAGCATATCCTCACAAAAGTAAACAAACATATATATGGACAAACTCCTTCTTCAAACAATGTATACTATGGTTGTGCAATTCCGAACTCGCAAATCCACACCTAATCATAAATATGGATGTCGACAATTCCGAACTCGCAAACTGTCGACCGATATAAGCGTAAAAGCTGAATTCATGTAGATATAAATGTGAAAGAGCATATCCTCACAGAAGTACACAAACATGCATATGGACAAACTCTTTCTTCAAACAATGTATACTACGGTTGTGCAATTCTGAACTCGCAAATCCACACCTAATTGTAAATATGGATGTCGACAATTCTGAACTCGCAAACTGTCAACCAATATATCATAAAAGCTCTAGGTATAAATGTGAAGGAGCGTATCCTATATACCACACGTGGAAATTCTTATTTCCCATAACAATTCATATTGACCACAACACATTACAGGTCCTTTCCAAACCATGGAAAGATTAACAGAATCAACAGAATTATCATAAAACAAGTTAAACAATGCATAGAACGCACAAACAGAAATACATGAGTTTGTTAAACATAAACTGTTGTAAAGGAAAAAAATAATGGTTACCAAAGAGTCAAATGTATTTCCACCTCTTTTGATGACAAGCCACGCCTACTTCGAGATCCACGAACCACTGGTTCATCCTTTGAATCGATCGTTGTTAATATAGACTAACTGTTAATCACACAAGAAGTCTAAGAAACTAGCCAAAACGGCTCACATAAGAATCATACAAGTCTAACTAATGGTTTTAAGCCCATTTATTCTTCTACACCATTTTATTATCTATCTTTAACATATGTCAGGTTTACTAATTCAATTGGGTTGGTTGTATAGTTCACTTGAATAGTCTCAGGAAGATATACCTCTATGTATAAGGAACCAAAGGCTAAATCGAACCTTAAGGGTCCAATTCATATTCATTAGGAAAACTAACTATAAGCCCAATTTAACTAAACAAGCCCATTAACTAAGGTCCAGTCCATAAGAGTCATCTAACAGTCACTAACGGTCAAACTGATGATCAAAGGTCAACCAGAAGTCAACGTCAATCAAAGGTCAAGTCAAGTGGTCAAGGTCAGGTCCTGGCCACTGAGTCAAATCGGGACAGATCCTGGTTACTGAGTTAACTCGGTCAAAAGACTAATTCAGGTAAAAGGAATAACCCAGCCAAACAGACTGAGTCAGGCAATAACAAAAACAGAGTCAAACTGAATAAGTTCAGTTAGACAGACAAAGGTTCTCACACAGCTATAACTCTAATCCAAGTTCAACTTCAAATTACACAATACATCAGTTCATTCATTCTTAAACAAACTTCAGAATTCAATTACAACACTAAACTAAGTTTACCTGATCTGCAATTGCAGGCTTTCACAATTACTGTCAATACAACATTACAACTGCTCTTTTTCCATCTCACTTCACCTGCAATGGCAGTTGTAAGCCTCTATTGAAGTTATTACCCCCAACAACCACCATTACCAAAACTCATCTCCATTTCAAATGCCACTACAAACCATCAGCACAACCTACTATTACCACCTCCGAGCCACGCACTCAAATACCAAAACACCAACACTATCTCACTTATACAATTACATTCACCAGGCATCTGCGTCATTGATAGCACTAGTCCTGCAATTGTAACTCAAGCCCTGCAATCTCTAAGCCATACTCAGCCTCCATCCAAACTTGTATTCCTTAACACACATCCACAAGAAAACATTTAAGAACTCTAGCAAAGCATAGCATCTCCATCATTTGAAGTTCAATTCAGTATACCGGAACAAAGGCTTCAACACCAGCAACAATACAATTTCTCAACTCAGCTTCAACAGCAGCATTAGCTTCACCAAACCAACTACAACTCTTATTATTAACCAATTTTCACTACCATATTCGTATTAACCAAACAACAACAACAAATTCACTTTAATTAAACTCAACAATTCATTTGAAATCACAAGGTCAGCTTATTTACCTTAATCTGCAATTGCATAGTCAGAACACAACCCAATTGTAACTGCAATACTCTCTGCATTCTGAACTCCATAATCTTGACTTGAGCCATAACACCAACAACATCATCAAATACTTCCATTCATTTCAGTTCACAGCTGAACAAAGTCAACATCACATGTATCTCCATCTTAGCATTACCAGTACATATACTCTCTATAATTACACCAGTTATTCATTCCCATGTAACTTCAACATCTCCTTTATACCAAACTCAGATTAACTCTTGCAAACAGGTACAACAATCTACTCACTCCTTAACTGTACTTCATTACAAGCCTAAACCACATATGCAATTGCACAATTATCATACCACTTCAATTTCATTTGCAGTCTCGTAAACATAATCTAAGAAATTGAATATCAATAATTACCTCTGAATTGATTCATCCATTTCAAGAACACCAGCACTCCCTTCAGTTCGTCTCAACTTACATCCATTAGAACTTGAAACCCATCTCCTTCTGCTAACTAGTTCATCTTCAATCAATCTATAAACCCTAACTCTTAATTTGGGGAAGAACAAACACAAACCCTATTCTCTGATTGATCAACTCATCACCCTATTTTTTAAATTAATATAATACCCCTGTTAAATCATCCCTCCTGGATATTAATTCCATCTTCTCTGAGTTTAATCTCATGAAACCCTACATTGAATTTCAACTCAATTTACAGAAACCCTAACCCTTCGATTCTTCACTGAATCACCTTCATAACTTCAATTCAACAACTACCCAAGATTCTTCATATAACCATAGCTCTAATTTCATCTTCAAAATCTTCAGAACCTTAATCTAAATCTTCAAACCCTACTCCCTGATTCACTTCCTCCTTCGAGTCTGAATCAACAACAAACATCATCACCACCAACAATAGTCAGTTCTTAAGATTTACCCTAAGTTTATCTTTGATATCGCAGCCTCAGAAATCTCGCAGACGCCGGAGGCGAAGAACAAAAGCAAAAAAAAAAAAAAAAGGAGATGCAGACAAGAAGAGGAAAGAAGAAGTGAAAGTGGAAGTCTTCTCTCGAGTCTCGACACGTTTTCGTGACAAGGCCAACGTCCCATAATAAAGGAACCCACCCAAACGTTAAGGGGAGTCAGGTCGGTTAATTGGAAAAAAGACTCTTTTACCCTTCATACTCATTCGATAATATCCTCTTCGTCCGGTTTCCGAATGACACGTTCGAGCAGCCCATTCCGCGTAACTTTTCGACATCTATCTAATGATACTAGTTTCGTAACTAAATCTTTTTTAGATTAATTCTTATTAATTAATGTTCGTGATAAACTAATCGAGTTATTTCCAGCTAATTCGTCACTTGACTAGTCTAATAGCGTTGACGAGCTTCAAGGTCTTTACAAGTTGGATAATAGATATTATCCTTTAGATTATAATTTTCAGCAAGCTTTATGAAAAATTTAATCTCATTACTGTCATCTAAATCTGACTTATTTTCCACAACAATTTGTTTTCTTATTAACAAATCATGGTTAATATTTCTTGAGTTGTGTTCCGCTAGTGAACTAACAGTGTAGAGTTGTTTATCAGGTTTTGAAAACAAACATCCTCTAATAAGTATAATATCTTCTTGTTCAACGTTAACTGAATCGGACATAGATTCAATTTCTTATAGGTTAGATCGCACCAAACACAGATGTTAGATCTTTTCGTGTTTGCATGCTATGATACCAATTCAAAATACGAGGGTACCCAAATATACCTCAATCTAAAACTTTTCCTACCTATAAGTCCTTTCTCCGAAAGTGATTATCTATAGACTGAGTCGAGACAATACAACTAATCGGTTCACACTTCGTGTGATCGTCTATGGATACGAGATCGAGACAATACAACAATGAAGTATGTTTACTTGGTAAAAAGGTTCGGACTTAACAAAACACAATAAGATTGCTTATCAAGTAAATAGGAATTAACGTTTGTGTGATTTACTTTAATTATAATAAAACAATTATAATGTGGAAAATAAAAGCAAATGACACAGCAATATTTTGTTAACGAGGAAACCGCAAATGCAGAAAAACTCTGGGACCTTGTACAAAATTGAATACTCTCAGGATTAAGCCAGTACACAAAATTACACCAACGTCGTATAGTTGAGACCAAGTAACTAAACCTATAGTTCACCTAGTTTCGTCTGTATTCCCACGCCTCCAACTTATAAATAAGTCACGTACTTGGATCAATTCCTTTGGTTCGTATTCCAAATAGTAAAGGAACAACAAACTCTCTTCAACTGAGTGATATGAGTCGGACAAAGGCTCTTCTGTTTATCTTAACATAAACTCCTTCATTAAGTCTTTAGATCTATCTTATATTCAATTACCATAGTAATCGTTAAGATTTTTCAATCAAACTCTTAATCCAAAGAATTGTGTTGATGCCGATCTACTCAATTAATCAATCTAATTCTATCATAAGGATAAAAACCGATTATTAATTGGATCCTCTTTTTACCGAAACAAGTATTGTGCACACCAAAGATTATGAACTCACAAATTAGAAATCTTCAATATATACTTCATTTTCAAATCTTCTTAGATCTTCGATAAACACCTGCACACAATCACTTGAATCTCTTGTGATCAATCACGCACAGAACGGAGTCTGTTAACAATGGACTATCATAAGATCGTATTT
This sequence comes from Papaver somniferum, assembly GCF_003573695.1. Taxonomy (NCBI): domain Eukaryota; kingdom Viridiplantae; phylum Streptophyta; class Magnoliopsida; order Ranunculales; family Papaveraceae; genus Papaver; species Papaver somniferum. The sequence continues at coordinate 56,371,547 of NC_039363.1, read as the reverse complement.
AGAACTAACAACAGTCTAAAGATCCCTGTCGAAACTCTGAACTAGTTTGAGTGAATCTTATATCATAAGAGAAGATTCTCAAGCATAAATAAACTAAGTTCAATCAAAGTTCAACCACCGTTAGTCAATCAAATCAATGAAAACAAAAGATAAACCGCAATTATTTGGTTTCCCACCAACGGTACTAATAGAGCTTCTCAATCCCAATGAAGACTTTAAACTGAGCGGCCGTAAGATATTTCGCCTAATTAGGTTACTCTCCTTTACGAATAGGCGGCTTCACCAATAGCAGCATAACAAGAGGTAGTTTGCTGTTACAAAGGATTAGTTTGCTAGAAATGCAAACTTCAGTATTTATAGACTATGAAGTTTGGATACCAAGGAATTTCCAAAACCGGAAACATTCTGAAGATATTCATTAAAGCACAAATTCGGTTTCCATAATTCCTGGAAATGCTCTGTCCAAAAATAATGATCGAAATCTTTAAGAAAATCTTTAATTAGTAAATGCACGTTACTAATTCTTATTTTCATAAAAATGAAATTAATAACCTTAATTAAAAGATTATTAACTTATTTATGTTTCGATCCTGGGATTCTCTTCCATTAGCTATTAAGGAATAACTTTGAACAATTAAATAATAAACATTCACATCACGTGTTCAAATTATGTCGACATCCTAACTTTGTAAGTTCTCTTTCATACTTACAACCTTGAAACCGATTTGCCACACTTTCAAACAAGTTTAGAATTGGTTCATCTGACTTTCAAGAACTATGCGATTGATAAAATAACATTCAATCACAAATTGATCATGGGTGTAACGGTTTTACCAAAACAAGTTTCGGTTCCACCTCCATGTGTGTACTGTGCATAATCACACTAGCTTTCCAAAATTTGGTTGACTAGGTACTAGGATCGGTTCCCCATATATATATATGGTATCTAACTTGAATGTGTTGCACATGTCCATAGGATCGGTTCCTCTTTGCCTAAAAATGTATTGCACATGTCCATAGGATCGGTTCCCCTTTCTGCTATAAACCTGTTGCACCTCATACAAGGACCGGTTCCCCTTGTGATGTACTGCACCTCTTACTAGGATCGGTTCCCCTTTTCCCAGTTCAGACATAAAATCACAAAACCGATCATACCATCTAAGGTGATTACTTAAGATCGGTTCCACTAATAAAAGTCATACCAATACATAAGTCAGGCCTTTGTGAATGGTTTTACCAAGAACACAAACAAGTCATGAACGGTTCTACTAAATCACACATATTGGATGTTCACAAGATATGCAATGAATAACAATCCCAATAACGCCCGACGATTTTCTTTTCGATTCACAAACAAGTTTATGAACTTATTTCCTTAGAACACATGTAAATATTGTTCCGTAGGATGAAATCCTCACCTCATACCCATACATAATCACAATAGCATTCAAAATGATTATGGTGATGTCTTATCTACAAAGTTTAATGGTTAAGCAATAAACCTCGTATTGTATTCCTTAATACTATGTATATCTAGAGTTCAAATATGCTTCGCAGTTTTGTTTTCAATATGCACGACTTGAAAGATACGTTAGGAAATGAAACAGTTTAAGTCAAATATCACTAACCTCAAGTGGAAGGATGATTGTTGTCATTGTAGCTCCTTGCTTCTTCATATCTTCAAGTTTTCGCAATACTTGTAATGTCTTATATCCTAATACTTTCAAGCTAACCTATACGAAGTTGACTCTAGTACATAATCAAGCGACTCTTAACATGATTTTTGATTCACTAAAATATGATAATCAAACTTGACATACCAACGCGTGGTGGGTTCAACCGAGCTATGCTCTAACACGCATTATATGTTTTATCATTATAATAGAAATATCACAAGTAGTATGTAAACAACCTAGAAAGATTTCAATCTCAAACTATACATAACATATACAAGACTTGTTCTTGTTGGAATTTCATTCGTACAATTCGAGTACATACTAGATTGATTGGATATTGAATTTTGAGATCGTCCAAGTAAACTTGTTTACAAATCAGGTACATGGATCTTTATAGTTGATCTATACTTACTGATTATAACAAGTTTTTCCATATAGATTTCCGAACTTGTACTTGGTACCCTCTCCTTTTCACTAAGGACTTCCCAGAAAAGCCATTTCGTGAAGAGCTTCTTCATATATTATTGAAGAAAGCGCATACGTAAAATTTTGAAAAAATAATAATTAATAACTTCTTTATATTTTTAATCAGATCTATTGATGGGTAAATTCTTCTTTCAGTGGAAGAAACAATAACTATGATGAGTGTTAGAGCATCTCCTTGGTCAAAACTCACAATTTTTGATATGTCAAGCTTGTAGTCAAATTTAATCTATCAAAATTATGTCTTGGTTTATAGTCTACTAAAGTCAGTCTTGGACTAGGAATAGAGAATGGTATCAAAATTCACCAATCAACCTTGAAGATTGAAGACGGCGTCAACGGAAACTTCATTAACAGGTATGTGAGGATGAATATCCTATTTACTCATATTATCTACCATTCTATCTACTGAGACAATTCGTACTATTTTAGTATAATGATGAACATTTGCAAAGAAGAATGCAAGATAAGGAGTAAGTCCAGTTAATTCTTAAAGTTCACAAACTGTTTTACCAGTTCACGAACTTGAACTTATAAATATAAATACTTGATTCTTAGAATTTTAATTAACTCGCGTACACGAAATAATTTGCACAATTCGCGAACTAGTCGATTTTGGATAGTATTGGATACTATTTATTTCAAAGCAATCCAACAGATTTATACAGTTTGGGAACTAGATGATTTCGAATGTTTCCTGTAAACCTTTTATTTTCAAGTACACCAACCGTTTTGACAATTCGTGAATATGCCATAATCAAAAGGTTTCTGAGTTACAAGACGATTTTGAGTTCACAAACTATTTTGACAGTTGACGAACTAATTCGGTCTTGTGATATATATTTTACTTATGCTTGGAGGTTCCATAATCACTTAACAATGTCTCGCTGGAAAATCACTTGGCGCATTACATATACTTATGGTTGTACACAATTTCTTTGTGTTTCAAGGCAACTTCTCATATCTTTTCATGTATAATCTATACGGATGAGTAATATAAAACAATTCGTAAACATGAAAACTAGTTCAAGAACCTTCTTTGCTTATCATTTTTCATCAATATTAATAGAGGACTCGCCTGCACACTAGAGTATCAATCCTGGCATTTTTATGTCTTAGTTGCAACTATAATAGTCCTCTAAACCTAGGTTTCCTCTGGTGAAAGTGTATTAGGTCACGACTTTGAAAGACTTCACTAAGGGACTCGTGAATCCTGGTCAGACTATCTTTTACCTAATAGTTCTTGTTATCAGAATCTCGTTCTTATAGATCTTTTGTTTTCCTAACTATGGATCAGGAACGAGATAGATAGAAATCACAAAGTACTATTTGTTTCAGACTTTGTAATTCCACGAGATAGATATCTAAATCACTTCTGGGTTGATTTGTTTAGATTGTTCTTGTGAGGTAGAACTGATTAAGCATCTATATAAGTATTTGAAAAAATAATTTCAAGCTAATCTTAAGATTGTTTAATATCTTTTTTTCTTGAAGATCCCTCATAACATGTAGATTTCCATACCTTGATTGAATATATTTCTGAAGGAAATCAAATACGCTTTCTGTTAGAGGCAGAATAATCATACAAGGCTTCACTTAGTTTGAAGCAACTCCTAGTCCTGTAAAGAACGTCAGCTAGGGGAATCGTGTTGTGCATGATCTTTCGAGATCCAAGAGACGCAAAGGAGCACAACTGAAGCGAAATTGCTCATAGGGTCGATTCGGCATCAACTACATTCCAGTCTGAAGTTTGATAGTAGGCTAGTGTGTGTAGCGGCTTAATACAGTATGATGGATTTTTATGCTTGGCAGTTTTCCTTGTTAACAAAATTTCTGGTGTCTATTGTTATTTTTTATCCGTGTTATATTTATCTATAATAGAATACAAAGCTTGTCTAAGTTAGGCTAGATAAAGAGCAGCCGAGATTTGTCTAGGAGGGATAAATCTACGGTCGTGGTTTTTTCAATCAATTATTATAAAAACTTTATTAATTATTGTCCTATTAATTTCTCATGATGAATGATTAATTAATTTTCATGATAAATGTTCATTTAATGTTTCTAATAAATACATATTTTTATTTATAAATAAGTTTATTGAAAACTATACATATATATATATATATCGATCGGTAAAGAATTTGGTGCCGGCAAGTTTCGAACTCAGGTAACTGGTATCATCACCTAATGACTTTACCATTGTACTACAATGATCCTGGTTATAAATTATGTTAATAATTTTTAATGGTGGTAGTGAAAGAAGTAGTGGGTGGTAGAAACAGTGGCGGGTATTTGTGAGTGGTGGAGGTACTATATATAATAAAGTAGTAAAAAGAAACTAACACGTTTCCATAATAATAATTAAGGACTTTCTCTTTGGTAACATTACTGGTGGTGGAAAAAATAGTGGGCGTGACTGGGTTTTGCGTACAGTGGTGGATGCTAGTGAATAATAGTGGACAATAATAGTTTTGTGTCTTTACAAAATGGGCAACATTTTATTATGATAGATGTAGTTGGCTGTTTTTAGCACAACTGGTAAGGACAAAAAACAAGTATTTTGAGGAGGATACTAAATCATATAAGACAATATGTTCATGACCGCTGGATCACTCAAATGGGATCCCAGCTATTTATAGTATCCGATCGAATAAATCATGGTTTTTAGTATTAAAATAAAAATGATTACATTTCCAGAATACAAAACAAATTTTGGACAAGTTAGGCTAGATAACAAATGATCAAATTTATACTTGCAGTTGCAGAACATAAATCTACCGCTATAAATGATCACGTTTAATTAAAATTTAATAAATGTTTCTTTAATTAATTAAATGAATATATTTTTGTCGATACATAATAAATTTATTTGATATTAACCATATCAGTAAGCATTAATGGTGGTTGTGATGGTAGGCAGTGTTGGGGATAATGGTGGTGGGTATTGGTGAGACTGGTGGAGTGGTGACAATAATGTGGTGGTGGAAGAAGTAGTGGTACTAGGGTGAGAAAAGGGGTCCTAAGATAGGTAAATTAAGCACTAATGGTGCTTTTGATGGTGGGTGGTGGTGGTGGATCGACGATGAGGATAATGGTGATGAGTATTGGTGAGACTAGTGGAGTGGTGACGATAATGTGGTGGTTGAAGAAGTAGTGCTAGTAGGGTGAGAAAAGGTGTCCTAAGATAGGTAAATTATTTAGTCACCCTTGGTTAATTTTTCTTTGTTTTGTTTTAGTTTGATTTTAGTTTTCAAATTACTTTTTTAATTATTTTTTAAAATTAAAACAATTTTAAAGGCTAGATTTTGACAAAAAAAGAAGATGTTGTGATTTTAAGATTTGCCGAGTAGGGGGCAGGAAGAAAAATGAAACCTATAAAAAAAATTGACCAAACACAAGGCTACACGCGAATTAATTGTAATCAGTTTAGTTTCTCATATCTCTCTTTATTCCCTTTTTTGTCATAGTTTCTGTTTTTGTCATTATTTATCCCCTACTTCATGGGATTATGCAAGGCTACGCGTGAATTAATTGTAATCGATTCAGTTTCTCACATCTCTCTTTATTCTCCTTTTTAGTCATGATTTCTGTTTTTGTCATTTCTCCCCAACTTCGTGTAATTATGCATGCTGAGAAACAGTTCATGATAATAGGTAAAGAGATAAGAAAAGAAGTGGATCACGAATTAAATATTAGTAAGCAACTGACTACAGGTTTTTTAATTAATCAAATGAATATATTCGGACATAGCAGGTTAGTTAGTAATTCGGGGTACGGGAAACGTTCAGACCGGGATACGTACGAATATTATACGGCTTCGCAAAAGTCAAATTCGATCAAAAATCCGGTCAACGGTTCGTTCAGAGATATGAATTCGGCATATATTAACCTGTTTAAAAATCATTTTTAATATAATCTATCCTTGGATACTATAATTTAATAATTGACATGAACTATATATATGATATCTGCATTACAATCAGCAAATAACATGTATATATATATATTGTGGTACTAGAATCAGATTGGTGTATGTAAAATTTTAAAAGTACAAAATATAATAAAAAATGATAATTTAGTGATGATGTGGCAAAATATTATATGGACAGTATGATTCGGTAATTCGTAAATACGCGTATAAAGCTGGAAATTCACGAATCTAAGTCGGGGTTCCAGTTATACGGCCGATACCTATAGATTTGGTCGATACAGACGGATTCATGAATTATACGTGTATAATTTGCGAACTTACTAACTAGGAGCAGGATGCGTTTTATTACCAAAAAATTAGCTCAAACATGTTTCACAAATTTATGGTTTTGGTAATGGTATGATGACAGGATCACATTGGAAGTATGAAAAATAATAGTACTAATATCTTCTCTAACTATTGCTATTCCGTGACAGTCATCAAACATACAATTTCAATTGTAGTATTACTAGGGCTTAACCCCTGCCGTAACGGCACGGGCATAATTTTTATTTAGTTATGCATTTTCCGACATATATGAATATTAAATATAATATTTATTAATATCAAGTTTACCCTTCTTATCATTACAAAAGTAAAGAAAAACCCGATAAATATTTTATTCTTCACTCCACAAATCCTTTTCATCATTTTCCGCCTTGACATTTTCGCATACCATGCCTATTCTTTCTCGATTTGCATCCTCAATCCAACCATGAAATGATATCAGAATTAATTTTTACATATTTTGTCCCCCCAAAAACACATTATTTTATGTGTTTTTTAGTTTACAAAGATATCTTATCGATCCTTTGAAATGGTATTACCTTTCTGCATCTTCCTTATTTTAGTGAAGGATGTTAGGATCTTCATGGACCATATGAACCTGCTATATATGGGCCCAACCACATAGCATTGATGCTATCCCTACTTGACCACTTTGGGATAAGAGGTGTGTGGTTTTAATATAAAAGGCCTCGGCGCTACGTAAGGAGATGCCCAAGCTTATTAAGCTCCACATGTACTCCTCTTTCTTCCATGTGGGACTATCCCTAGATATACATATGTGGTTTATCGCGCCACATACTCCAACAGTCTCCACCTTGGCGAGATTTAACCACTTCACCAATCCAATAAGACTCCATCATATGATTGACATCTGTATATGCTACCCATCGATCATGATTATTGTCACTATGCGTTCTGGAATCCTACTCCACCTTGAGGTAATGAGAAGGCAAGTACTAACTCCACCTTAAGCATCAGTTATACCTTGAGCATCTCCTTGTCGATCTAGAACCCTGCTCCACTTGAGTTAATGGGTGAGACACTAACTCTACCTTGAAAGCCAGTTCTAGGTCTTGTCTGCTTCACCTTGATTCTGACTCCACTTGCGCCCTAAACCGGGTGAAATCCACAACCATTTTTACGTTTGGACAGTAGACCAACCATGGGCTCTGACCTGATACCAATTGTTAGGATCTTCACGGACCATCATACACTACTCAGGGCCCGACCGCATAACCCCGAACCTCACTTGACCACCTTGGGATAAGAGGTGTGGGGTTTTTAACTAAAATGCCTTAGTGCTATGTATGGAGATTCCCAAGCCTATTAAACTCCACATGTATTCCTCTTTATTCCATGAGGGACTATCCCTAGCTATACATATGTGGTTTATCGCGCCACATACTCCAACAGCCGAGCGGTACCAAAACATTAAACTATGTAAGTTATAACAAAACTGCAGCATCAGAACTCATTCTTCTCAAGAATAATTGTGTAGATATTAACAGTGTTCGGATCCTTTGTGTTTTCCCCCTTTAAGAATAGTCTGAAAAGAGTAAAACCCGGAATTGAATCAACAATACATAACGTAATTTATGTTCTTACTATTTCATTGACATAATAAAAAGATAATTAATTCACTTAAGCTATTATATTTTAAAAATTTTAAGTTATTTCCGATTGCAACCATTTTAATCATATGCGATGTAGTTCTAGTTTTTCAAATTTCCCAGATATATTATGTACATAATTCAATTCGTCAGGAAGAGTTCACCGAATGGAATATAGGTAATGACTTGTCCTTTCGTAACACTGTGGACTTTTCAACATAGTTAGATCCATATTTGGTAAAAAGCACTGTATTTTGCGTTCTCAGGTGAGAGTAATCTAGGTATGGATACCTCCCAGAAAACTGTTGATGGATGACCGCATAAGTGTCAGTTGAAAATCCCACACTATCGGATAACTGCAGTGACTAAGTGGGGAAAATATTCGCGGAGGATCAGGTTCTTACAAATGGTATTATAGTCGACCACGGGTTACCTGTCGAGGGTTAAAGAGTATGCTTGAGGGATTGTGTCGGAAAAGGGTCTCATGAGTGAGAAAAAAATGACAGAGTCAAATATTGAACATATTCCGGAGCCGAGGGAGGCTCCAAATTAAGTTGGTGATACTATAATACTCTGACTTGGCAGGTAGGATTCGTCAAATGGAATATAGGTAATGTTTTGTCCTTTCCTAACACCGAGACCTTTTCAACATAATTGGTTTCATATTTGGAAAAAAACTCTCTATAGTTAAGCATGCTCGATATTGAGTAATGCAGGGATGGGTGACCTCCTGAGAAGCTGTTGCTGGATGACCGCAACGCTGGCCATTGAAAACCCCATACTGTCATATGACCGCAGTGGCTAAGTGAGGACATTATCGGTAGTGGGTCAGCCATTATATTCTACTACATTACGCTTCCAAATGTGAGGTTATTTGTTGCATAAAAATAATAAAATCATGATTAGTTAGTAAATCAAATTGTTAAGTACTTAACCTAATAACAATACGCTCTACGAACAATAAACTCTGTTATCCATCATCATTGAATACGTGAAACCTTTTATCAAGAAATACGTGAGACGATGCGAAATTACTCACCGGGCACCAATACTTGCCACCGTCATTATGGCCCACTTATATAATTGTTAGCCAATCTAACTAAGTTTGGTATTGCTTTTTTCTTTAAAAAAAATTACTTTGAAAACATATTTATAATAATATTTTTTCATCCTAGTGTTTAGCAAAGATTTCATAAAGTTTTTTTTATGCAAAACACTTCCAAAATCTATAATTTTAAAAGTGGAGGAGAAGGAGCTTTTAAAAGCTTCAAAAGCAAATGTTATAGTTCATCCTAATTTCATATTTTATTTTCCAATTCTATCCCATCTTTTTCTTTATAACTGACAACAATTATCCTTGAATCTATATATCACCAATTTTTATTCGTTATATTTTATTTTTTTTAAAGATAATTATTTTTAATTTCAAACTACATTTTATGTTATACTTTATCATTGAAATATACTTTAATTTATCAACAATAAATATTAAGCAATTATTGATTTTTTTAAAATGCTTAAGAAAAATAATACTTTTTAGTAATAGATACTTTACTAAATTTTGTCCTATTAATTGCTCATGATGAATGATTAATTAATTTTTCATGATAAATGTTCATTTAATGATTCTAATAAATATATATTTTTGTTAATAAATAAGTTTATTGAAAACTATATATATATATATGTATCGATCGGTAAAGAATTTGGTGCTGGCAAGTTTCGAACTCAGGTAACTGGTATCATCACCCAATGACTTTACCACTGTACTACAGTGATCCCGGTTAAAAATTATATTAATAATTTTTAATGGTGGTAGTGAAAGAAGTAGTGGGTGGTAGAAACAGTGGCGGTTATTTGTGAGTGGTGGAGGTGGTAACATTACTGGTGGTGGAAAAAATAGTGGGCGTGGCTGGTTTTTACGTACAGTGGTGGATGTTAGTGAATAATAGTGGACAATAATAGTTTTGCGTCTTTACAAAATGGGCAACATTTTATTATGATAGATGTAGTTGGCTGTTTTTAGCACAACTGGTAAGGACAAAAAACAAGTATTTTGAGGAGGATACTAAATCATATAAGACAATATGTTCATGACCGCTGGATCACCCAAATGGGATCCAGCTATTTATAGTATCCGATAGAATAAATCACGGTTTTTAGTATTAAAATAAAAATGATTACATTTCCAGAATACAAAACAAATTTTTGACAAGTTAGGCTAGATAACGAATAATCAAATTTATACTTGCAGAACATAAATCTACCGCTATAAATGATCACGTTTAATTAAAATTTAACAATAAATTATCGATTGATATTTCATAATAAATGTTTCTTTAATTAATCAAATGAATATATTTTTGTTGATACATAATAAATTTATTTGATATTAACCATATCAGTAAGCATTAATGGTGGTTGTGATGGTGGGCAGTGGTGGGGATAATGGTGGTGGGTATTGGTGAGACTGGTGGAGTGGTGACAATAATGTGGTGGTGGAAGAAGTAGTGGTACTAGGGTGAGAAAAGGGGTCCTAAGAAAGGTAAATTAAGCACTAATGGTGCTTTTGATGGTGGGTGGTGGTGGTGGATCGGCGATGAAGATAATGGTGATGGGTATTGGTGAGACTAGTGGAGTGGTGACGATAATGTGGTGGTTGAAGAAGTAGTGGTAGTAGGGTGAGAAAAGGTGTCATAAGATAGGTAAATTATTTAGTCACCCTTGGTTAATTTTTTTTTTTTTTTGTTTTAGTTTGATTTTAGTTTTCAAAATTACTTTTTTTATTATTTTTTAAAATTAAAACAATTTTAAAGGCCTGATTTTGACAAAAAAGAAGATGTTGTGATTTTATGATTTGTCGGGTAGGGGGAGGAAGAAAAATAAACCTATAAAAAAAATTGACCAAACACAAGGCTACACGCGAATTAATTGTAATCGGTTTAGTTTCTCATATCTCTCTTTATTCCATTTTTTGTCATAATTTTTGTTTCTGTCATTATTTATCCATTACTTCATGGGATTATGCAAGGCTACGCGTGAATTAATTGTAATCGATTCAGTTTCTCACATCTCTCTTTATTCTCCTTTTTAGTCATGATTTCTGTTTTTGTCATTTCTCCACAACTTCGTGTAATTATGCATGCTTGAGAAATAGTTCATGATAATAGGTAAAGAGATAAGAAAAGAAGTGGATCAAGAATTAAATATTAGTAAGCAACTGACTACAAGTTTTTTAATTAATCAAATGAATATATTCGGACATAGCAGGTTAGTTAGTAATTCGGGGTACGGGAAACGTTCAGAACGGGATACGTACGAATATTATACGGCTTCGCAAAAGTCAAATTCGATCAAAATCCGGTCAACAGTTCGTGAATCGACAGTAATACGGAACGGCATACGTACGTTGATAATTCGTTCAGAGATATGAATTCAGCATATATTAACCTGTTTAAAAATCATTTTTAATATAATCTCTCCTTGGATACTATAATTTAATAATTGACATGAACTATATATATGATATCTGCATTACAATCAGCAAATAACATGTATATATATTGTGGTACTGGAATCAGATTGGTGTATGTAAAATTTTAAAAGTACAAAATATAATAAAAAATGATAATTTAGTGATGATGTGGCAAAATATTATACGGACAGTATGATTCGGTAATTCGTAAATACGCGTATAATTCTTTTAAGCTGGAAATTCACGAATCTAAGTCGGGGTTCCAGTTATACGGCCGATACCTATAGATTCGGTCGATACAGACGGATTCATGAATTATACGAGTATAATTTGCGAACTTACTAACAAGGAGCAGGATGCGTTTTATTACCAAAAAATTAGCTCAAACATGTTTCACAAATTTATGGTTTCGGTAATGGTATGATGACAGGATCACATTGGAAGTATGAAAAATAATAGTACTAATATCTTCTCTAACTATTGCTATTCCGTGACGGTCATCAAACGTACAATTTCAATTGTAGTATTACTAGGGCTTAACCTATGCCGTAACGGCACGGGCATATTTTTATTTAGTTATGCATTTTCCAACATATATGAATATTAAATATAATATTTATTAATATCAAGTTTACCCTTCTTATCATTACAAAAGTAAAGAAAAACCCGATAAATATTTTATTCTTCACTCCACAAATCCTTTTCATCATTTTCCGCCTTGACATTTTCGCATACCATGACTATTCTTTCTCGAGTTGCATCCCAATCCAGCCATGAAATGATATCAGAATTAATTTTTACATATTTTTTCCCCCCAAAAACACATTATTTTATGTGTTTTTAAGTTTACAAAGATATCTTATCGATCTTTTGAAATGATATTACCTTTATGCATCTTCCTTATTTTAGTGAAGGATGTTAGGATCTTCATGGACCATATGAACCTGCTATATATGGGCCCAACCACATAGCATTGATGCTATCCCTACTTGACCACTTTGGGATAAGAGGTGTGCGGTTTTAATATAAAAGGCCTTGGTGCTACGTAAGGAGATGCCCAAGCTTATTAAGATACACATGTACTCCTATTTCTTCCATGTGGGACTATCCCTAGATATACATATGTGGTTTATCGCGCCACATACTCCAACAGTCTCCACCTTGGCGAGATTTAACCACTTCACCAATCCAATCAGACTCCATCATATGATTAACATCTGTATAAGCTACCCATCGATCATGATTATTGTCACTATGCGCCCTGGAATCCTACTCCACCTTGAGTTAATGAGAAGGCAAGTACTAACTCCACCTTAAGCATCAGTTCAACCTTGAGCATCTCCTTGTCGATCTAGAAACCTGCTCCACTTGAGTTAATGGGTGAGACACTAACTCCACCTTGAACGCCAGTTCAACTTTAGGCCTTGTCTGTTTCACCTTGAGTCTGAATCCACTTGCGCCCTAAACCGGGTGAAATCCACAACCAGTTTTACGTTTGGACAGTAGACCAACCATGGGATCTGACCTGATACCAATTGTTAGGATCTTCACGGACCATCATACACTACTCAGGGCCCGACCGCATAACCCCGAACCTCACTTGACCACCTTGGGATAAGAGGTGTGGGGTTTTTAACTAAAATGCCTTGGTGCTATGTATGGAGATGCCCAAGCCTATTAAACTCCACATGTATTCCTCTTTATTCCATGAGGGACTATCCCTAGCTATACATATGTGGTTTATCGCGCCACATACTCCAACAGCCGAGCGGTACCAAAATATTAAACTATGTAAGTTGTAACAAAATTGCAGCATCAGAACTCATTATTCTCAAGAATAATTGTGTAGATATTAACAGTGTTCGGATCCTTTGTGTTTCCCCCCTTTAAGAATAGTCTGAAAAGAGTAAAACCCGGAATTGAATCAACAATTCATAACGTAATTTATGTTCTTACTATTTCATTGACATAATAAAAAGATAATTAATTCACTTAAGCTATTATATTTTAAAATGTTAAGTCATTTCCGATTGCAACCATTTTAATCATATATGATGTAGTTCTAGTTTTTCAAATTTCCCAGATATATTATGTACATAATTCAATTCGTCAGGAAGAGTTCACCGAATGGAATATAGGTAATGACTTGTCCTTTCGTAACACTGTGGACTTTTCAACATAGTTAGATCCATATTTGGTAAAAAGCACTGTATTTTGCGTTCTCAGGTGAGAGTAATCTAGGTATGGCTACCTCCCAGAAAACTGTTGATGGATGACCGCATCAGTGTCAGTTGAAAATCCCACACTATCGGATAACTGCAGTGACTAAGTGGGGAAAATATTCGCGGAGGATCAGGTCCTTACAAATGGTATTATAGTCGACCACGGGTTACCTGTCGAGGGTTAAAGAGTATGCTTGACGGATTGTGTCGGAAAAGGGTCTCATGAGTGAGAAAAAAATGTCAGAGTCAAGGATTGAACATATTCCGGAGCCGAGGGAGGCTCCAAATTAAGTTGGTGATACTATAATACTCTGACTTGGCAGGTAGGATTCGTCAAATGGAATATAGGTAATGGTTTGTCCTTTCCTAACACCGATACCTTTTCAGCATAATTGGTTTCATAGTTGGAAAAAAAACTCTCTATAGTTAAGCATGCTCGATATTGAGTAATGCAGGGATGGGTGACCTCATGAGAAGCTGTTGCTGGATGACCGCAACGCTGGCCATTGAAAACCCCATACTGTCATATGACCTCAGTGGCTAAGTGAGGACATTATCGGTAGTGGGTCAGCCATTATATTCTACTACATTACGCTTCCAAATGTGAGGTTATTTGTTGCATAAAAATATTAAAATCATGATTAGTTAGTAAATCAAATTGTTAAGTACTTAACCTAATAAAAATACGCTCTACGAACAATAAACTCTGTTATCCATCATCATTGAATACGTGAAACCTTTTATCAAGAAATACGTGAGACGATGCGAAATTACTCACCGGGCACCAATACTTGCCACTGTCATTATGGCCCACTTATATAATTGTTAGCCAATCTAACTAAGTTTGGTATTGCTTTTTTCTTTAAAAAAAAAGTACTTTGAAAACATATTTATAGTAATATTTTTTCATCCTAGTGTTTAGCAAAGATTTCATAAAGTGTTTTTTATGCATAACACTTCCAAAATCTATAATTTTAAAAGTGGAGGAGAAGGAGCTTTTAAAAGCTTCAAAATCAAATGCTATAGTTCAACCTAATTTCATATTTTATTTTCCAATTCTATCCCATCTTTTTCTTTATAACTGACAACAATTATCCTTGAATCTATATATCACCAATTTTTATTTGTTATATTTTATTTTTTTAAAGATATTATTTTTAATTTCAAACTACATTTTATGTTATACTTTATCATTGAAATATACTTTAATTTATCAACAATAAATATTAAGCAATTATTGATTTTTTAAAAATGGTTAAGAAAAATAATACTTTTTAGTAATAAATACTTTATTAAATTATGTCCTATTAATTGCTCATGATGAATGATTAATTAATTTTTCATGATAAATGTTCATTTAATGATTCTAATAAATATATATTTTTATCAATAAATAAGTTTATTGAAAACTATATATATATATATATATATATATCGATCGGTAAAGAATTTGGTGCTGGCAAGTTTCGAACTCAGGTAACTGGTATCATCACCCAATGACTTTACCACTGTACTACAGTGATCCCGGTTAAAAATTATATTAATAATTTTTAATTGTGGTAGTGAAAGAAGCAGTGGGTGGTAGAAACAGTGGCGGTTATTTGTGAGTGGTGGAGGTGGTAACATTACTGGTGGTGGAAAAAATAGTGGGTGTGGCTGGTTTTTACGTACAGTGGTGGATGTTAGTGAATAATAGTGGACAATAATAGTTTTGTGTCTTTACAAAATGGGCAACATTTTATTATGATAGATGTAGTTGGCTGTTTTTAGCACAACTGGTAAGGACAAAAAACAAGTATTTTGAGGAGGATACTAAATCATATAAGACAATATGTTCATGACCGCTGGATCACCCAAATGGGATACCAGCTATTTATAGTATCCGATCGAATAAATCACGGTTTTTAGTATTAAAATAAAAATGATTACATTTCCAGAATACAAAACAAATTTTGGACAAGTTAGGCTAGATAACGAACGATCAAATTTACACTTGCAGAACATAAATCTACCGCTATAAATGATCACGTTTAATTAAAATTTAATAAATGTTTCTTTAATTAATTAAATGAATATATTTTTGTCGATACATAATAAATTTATTTGATATTAACCATATCAGTAAGCATTAATGGTGGTTGTGATGGTGGGCAGTGGTGGGGATAATGGTGGGGATAATGGTGGTGGGTATTGGTGAGATTGGTGGAGTGGTGACAATAATGTGGTGGTGGAATAAGTAGTGGCACTAGGGTGAAAAAAGGGGTCCTAAGATAGGTAAATTAAGCACTAATGGTGCTTTTGATGGTGGGTGGTGGTGGTGGATCGGCGGTGGGGATAATGGTGGTGGATATTGGTGAGACTGGTGGAGTGGTGACGATAATGTGGTGGTTGAAGAAGTAGTGGTAGTAGGGTGAGAAAAAGTGTCCTAAGATAGGTAAATTATTTAGTCACTCTTGGTTAATTTTTCTTTGTTTTGTTTTAATTTTATTTTAGTTTTCAAATTACTTTTTTTTATTATTTTTTAAAATAAAACAATTTTTAAAGGCCTGATTTTTCCAAAAAAGAAGATGTTGTGATTTTAAGATTTGCCGGGTAGAGGGAAGGAAGAAAAATGAAACCTATAAAAAAAAATTGACCAAACACAAGGATAAACGCGAATTAATTGTAATCGGTTCAGTTTCTCATATCTCTCTTTATTCCCCTTTTTTGTCATAGTTTCTGTTTCTGTTTCTGTCATTATTTCTCCCCTACTTCACGGGATTATGCAATGCTACGCCTGAATTTATTATAATAGATTCAGTTTCTCACATCTCTCTTTATTCCCCTTTTTTGTCATGATTTCTGTTTTTGTCATTTCTCCCCAACTTCGTGTAGTTATGCATGCTTGAGAAATAGTTCATGATAATAAGTAAAGAGACAAGAAAATAAGTGGATCAAGAATTAAACATTATTATAAAATTTAGAAAAATGAATAAACACAAATCTATGTAAGTTGGGAACCCAACAATTTATATCATAGAGAAAAATTGAATACTAATGCTAACAGATTTTGCAAGATTAATCTAATTGATTTTAAAGTAATTTTAGGTGTTTTTAGTTTTGTTACAAGTTTGGCGAATGACCTTTGATGATATTTTTTTGAAATAGTGAACGAAGTAATATTCTACTGCCCATATGATTTGCTCTAATGATTAACCATGTTTGTCCCAAAGGGTTGTGTGACTTACATACACAATATTAAAAGATTCGAGGATAAGGACATGTTTATTAACCAACTCCTCAAAAATTTTAGACCTACATCGATCGGTTCGATTCTTCTCAGACAATTGCGACATGTATGAATCGATGAATACATTTGAAACCCATATCCTTGCCCGTGCCGTTACGGCACGGGTTGAGACCTAGTATTTATATAATATATAATAGAAACATCACAAGTAGTGCGTCAAAATAACCTAGATAGTTTCTGAAGAATTTGTATCTTGAAAGAAAGATTACAATATTTGTTCTTGTTGGAATTCGGTTCATATTCCGTTAAGATATTGTTGATGGTGAGTTTTTGACAAGAACATGAATTGTAAAATCATCTTGTCCCGGTTGCAGAAGTGTAATATGATAATTCCGGACCCGGTATCAAAATCAAGGATTTGTATTTACTACTTGTATTCCGCAAGAGAATCAGTAATGCATATCCGACCACCGATTTAACCGTCAACATTTTATATATATATGTACTTATGGAGTATTTTATTACTAATAATGTACTTTATTCTATCATACCGATTGGACAGCTCCTAAACGGATTGACCGCTAATATATAACAATATCGTCCTATGGTTTCCACTTATGCTGGTTGCGACTACCCTTCAGATGGTCTCTTCTTATAAAACATAGATATGCTAATTAAGGCACGATATTTAATACATGGATGTATCGAACATTGTTTCAATTCACAAGCTCCCACGGCCGAGTTCCTTGAACATGTCATACTGGCTCTTTCTTATTCAAATTATTGCCTGAATAACATCAAGTTTCAAATTTGGGCATGGAATACTGCCACAATTCAAAACCCTAAACTATATCCACACAATGATTAGATCATAGTTATTGGCATAAAGATCATGGCACTTTGGCTAGCTACGACCAAGTACATGGCACATATTACATCTCTCATAACACCTTGGCCAGCTGCGGTCCATGGCATAACTTTCCAAGCTCATAACAACTCGGCAAGCTGTGGACAAGTCTGTGCCATTGCTTGCCACTCTCATACAACTTGTACAAGCATTGGCCAAGTCTGTGGCATAACTTTCCACCACGCTCATAACAACTTGGACAGGCCTTCGCCGAGTCCATGGCATAACTTTCCAGGTTCATAACACGTTGTAGGGTGCGGACAAGTCCATGGCATAGTTTGCCACGCTCATAAAACTTGGAAAGGCCTTGTCCAAGCTCCGTGGCATAGCTTTCCACGCTCATAAAAACTTGGCCAGGCCTTGGCCAAGTCCGTGTAACACCTTGTCCAGCTGCGGCCAAGTCCGTGGCGTAGATTGCCATGCTCATACAACTTGGCCAGACCTTGGCCAAGTCTGTAGAAGATATTTCATAGCCCGTGGGATCTTGGATAGCCACGACCAAGTCCATAACATAGCTGATACTACTACCACATGCCATAAACACGTGGTGTACAAGTTCACAAAACCTTAATATGCCACTAAAGGGGCACGGACAATCAATGTCTTGAAAGATTTGATTCCAACTACATAAGCTGGAAATGCCAAATCCTAGCCAATATTTTCGCCCCAACTACCCAAACTGGTTATAATGAAGTCACGGTCAATATATTTTGACCTAATTTTTGGCCACGGGTAGCCAAGACTGTTAGAGCACTGCTCGGTCGAACTCGCAACCGTTGATATCTCAAGCTTGTTTGTCAAGTTTAGTTGCCAAAATTAAAAGTCTTGATTTATAGTCTACTTATAGCGAAATCTCGGACTAGGATAGAAAGTGTAGTTGATCTCTAGACTCTACGGCGTTCATCATGCAAAGACGAAGAACTACTCAAGGAACTGGTGGATCTTCATCGACTAAAAGGTATGTGGAGACTTGAGACAAAAGCCTATCTATCACTCTGATAAGTGCTTAATTCTTACATATTTACTACTCAAATTTACATTTATTTAGTTCTTTATTTTGTATATATTTGATGATTTTATTTATTTTTGCAGTTTTTAGAAAATAAAGTTCTACGGACTAAAATGCGGAATTCTGCTGGAGAAATGAAGTGATTTGATGTGTTAAGCCCAAAATGAAACATGAAGAATTATTGGGTCAATTATTTGAATATGGAAGTGTGGTGAGCATGCCAAGTAAAAGTGTGCCACGACGTGTGTAGAAGTGTGGAGACCATTATAAGAGATTAATTATAATAAAAGATATTTGAATATATTTTGTTTAATGAAGAAAATAAACAAAATAAAGAAGGAGATAAAGGATAATATATTTTCCAAATAAATAAAATGGTGACTTCATGATGAGAGATTATTTGACACGTGGCACATTCTTATTTGAGGATTTTGTGTTGTCCTGACACATGGCGCATTCTCATAGAGGCAATGATGTGGTAATGGATATGCTAAAGGAAAGTAGTTTCCTTTGAAAACTATAAATACTGGTTGGAGCAAATGGAAAAAGGGGATGTCCGGGGTCCGTAGTCCAGAGAAATATTATAGTTTTAGGATTTTTCTTTTCTTTATGCTTTTGTAATGGAATAACTCTGTACTAGGGCTAGATGAAGACCTATGATGTATGCAACAGGATTTCCACTATTTTTCTATAACTATTCAATTTGGTCCTTGTTCTCGTTTCGTAATGATAATAATTATCTTCACATGTCCTCGTGCTTATTTTATTGAGTTTTATATTCTATTGATCGAGAACAACACTTTAAGTGAAGATAAATTATTTGTATTTTTGAGAACTTCAATACAGTGGGTTATAATGTTTTACCTTCCAAGACGTAAATATTCGTGTCCTAAATCGCCTTGAAGCAGTGTTGAAGAATTTGATAGAAAATGGTTGAATAATCTAGTATCCAACATAATGGTAGAACTAAAGCCCGGGTGTCTTTCTTATTTATTTATTTTATTAATTTTTATTTTATATTATTCTTTGTCTCACTTGATTTAATTAGAAATTAAAGGTAATAAATTTAGTCTCCGTGGAACGAACCGTATTTGTATAATGTCCTATGGACAGCCGTGCACTTGCTGCACAATTAAATATCCCATCAAATTTTTGGCGCCGCTGTCAGGGACTGATAATTGTTATTTTTAGTTTTTATTAGATTTGTAAATATTAGGATAGTGTAGAATTTCATTTTTATTTTATTTATTATTTTACTTTATTTCTGTATTTTACTTGGGTAACTTTCTATTTCTGGTGAGCAGGATAATTTGACATAAAAGTGGAAGATAATTTTTTTTTTCCAAAAAGGTAAGTAAGATAACCCAAGATTTTATTTTTATTTGTTAGATATTCATTTATTCTTGTAAATATTCATATTAGGAAAAATTCTTATTCTCTAGATTTTTATTTTATTATACATAATTATAATAGGATTCATTTTATTCTTGTAGTTAGATATTTATTCTTATCTTATTTTCTTTATTAAAAATAAAATATAAAAAAATACACGTGCACACACCAATTGCATCTTCCGGCACCAATTCTAGGAAAACACGTGGTTTAGTAAGGTGAAACCTCTGGGCGTTATCATCCGAAACACCATAAACCTTAGCCTAGTATCATTGACCAGTCTTTTACTGTAGGTATATTCTGCTTAAGGTAACCTGA
The DNA here is from genome assembly GCF_003573695.1 of Papaver somniferum. Taxonomy (NCBI): domain Eukaryota; kingdom Viridiplantae; phylum Streptophyta; class Magnoliopsida; order Ranunculales; family Papaveraceae; genus Papaver; species Papaver somniferum. The sequence continues at coordinate 56,350,968 of NC_039363.1, read as the reverse complement.
GCCAACCTATTTTAGTCGATCCTGCATTTGCATGTGCACAGAAAATATCGAGCTGGTATTATAAATACCAATACAATGAATAGCCGACAGAATTTCAAAACGGACATTACTACTTTGGCCATAGTGTGTATAGTGGTTGGGAACACCAACATTTTCAAGGTTATGGTTCATACTATGGTGAGCCCAATTATTATCTACATGTGTACCGGTTATACGAAAATAAGAAATATCATAGCACTAGTTCATCGTCTTTCGATGACTTAATTAAACAGTTAAAAACTAGCCCTTATTATGATCCATCTATTCCAATTCTTCCTCTATAAGAGTCTCTCAAGATATTAGCTGATCATTCTGGTCATATTCTTCCTTTAGAAGAGTCTCTCAAGATAATAGCTGAAAACACAGATAGGTTCACGTTAGAGACGAAAGAAAGAATTGCTCGACATAATCTTAATTTCCAATATAGTGTTCCCAATACCACCCTTGAAAATGAGGACAGTTATTATTCACCTAATCAAGATGACAAGGTTAGAATTGGAAATACTACCTGTTTGGATAAGGTTCGATCATCTTCATGTTATTATGATGATGATGATAAGGATAGTGCTAATGAAGAATATGAAACATGTAGGTATGGTGATCAAGAATTTATCACTCCAATTAAGTTTCATGGTGAAAATATTATCTCTGATTCAAATCCTAATAATTTTAATGATTACTCACGAATTCAAAAGGATGAGGATTTGACTAGAGATACCACTGTTTTAGACGATGAAATACTAGTTCGTGATCCTTTAGCCTACAATATGTTTGACAATCCATTATATGATGAACATTTCAATGAATCAGAGGAAGTAACTATGATTAACACCGTAGTTGATGAGCCTTTGCTAGAAACTTTCTCTGATAATCCTTTATATGATTGTGATGATGGTTTAGAGGAACGAGCTTATCCTGAGACTAGTGTTTTAGAGTCCAGCGATTCGGAAACTATAGTCTCTGCTGAGGATTATAAAAGTGTAGAACCAACTGATTACAAGATAGAAGAAATAAAATACCATTTTCCTAAATATGATAATTTAGAAATTAAGGAAATTGTGACAAGTTTATCCAAGGATATTGACAACTCTAGGTTTGGGGGTGAATATCATTCTCCCTGTGGTTTACCCTTGACTCTTGTAAAGGTACCTAACTTGGGACTTGACGTATGTTCCTCTACCATCATAAGAGACTATCTTCATACACGTTTTCCTGAACCTAGTTATGTCCACAAAAAAACTCAGTTGATACAAACCCATCCTCTGGTTGATGTGGTTAATCCGGTCCATGATGCCATAATTGACTTTGTTGTCCCACCAAAATTTTATTTACCAAATGTGGGAGTATCTCAATTTGAAATGTGTCATTATATAGTTTTTAGAACACAACCTAATTATTTAGGAAATTGGATTCGTCGGCGCATTTTCTCATGAATGACCACCATTATGGTCAGTTGTGTGAGCCAAGTCTGATTGACTTTAAGGACCCGCAATTATTCAGGTTATTATTATGTGCTTCTAAGTTTTTATTTGAGTTTTTCCAGACTCTACAAACTGACACTCCGGATCCTTCCTATGAGGAAACTCGGCCGTTGAAAATAGTTTACTTAGACCCTTTTATAGAGCCTGGACCTGAACCAAACCTAGACATAGTTGTCTTAAATAGAAAGCTTGTTAAGGGTGTGTTTGGTTGGTTAACTTTCCTGGTCTGCTGCAGTTTTCTTCTATTTGTGATAGCACTTTTCAATTCAGATGACCCACAGTTGTTCTGGCTACTACTATATGATTTTATGTGGTGACTAATTTATCCCATGTCTGGCTGAAGACTTTAAACTTAGCACTTCTTGGGAGGTAACCCATGCTCAGCAACAGGGTAATATCTTTCCTTATCTCCTTATTTCCTTGAAAGTGGTAACAGTTTCTCTTTGTTCATGCTTTTAATTTTATCTTTAGAACATTGAGGAAAATGTTAGATTTAAGTTTGGGGGTATGAGAGAAACTTTTTAGTCGCATTATTAAACTTCTAGTGTCACATAGTATTCGGTTATCTAAGTTTACATATTGTTTCTCACCGAATATATGGAAGTTCGAATTGCTGGGGATAATATTCTAGTGAGACACTAGAGAAAAATACATTGATATCATTGACACTCGGGAGAGAAAATTTACCTTTTAGAGGGTAATCGTGATGGACCTAACCATCCATGATGGAAAGACAATTATGTCAGAAGGAAATGCCAGAAAGACAAAGAAACCTCCCATGTAGTCTTAGTTACTGGATTACGACTCTCTCTCAGGAGAAATTTATCATCAGCAAGCGAAGCGAATCAAAATCTATGAAGAAAGTTGAAGACGTTTAAGGTTTATAAGCAACAATAGAAAGAAAAACAAAATTCAAAATCAAAGTTGAAGACTTAGGTACAAGAAGTTACAAGAGTAGGAAAACAATGTAAGTTGTTGAAGTCCATGATACCAAGACATTACAAGATGCAAAGATCCGAGTGATTCTCTCATCGCCATGTAAATATTAATCTTGTTATTATTGTGTTTCGAAAAAAAAAAAAAACTTTTTGTTCAATAAGGCCATGGAGAAGAAGAGAAATCTATAAATAAGTTTTAAGTAAGAAAAAATTGAGGAGAAGAGTTGATTGTCAAGGAGGTTCGAGAGTTTATCATCAACAGTTGAAGCCGAAGAAGACATTGTTTATACTGAGCATTATGAGAGAGACGAGTAGAAATGCATACTGGTTGCTTTGTTAGTCCGCTTTCCATCTGACACAGGATCTTTCTATCACTGGTTCAACTCATCACACGTAATTTATCTAGCCGTAGAGCGAATGTCCCTCTCATTTTTATCTCTATCCTAATCTTATCCAGCTGTAAAGCGGATGCGTCTCATAATGTTTATCCAGCTGTAGAGTGGATATCTCTTTATCTAGCTGTTGAGCGGATGTATCTCCCCAATTCTTTATTCCGCTGTAGAGCGGATACCTTTGATTTCCCTTGCATTCTAGTTACTTGGAGATAAGTTGAGAATAAATATTTCCTCATAGATCTTTGAATACTTGTGACCAATTTGGAGTAAAGGTTTTGTGGGTACACCTCTTGTAAACCCTCCCGAGACTATAACTCAGCCACTAGGGCCACCTATGGGTTTAAAAGCTTGTTTCACACGCTAAGTGCAATCGAGATGCCTGCGACGGTGAGTTAGGATTCTTATTTTTCTTTTGCTTGAGGACTACCAAAATGTAGGTTTGGGGGTGTGATAACTGCTTAATTCTTACATATTTACTACTCAAATTTACATTTATTTAGTTCTTTATTTTGTACATATTTGATGATTTTATTTATTTTTGCAGTTTTTAGAAAATAAAGCTCTATGGGCTAAAATGCGGAATTCTACTGGAGAAATGAAGTGATTTGGTGTGTTAAGCCCAAAAGGAAACATGAAGAATTATTTGGACAATTATTTGAATATGGAAGTGTGGTAAGCATGCCAAGTAAAAGTGTGCCACGACGTGTGTAGAAGTGTGGAGACCATTATAAGAGATTAATTATGATAAAATATATTTGAATATATTTTATTTAATGAAGAAAATAAACAAAATAAAGAAGGAGATAAAGGATATTATCTTATCCAAATAAAGAAAATGGTAACTTCATGATGAGATATTATTTGACATGTGGCACATTCTTATTTGAGGATTTTGTGTTGTCCTGACACAAACGATGTGGTAATGGATATGCTAAAGGAAAGTAGTTTCCTTTGAAAACTATAAATACTGGTTGAAGCAGATGGAAAAAGGGGAAGTTCGGGGTCCGTAGTCCAGAGAAATATTATAGTTTTAGGATTTTTCTTTTCTTTATGCTTTTGTATGGAATAACTCTGTACTAGGGCTAGATGAAGCCCTATGATGTATGCAAGAGGATTCTACTATTTTTCTATAAAAATTCAATTTGGTCCTTGCTCTCGTTTCGTAATGATAGTAATTTTCTTCACATTTCCTCCTGCTTATTTTATTGAGCTTTATATTTTATTCATAGAGAACAGAACTTTAAGTGAAGATAAATTATTAGTATTTTTGAGAACTTCAATACAATGGGTTATAATGTTTTACCTTCCAAGACGTAAATATTCGTGTCCTAAATCGCCTTGAAGCAGTGTTGAAGAATTTGATAGAAAATGGTTAAATAATCTAGTATCAAACATAGTGGTGGAACTAAATCCATGATGTCTTTCTTATTTGTTTATTTTATTAATTTTTATCTTATATTATTCTTTGTCTAACTTGATTTAATTAAAAATTAAAGGTAACAACTTTAGTCCCTGTGGAACGAACCGCATTTGTATACTGTCCTATCGACGGCCATGCACTTGCGGCACAATTAAATATCCCATCACACTCAAAAGTATATCTACTCCATCTCCTATCTTGAGACAAAATTCGTATTACTATATAGACTTCGATTATACACATTTGCTATTTCGAGCCGAGTTTATCTCGCTTATCTATTTCTAGAAATATGTGTCGGTAAGATTTCGCTTTGGCCAAGTTCATCTTTACAAGTGACGAAAGACATGTTGATTGTTTCAATCTCTTGAAATTCGCTTTGATGAAAAATAGTGTGTGAATAACCGCTATATAACATCCTCTAAGAATGTCTCAGTTATTGAAATAAAGAGTTTAGAATATGTAACCATCTTTGGATATAAGCATATAGTGTGTTCGCAGATTAGTGTATAAGTACAAAACCGGGAACCAAATGTATGCATACTTGTGTGTGTATTAAATGGTTGATGGAGACTGGGTAAGTATGCGTACCCGTACGCATACTGGCGGAAGTTCACGACCGTGAATTTCTGCTGAGTTTGGACATCAAAACCAACTCAATCTGGTTACCTAAGTATGCATACCCGTACGCATACTAGCGGAAATTTCATGTCCGTGAATTTCTGTTGAGTTTGAAAACCAACTCAATCCGGTTACTTAAGTACGTATACTTAAGTGTGTTACTTTCTAAAATTGGTTTGTTCATGAACTAAAACATTTATATAATAAGGAATGCAATTTTCAAACCGTGGCTATAGTGTTCATGAATCGATTCGAGTGAATCAAAACCAATTTTTCTTCGATTGTGTCTTGTATACTTTTATAAGATCTAAGCAATTGAACAACTCTCGAACTAGTTCATTTGAGTCATTTGGACTAGTTATGGTGAAGATGAATAAGGTTGATATGAAAGTGCTCATATGGTTAACAATTTGGTTAACTATTGTTGAACCAACTAGGTATACACGTTTAAGTATGGTTACACAAATCTAAATGAACGTGCATTTAATTTGTGTATAACAAGCTAAGATTCGATCTAACGGTTGAAAGATATTAGCTTGAATCTAATCAGGTTTTCATCTAACGGTGAATATTGAATGCTTTGTTACCAAGGTAGCATTGATTGCAAACCCTGATTTGAAGACTATATAAAGGAGAACTCTAGCAACTGGGAAACCTAATCCCCACACCTCCTGCGTGATACTAGTTGTATAAGCTAGAGTCGATTCTCCTTTAACCTTAGGTTTCTACCTAGACCCTGTAGGTTAACGACTTCAAGACTTCATTGGGATTGCGAAACCAGACCCAACTATTTTCTCTGTAGTTGCGTGATATGATCTTGCTGTTTCCATCGTATGGAGTACAATTGTAAAATTGGCTCGAGATTAATTTCTCCGATAGGCAAGATAAAAACGTAGTCACAAACATCTTTGTCTCATCGTTTGTGATTCCACAATATCTTGTTTCGCTAGTCAATTAAGATTATTGTGAGGTGATTAATATTTCTAGGTTGTTCTTCGGAAATATAAGTCTGATATATCAATTGGTTCATGTTCACCTTGATTTATCAAAAGACGGAACAAAACTCGTAGTTATTTCTGTGGGAGATAGATTTATCTATTACTGTAGACTTTTCTGTGTGATACAGATTTTTTTATTAAAGTCTTCGACTTTGGGTCGTAGAAACTCTTAGTTGTGGGGGTGAGATCAGCTAAGGGAATTAAGTGCGTATTATCCTGCTGGGATCATAGACGTAAGGAGCGCAACTGTACCTTGGATCATTGTGAGATTGATTGGGGTTCAACTACAGTCCATACCAAAGTTAGTTTGTAGTAGGATAGTGTCTGTAGCGGCTTAATACAGTGTGTGTTCAATCTGGACTAGGTCCCGGTGTTTTTCTGCATCTGCGGTTTCCTCGTTAACAAAACTTCTGGTGTCTGTGTTATTTCTTTTACACATTATACTTTGTTATATAATTAAAATATCACAGGTTATGCGTTGAATCGATCAATTAGTAAATCCAACCTTTGGTTGTTGATTGAAATTGATTTATCCTTGAACATTGGTCTTTGGTACCGTTCAAGCGGTGTCTCTTGTATTTAATTAGACTCGCAGATTGCTATTTGCTTGAGTGAGTATTGAATCGAGAAATTGGGATATAACTCCTTGATATACTTTTATTGAGATTGAGTCTGACTATCTAGTTAGACCCCCACTTTTTCAATTGGTATCAGAGGAGACAAACACGTTTAAGACCTTATAAGTCTGTGTTTGTAGCAATCTGATTATTATGGAAGAGTCTATCTCTAGTAACGTACCATGTCAGAAATTACCAGATGATTTTCAAAGAATGAATTCACCTGAGAGAACTGTCACATCTAAGTCAATATCTAAACATTCTCTGAATGTAGAAACTGTTGATTGGGAAACACGCCTAGAAAAACAGTTGGATGAACTTTCTGATGAAGGTGATTCATATATTGATAGATATGGTGATGAGGAAGTCTCAGAGTATGTTAAGTTTTTGGATTCATTAAAAATGAAGAAGATTACAACTTCTCATGTCACACCTCTTCTGACTCCTCTTTGTCGAGAAAACAAGAAATTGAAAAGGATTTACGGAGGTCTTTATGGTTGGAATCGTTCTTGCGAATCGATCCTCAAAGATACCGAGGAAAACATGAGTAGAAAGTCACTTGAATGTGATAATGTTTATCAAAAATACTTCTTGTAAAAAGAGAAACTTGCAGAAATTGAAGCAGGGATTAATTCCCAGCAAGCAAGTTTTGATGACATAGAAGGCGCATATCTCGCTCGAGAAAAACGCCTTGAGGCTGATTTAGCTGTCGCTCTTGATTAAATCAAGATGTTGGAAGATGACTTGAAAAAGTTCAACACTAGTTCAAGCAAATTAACCACTATGCTAGGAACAAGTAAAAATCATCGTGATACACGAGGATTGGTCTATAAGGGAATAGATGCTCCAAGTACTAGCAAAGAGATAAAATTTGTCAAGGCTAGTGAATCTTCTCAACAAAAGGTTTTCACTGATGGCAAAAGTGAAATACCTTCACCGGCAGTTAAGGTTCTAAATAGTAAAGTATATCAACCTCTAAAGTCAGCACAGACGGATCAAGGTAAGAACATTCCTCATGTTTGCCACTATTGCGGAAATAAAGGTCACCTGGAAAGGAGATGTCGTTTCCATATAAGGAATGAGAAACTTCATGATGTTCTTGTTTGGGCATTAAAAGAAGTAGTAAAACGAATATCATATGTTAAGACTAATCCCTTTAACATTACAGGTTGTAACTGTCCAACCTTTGGGCAAAGGAATCAGTGCTGTGATAAACCTAGATTTGCCTATAAACGTCATACGAATCCTTTTCACAATCATAATGGTTATCAAAAGGATAACTTCATAAAGACGAAGACAAGATCCGATGCTCCCAATTGGAGAAAAACTAACTTGCAAAAGAATAGTCAATCCAATTCTCTTCCGAGAATTCTAGAAAAGAGTAATGGGAAGAAGGTTCTGATTATTCCTAAACGCACTCATAAGTGATGTTTTGAGTGTGAAAGGAATGATCTCCCAGAAAATTCCATAACTATGGAAAAGGCGGTATCCATGATGTTGGAACTTAAAGAGTTCTTTGGAAAGATGGATTTGGATGTGAAAGGTTCTAAAAGCGATCTCTTTCATGATAATCCAAAAGTCACTTGTGGTGAGCAAGACATTGCTCACCTCAACACAACTTGAGCATGTTTTTTTTGCATCCTCACCAAGGTATTCCCTGCTTTGTATACGGCGAGGGAAGCACGAGAATTGGGGAGCACCGTTATGTTCGGTAAGGCTGTAGAATTCGATTGGATTCTTCTAAAAAGGTATGTTTATAAACTTGAGCAAGTGTTTTTATTTTTCTTAGAATACTTATAATGATCCATGTAACTTGCTTATAGTTCATTTCTACCTAACTTGATCTGTGTTTAAGGTTCTTAAATGTTTAGGTTTGAAAATAGTAGTTCGGGATGTTTGGACTTCATGGTACACATACCATCATTTAAAATCAAAATCCAGGGGTTTTAGTACGCATACCCGTTTGCATACTGCTCCAGGACACGAAAGTTCGTTTACAAACCCGTATGCACACTGGCCTGTAGATGTCGTTTTTCGGCAAACTTGTTTTGGCCGTAACTTCTTCCTCCGAACTCGGAATAAACTCACTTTTTGATTTTTCTTCCTATTTGAATTCTCTTCAAAATGTTGATGAGAAATCTTAAATTTGGATGAGTTGAGGTTAGTACTTGTCCTATCTTGTTTTGATTGTTTTGCTCCGTTTCGTCGCACTTGTTCTACTTCTGTTGGACTTGGGCACTTGGATTCTTGGAATAATTCTCTTCTAAGCTCATTTGTAGCCTTTACAAGAATGATGTTGGTGAATCACAAAGAAGGAAATTCAAGAATGGGCAGTAGTACCCGTTGTTATGACATTCTTGAATGTTCACAATCATCTAATGTGAACTATCATGCATGGTCTTTAATGAATTTTTATGTTCTTCTTTGTTAAGAAAATCTTTTTATACGCCTTTGGCAACCACTCTTGGTGTAAGTCCGTGCGAAAAAGATTGATTCTACCTTATAAGGCCAAAGATTGTTTTTGCAGTATTAATCTTTATTTACATTTCATATATTGAAATTTGTTATGGGATATGTGTGTTTGCGTCCGTGAACTGTGATTGTCCCATATGTGGTCAAAAGTTAAGTCCTTCATATGTCGATATGAAAGTATTGATAAAATATTGAATGAACTTTTGACAAACAAAAGTTAAGCCTTTTATATCATTATGCAAATATTGATGGAAGAAAGGATGAACTTTTGTCTACAAAGATTAAGTCTATTATATGTCGTTGTGCAAACGGTGATGATAAATATAATGAATCTTTGTTTATTCTGCAGTATTGATCTTCCCTGATCCATATTTTTATGTATATACTGTACAGCTCCGTAGGTTCTCTTATGTGAGCATTTCCGATTGAATTAATCATGGGTTCTCTTGTGGTTAGTTTAATTGATATTTTTGGATACAAATTTATTTTCTTATGTGATTTCTTAATGTTCTTGTGAAAGTAAGGTCGCTCTTGTTGTTCTTTTGGGAATGACATGTTATGGGGGAGAGTTCTTAATTGAACTTGTGCTTAATTGCCAAATCTTTGTGGGGAGTTCCGATGTGGAATATTATAGGGGTTATCTTGTATCTTTATAAACTCCTTGATGAATGCATTTAGTTTCGGCTATACAATTGCATATAAAAAGTCGATATGTACTTTATTTTGGCCATGAAGTGTCTCTATGGAAATTTAATTAGGATCCCCCTAGTTTTCGTACCTTTGCTAATTTTATTGGCAAAAGGAGGGAGAATTAATGTGTAGTTCACACTACAAATACATATGGTTTTCGGATCATTATGTAAGGGGGAGTGGTTTTCATGTGAGATGAAGTAATTACTAGTGGGGAGTGATACATATCACCATAGTATTGTTGTCGAAGTTGTGATACAATTGAACTTTGATGCTGTGTAATAATACTATGACACTGTGTAACAATGATTGAGAGCTTTTGTTTTCTCATTGTTATGGCTACGGATCTTCAACAACGATGATGCTTCATTGAATATCTTTGGAATCATTGGAGTACTTGGAGGTGACGAAGATTTCGAGTAATGTTGAAGAACCAAGGATATCATGCATGTGGAAGAGAAGCTGCAAAGTTTATTTATTTTGTATGCCATGTGTATTGATAGTTTTGTCACTAAAATTGACAAAGGGGGAGATTGTTAGAGCACTGCTCGGTCGAACTCTAAAGCGTTGCTATCTCAAGCTTGTTTGTCAAGTTTAGTTGTCAAAACTATAAGTCTTGATTTCTAGTCTACTTATAGCTAAGTCTCGGACTTGGATAAAAAGTGTAGTTGAGCTCTAGACTCCACGGCGTTCATCATGCAAAGACGAAGTACTACTCAAGGAACTGGTGGATCTTCATCGACTAAAAGGTATGTTGAGACTTGAACTTATCTATCACTCAAAAGTCTATCTACTCTATCTCCTATATTGAGACAAAAGTCGTATTGCTATATGGACTTCGATTATACACATTTGCTATTTCGAGCCGAGTTTATCTCGCTTATCTATTTCTCGAAATATGTGTTGGTAAGCTTTTGCTTTGGCCAAGTTCATCTTTACAAGTGACGAAAGTCATGTTGATTGTTTCCATCTCTTGAAAATCGCTTTAATGAAAATAGTGTGTGAATAACCGCTATATAACATCCTCTAAGAATCTTTCAATAATTAAAATAAAGAGTTTAGAATATGTAACCATCTTTGGATATAAGCATATAGTGTGTTCGCACATTAGTTATAAGTCCAAAACCTGGAACCAAATGTATGCATACTTGTGTATGTACTAAATGGTTGATGGAGACTGGATAAGTACGCGTACCCTTACGCATACTGGCGGAAGTTCACGACCGTGAATTTCTGGTGAGTTTGGAAATCAAAACCAACTCAATACGGTTATGAAAGGGCTCATATGGCTAACCATTTGGTTAACTACTGTTGAAACAACTAGGTGTACACGTTTAAGTACGGTTACACAAACCTAAATGAACGTGTATTTCATTTGTGTATAACAAGCTAAGATTCGATCTAACGATTAAAAGATATTAGCTTGAATCTAATCAGGTTTTCATCTAACAGTGAATATTGAATGCTTTGTTACCAAGGTAGCATTGTTTGCAAACCCTGATTTGAAGACTATATAAAGGAGAACTCTAGCAACTGGAAAACCTAATCCCCACACCTCCTGTGTGATACTAGTTGTATAAGCTAGAGTTGATTCTCTTTTAACCTTAGGTTTCTACCGAGACCCTGTAGGTTAACGACTTGAAGACTTCATTGGGATTGTGAAGCCAAACCCGACTATTTTCTCTGTAGTTGCGTGATCTGTTCTTGATGTTTCTATCGTGCTGAGTACAATTGTAATTGGCTTGAGATTAATTTCTCCGACAGGTATGATAGAAAAGTAGTCACAAACATCTTCGTCTTATCGTTTGTAATTCCACAATATCTTGTTTCGCTAGTCGATTAAGATTATTGTGAGGTGATTGATATTTCTAGGTTGTTCTTCGGGAATAAGTATGGTATATCAATTGGCTTCTGTTCACCTGATTTATCAAAAGACAGAACAATGCTCGTAGGTATTTCTTTGAGAGAGATTTATCTACTACTGTAGACTTTTTGTGTGATACAGATTTGTTTATCAAAGTATTCGACTTTGGGTCGTAGCAACTCTTAGTTGTAGGTGAGTTCAGCTAAGGGAACCAAGTGCGTAGTATCCTACTTGGATCAGAGACGTGAGGAGCGCAACTGTACCTTGGATCAGTGTGAGATTGATTGGGGTTCAACTACAGTCCAGACCAAAGTTAGTTTGTATTAAGCTAGTGTTTGTAGCGGCTTAATACAGTGTGTGTTCAATCTGGACTAGGTCCCGGGTTTTTTTCTGCATTTGCGGTTTCCTCGTTAACAAAACTTCCGGTGTCTGTGTTATTTTTTTTCCGCATTATATTTTGTTATATAATTGAAATATCACAGGTTGTGCGTTGAATCGATCAATTAGTAAATATAACCTTTGGTTGTTGATTGATCCTTCAACATTGGTCTTTGGTACCGTTCAAGTGATTTCTCTTGTATTCAATTAGACTCGCAGATTGCTATTTTCTTGAGTAAGTATTGAATCGAGAAATTGAGATATAACTCCTTGATATACTTTTATTAAGATTGAGTCTAACTATCTATTTGATTCTCTTGAAAGTATATTGGAGTTAGTCCATACAGATTGCTAAGCGAAATATTGAGTGAGGTTGTTAGACCCCCACTTTTTCAATTGGTATCAGAGCAGGCAAACACGTTCAAGACCTCATAAGTCTGTGTTTATAGCAATCTGATTATTATGGATGAGTCTATCTCTGACGAGGTGTCGAACTTGCAAAAATAAATTCCTTACTTCTCTTACACTAACTAGTAGTACAATGACAAGAAGGTTCGTTCCTAAGGGATGATGGAGTCTAAAGTTGTCAATTCAATTTCTGAATGAGAAAAATGCAAATGAGGATGAGAATGATCAAAGACTCTTTCTCGGTCACAAAACGTGAATCTTATTGATATAGCTAGTTTCTTCAAAGTATCTTGTTACTAACAACCCTAGATTAATTAGTATGCTCAACTATTCGGTTATTATCTCCTAAGTTTACCGGATACGGAAGCGCTCGACTACCGGATTCTACTCATCAAGTTTCCTAAAAGTACGCTCTCTAAGTGTGACTCAATCAAATGCATTAAGTTCCATGAGATAGGATATTCCTAGTGAGAAACACACAAGCTCGACTCATCTACTAGTGTCAATCTCTACACATGGATATTTAACAAAATCCCATCATCAATATCCACGTATTACTACTTGTACTCGGAACATCTAGACAATTACGTGTCGAAGGGTTCTCGAATTAGTATGAGAATTATGAACTCACCATCTAATTTGCAACTTAAACGATTCATAAATAATTCACATAAGCAATATTGGCACAGTAGAGAATGAACAATAAAAAGATAGGTTGCAAGAAAACAAGCACTTTAAATATCAATTTGAATTCAAGTTTTGGAGGTTGAAGTTGTCCCTAATCAAACAAGAAATTAGCTACAAGTAACCATGGAGTTCATGACAATAATATTATAAAGAAGTAAAGACATTAGGCAATTAAACAACTCAAATTCAATTCAGCAACCCAGGTTGCTGGTACTGGGTCCAGGGAGAAGTCTGCTTGCTGTGCTGGTACTCCTTGTTTGTTGCGATGTCAATAAACAAGGCTTGCTGCTAGTGGTATGGCAGTATACTTCCTCGAGCAGTTGGGGATGGTTGGTATGATGACTGGTGATAAGTGGGATGAGAAGTGGACTGGTGATGCTGACGGGAGGCGGAGCAATGGCAGCTGCTGAGTTGGTAGTACTGCGAACTGGTGGTGGTGAGATAGCTGTGAACAGGTGGTGATGGATGTACGCAGTGGATGCAAGAGGTGGTATGCAGTGGTGAAGGGTATGCAGGTGATGATATGCAGGTGGAGATGAAAAACAAGATGGAGGGTTTTGGGGAGGAGAAAAGCTCCTCCCTGTGGTGGTGGAAAACAGTCGCGAGCAGGGGATATCTGATGATATCTGCTTTAGGTTTAACCCCCTTTTATAGCTTTCCTCTCCTGCAATTACGAATTGGATTGAGACCCAAGCTTCCTTATATAACCTGGATTCTAAAATCTCACTGAATCCCATCCATTAATCATTATAAACCAACGGCTTTCACTCTTCTTCTTGGCTGTTATATCGGCACAAAACAGACCCACGTATTTCTGACATGCTTCCTTCTTTATCAAATCCTAAATCAAGCTCCTACTTCTTCGAAGAAAGTAACACGGATCATGGCAGCAACACGCTTTGGTTAACTGATTTCCAGGCTTGTAATTCGACTACAAAACCACCATACCTTAAACCACAGGATCCACGTTCTAACCCTTGCAACAAAGCCAACGTACCCATGGCTAGCTAGCTCAAACAATTCAGTTTCCTGTTGGTTTCTGTCACATGCCAATCAGCTTCAGAGTCTTCTTTGTTCTTTCACTGATCTTCACGGCTAAATTCAACAGCGAAACTCGACTAAAACCCACCAGAATACGGCCTAACCGACTGCAAAGCTGGCTCAGGAATTTTCACAAACACATTGTGTATATCCTGCAAACTGGTGATGGTTACATGCCTGCTGTGTATTCGAGATTGCACAAACTCCTTCCCTGTAAACACAATTTTAGCACAAACCCATTCATTCATTCATTCATTCATTCATTCAAGAATCTATATAAGAACCCCGAATCACTTGAATTGATCCATTCATTCCCAAAAATCTACAGCAGTGGCTTGTTTTCGCGGTAGAAAGATTGTATTCTTCACTGGCTTCTCTTGGCAGCAAAACAAATTAAAAATCAAATCAAACTCTTTAAAACTGAATACCCAGTCTTCCTTGTTCATTTCAGTACTCAAATCTCTTCTTTGATCTCTCCATTCATCACAATTATGGACGTCAGCAACAGAGCCTTGTTCACTAGTTTTCTAGCTCAAACCAAAACTCTCAGTCTCTCACATTTTCCCTGGCTCGTATTCTTAACCTCAAATCCTGTCCTAAACCATAGAGCATATCATGAACCTTGGCTGGATGGCGGCAAGACTTGGCAAAGAGCTGGTCGTGAACTGTAAAAAGGAATTATTGAACCCAAGTTTCAGCAGCTAGCTTTATAAGGAGGGAGGTGGCCCTGAGTAGAATGATAGGTGCCTTAATTAATGGTTTTTGGAAGCCAACACTTGCTAACTTCAACTCCAACAGCACCTAAGCTTCTCAAGCAATGTATATGGCCTTAATATGCCTCGTTTCTTGTCATACGACTCCAAAATGCCTGCAAAATGCAAAAGAAGCGTGATATACAAACATACAAGAAAAATAGTAAAGAAAAGCATAATTAATTGACATTCAAAAGATGTAGTTAAGACACTTATCAAATTCCCCCACACTTAATCTTTGCCAGTCCTCGAGCAAACAAAATACAACAACTCCGTTTCGTCGAGGCTACGGCTACTCTTAGTATAAATAACAAGCCTTTAAACCCCTAGGTGTCCCTAGTGGACGAGTTATAGTCTCGTGAAGGTTTACAAGAGGTGTACCTACAAAACCTTTTACTCCAAATTCCAACTACCTGTGAAGAATCTATGAACAAATCCAAAATGATTACAGGAGGAAGTATCCAGATGCAAATCCAATTCATATATAAGAAAATAAAGCTCTTCTCGGAAAGTCGAACAAACCACGATACTCAGAATCTAACAAACCACAATCACACGTGAATATATTAAGAAGATCGATATAGAGACAAATATTTGCGAATGTTGACTAAAGTGAACGGTGTTTCCCATATCTGTCTGAAGGTCACTGCCAAGATGAACCTATGAATCCTAATGGATTGAGATACTGGTCTGAATTCTAATATCAACTCAGCTGGCATATACAAGGGAACCAGTGGTCGATAATCCTAATTCTAGATCAACTCGACTGGTAAATACAAGGGAACCAGCGGTCGATTTATTAATTGAACAATAATAATAATTATTATTTTTTCTTTTTTTTTGCCTTTCGAATTGACAACATGATTAGATCTTTTGGATCCAAGCGCATGCTTCTTGTCAGCAGATTACATGGTAATTCCCGTGGATCCTGCATTCCACGCTTGTTTAGGCGACAGAGACAGGGAGAACACACACATATTGCTATCCAAGCGTCATTTTTTTTTCTTCTTATTATTTTTTTATATACACCGGTTGGTCTAATTGGTCTGGTCTTTTTTTTTTTTTGTAACTCAATCACTCTATTTCATCCTAGCAGTAATAACAATTCAATGTTAGTGACCCACCAAATCACTTAGAGAAACAAAAAATTGAATAATAATAATAATAATTTTTTTTCTTTTTTTTTCCTTTCGAATTGACAACATGATTAGATATTTTGGATCCAAGCGCATGCTTCTTGTCAGCAGATTACATGGTAATTCCCGTGGTTTCTGCATTCCACGCTTGTTTAGGCGACGGAGACAGGGAGAACACACACATATTGCTATCCAAGCGTCATTTTTTTCTTCTTCTTATTATTTTTTTATATACACCGGTTGGTCTAATTGGCCTGGTCTCTTTTTTTTTAGTAACTCAATCACTCTATTTCATCCTAGCAGTAACAACAATTCAATGTTAGTGACCCACCAACTCACTTAGAGAAACAAAAAAGTTTGCAAAAATAAAAACAGAAAGTGATATGGTGACGATTCCGAGATATGGTAACAAATATCATGTTATTTCTAACACATGAGCTCCGTCCGTCCTTTTAGTTAATAGGTTCCTCAACTCCTGCAACCAAGATGGTTTCATCCACTTATATTGTTTAGTGTCATCCTAAAGGCACAAGTTTCTAGATTTCAGAGTTTATAATTTTATTTTTTATTATTTTTTAATTAAAGGCATCAAACTCTTACAAATTACATACTACAAAATAGAGACTCCAATTCGTATCTATTTCTGAACAATAGAAGATAAACACTAAACTAGCTATTTAGTTGGCATCTAATTCCGACTCAGCTAAAATATACCTCATTGTCGAAAAAAAAATCCATATACTTAGAAAGGCTAGTGTTTATTCTAAATTGTTCAAAAATCTCTAAAAGTTGAAATTTGTATACGTCAATTTTTTTTTCTTATGGAACCCTAACCCCACACTTAAATCAAACACTGTCCTCAATGTTTCAAACAAATGCAAAAAATGTAAGAGGAATACTTGAAAAAGACAAGGAAGTAAGAATTGGAATTGTGCACCTGATTGACGCATACGAGTAATGTTCAAAATGGATTCTCCATACATCAACAATCTGAAAATTTGAGGATCCACCCACAAAACAATCTGCATATATTGCAAAAGCTTCACAAGAATACTAGCAAATAGTGGGAAAAATGAAACTATCATCCCACGAGAGTCACCCCCACACTTAGTTCTTTCTACACTCGGAAGTGTATACAAAACATAAGTGGAAGAAACTTCTATTCGTTCCTCTCGACAAACCTGCATGGTGTTAGACTCAAACACATATGGTGGATACTTAGATGCAAGGAATTCGGAAAGAACTTTAGAAGAATTCAATTCCAGACCAAAATGAGGTATTTTCCTAAAAGATGGATTACCAACTCTATGAGAAACTACTTCTAGTTTGAGAGGATCATCATTAGATAGAGATTCACATAAAAGGTTAGACAAACCTTGCAAAACCTCATGTATTACGGGATCCTCGGTACTGTTGGACACTTCCATTCTCACATCACAAGTATCATCATTCTCACTCGAACTCTTGTTAAGACATTGATTGGTTTCTCCTATAACAAAGTCCTCCTCATAAGAAAAGAAATCAGAATCTTCCATAAGCAAATTATCGTAATCCTTACGTTCTTCACAAGTTGACTTCTCATTCAAAGTTTCGACTATCTCTGAATTTGGGGTGCGGTGCACAAAGAAGTCATAATCATCATCGCTCTCATACACAACATAGGTCTTACCATCAATAATGGTAGTGTTCTAGACTCAACTTTTTTGAATAGAAGAATAATCATTATGATCATGAGTTGAGATAGTATCACCATCATTATCAACATTTTCCAAAGGTTCATCATCCTCGGAATCTTCTTCTCGGGGCTCTTCTCCATTATCAACGCGGCGGTTAACCTTCATATGTATGGCCCTAGAAATTTTTGAAGAGTCTCTTCCGTTGCTCCCTTTTCTTCCAACTGCACATATTGCTTAAAGAGTTTCTTTATGTTCACATGTTTTCCGGTACTATTCACAATAGGTTCTCTACACCACGTCTCTTCCCGTTGAATGGGTGAAAGATCATAAGTACGATCCGGAACAGGTCTAACCACTATCATATGTTTCACTTGGTACGAAACTCGACACGTTGGGAGTTGAGTTAATCTGGTTGCATGTACGTCGCAAATTATTATGCATGAAACTAGATTGGTACGTATGAGAAGTATAACTATCCCCCCATCCTTGTGATTTTTCACTTACATAACCATTAAAAGGTTGCTGCGATGTATGAGAATAATCACAAGGTCTTGTGGAATAGTCATCGTAACCAAAAGATTGGTTTTGATTATATCCCACATATGGTTGGAAGTTATTGTAAGAGTGAGACTGAAAATTAAAATTATTACCATAATATGCATGGCCTTGTGAACCATACATGTTGTTCCCAAAAGGATACATCTTGAAAACTTATGCATACAACTCGTTAAGAGACTTACCTCTTGTTCCCAATTGTGCACACTCAAAAAAAATGATTTATTGTACCTGAAAAATAAGATTCTAAAAAGATATATTAGTAAAATCTAAAAAAATAAAAATTATATACAAAACAGAAAATTAAATAACAACTCAAACTATCGACTGCTCCCCGGCAGCGGCGCCAATTTTGACGAGGTGTCGAACTTGCAAAAATAAATTCCTTACTTCTCTTACACTAACTAGTAGTACAATGACAAGTAGGTTCGTTCCTAAGGAAGAATGGAGTCTAAAGTTGTCAATTCAATTTCTGAATGAGAAAAATGCAAATGAGGATGAGAATGATCAAAGACTCTTTCTCGGTCACAAAACGTGAATCTTATTGGTATAGCCAGTTTCTGCAAAGTATCTTGTTACTAACAACCCTAGAATGATTAGTATACTCAACTATTCCGTTATTATCTCCTAAGTTCACCGGACACGGAAGCGCTCGACTACCGGATTCTACTCATCAAGTTTCCTAGAAGTAAGCCCTCTAGGTGTGACTCAATCAAATGCATTAAATTCCGTGAGATAGGCTATTCCTAGTGATAAACACATAAGCTCGACTCATCTACTAGTGTCAATCTCTACACATGGATATTTCACAAAATCCCATCATCAATATCCACGTATTACTACTCGTACTCGGAACATCTAGACAATTACGGGTGGAAGAGTTCTCGAATTAGTATGAGAATTATGGACTCACCATATAATTTGCAACTTAAACGATTCATAAATAATTCACATAAGAAATATTGGCACAGTAGAGAATGAACAATAAAAAGATAGGTTGCAAGAAAACAGGCACTTTAAATATCAATTTGAATTCAAGTTTCGGAGGTTGAAGTTGTCCCTAATCAAACAAGAAATTAGCTACAAGTAACCATGGAGTTCATGACAATAATATTTTAAAGAAGTATAGACATTAAGCAATTAAACAACTCAAATTCTAATTCAATCCAGCAAACCAGGTTGCTGGTACTGGGTCCAGGGAGAAGTATGCTTGCTTGCTGTGCTGGTACTCCTTGTTTGCTGCGATGTCAGGAACCAAGACTTGCTACTAGTGGTATGGCAATATACTTCCTCGAGCAGCTGGGGATGGTTGGTATGGAAACTGGTGATAAGTGGGATGAGAAGACTGGTGATGCTGATGGGAGGCGGAGCAATGGCAGCTACTGAGTTGGTAGTACTGTGAACTGGTGGTGGTGAGATAGCTGCGAACAGGTGGTGATGGATGTACGCAGTGGATGCAAGATGTGGTATGCACTGGTGAAGGGTATGCAGGTGGAGATGAAAAACAAGATGGAGGGTTTTGGAGAGGAGCAAATCTCCTCCCTGTGGTGGTGGAAAACAGTCACGAGCAGGGGGTAACTGATGATATCTGCTTTAGGTTTAACCCCCTTTTATAGCTTTCCTCTCCTGCAATTACGAATTGGATTGAGACCCAAGCTTCCTTATTTAACCTGGATTCTAAAATCTCACTGAATCCCATCCATTAATCATTATAAACTAACGACTTTCACTCTTCTTCTTGGTTGTTATATCGACACAAAACAGACCCACGTATTTCTGACATGCTTCCTTCTTTATCAAATCCTAAATCAAGCTCATACTTCTTCGAAGAAAGTAACACGAACCACGGCAGCAACACACTTTGGTTAACTGATTTCCAGGCTTGTAATTCGGCTACAAAACCATCATACCTTGAACCATAGAATCCATGTTCTAACCCTTGGAACAAAGCCAGCGTACCCATGGCTAGCTAGCTCAAACAATTCAGTTTCCTGTTGGTTTCTGTCACATGCCAATCAGCTTCAGAGTTTTCTTTGTTCTTTCACTGATTTTCATGGCTAAATTCAACAAAGAAACTCGACTAAAACCCACCAGAATACGGCCTAACCGACTGCAAAGCTGGCTCAGGCATTTTTGCAAACACATTCTGTGTATCATGCAAACTGGTGATGGTTACATGTCTGCTGTGTATTCGAGATTGCACAAACTCCTTCCCTGTAAACACAATTTTAGCACAAACCCATACATTCATTCAAAAATATATATAAGAACTCTGAATCACTTGAACTGATCCATTAATTCCCAAAAATCTACAGCAGTGGCTTGTTTTCACGGTAGATAGCTTGTGTTCTTCACTGGCTTCTCTTGGCAGCAAAACAAATCCAAAATCAAACCAAACTCTTTAAAACTGAATACCTAGTCTTCCTTGTTCATTTCAGTACTCAAATCTCTTCTTTGATCTCTCCATTCATCACAATTATGGACGTCAACAACAGAGCTTTGTTCACTGGTTTTCCAGCTCAAACCAAAACTCTCAGTCTCTCACATTTTCCCTGGTTCGTATTCTTAACCTCAAATCCTGTCCTAACCCATCGAGTATATCACGAACCATGGCTGGATGGCGGCAAGACTTGGAAAAGAGCTGGTCGTGAACTGTAAGAAGGAATTATTGAACCCAAGTTTCAGCAGCTAGCTTTATAAGGAGGGAGGTGGCCTTGAGTAGAATGATAGGTGCTTTAATTAATGGTTTTTGGAAGCCAACAGACTTGTACTCTTGCTAACTTCAACTCCAACAACACCTAAGCTTCTCAAGCAATGTATATGGCCTTAATTTACCTCGTTTCTTGTCATATGACTCCAAAATGCCTGCAAAATGTAAAAGAAGCGTGATATACAAACATACAAGAAAAATAGTATAGAAAAGCATAAGAAATTGACATTCAAAAGATGTAGTTGAGGCACTTATCAATCTCTAATAACGTACCAGGTCGGAAATTACCAGATGATTTTCAAAGCTTGAATTTACCTGAGAGAACTGTCACATCAAAGTCAATATCTAAACATTCTCTGAATGTAGAAACTGTTGATTAAGAAACACGCCTAGAAGAACAGTTGGATGAACTTTCTGATGAAGGTGATTCAGATATTGATAGAGATGGTGATGAGGAAGTCTCAGAGTATGTTAAGTTTTTGGATTCATTAAAAATGAAGAAGATTACAGCTTCTCATGTCACACCTCTTCTGACTCCTCTCTGTCGAGAAAACAAGAAATTGAAAAGGATTTACGGAGGTCTTTATGGTTGGAATCGCTTTTGCGAATCGATCCTCAAAGATACCGAGGAAAACCTGAGTAGAAAGTCGCTTGAATGTGATAGTTTTCATCAAAAATACCTCTTGTAAGAAGAGAAAATTGCAGAAATTGAATCAAGGGTTAATTCCCAGCAAGCAAGTTTTGATGACAGAGAAGACGTGTATCTCGCCCGAAAAAAACGCCTCGATGCTGATTTAGCTGCTGCTTTTGATAAAATCAAGATATTGGAAGATGAATTGAAAAAATTCAATACTAGTTCAAGCAAATTAACCACTATGCTAGGAGCAAGTAAAAATCATCGTGATACACGAGGATTTGGCTATAAGGGAATAGATGCTCCATGTACTGCCAAGAGGTAAAATTTGTCAAGGCTAGTGATTCTTCTCAACAAAAGGTTTCCACTGATGGGAAAAGTGAAATACCTTCACCGGCAGTTAAAGTTCAAAATAGCAAAGTATATCAAACTCCAAAGTCAGCACAGACGGATCGAGGTAAGAACATTCCTTATGTTTTCCACTATTGCGGAAATAAAGGTCACCTGGAAAGGAGATGTCGTTTCCATATAAGGAATGAGAAACTTTATGATGTTCTTGTTTTGGCATCAAAACAAGTTGTAAAACCAAGATCATATGTAAGACTAATCCCTTTAACGTTACAGGTTGTAACTGTCCAACCTTTAGGAAAAGGAATCAGTGCTGTGATAAACCTATATTTGCCTATAAACGTCATACGAATCCTTTTTAAAATTGTAATGGTTATCAAAAGGATAACTTCGTAAAGACGAAGACAAGATCCGATGCTCCCAATTGGAGAAATACTAACTTGCAAAATAATAGTCAATCCAATTCTCTTCCGAGAATTCTAGAAAAGAGTAATGGGAAGAAGGTTCTGATTATTCCTAAATGCACTCAGAAGTGGATACCAAAGAAAGTCAATGATGTTTTGAGTGTGAAAAGGAATGATCTCCCAGAAAATTCCATAACTATGGAAAAGGCATTATCCATGATGTTGGAACTTAAAGAGTTCTTTGGAAAGATGGATTTGGATGTGAAAGGTTCTAAAAGCGATCTCTTTCATGATAATCCAAAAGTCACTTATGGTGAGAAAGACATTGCTCACCTCAACACAACTTGAGTGTGTTGTTTTTGCATCCTCACCAATGTATGCCCTGCTTTGTATACGGTGAGGGAAGCACGAGAATAGGGACGCACAAATTATGTTCGGCAAGGCTGTAGAATTCGATTGGATTCTTCTAAAAAGGTATGTCTATAAACTTGAGCAAGATTTGTGTTTTTATTTTGCTTAGAATACTTATAATAATCCATGTACCTTGCTTATAGTTCATTTCTACCTAACTTGATCTGTGTTTAAGATTCTTAAATGTTTAGATTTGAAAATAGTAGTTCAGGATGTTTGGACTTCATGGTACACATACCATCATTTAAAATAAAATCCAGGGGTTTTAGTACGCATACCCGTTTGCATACTGCTCCAGGACAGGAAAATTCGTTTGCAAACTCGTATGCATACTGGCCTGTAGATGTCGTTTTTCGTCAAACTTGTTTTGGCCGTAACTTCTTCGTACGAACTCGGAATAACCTCATTATTTTTTTATTCTCTTTCTATTTGAATTCTCTTCAAAATGATGATCAGAAATATTAAATTTTGATGAGTTGAGGTTATTCCTTGTCCCATATCTTGTTTCTGAGTGTTTTGCTCCGTTTCGTCGCACTTGTTATACTTCTGTTGGACTTGGGCACTTGGATTCTTGGAATAATTCTCTTCTAAGATCATTTGTAGCTTTTACAAGAATGATGTTGGATGAGTTGACAATTTCATTAGGATCCCACTAGTTTTGTACCTTTGCCAATTTTATTGACAAAAATTGGAGAATTAATGTGTAGTTCACACTACAAATACATATGGTTTTCGGAAATACAAATACATATGGTTTTCGGATCATTATGTAAGAGGGAGTGGTTTTTATATGAGATGAAGTAATGACTAAGGGGGAGTGATACATATCACCATAGTATTATTGTCGAAGTTGTGATACAATTGAACTTTGATATTGTGTAATAATACTACAACATTGTGTAACAATGATTGAGAGCTTTTGTTTTCTCATTGTTATGGCTACGGATCTTCAACAACGATGATGCTTCATTGAATATCTTTGGAATCATTGAAGTACTTGGAAGTGACGAAGATTTCGAGTAATGTTGAAGAACCAAGGATATCATGCATGTGGAAGAGAAGCTGCAAAGTTTATTTATTTTGTATGCCATATGTATTGATAGTTTTGTCACTAAAATTGACAAAGGGGGAGATTGTTAGAGCACTGCTCGGTCAAACTCGCAAGCGTCGTTATCTCAAGCTTGTTTGTTAAGTTTAGTTGCGAAAACTATAAGTCTTGATTTCTAGTCTACAATCTTTGATTTGAAGATTATATAAAGGAGAACTCTAGCAACTGGGAAACCTAATCCCCGCACCTCCTGTGTAATACTAGTTGTATAAGCTAGAGTCGATTCTCCTTTAACCTTAGGTTTCTCCATAGACCATGTAGGTTAACGACTTGAAGACTTCATTGGGATTGTGAAGCCAGAACCAACTATTTTCTCTGTAGTTGTGTGATCTGATCTTGCTGTTTCTATCGTATTGAGTACAATTGTAAAATTGGCTCAATATTAATTTCTCCCATAGGCAAGATAGAAAAGTAGTCACAAACATCTTCGTCTCATCGTTTGTGATTCCACAATATCTTGTTTCACTAGTATATTAAGATTATTGTGAGGTGATTGATATTTCTAGGTTTTTATTCAGGAATATAAGTCTGGTATATCAATTGGTTCATGTTCACCTTGATTTATCAAAAGACGACAAAACTCGTTGATATTTCTATGGGAGATATATTTATTTATTACTGTATACTTTTCTGTGTGATACATATTTGTTTATTAAAGTCTTCGACTTTGGGTCGTAGGCTGACTCGTATCAACTCTTAGTTTTGGGGATGAGATCAACTAAGGGAATCAAGTGCGTAGTATCCTGATGGGATCAGAGACGTAAGGAGCGCAACTTTACCTTGGATCAGTATGAGATTGATTGGGGTTCAACTACAGTCCAGACCGAAGTTAGTTTGTAGTAGGCTAGTGTCTGTAGCGGCTTAATACAGTGTGTGTTCAATCTGGACTAGGTCCCGGTGTTTTTCTGCATTTGCGGTTTCCTCGTTAACAAAACTTCTGGTGTCTATGTTATTTATTTTCCGCATTATATTTTGTTATATAATTAAAATATCACAGGTTGTGCGTTGAATCGATCAATTAGTAAATCCAACCTTTGGTTGTTGGTTGAAATTGATTGATCCTTGAACATTGGTCTTTGGTACCGATCAAGTGATTTCTCTTGTATTCAATTAGACTCGAAGATTTCTATTTGCTTGAGTAAGTATTGAATCGAGAAATTGAGATATAACTCCTTGGTATACTTTTATTGAGATTGAGTCTGACTGTCTAGTTGATTCTCTTGAAAGTATATTGGAGTTATTCCATACATATTGCTAAGCGAAATATTTGGTGAGGTTGTTAGGCCCACACTTTTTCAAAGACTATTAAATCCTGAAAGTTAGGACCAATCCTAACCCAAGTAGTTATGACAATTAAATCATAACTAAAATTCCCAACTCAATAACTATGGTTAGGATAAACACTCCACAACCATATCATTGTGTTCTAACGGTCATAGCCAAGTCATGGACAAACCCTAATTCTCGTGGCCAAGTTGTGCCTCTCCCGTGCCCCAAATCGACCATTATTAAGTCACGACTAAACACATGTTGGCCCAACCACTATGGTTAATGTCACAGGTTTAAACTATTCAAATGCAACAGCCAACCTTGAAAATGGCACTACGCTCCACAACACAGTTCAGCCAACTCGCCCTTAGCCATTTTCTTCACATCTTGAATAAAACTCTATTCAGCCCATACTAAACAGAAATTCTGCTCACAAATCATTCAAGCCTTCAAAACCGTACACTTTTGCATCAACTGGCATTATCCCAGTTGGCCATAAGTTGGACTCCCAACCTAAAGTTTGCGGGTTCAATTCCCGTTGCTAATCGATCAACAAAAAAACAACAACTTCAAAACCGTATACGCACTCCGCTTTATGCATAAAATAATAAGCCAAAACAAGGGACAAATGCACCAACAGAACTTAGCTTTGATCTTGGCCGAAGCCTTATTATTACTGCACACTTAGGGTTACACAACTCTTCTTGTTCTGGACACCCAACCCATCACAAGATCAAGCTTATATAGCTTTACAAAAGCTATAGATAAGTAACTGACTAGAAGTTACCGATTTACTTTACAAGGAAGTTGGCGAACTGTGCCAACTTTCCAACTACTCTCCTAAAGCAAAACATGCAGTTCCTAGCTAGCCTTTTAGAAAGCATAAACTAATCACCAACTCGTGTAATCAACTTGTAACTGTCCAGGCCATGTTCCTGGCACATGTCATCTAGCCTTGCTTCGCCGACCAAAGTACAACCATCATAGCTGAGTGTGCTAATATAAGTCTTGCTTGTAACCTTACATGCCACATGCATACAAGATATATGCCAAACCCATTTGGCATCTCTTAACGCTAATCTTTCATCTTTGGCCATGTCCGAACCCTGTTTGGACCATGCCTTGGCCTATTTTGCAACTCTGGATGCATCATGCATCTTTGGCCTATGTCATGTTGCAAGTATCGCGCCACCTTGGCACTTTATTACTAGGCCACGTGACCGACCGGTCATAGTTAACCACTAATATGCCACGATAACATACATGTACCAAAGACATCCATGGCCAAGTCGTGATCCAATTATTTTGGTCCCAACCACCATGGGTGTCCCTGAGCATATTGGGCCACTTTTTAGACCGCAACTTGCCAAGCTGATTTTAGTGCCACTTTAGGCAAAGAATATGTTGCGTTATCTCCAATGCTACAATAAGCCACAACTTAACTTACTACGACTGTGGCCAAGACATGGCCTAATTATTTTCGTCTCGGCTATTGTAGTTGGACATGAATATATTAAGCTACATTTTGGATCACAACTTGCCAAGCTAAGATTAACGTCGTTTTAGGCCATGGCATGCTAACCCTAGTGTCGTATTAGGTCGCGCAGTGCTATGTTATGTACGCGGCCAAATGATGGCCTGACTATTTCCATCTCAACTACTGTAGTTACGAATAAATATATTAGCCTATATTTTGGATCTCAACCTGCCATGCTAGTTTTAGCGCCATTTTAGGCCACTAGCATGGCATTCTAACTTTTAACACTATAATAAGCCATTAACGTGCCATGCTACTTTTTAGCAACCAAGTAAGTTGACAATACGCCACATTACTTACTTGGTGTCCTAGTCGATCATGACCATTTTTTTTTTCACAACAAATCCACAAAGATTAATCAACATGTTTATAAGACATGTGGCATATAAACGGCTAAGATTTAGCTAAAACAAGATGTAGTCCATGACTCCACTAATTCCTACGAAACATCAAATACGCCACATGTGGGGATTCTGCATGAGGTATTGATCTGGTGGTTTATAGCAACATGCGGCATGGAAACATCCCATGATGAAAAGTTACAAGTAGCAGTGACAATTATAGTAGCTGGAGAGATAATGGAATACGATAAAAAGGGGTTTTCCAGAAACTTCCCTGAAATATCTCACATTACCTCCATTATTTCCATATTTCCCATATCTCCACAACCTCGCTACCTCCACTACTTACGAGAAAAGCAATGTGTATTCTAAACTACTATTCAGAAAAAAGAACAAGTTCACCATATCCAAAAGCTCTGTTATTCTTTATAGTTCAACACCCAAATACACAATTCCAAACCACTGTAATTTTTTTAACTTTCTCTGCTTTCCTCCCCTAAGATCAACCCACCTTTTCTCATTGTAATCGAAGCAGGAGGGAACGACTACTTTCACTGGTTTAGGCTTGTCCTGTTCGATTTTGATTTTCGAACCTAAAAGAAAGTACTACAGCGGTGCATTTGTTTTTCCTAGAAGTGATTTTTAGGTACTAACAGATACATACTAGGTTATTACTTGATATTGATTTCTGAGATCGTCCAAGATAAACTTGTCTTCACATCAGGTATCAGATCTTTACCGCTGATATGTGCTACTGATTGTGACAAGTTTGTCCATACAGGTTTCCATAAAAATTTGGTAGTGTACTTGGTACCTTTTTTTATTTTTTTTCAAATGAGCATCAGGAAAAACACCAGTTTTAATTTCAATAGTACTTTACATCGGTCAGTCAAGAAAATGATGCGTCAATCATCCACAACTTTACTGAGCTTGACCATAAACCAATGCAAATTATAATTTTCTTTCCCGGGAACTAATGCATACGCAAAAAAATAAAACCCTGCAAAAAGAAAAGTAAAAATAAGATTCTAATTAAACTACAAGGAATAAACAATACATATCTCTTTGTACTGGTACTAGATTTGGAAAGAAAACTCAGAGAACTAAAAGAAACTCAAAGAGTTGCGGAACAAAATAAGAAACTAAACTTTGCATATAGGGTAATAAAAAAGCCGAACAGAAAAAATAAAATTTGGCACGTAAAAAACTTTTCAACAAATATGTACCATAAAACAGTTACCTTGATGGCCATTAAGACCGGTCGCAACCATTAGACTCCTTTTAAACCTTATAGTAAGAAATGTGGCATCACAAAAAATTTTCAAAAAAACAAAAAGCATGACTTTAAGAAAAATAAAAGTAAACCAAATCAAACAGATGCTCAAAAGAAATGTAAACAAAAAGAATGTAGTGACTTATCAACCAAATAAACACGATTACAAAATAGATTCAAAAATCAACAAAAATACTAAAACGCGAATAAAAATAAATAAAATTAACCACAAATAAGTCACATAATGTGCAATAAAGAAAATGATAATAGGAAAAAGTTACTAATTGAGAAAGCAAAGAGTGAAAAAAAAAGAAGAGACAAATCAAGAAATCGAGTTGATCATCATATGATTCAGTTGAAACAAAGAAAACCAAAATCAAGCCGAGAAGGTGATAATACGACTTGGTGTTCAAATCTGGACTAGGTCCCGAAGTTTTTCTGCATTTGTGGTTTTCTCGTTCACAAAAATTCTCATATCTATGTTATTTATTTTTCGCATTATATTGTTTATCTTTATAATTGAAATATCACAGGTTGTATTCATTAAAGGGAGGGGAATTTTAAATCTTTAAGAAAAATAATTACAAATCTTGTGCGGACAATGGACCCGAGATAATAATGTTGTCCAAAATCATGAAAAGACATTAGCAGTTAAACCAGTTTTATAGGTGAATCATCAATAACCAGTAATTCCTAATTTTTATATAACGATGCTAATAGTTCGTTTGGATACCAGAAGCAGAATTATTTCTGCTTCTCCAGAAATAAAAGTCAGAAACAAAATTATTTTGCTTCACGAAAAATTAATTTTTCAGTTTGTAGATACGTTCTAAAATAATATTCCCAAACTAATTTATGATTGTTGGATTTCCGGTTGTCGAAAAATAACTTCTCAATACACATCCAAATACTATACGAAAGGAATCGGTAACCTTCGCATGCGCTACATGAATATGACCATGGCCACCTTACCACTCATGGAAAAGCTTTGGTGTTATCCTTTTCTACCTGTTGTGTGTCGCTGATGATGAAAAAGTGGCTGACGACTAAAGTCTACAGCATAGTCAATTTTATGTTCGTAACATAACCCCACAATGGGTTCCACACATACTATAAAAGCACACAAACAGTCAAAAAGAGCCGTTGCTTTTAAGCTAAGCTCCTTCGGTGACTCACACTTTAATACCGAATAATACCCCTGTCAGAAAACTTAATTCCTTATACACCCCCACTCACGTGCCACTAAAAGCGATTATCTTAAGACTTTTGAAAAGTAACGACAGTATTCCACGCTAAACAGTTGATTCATTTTCCCACTCTCTGTTCGCATAACCTTAATTTCTTACAGTCCTCTCTAATTACGACCATCATCTCTCCAATCCTGGACCCCATCCTCCTCGATCTCCACATAAAAAATCACAGCTCTTACATGAAATGAAAGAGTACGAACACCTCAGGTGAAAAAAAGCATATTCTTCCTCCTCGTTGCCCCCACCAGAATAAGGTTTTAACTTAAAAAAATAAATTACTGCGGTAGACCCTACTCTCCCCCACACTCTCCCCAGTTCAGCAAAAAAATCCAAAACAACGGTTTCCAAAACCTCAAAACCCATCTCTCTCTCTCTGTAGTTTGATTGGTTGCCTCTTTCTCTTCAGTTCAGTCGTATTTCTTTCTTTTAGTAAAAACTTCATCTCTGAAACTCTCAAAACACCTTCAACTCAAACTCTACTTGCTGTCTTCTCTTTGCTTCTTCTATCTTGTTTCTTCCAGATGCCATGGCGAATCTCCGGCACCGAACACAACCACCACATAACCGGCCACCACTTCATCACGGAGTACCAAACAGTAACCCTAATCCAAGAAGAGCATACAACATCATACCGATACATGATCTAATAGCAGACCATCCATCGTTACGTTATCCAGAAGTAAGAGCAGTAGCCACAGCACTTAAAACAGTTGGAGACTTAAGAAGACCTCCGTTTATTCAATGGAGAGATGAGTATGATTTACTTGATTGGCTAGGTTTTTTCTTTGGTTTTCAAGCAGATAATATTCGGAATCAGAGAGAACATTTAGTACTTCATTTAGCTAATTCACAGATGAGGAAACAACCTCCGCCTGAGAATGTTGATTCTCTTGATTTGACGGTACTTGCTCATTTTCGTAAGAAACTGCTTTCTAATTATACTTGTTGGTGCTCTTATTTGGGAAGGAAATCTAATGTTTTCATTGCTGATAGGTATTTAGATCCTAGAAAAGAGTTATTGTATGTTTGCCTGTTTCTGTTGATTTGGGGAGAATCTGCCAATATTCGATTTGTTCCTGAATGTTTATGTTATATTTTCCATCATATGGCTAAGGATTTGAACATGATTTTAGAAGAGTATCCTGATCCGGAAACTGGTGCGCCGTTTATTCCTTCTATTAGCGGTGAGAATGGGTTTTTGAATCTTGTTATTACTCCATTTTATAATATTCTTGGTGAGGAAGTTAAGAATAGTAGAAATGGTACTGCTCCTCATTCTGCTTGGAGGAATTATGATGATATTAATGAGTATTTTTGGAGGAGACGATGTTTTTCGAGATTGAAATGGCCTATTAATACCTCAAGTAATTTTTTTACAACTAAAAAGCAAGGGAAAGGGGTTGGCAAAACTGGGTACGTTGAACAAAGATCATTTTGGAATATATTTCGAAGTTTTGATCGGCTTTGGATTTTGCTCATATTGTATCTTCAAGCTGCTATAATTGTTGCATGGGGAGGTCAACAATTTCCTTGGCAAGCATTGGTTGATAGAGATGTTCAGGTATCAGTTCTTACTATTTTTATAACCTGGTCAGGTCTTAGATTTCTTCAAACAATACTTGATGCTGGAACTCAGTATAGTTTGGTTTCAAGGGAGGATGTTTTACTTGGTGTAAGAATGGTGCTAAAATGTTTTGTTGCAATTGGGTGGATAGTTGTCTTTGGTGTTTTCTATGGAAGGATTTGGTCCCAGAGAAACTATGACAGGTCCCGGATAAACTTTGATGGTAGATGGTCAGATGAAGCTAATCGTAGGTTACTGAATTTCTTATGGGCAGCATTGGTGTTCGTAGCTCCAGAGGTTTTGGCTTTGGCTCTGTTTATTATTCCTTGGGTTAGGAACATTCTTGAAGAGACCAATTGGAAGATCTTTTATGCTTTCACGTGGTGGTTTCAGACGCGAACTTTCGTGGGCCGTGGTCTCAGAGAGGGACTTGTTGACAACCTAAAGTATACGACCTTTTGGTTTTTCACTTTGCTTTCAAAGTTCTGTTTCAGTTACTTCCTACAGATTAAACCCTTGGTCAATCCTACAAAGGCCATTTTAAAGCTCAACAGGATAGAATACAAGTGGCATGAGTTCTTTTCTAACACCAACAAGTTGGCCATCGGTATGTTATGGCTTCCAGTGATTCTTATCTATCTCATGGATTTGCAGATTTGGTATTCCATTTTCTCCTCCCTTGTTGGGGCAATGGTTGGGTTATTCTCGCATTTGGGAGAGATCCGTAATATTGAACAACTGAGACTTAGGTTTCAATTCTTCTCTAGTGCAATGCAGTTTAATCTTATGCCTGAGGAACAGTTGTTCAACGATAGGCGTTCATTGAGGAGCAAAGTGAATGATGCTCTGCACCGGTTGAAGCTTCGATATGGGCTGGGGCGGCCTTACAAGAAGATCGAAATGGACCAGGTGGAGGCCACCAAGTTCGCTATGATATGGAATGAGATCCTTATGAATTTCAGGGAGGAAGACATTATTTGTGACCGTGAGCTTGAGCTCATGGAACTGCCACAGAATTCTTGGAAAATCAGGGTTATCCGGTGGCCTTGTTTACTTTTGTGTAATGAATTGCTGCTTGCTCTCGGGCATGCAAAAGAGTCGGGTCATTATTCTGATAGGGCTCTCTGGTTTAAGGTCTGCAAGAATGAGTATAGAAGGTGTGCCGTCATTGAAGCTTATGATAGCATCAAACACTTACTTCTAGAGATCATCAAACCTCGTACAGAAGATCATTCAATTCTTGAAAAGTTGTTTTTTGAGATTGATGAAGCTCTTAAGTATGGGAAGTTCACAGAGACGTACTTGACGAAATTATTGCCAGATATTCATGCCAAATTTGTTGCCCTCGTTGAGCTCCTGCTCAAATCTGAGAAAGATTTGTGCAAAATTGCCACTACATTGCAGGCCCTTCACGAGATTTACATCAGAGACTTCTTAAAGGTGAAGAGGACCCAGGAGAAGCTAAAGGAGGATGGGTTGGCAAGTCTGAAGGATGCATCCAGCAAGGATTTACTATTTGATGATGTTCTCGAAATACCGGATGAAGAAGATGATGTTCCCTTCTATCGCCAGCTACGGCGTTTGCATACTATTCTCACTTCCAGGGATTCATTGCATAATCTACCAGTAAATCTTGAAGCACGACGTCGTATTGCTTTCTTCAGCAATTCCCTGTTTATGAACATGCCTCGTGCTCCAGAAGTTGAAAAAATGATGGCTTTCAGTGTTTTGACTCCTTATTATAATGAGGAAGTCGTGTACGGCAAAGAACAATTGCGAACTGAGAATGAAGATGGTATATCTACCTTGTTTTATTTGCAGAAGATTTATGCAGATGAATGGAGCAACTTCTTGCAACGCATGCACAGAGAGGGTATGGTCGATGAAGAAGAGATCTGGACAACCAAGTTGAGGGATCTACGTCTTTGGGCATCTTACCGAGGCCAAACACTTTCACGTACTGTAAGAGGAATGATGTATTACTATAAGGCTCTTACGATGCTGGCATACTTAGATTCCGCATCTGAAATGGACATTAAAGACGGAGCAGTTGGACTTTCTTCCATGAGAAGAGACAGTGGTTTAGATGGTCTAGGGTTGCATGCGTCACAATCTTTGCATACTTCACAGTCTTTGCAAGGTGGTCTGAGCAGGGCAAGTAGCGGAGTAAGTGTGTTATTTAAAGGCCACGAATTTGGGGCTGCTATGATGAAGTTCACATATGTAGTGGCGTGTCAGATCTACGGGACACAGAAAGCAAAGAAAGACCCACGCGCTGAGGAAATTTTGTATCTGATGAGGAACAATGAAGCTCTTCGAGTGGCCTATGTTGATGAGGTTCCAATTGGGAGGGATGAAATGGCATATTTTTCTGTTCTTGTGAAGTATGATCAGCAGCTGAGGAGGGAGGTAGAGATTTACAGGATAAAGTTACCAGGTCCTTTGAAGCTTGGAGAGGGTAAACCAGAGAATCAGAACCATGCAATTATCTTCACTAGAGGTGACGCGATTCAGACCATTGATATGAACCAGGATAACTATTTTGAGGAAGCTCTGAAGATGCGTAATCTACTGGAGGAATATAGCAAATATTATGGCATTCGTAAACCTACCATCTTAGGAGTTCGTGAGAACGTCTTTACTGGTTCTGTATCTTCCCTCGCTTGGTTTATGTCTGCTCAGGAGACAAGTTTTGTCACCCTAGGTCAGCGTGTTCTTGCAAACCCTCTTAAGGTGAGAATGCATTACGGGCACCCAGATGTGTTTGACAGGTTCTGGTTCTTATCTCGAGGTGGCATTAGCAAGGCTTCAAGAGTAATCAACATCAGTGAAGACATATTCGCGGGTTTCAATTGCACGTTAAGAGGCGGTAACGTGACACACCATGAATACATCCAAGTTGGCAAAGGAAGAGATGTTGGGTTGAATCAGATATCAATGTTTGAAGCTAAGGTTGCTAGTGGCAACGGTGAACAAGCTCTTAGTAGAGATGTTTACCGATTAGGTCATAGACTTGACTTTTTCCGGATGCTTTCATTTTTCTACACTACTGTTGGGTTCTTTTTTAACACGATGATGGTGATTGTTACTGTTTATTCATTTGTTTGGGGGCGACTTTATCTTGCTCTCAGTGGCATTGAGGGCTCCATGAAGAATTCTTCCAATAATAAAGCATTTGGTGCAATCCTCAATCAGCAGTTTGTGATCCAGCTTGGTATGTTCACTGCCCTTCCAATGATTGTGGAATATACTCTCGAGCATGGCTTCCTTCCGGCTATATGGGATTTCTTGACGATGCAACTTCAGCTGGCATCTGTTTTTTACACATTCTCAATGGGTACTCGCACCCATTACTTCGGCAGAACCATTCTTCACGGTGGAGCTAAGTACCGAGCAACAGGCCGTGGTTTTGTTGTGGAGCACAAAAGCTTCAGTGAAAATTATAGACTCTATGCTCGTAGCCATTTTGTGAAAGCCATAGAGCTTGGTATCATACTAACAGTATATGCTGCACACAGCCCAATGGCGAAAGATACTTTTTTTTACATTGCCATGACAATCACGAGCTGGTTTCTGGTAGTATCATGGATTATGGCACCCTTTGTTTTCAACCCTTCAGGATTTGATTGGTTAAAAACTGTATATGACTTTGAGGAATTCATGAGTTGGATATGGTATAAAGGTGGGGTGTTCACAAAAGCTGATCAGAGCTGGGAAACATGGTGGTATGAAGAACAAGACCATCTGAGAACAACGGGCTTGTGGGGGAAGTTGTTGGAGATAATTCTGGATCTGCGTTACTTCTTTTTTCAGTATGGGGTTGTATACCAACTTGGAATTTCCGATGGAAAGACCAGTATTGCAGTTTACTTACTTTCATGGATTTTCGTGATCTTCGTTGTCGGGATCTATGTGATAATTGGATATGCTCAGGACAAGTACGCTGCTAAAGAACACTCAAAATATCGCCTGGTTCAGTGGGTTGTGCTTCTGCTTACAGTTTTTATAATTGTTATCTTATTGGAGTTCACCGAGTTCGTAGTCCTTGATCTGCTAACGGGGATGTTGGCTTTCATACCTACCGGATGGGGACTACTCTCTATAGCTCAGGTAATCAGGCCGTTTCTGCAGTCGACTGTGTTATGGGACACTGTTGTGTCACTAGCTCGTCTGTATGATGTTCTGCTTGGAATTATCGTCTTGGCCCCTGTAGCACTATTATCGTGGCTCCCTGGTTTCCAGTCAATGCAGACTAGGATACTCTTCAATGAAGCATTCAGTAGAGGTCTTCAGATATCTCGTATTCTAGCAGGGAAATAGTTTAGCGTTGAGTATTGAGGTAAAATCTTGATCTACATTTTAATTTTTGAAATTTCTATCTTCCTACTTGAGTACGTGCTTTGTGTAAAGTATTTGGATCTGTTTTGATATTGTGCACATTCCTAATTATGGATGCTGTATAACATTATGTGCCACAGATTTACAGATGGACCCCAAACTGATTGTACGAAGAGGTGTTCTTGGTCTGTTGCTGACAATGGAGAATTTTTCCCTGCCAATTTTAATGTAAGACTGACAATGCTAATGTTTTTGCAACAGTTTCATTAATTTTGGTTTATCAGTTGCTACTTGATTATGTGTTTTGTGTAATGCCTATTGATTTATTATGTCAACTATTTCTTGGTTTGTAACAACTGTTGATTACGCATAATCCTGACTACCATAGCTGTGTAACCTTGTGATGCCACAGGTTTACTGACCCCCCTAACCAATTGCATAAGAGGGTGCTCTGGTGTGTATTGCTGACAACCAAGATCTCTTCTCTCCTCAGTTGTAATGTAAGTCTGAGAATGCCAAAACAAATTCAAGATCCGTTTTTTGCTTTGGTTCTTCGGTTGACCTTTGCTGCTTTAGTTTTCTGACTTCTGCATTTCCTGTTCATGTTTAGGGTTGCTGTTTTGATATCTGAAATTAAATGGAAAGCCGCATTGTTGGGGATGCAGTTGCTCATCATCATCATCTCCTTATTTTGACATGCATGATTTCTTATATTATATATACTGATTCTTATCTTGGGTTGTAGTTTCTAGAGTCGTACATATCCATTCTTAGCTTAATTAGCTTCTCTAGAATTTCGTTTGTTCTTAGAAGTTCACCAACTGAACTAGCAATGTGAATGTGTATATCACTAGTATGTAAAATTTCTGAATAGAAATGGCATTCCACTTGCTTTGAATTTTCCCAATTTTTTATCTGTCTTCCGATTCTCAGTTCATCTTTAACCAAAAGAGCATAATACTACTCGCCTTGTTGCCAACCGATGAAAGAGGGATAGTCTTGAGTATATTCCGCAAACAGTGATCTACACGGATCTAGCCCATGGCACTATGGGCCTAGGTCTGAGAAAACATAAGGTTAAATATTGCGACAAAAAAAACAGATGCGGAGTAGCTTCGATTAGAAGGTTTAATGTGCTCAATTTTCATAGGGGAAAACGGTGGATTCTCTTTTTTACTTCTCAAGTTGAATGTCTACGCGCACACACACACAAGGTGGAGGTGACATCAGTGACTTTTCTTGTAAAAGAAAATACAAAAAGGGGTTTTGGCATTTATGCTTCTTTCTCTAGGTGATTATTAAATGAAGACTACTTCGATTTTGTAATATTTTTAGGTAGTAGAAGACAGAGTGCATTAAAGAGATAACCTCAACAGCCGATGCATGGATGGCCACTCGTCTCTGAAATACTCAACGAATCTGGCTCCCAGAGAGAGAGAGAGAGAGACTAGTCCTTGCTCTACGAAGAGCACACTGTTGGGCTAGATTTACATTTCTAGGCCGAATGTGATGATTCGGTGTTCTATTATAAAAGAAACACCACACATCAAACATGCACACAACAAAACAAAGAGCCAAGCTTATCAAACAGATAGTGAGAGAAGGATATTAGGATGCAGCGCTTGAGTGAAGAAGCTGTTCTCAACATTCCTGCAAGCAAAGCATGGAGTATGTACAGAGATGATAAGCTAATCAGCAAAATTAACCCAGATATGCTCTCTGGTGCTGAATACATCAAGGGTGATGGCGGCCCTGGCAGTCTCAGGGTGTTCAAGCTTGGCCCTGGTCAGTTCTCTCTCTAGACTTTTCTACACATTCGACAACAAAAACAGTGTTGCATTTGCATGTTTGATTTTCTGTTCTTAAGAGTTTTAAACTATAAAAAAAATTAAGAACATCAGATAAGACTGCGTAATATTGTTCAGAGCACTTTGGATAGATCCTTTAGTTTTCTATGTGGACGCATGCATGAACAATGGCGAGCGTCTCACAGTGGTGATATAACCCTGAAACAAAAATAAATTCTTTCCATATTTCATTACTATACCACTAATGCCTTCCTTTTGAGCCACTGTGTTTCTGTACAAGTGCGAAAGAACAGATGAACAAATTTGTTATCTTTAATATGTGATTGTGTGTACACAGCTGTTCACAGTTACGTCAAAGAGTCGACACAGAAGATAGAGAAGGTGGTGGAGGGACAGTCTGTTACTTATGAAGTAATCGGAGGAGAACTGAAGGACATGTATAATTTCTACAGGGTTACCTTCTCATTTCTTCCAGTACCCGAAAAAGAAGACGAACAATGCATTGCAGAATGGAAATCAGAATATGAACCACTCTCAGCCACCACATCTCCACCAGAAAAAGCACGTGATGCTGCTATCGGATTCCTCAAATCCTTTGAGAAATTTGGACTCTGCTAACAAATGTTGTTAGCATTGGACTTGCCATATAAGATGGTAGTATTCTAAAGGTGGTTTCTCTACTAGTGGGCTCCTTAATTCTAGCACAAATAGAACTTTATCACAGTTCATCTAAAATGAAATTTGTGTGGAGAGATCCAGTACTAAATATTATCCCCCTAATAATCAATATGTTGGTTTAGAAGTCAGTAATCCTTTCTTTTTACTGTTAAACCTCCTAAAAACACATTCCAAAAAGTAAAAGCAATTAAAAGGCTTAAAAATTGATCCACAACAATTAGCATCCACTTTTATTATTTCTCCCCAGAACCAATTACATCTTGCCTCTAAACACAATCAGTTCATCTTCTTCAAGAATATCATAAACTAAATATACAACCATTTCTTAGATGCTTGTTTTACAGACTATGAATCACTACTAAGAAATATAGAAATTAAAAAATGAGAATTTCATACCTGTCAAAACATGCCTTTACCTGTATCCACTAGTATGGAAGAAGACCCTAGTATAAAAAACGGGAAAAGTTTGGATGTGTGGATAGTTGCCCTTTTACAGTCCCTCACTGCTATCAATAGGTACCATCTCATATACTGACTGCTGTTTAAATCTCTGAGGAAGTATGCACCTACCACCAAACCTCTGTTGGAAGTAAATGAGGCCAGCAAATAGCAAACTTACACAAATGATAATAACATCCCATGCGGTGGAAAAAAAATCTCCAGTGTGCTTTGCATAAATCTCAAACTCAGGATTCACATTTGCATAACTGCGAAGCCTGTAGAGATCGTATGCATGTGGTAACGACCGGACTATGCTGGTTCCAAAATAGAATAGAGGAGAAAGGGCCATATCCTTCGAGTTTGAGAATATGTTGAGCAAGATTTGGGGTAGTAGAAAATTGTCCCGCACTAAACCGGCATAAGATCTCATGTCCCTCAAGATAGAATGACTCTGGTAACTAGCAAGAATATGTCCATGGAGTTGTGGAGCCCGACTATAATGATTTTTGAACCAGTGGATCATCAAAGCAATCAACGCGCCGATTATAAACAATGGTAGCGAAACACACAAAGAGTTCTTTTCTGCATTCCATAATCCCTTTTGGCCTTCATTACTCATTCTCGTTGACCAAGTTAATTGGAGAAGTCTGAACTGCAACAAGAAAGCTACCATTGTAACTACCCTCACAATCACCTCATTCACCTCAAGCCATCCACCACTACCAATCAAGACATGCTGACGGTAACGACTTGTAAAGAACAAGGCTTCAAAGTTCAGAACTAGAGGTATCATGTGGCCCAGAGTAAGAATGACAAGCATCACAATTGAGATGGATGAAATCACATCAGGATGTTTCTTTACGTAATAGAGCTGCAACCCAACAAATACACAAGCTAAAGTGTTAGATATCAGAACCATGGTAATTTCCAAATCCATTCTCCAGATGGATTCTTTTGCCTGGGTTGAGTACATTGCCCTTGAAGACAACTCTAAATTCTCAAAGTGAAGAGAGTCTGTTTTTGGTCTTGTGCTTTGTATTGATCCCTTGACAGTCTCTCCATTATTCGAATTCAATGGAGGGAACTGAATGCTAATGCTGATGTTACAATCCATTGAATCGCTTATTGTTGAGTTCTGATGATTTAACCATAGCCTCCGACAACCCATCATACACAAGCTTCCTGTTTTAGTGTCGTAGATGCCTTCTGCTGAAATATCATATGGTTTGTTCTGATTTACGGGCATATTATTTGGAGAGAGCCTTCCCGCCAAACTGAAACCCGGAGGAGGCCCGAAGCTTATCACGTAGCTGATATTAAGAAGGCGGCTGCGGCTGTGGTTAGCATGAAGTATTCCAGGCCCCTGGTACACAAAACCCAGTCTATGAATATGAGGAAGGCTGTTATAAAATTCATCACCAACAGATAGAGGGGCCGAGTACCCCCAAGCCACCTTTCCCTTACTATCTTTAACTGACATGTCGAATCTCATGTCATATGAGTAGCCGTCAGGATATTTCTTTCCAATATTTTTCAGGGACTTCTTCTCCATACACGAATTAATCACAGTCCCATTACCAGTATACACATATCTCAAACCTTGAACACGCAACATTCCACTAGCAGAACTTTGAAACAAAACTTTATCAAAATAACCCGACTCATTCACTGTTTTATTACTCCATATTTCTCCAACAACAGTACTCCTACTTCTGACCGACAGAGCAGCAGGGAATCTCAAACTCAACCTAATAGAACAATTACCGACAGATGCACTGGCCAAAGAATCCGTAAAATTCAAAATCCTACAAGCAATTACATGTAGCTGATTCTTCTCCTCATCCCAAACACCTTCCCCAACCAATGTTGTACTAGGAATCAAAGCATCATGATACCCAAAGTAAGTCCCATTTTTAAAACCAACCAATAACCTCAACCTTTTCTTATCTGGTGAACACTGAATTCCACTGAAAGACATAGAATCCGGCAAAAAATCTATACTCCTACCAAGAACATTACAATTACCAGCATCAACACAACCATTTTCATACTCCAATTGAAAGCCATTACTCGATCTAATCAACGCCGAACATATCCCCCCAACAGAATCAAAACCAAGAGACGACAACAATTCCTCATCCTTACTCACATTCTCAAACCCATTCTCATACTCCTTCAAAGATAAAGAGTAATTATAATTCCTCTGAGAAAATGCTAATATAGATATAGGTTCAAAGTAATTGACACTATCATCAGTATTACCCACACTCTCCAAAGTACCAGTGATCAAACTAGTCATAATAGTCGAATTATTAGGATAATCAAGCTTAAACACACCAGAAAGTTCAAGCATATTACCTTCTTTTGAGTAAGTACTAGCTGATCCCACCATACAAAGCTTCCCAGTAGATTGTGAATAAAAACCTTGTAAAGTAAAACTTAATCTATTCCTCCCCAATCTATATCTAGGACCTCCTCGATATCGAAATTTACCATGTCGATATGCGCCACCACCACCACCGTAAGTCGTTCTATTCAAAGCAGTGGGATATCTTGCTGATCCAAAGAAAATCAAGGTTGCTTCAACTTTCTGAATACCTTCTGTATCAGTACTGTAAAGATTCCGAGTGCGAAAAACTAACGATTTTGGGGAATTAAATGAAGATTGAAGATTCTGAGAAAGAAATTTATCACCACCATTGTAATATCCATTTTGTAGTTGAAGGAATTCTGATGGTGATAGGTTTATATTCTTTGATTTAGATTCAGGGACTATTGAATTACAGTGGTCACTGTAAGTGATTTTAATAGAAGGGGCTGAATTCTGAAAGGTTGGATCAATTTGATATGAAGTAGTAATGGAGATATTCAAGATGAATAAGAGGATTATTATGATAAGGATTAGTGTTAATGAAGAAGCCCTAACCCTAAAACTTGATTTTGTTGATGGAGATGAAGTCGTCGCCATTGGCAGTAGAAACTACGTCAGACGACCACAGCAGGCAGTGTGTGTGATTTTGAAATTTTTCATTTCCTTTCCTCTCTCTCTTATTTCTAGAGTTAAACGAAGAAAATTATTTTATATTTATACTCGCCGGCTTCGACGGAATATATGACATCGTCACTGCCAACGGAGGTAAAACATGAGCATCGCTTGTTCTACTCGCCGGCTCTTGGCAGAATAAACTACGTTACTGCCATTTACACTGGATGAATCGTTTTCTCGGGAAAAAAATATGCAAAGGCTTTATTTATTTATTATTCCCTTTGAATTTTTTGTAGTTCCATTCAAAATACTTGGCGATATAATTAGCGTTTTTATATTTTTCCACAAAATTACCAATAATATTTTTAAAATTTTATCTTGGAATAATAAGATTATTCTTAACATAGGAATTGCAATTAATGTTTGAAGATTTTCTTTTGATTACAATTAATGCTCGAAGATTTCTAGATGTAAAAAAATTAGCCTCTTTTTTAATATGGGTGAAAACTCCAAATCCTTGTATAAACTGGAACAAGTGGATTTATTTATTTATTTTCGTTATAAGAGACCAAACAGTTGAACTCTACATCTTGCAAAGTCGAATATAAATGTTTTTAATCAAGATGCGATTATGAGTGAACTATTACTCTAGTCTCTTCACTACTTCTTACAATGTGATTTCAGGTTTGGACAATTTGAATTTTACTGATCAATTCGATGACCAACAAAGAGTTTGGTTTGGAAGATATTTTTTGAAGATGGAGTGCATGAATTATCAAAAAGCTCGGTGCAAATAAAGATCGTGGTCCAAATGGTTTTACTAGATGATCTAATATTAGTTATTAATGAGTTTTCGTCAAAAATCAAATTGGAGGTTGAATGTTTCTTTTACTAGGCTCATCTAGAAGAAGGAAGGCTCAACAACAACTAAAGACTTCAGACTACTTGGCCTTATATGCTATAAGATAATTCTTACTTGTAGTTGTCAAGTTCAAGGTTGTTATTCCTTCTTTAGTATATGATTTTGAAAGAGAATTCCTCAAAGACAAACACATACTTGACGATATTTTGATTGCAAATAAATGTATTAATCGCAGAATTAAGCAAAAATCATGGGTATCCTATATAAAACAGATATGAAAAAGGCCATTGACAATGTCAAATAGTATTCTCTTATCACAATTTCAAAAGAGAATGACGTTGGTGAAAGGTAAATTAGATGGAAACAATGTTGTGTAATTAGTGCACAGATTTCAGTATAATGGCATTACTACAAATAAAATTAAGCAAACATCATGGGTATCCTTAGGCCTGTCAATATTTGTCCGATATCCGGTATCCGTTTCCGA
The DNA here is from genome assembly GCF_003573695.1 of Papaver somniferum. Classification (NCBI taxonomy): domain Eukaryota; kingdom Viridiplantae; phylum Streptophyta; class Magnoliopsida; order Ranunculales; family Papaveraceae; genus Papaver; species Papaver somniferum. The sequence goes on along the minus strand of NC_039363.1, from coordinate 56,308,354 downwards.
GTATTCGAGATCCTATAGGATTTTATCCGTTTTATCGGATATCGGATTGGATATTTTATCGGATATTTCTTCCTTAACATATCGGAAACGGATTAGACCCCATCTGAAATGTTAATATCCGATATCCGATAGTATAGGAACTTATTTGCAATTTATCCTAATTTCGAGTCTAGTATCGGATATTATCGGATAAATATCCCATAAGTGTCAATTATGAAAATGTTTTACAAGGGTTTTTAAGATTTTTTGTTATAAACGGATACTATCGGATATTTATCGGATATCCGACAGCTTAGCCTATCAGAATCGATATCTGATTTTGATATCCTATAGGATATTATCAGATATCGAATATCCGGTAGTGCTTAACATGTCGGATATCGGATTTCTAAATATCCGACGGATATTCTTCCATTGACAGGCCTAGGTATCCTTTATAAAACTGATATGAAAAATGCCTTTGACAATGTCAAATAGTATTCTCTTATCACGATTTCAAAAGAGAATGACGTTGGTGAAAGGTCAATTAGATGGAAACAACGTTGTGTAAGTAGTGCACAAATTTCAATATAATGGCACTACTACAAATAGAATTAAACTTACTGGTGACTGAAGTTCTTTCAAAGTTGTTGAATGAGGTTATCAATTTACAAGTTACAAAGGGTGGCCATATGGTTTTCCACCTGCAACTCGATAATGATACAGTCTATTAGTCAATGTCTATACTAAGATGAGACTTTAGATGAAAAAGAATGATATAAAGGTGTTAGAGCATTGCTCGGTTTGAACTCACCTAGTGTTGGTATGTCAAGTTTGATTTTCAAGTTTAGTTCCAAAATCCAGATTCACTTGATTACCAGAGTCAACTTCGTTAGGTTAGACCAGGAACATAGAATTTTGAGACTTGCTCTTGTTACTCATGAAAACCTGAAGACGTGTCGGCAACATCGAAGACATCATCCTTCAGTCCGAGGTTAATAAAAATATACTTGCCTTCTTCCATTTTTATCTTTTGTACTTTTAAGTCAGTATTTATTGAAAACATAATATACGAATTAAAGTTTGTCTAGTTGTGTCTAGTACATGAGTTGGTCACTATACTATGGTCAAAGTACCAAGGAATAACATACTAGTTGTTTCTACTACTTAAGTATATAGAGTTACGAAGTATAGTTTATCTATGGACTTCGTAGTATCAACATAACACAAGTTGGTAATTCATTATAATTTAGTGTATTGAATTTCCAGATGAATCCGTACACTGGTTTTTTTTTTTACATATTTTAAGGGGGATAAACTTGCAAAACTTGTTTTCTTGTTGAAAAAGGTAATTTGAGGGTTAATTCTAGGACCTATCCCTTACAAGGATATAATCCATGACCGATCCCTAACAAGTATCATATCCGGGATCGACCCTATATGTCTAATCGGATTTGGGATTTTTAATATGTCTATTATATGGTTTCCGCAGACATCGAGATGTACATGGATTAAATTAGAATATGTCGACATAATGATTTAAACATGCTCTAAACTCTAATATCTTAATGTTCAAGTATTTTTCTTTGATACTCAAGGCAAGATCCTGAAACCCATTTTTCAATATGTTTTAGATATCGAAAATATATGCTTGTCATCGAAGAGGTTTCCATATCTCTAGTTTCTACATTAGTAAAGCACATGGATGCGTGCTAGCTAATATTAGTTATCAACTAATGAGTGATTTCGATTTATTAGTTGGAATATAGTTGGTTTTTATCAAATCCGAAAATGTATATTCATTTTGCATATCTTGAGGAATTTCGGATTTGGTGATATCTTGTCTTCCACTCAAGCCTTGATCATAACACTATAAATTCTGGATCCTGTATTCTATAAAATCATATGTTGAAACACATCTTAAGTGATTGTGTGGGAAACCAACTTGTTAATATATATGAGTAATCTAATTAGGTGAAACATATTGTGTTGGCGCCGTCGTTTAAAGTATTGGGATCAAGACGCTTTTAGTAGTAACGTAGGTGGGAAACTAAATCATGTTATTGTTTTAATTTTTCGATTGATTGATTTGATTAAGAACTAACGTTATATATAACTTGTTTATTATATGGTCCTTCTGTTCTGATATTAGGTCACTCAAATTTGTTTGAGGATTTAACTATTACAGATCTCGTGATTCTAGATCTCTAGATAAAAATGTTGATCAATCAACGGTAGCATACTCCATTCTATGTGTTGACCGATAGTGGAATCAAGTTGTTTGTGTAGTGGTTAGTTTAAAGATTGAAGATTGAAGAATTTGTTTTTATGGTTTCTGGTCTTTGTGTTTCTTCTTGCACACTTGGTTCTCTGGTATCTAAACAAGCAGTTTATTCCGATAAATTTAAAACTTGTTGTAAAGATCGAACAAACAACCTAGTTGCTTCTTCTATTGAGTTTCTTGGATAGAGCTTGTTCACTGAGATAGATTGTGATTTGTGACAGACCAAGAAATTCTTGCTCCGAATAGGTCGGGTTACGACCCACTTGAAAAGCCCCATTTTCCTGATATGTCACTCGATAAGTAAAGCTTTCAAATTTTTTGGATTCTCTAAGCATATGTCCCATACCATAATACTCAGAAATCCCACGAGATTACCCAACTTCATAAGGGTCATCTAATTGGATAAATGATTTCTATCTTTCTATTATGAGGTTACATTGTATCTCTTGCCATAGTTATAGGATACCAGCCACCGTTACAGCTAACGGTCTTCCGGGTTGCCACCCGGAGATGGGGGCCAATTAAGGCCTGGCATATGGCCGGTTTCCAATGTCATAGTAGTCAGATACCAGCTAACGTTACAGCTAACGGTCAACGGTCTTCCGGGTTGCCACCCGTAGGCGGGGGCACAAGTGGGCCTGGCAAACTCACATTACTCAACCAAGATCAACAAAACATCCTTTAGAAATGACATGAACTAGAAAAACAACAATCATCTCCTTCCTAGGTAGTATGAACAACCAGTAATGCAACTACCTCTTACCAATGACATGCACTGTCAAGTTGCGACAATCTTTGAATAAATGGTATGAACTACCAATCAGTAACCAAATCTTTTCAAAACGATATGAACAACCTAGTAGAGTTGTGATGAACCGCATAGCGTCTGCCTACGTACCCTCTCCATTGCTCGAAGGGATCAAGCACGACCGTGATCCGTCAACTTATGTTTAGAAAGTATGAACTGCCCAAAGTGGTAGTAACCATCTCTTACTAGATAATATGAACTACTTTGGTAAGTAACAATCATAACCTGTGTATGACAGATAGTATGAATTTCAGAGGAACAACTATATCTAACTTGTCACATCTCCAACAACGTTATAGTTAGCGATTCCCTTGTTAAGTTCATTACTAGAAAAATGTGGCATCAAAGAACTAGAGCACTTTAAAGATTACAATTTGTACTACTATTGGAGCAACTGACAAGGAAATCCACTATGCTAGGATACTTCATTAGTACCACTGTTGCCAGCACCTGTGTAACAAGCTGACTCATTTATCATGACATTTCACAAGTTACAAACTACTTAATTTGAAGCAGTCGGTCATATTACCCTAAAAGAACACCCGCTAAACACCGGTATTGTACTTTCAAACAAATATGTTAACATACAATCCATAGTGTCCATTCAATCCATATAAACAAATTATAAGAGTCAACCTTACACTTACCCAGTAAATAACAGAACCTTCAACTGGCCTTCTTTAAACTATAAATCCAAACTTCAAAAAAGAAAGTAGTCCACTCATTAATCAAAGTATTGAAGGGGAGCTGCTGAATTTGCAAGGTAATGTAGACTATCAATTGTAACCGAAGTGTTCGAATGCTCCCACTCGAGGAAAGAATAAGTCCAATAACTTATGGAATGGGTACTTATACAAACAAATAAAAATATAATCTTGCATTTTAACTCAGTGAGATCACGGCATAAACGTAGAGCAAGATGAACAAGATTTATGAATCGTTAGTGGATTAAATATCATAAAGTTTTATCATTCCACAAACGCTAAGCATATTTTCCACAAAGAGACCTATGTCAAGATGTTTAGATGTACAATCGACTAACCATTTAGGATGTTAGATTTCACCAATATATGCAAGTATAACACATAATGACTAACCATGTGGATACACGAATTTACTGTTCTATATAAACATTAATGTAAACCAAGCTCTCCTGGTCATTCCAGGCTCATCATGTACTAGTATGTACTGCTTCGAAACAAGAAACAGTTCTTCTAAGTGTTGGATTATCATCATTCTTCTAGTTTGACATCAACACCATATGGACCAAACATTTCCTCCAAACTAAAACCATAATGAAAAAACTAGACTTGTCCATAAACAACCTAACTCCAAAACTAGTATACCAAATTAACATTTCAATAAAAAGAAAGCAGCGTAATTATGTCAATTATAGATTTAAGATGGAACCTATTTTCACTTCTTCCAAATTCATCCATTGCATTAAAAATAAACAAGATTGTCACTGCAATACAAAATTGAGTCGCACTATATACACATTTTTCAATAGAAAATGGCATTTGATCGTCTTGAAAATTTTATGGTAGGTTCATAACACAGGCTCCCATAGCATATTCAAAAATCATCAAATTCTACGGTTCAATAAAAAGATATACACATTACAACGTGGCTGCTTTCAATGCCGATGTACAGAATTCTGTCACAATTCTCCTACACGTTGGGGTACCTAAATTAATCAGATATTCCTAAAAAAATTACAGTAGATTTTTCATAAAGTAATAAACAACATATTAAAGTTTCAGCTGTATCCAATTAATAGAGAAAAAGATATAGCATAAACACTTAACTGTCCAGGGTTTGAATTCAGCAAACTACAGTCCCAGTTTATCCAGATTTTCTAGTAGTAAATGTGACCCGATCCTCTTTCATGCAATCAACACCAAGATAAGCAACAACGAATCCAACGAACTTCTAAGCTTTGTAACTCCAATCTCCCAAACCAATTTACTAGGGTTCTCCCTTTCTAGTCATAGCCTTATCAATTTCTCCAAATTTTTGCTCTTATTCTTATTTAAGAAAGAAGAGAACGAAAACCGTTAGAGAGAAAAACAAGAAACGAAGAGAAAATTTTCACCTTCTTCAATTTTATGTCTCAATTGAAAGAGTTTTATCTATGAAGAAAAGAGAATTTTGAGCTACCCCCTCTAAATTCTTTGTTGATCTTTCACTCTCCATTCCCCCTTCAGAAAAATGTAAAACACCCTTCTCTCTTTTTATTTTCTTTTCCGAAAATGATATATGACACCCATATATATCGTCCACCCAGTAAACACAACATTCGATGTCATCCACTTTGGAAGCCCGCTCATCATCCTTTCCTTTCCTCACGTTTTTAGGGCCACTCAAAAGGATTTAGGGGCCATCAATTTATACCCAGCCAAAGACTCTAGTTAAGGGGTACCCTATATGATATTGAAGTTACATAAATGCCCTTCTGGTAAAATTGTATAAAAACCAAATCAAAAAAAATTCTACTCATTTCAACTCTTCTTCTTCCAGTTTCATATTATCTTCCGATTGTGGAAGAAAAAAAACTTTCCCTCGTTCAACCGAAACATCGCCGCGAATCGTAAAATCAAAACATCGTCGATTCGTTTATAAAACAATGGATAAGGGAAATGAAACCCACATACCTAGAACCAAAAATGTTGCTCGGGGTATCGATCCAAAGATTGGGATTTTAGCAAGAAATAAAGAAATTCTTGCTGCAAATGAAGAAGAACGCGAAGAAGAAGTACCCGGCAATGTAGTCGGTGGTGGCGATTCCGATAGTCAAACACTTCGTCAACTTCAAATGGCCCCAATTAGGTAAGAATCTATCATTTTTGGGGTTTATTTCGCTTTAATTCGACGAATCGAGAAAAAAAATTTCTAGGGTTTTCGGTTATTTATCCAGATTCGGGCGATATTCATGCTTATTTACTTCCGAATGTAGTCGTGTTCATCATTTCTCAAGAACATTGACAGTATTCGGGAGAAATATTTGTTGGTTATCTGCCGAATATTGTTGGCCATATCTTCCTGGATACAAACTGGTAATAATCGGTAGTTTAATGAATTTTTTTGCTCCCGAATATATTTAAGTAGACACACAGTATTCGGAAGTACACTCACTACCGAATATATATATTGAAAAAATCTCAAAATTTCTGATATAGGAAAAATCCCATTTTGGGGACAGTATTTATTCGGAAGACAATATAATGTTTTATACCTCTGATTGTGTATGATAAAATTTTAGAGTTTCTGAACTCCAGTTGATGAATATTCGGTTGTAAACATGTTTAGTTATATTCCGATTGTTTTTCATTCGGGAAAAATATGTGTCTTCTTACTTCCGAATTTGTTTATTCGGGTTATAGTTGTGTACTTTGTCTTCCGATTGTGTAGGAAGAAAAATTTAGAGCTTCTGAACTCCAATTGATGCATATTCGGTTGTAAATATGTTTAGTTAGCTTTCGATTGTTTTGTATTCGGGAACAGTATGTGTCTTCTTACTTCCGAATGTGTAAGTTCGGGTTATATTTCCATACTTTGTCTTCCGATTGTATAGTTTGTAAATATTGTTCATTTCTTTGTTGTTTAGAAAAAGTCGAGAAAGGAGGAAGAAAGTGACAGCTAGTGCTAGGAGGGAAAGGAGTGCCAAAGATAATTCAAGTGCTCAACAAAGCTTAGAAGAACAAAGCAGTCAACAAGGAGTGCAACCAAGTGCTGAACAAAGTGTAGAACAACAAGGTAGTGAACAAGGGGTGCAACCAAGTGTTGAACAAGCCGCTCAACAAAGTGTAGAACCAACTGCTCCACAAGTTACACCCCACCATGAAATTGAACCAGTTGATCCAGTGCCAAGAGTACAAGAAGAAGGACAACCAAGTGGTACCCAAAAAGCCAAAAAAGGAAAAGATGGTGTAAAGAAGGATATTGCTAAGAAAGCATCACATCTTGTCCCTCAGCACTTGAAGAAGAAGGGTATTCCAGCAGACACAATCCTTGGGCTACCAGCGGATGGAGGAAAATTGCTATTTGGATACAAAGACTCATGGGCCAGAGAAATATACGAAACCGAGGTAATAAAATTACTATTTTTTACTAATGTATTGTCTATGTGTTATATCGTAATATTTGTATTAAGGATTTTTTTATGTACTTTAATAGGATCATCAAGATGCGGTCCGTCTACTCAAACCTACCGCCGCACCAACAAAAATGCTTGCGTGGCCTTTATCCGGTGAATGTGAAAGGTTCAAGTCAATTGTTGCCAACTCGGGGTTATCTAATGCCGCCGAGAATTCATTGTTGGAACATGATCGTGTGGCCATATCGGCGTTCGTGGAGAGAATGTATCCTGAGACCGATACTTTCCATATGCCGTTTGGGGAGATGACGATTACCACAGATGATGTTGTGCAGATTCTTAACCTTCCCGACCAAGGCACATCTGTGAAGTTTAACTACACAAAGCAGTTAAGTTGGGCACAACTTTATGCTCTAACTAAAAAGTGCTTAGGTTGGGATGAAGAGACAACAACAGCAGAGTTTAGGAGGCATGCAAGTTACAGAACAAGACAAATCAACATTACAGCTTTGATGAATATGTTCCGAGGCACCTTGGAGAAGGAAAAGAATGGAACATTAACTGATGAGCAAGTGAACCACGCTACCACCGCATATCTCCTTTGTGTATTGGGATGTGTCATATTCCCCAATACTTCTGGCAACCGGATCGACGCCAACCTTATAAAACTTTTGGATCCTCTCCATGAAGTCGGTGACTATTCTTGGGGCATGACATGCCTAGAATTCTTGATGGAAGAGTTGAGAAAGGCTTCGAGGCTAGGAACCTGCCAAATTGCCGGGAACGTGGCTCTGTTGCAGGTTTTTTCTTTAACTCTATAACTCACTCTATAGTTATTCGGTAGACAATACATATGATGCATATTCATAACTCCAAATGACGCATATTCGGTAGGAAATGATCCATCTCTTTTTTCGAATGTTGGTTATTCGGTGGCTAGGTACTTATTTTTGTTTCCGATTATATATATTCAGAAATATTCTTTTGATATTAGCACCGAATAAACAGGCCAGAAAAACTATAGGTTACTGAACTCCAAATGACGCATATTCGGTAGGGAATGATCCATCTCTTTTTCTGAATGTTGGTTATTCGGTGGATAGGTACTCAGTTTTATTTCCGATTATATATAATCGGAAATATTCATTTGATATTAGAACCGAATATACAGGCTAGAAAAACTATAGGTTACTGAACTCCAAATGACGCATATTCGGTAGGAAATGATCTATCTCTTTTTCCGAATGTTGGTTATTCGGTGGCTAGGTACTTATTTTTGTTTCCGATTATATATAATCGGAAATATGCATTTGATATTAGAACCGAATATACAGGCCAGAAAAACTATAGGTTACTGAACTCCAAATGACGCATATTCGGTAGGAAATGATCCATCTCTTTTTCCGAATGTTGGTTATTCGGTGGATAGGTACTCAGTTTTATTTCCGATTATATATAATCGGAACTAATGTTTGGAAATTACTACCGAATATACACAATATATTTACTAAAACTTGGTTTCTTATGTATATAGGCATGGATCTATGACCACTTCCCTATCCTGAAGTTGGCCGGAGAGAACCCGGGGTGGTGCAAAGGTACTCCTAGAGGAACAAAGTATACATTTGAAGACAACCGTTCTAGGACATAAGAGCAGCAGTTGATTCGCATGAGAGAGATTTTGGAACAATTGAAGGCCTCGGACGTATGCTTTGATCCATACAAGGAAGATCGAGCCAGTGGGCATATAAATGGTCGGTCGGACTTGTCCCTTTATTTTGGACCATTGTGGCACCCCACAGGATATGTGATGTATAACCCCTCTAGGGTGATGCGACAACACGGGTATATACAACATCAACCTGTGGAGAAAATGGGGGATTACTACAAATTGGAGTTGGAGTTGTGCTCTTCTAGTGGTGATAATCTCACGATTGTTCACACAGACCCACCTACTGTTCTTGATAACTGGGATAAGAGGAATGACTTCATTGTCGACACTGGTAGACAAACCACCCGAGGTGATGAAAATTCTCCAGACTATATGAGTTGGTATAACAAGGTATCACATCCTTTGGTTATCCGTGAAATCAAATCCAACACTACTGCGGCGGGTTCAAGTTATAATTGTATCATCAAAGACAAACCAGCTGGTTATGATAGACTGGTGCGTGTTCTTATATTTTTGTTCATTTTATATTATTCCTATAAATCTTAGGTAATTACCGTTTGATGTTATGTCATTATGTATAAAAAACAGGTGAATAGGTTCAAGCGTGTTTCCAAAATATTAACTGCATGCCTGAAGAGCGGAGATCCCATGCCAGCTGAGAAGATCAAAGAGGCTAGAGATCTAGTTGATAATATGGATAACGAAGATTATGCTGCCCAGTTTGGGGAGAAAGTCACGAAGAGGCATCAGCCCAAGGTGGCAGTATCAAAGACGGGTAAAATAACTCGAGCTTCATCGAGCGCTGAAGCTGCTCCAACTGAAGCTGCTCCAACTGAAGGTGCTCAAACCCGTGGTCATGCAGGACTGGGAGGTAGTCACGGTCGTAAAGTAAAGAAGAGCAGATAAATAACAATGATTTGTGTTGTACATTCGGAAGTTTGGGTAACTAAGTTAGACAAGTTCAAATGACAATGATTTGTGTGGTACATTCGAAAATTTTGGTAACTAAGTTAACTTCCGATTATTTCAAGTTCAAAATTTGAAAAGTATCAGTTTTTCCCAAATTCTGATTTTTGGGCCATCGTACATTCGGGACTTTACAAAAAAAAATTATCCTCCGAATATTACAAGTTCAAAACAAACCATGCCATGGCTCTAGGTGGTTCTAAGGGCCAATATAGAAGGTTAAACAACCCATATTCGGAAGTTTTGGTAACTAAGTTAACTTCCGATTATTTCAAGTTCAAAATTTGAAAAGTATCAGTTTTTCCCAAATTCTGATTTTTGGGCCATCGTACATTCGGGACTTTACAAAAAAAATTATCCTCCTACAAGTTCAAAACAAACCATGCCATGGCTCTAGGTGGTTCCAAGGGCCAATTTAGAAGGTTAGACAGCCCATATTCGGAAGTTTTGGTAACTAAGTTAACTTCCGATTATTTCAAGTTCAAAATTTGAAAAGTATCAGTTTTTCCCAAATTCTGATTTTTGGGCCATCGTACATTCGGGACTTTACAAAAAAACTTATCCTCCGAATATTACAAGTTCAAAACAAACCATGCCATGGATCTAGGTGGTTCCAAGGGCCAATACAGAAGGTTAAACAGCCCATATTCGGAAGTTTTGGTAACTAAGTTAACTTCCGATTATTTCAAGTTCAAAATTTGAAAAGTATCAGTTTTTCCCAAATTATGATTTTTGGGCCATCGTACATTCGGAACTTTACAAAAAAACTTATCCTTCGAATATTACAAGTTCAAAACAAACCATGCCATGGCTCTAGGTGGTTCCAAGGGCCAATATAGAAGGTTAGACAGCCCATATTCGGAAGTTTTGGTAACTGAGTTGACTTCCGATTATTTCAAGTTCAAAATTTGAAAAGTATCAGTTTTTCCCAAATTCTGATTTTTGGGCCATCGTACATTCGGGACTTTACAAAAAAACTTATCCTACGAATATTACAAGTTCAAAACAAACCATGCCATGGCTCTAGGTGGTTCCAAGGGCCAATATAGAAGGTTAGACAGCCCATATTCGGAAGTTTTGGTAACTGAGTTGACTTCCGATTATTTCAAGTTCAAATTTTGAAAAGTATCAGTTTTTCCCAAATTCTGATTTTTGGGCCATCATACATTCGGGACTTTACAAAAAAACTTATCCTCCGAATATTACAAGTTCAAAACAAACCATGCCATGGCTCTAGGTGGTTCCAAGGGCCAATATAGAAGGTTAGACAGCCCATATTCGGAAGTTTTAGTAACTAAGTTAACTTCCGATTATTTCAAGTTCAAAATTTGAAAAGTATCAATTTTTCCCAAATTCTGATTTTTGGGCCATCGTACATTCGTGACTTTACAAAAAAACTTATCCTCCGAATATTACAAGTTCAAAACAAACCATCCCATGGCTCTAGGTGGTTCCAAGGGCCAATATAGAAGGTTAGACAGCCCATATTCGGAAGTTTTGGTAACTGAGTTGACTTCCGATTATTTCAAGTTCAAAATTTGAAAAGTATCAGTTTTTCCCAAATTCTAATTTTTGGGCCATCGTACATTCGGGACTTTACAAAAAAAATTATCCTCCGAATAATATAGTCGTGTTTAGAAATACCAACCTAATCGGTAGATAAAAATTTAAGTTCTCTACCGAATGTCTTATTCGGAGGGAATACGTGTATTGTTAGCAACCAATTGTAGTGCATCATTGATACGAAACCTCAACGGCCATATTTTCAGAAACCTCAACGGCCATATTTTCAAAAATTAGAGCCGTTGGAACTCTAATCTATATAAGGAGTGTAACCCATCTCAGTTATTATTGAGTAAAAAATCAGAATGAAAAACCTTTTCAATGGCAAGTCCATCATCAATCGACAACATACTTCGAAGATGCAAGCGGACAACTACATCAATTGCAGCAATGGAAGAAGAAATACAAAAAAGGAACAAACAACCCAAAAAAATTAAACCATCGTTAGTGGCAACGAAGGAGGAGGAAGAGGAAATCAAGGCTAACAAGCGAGGTGAAGAACAATTCCATCATAGAGAAAGATTAAAACAAGTTGAGGAAGAGACCGAATGGATAAAAAATTATTACATTGTGAAAGATTTACCCAAAGAACAGCAGGACGATCGTATATTTTGGATTAACGTTTCATTGGGTCCTTTTGTTGGTAAGTACAAGAATCCACGCCACAATTATGAACCATCCCATGTTTCTTCAAGGGTGCACCATGTTATAAAATTGTGCACCGAGTACAACTGTATTCTTGCTAGGCACAGAGACGACAGGTTTGCGGCACAAGATGCTTATTCCAAGTGGAGAGGAGAGTCGTTTCTACATTTCGAAGCCGCGTTGATTGTTGCATCTCGGACTGGGAAAAAAGAATAACATGTGATGTTTGAGTGCTGTAAATTCAAATTTTTAATATTAATCGGCGGTTTGATAAAATATGGAATTCCCGAATATGATTAATCGGATTGAAGTGTTATAATACTGTTGTTCCAATTACATAGTTTCAAAAAAAATTATAACCGTGCCTCGAAATACCCACCAAATCGGTAGATAGATATTTAAGAGTTCTACCGATTATAATATTCAGAATCAAAACGTGTATCATTACCAACCGATTATAATATTCGTAATCAAAACGTGTATCAAAGAGCTCGATTCCTACATTCGGGAGACAACATTATATTTTTTGCGACCGATTAAATCATATATCTTCACAAAAAAGTTTCCAAAAAACTTGTACAAATTACATGTTCGAAAAAAAACGATCAAACATCGTCATCATCCGAGGGGATCAATTCGAGTAACTCAGCGGGAAAGTTGTGGTCCATAACGCGATCCCAATCAACCATGTTGGACTCATATTGTTTCACCCAATCCTTGCAATGGTTCATCGGGAAGTAATCGTGCCACTTACTCAACGGAGGTAACGGACAATATTTCTTTACTCTTAAACCGATAAAATGCATTTCATTCACAAATGCCATTACGATTCTTCTATCTTTAACCGACTCGTCGCAAGCCGTTCTTGTGGGTCCAAACGTCATGCTAAGTCCATACATAGGAGGAACAAAGAAATGTACCACGGAATTCAAAATGTCCGCTAGGAGATATCCAAATTTAGGCATTGTCATCCAATACTTGGATCCGATTGTCTTCAATCCCTTTCGGCACTTCACACGCGCAACTAAGTCTTTGGACTCTTGTTCTTTGTCGTATCTATCTCCTCGCCTCATCATCTCCATATAAAAACCCTTGTCCTTCACTAGTTGTACCGCCATCTTATTTCTTAAATATTGGCATTGGGTGACATCTTCGATATCCGCCTCTCTAAAGTAACCCATTTGTTCCGTAGCAACGTGAAACCCACAATTTCCATCCCCATCAACCTCGTCGGTCGACAAAACAAATGGAATGATAAGTGGAGGGAGTTGTTCCAAATACTCTTTGTATATTGTATATGTGGATCGATTTGGTCTTCCATTAAGATCTCTAGGGCAACGAAGAGTACCTTTGTCCTCTTTTATAGTAAGAATTTCCATTGATTGGGTTTGTTGCGAGGCGTTCATTTGCTCAACAACTTCTTCGACAACATTGTGTTGACTTACTTGAGAAGGCTCTGTAGAAATCTTTGGCCTTACTTGTCGGGTGGTTGGTCCACTTTGATCATTTCTTGGACGACCTCTTTTCTTAGGTTCCGGCTCATCTTCAAATTCGGCTTCCGAACGCTCGTGCCTAGACAATATTCTTTTATTAGACAAATACTCCTTCAACTCTTTTCTTTGGATGGTCCTCGACACTTCGGTGTTCGGCCTACCGGTGTTCTTTTGCTTAATAGGTTCATCAACCTCCCTTAAAGAAGGGTGAAGGGCTTCCTCCAAATTATGCATCAATATTTGCTTTTTGGTGCCGTTTGATGTAGCGTAACGCTCGGCTATTCGTGCACACAATTCCGACTCCAAGAAAGACGGACCATCAACTACCGGGGTGTTCGGAGTGAAATTTAATTGCTTCCAAAATGGGTGAATATCATCGATGTCAATCACTTCAACATACCTACCCAACTTATGGCGACACGGGAGTCCAATACCTATCATATCCTTGCAAACACAAACTGTATTCTCGTCATCATAAGTTTTATATAACTTCAATTGTTTCATCATGTGATTTATTGCCCATCTTGAAACTTTATGAACAACTCCCCTTAGAAGCAATTTTTCCTTAATATGTTCCATCGGGAATTTATGTACACTAAATTGCAGACATTTCCTAATCTTTACGAGATCACGATTGGTGAATTCATGGATTGCTTCTTGGATCGACACAACTCCATTTTGACTACCAATTAGTATTTTCTTTAGTCGACCATGAGACCCCTCCGCAATGCTTGTCGCCTCGTTCTTGAAGTTACGATATTCATATGTCCATGCAAACACAAACCTCACCTTAATCGTTAACCATTATTTTTTACAATACTCAACCGGTTTTGGGTAGTCCGTGCCGTATTCATCCTCAAATTTCTTCAAGTTACATTCGTAAATTTCCTCGGTCATCGACCAAACGATTTTGTCCCATGCTTTCATGAACATTTTCCAAATAATTCCATCCTCATTCCACTTTTCTTCAAATAGCCTATCCTCTTCCTTACGTTCTTCCACGGTTAATTTACTAATGCGCTCATCCTCTTCCTTTGACCTCTTGGTACCCTTCCTTGGTCTTTTAGCTTGGAAATGATGATGGCAATTGGTTTTGAGATTGAATTGAATGTGCCATGTACATTGCAAGTTTTGGGCTTCCGGAAACACTACCGCTATTGCATGCATTAAGGCTTGATCGTTATCCGTTACAATAACCCTTGGAAAATTATCACCGTTATAAATGGACCTCAACGTCTCCAACATCCACATGAAACTCACATTGTTCTCATGATCCATTAAACCCCATGCAATCGTAAACGTGTTTTTGTCCGAAGTATGGCAACCAATGTTCAACAACGGCATGTTATACTTGTTTGTCTTATAAGTAGCATCTATCAACAAAATTTGATGAAAGCATTGAGCCAATTGGATCATTTCGGGATGTGCCAAGAAAATACGAACCACTATACCATCCTTTTCTTCCCTTCTCAAGGTGTAGCCATGTAACTCCGCTAAACACTCCGATTGTTGCATGACCGTTCTACCATGCCATTCAGTCCTTTTGATCGTATCTAGGGCCGACTTAATTGTATACAAAGAAGACAAGTTGTCGGGGTCGTCCGCCTTTATTTTACTTAAGATCGCACTCGCTTTTTGGATCCGCATAGACCTCACCGTCTGCATTTGATGTGGTTTTAACTTGGCAACCATTACATGTCCAATTAAATCCAACGGATCATCATGGTTGTGACAACCGTTATCAACTTTATACATTTTATACTCTTTACCTTTTATACCATCGGGCTTATAGAAGACAATCTTAAATGGGCATCCTATCTTCTTGGTATTGCTTCGGTATTTCCTATTCGTCTTCCGTACGTACTTACTATTCTTTCCCTCGTGACTCTTTCGCGTCCCACCTCGCTCACAAATCATTTCAAATCGAGTGTCACTAACATGATTATTTTGAACTACCACGCACATGTTATCTTTTGCCTTGTTCATAAGCCATTCCTTTGCCTCCTTCTTACTTCCAAATGTCTAAACGTGCATAAAACAAAACAAATCTAATAAGCATAACCATTTAACATATAAATTTTGAAAAAAAAGAAAAGTAGTAATGAGTATACAAAATCGTTTGCATAGTATAGGGAAGTGTCGGGCCTCAAATAGAAATCATCAACAAACTCTTCAACGGCCTGCATATGAAAGCAACAAATTATTATACAGTAATCGGAGGTTATTAAATAAGTAAAACTCCTGAATATACTATATTCGTAATCCTATCGGTTACCCAAAACACCCGATTTGTGCACATGAATGTACACAGTTTACTGAGTGCAAAAAATGATATAATCGGAATCTAAAATATATAGTACAACAGCCGAATATAAATAACCGGGAGATAACTTTAAACGATAAACATCCGATTTTAAAGTTTTCGAAAATTTTATTTTGAGGCCACTGTTATATTCGGCAGTCAAATAATGTTAAACTATTACCGATTGTAAAGGATAAGAATACTGAGTTTTGAAATTTTTTGAGGAATTCGTTTTTGGGGCCATTCAGAGGTAAATAACTCTACATAACTACCGAATGTAGATTTTTTTGGAGAACCAATTTGGGGTTTTTTCTCATATTCGGCAGTAAACTACTATCTTGGAACTACCGAATATACATATTTGGTACTCAGTGTGTTATATTCGTAAGTTTATTCGAGAAATTATCTACCGAATCTGGGTAGTTCATGGCATTCAATGCATACAATAATCGGTTTTTCTTGTTTACAAAAGCACACAAACGCATGCAAATCGAGTATTTGAGTTTCTTAACACAATACATGTGTTTTACATGCATCGTTAGCTTCAATATCAGGCGATTCTCCATTTTCTTCCATGAAAGGGTCGTCTAGGTTTTCCTCTCCACAAAAGTTTGGATCATTCAACATATACCCCAAATCGTCTTCTCTAAACGGTCGTGAACCCTCAACATTTTGTTCTTCGCCATGATTCTCACCTTCTTCTTCATATCCATCCATTTTTGTAGTGATAAAATGGGTTTTCCCTTTTTTCCTTCACATTCTTCTCTATAACTCTAACAACTCAAAAATGAAAAAGAAATGGAAAAAATGAAACAGAAATCATTCTAATACTGCACCGACTACAATCGGAAGTCTGGGTAATATTTTGGCTTCCTATTACAATCGGAGGATAAAAATGTTATCATATCCTCCGAATATATAAGGGTAATTTCGCCATTACGAATTACGCGAGATAAGGGCTGGCTACATTTTCCCTTTGGGTGACCTTTTTTGTTTTATTGTTGGCCCCTAAATCCTTTTGAGTGGCCCCTAAAAACGCGAGGTTTCCTTTACTTGTTCTTTTGTTCTTCTTATTTACTTATCTCGATAGAAAACCTAAACGAAGATCATAAAAACTCCGGAAAAATTTCACTGTGGCCTGAAGTCATCAATATATGATCAGACTTGATTAATCGATTTCTTTGAATAGTGTTCAATGAAATACAATGGAAGATTCCTTTAGTTTTCTGTTTTAGGCTTATATGAAAGACGAATCACGAATGTAGGGCTAGTTTTTTTTTCTTTTTTTGGCTCGGTTATATCATGTATTAGACAATCATCCTGACGAAGGAATCATAACTTTGTATTTTAAAAACAGAAAACCAAACGAGATCAACATGAACCAGTCTTGATGAAGAAATCAACACTTTGTAAAATTGCGAGATATTCCTTATGTCTTTGAGAAAAAAATTGCCCATTTGATTAGACTTTATGATGACTGATTGATTGATAGAAAGAAGAAGCAAATTTTAGAAAAGGAGTTACTGATTTAATCATGATATATACAACTTTAAATGTACTTTAAATGTACTTCACTAGGTGATATGATAGGGTCAATAAAAATATTTTGCAAATTTGAAGATTGGAGCGATTAGCTTTCTCTAGTTAACAATATTAGTTTATCTCGTGCATATTGGATAATCATTCCGATGACGAAAACAAAAAGACAATCTCGAAAACCTGGTGTTTTCTATGAAATTAATTATTTGTTTCGTATCAATACATCTAATGTTGAGTGCACTGGGTGCACGATATATGGGTGCCATATATCAAGGTTGTTTCTTTTTCGTTCAAAACAAGGGGAGGATTAAACACTTGGCCATATGCATGGTTACCATTACAACACTGAAGGGATACGACTAAAGCAGACTCTTATATTTGGGCCCTAACATATATTCTTGAGGCAACCTAAAAATGTCAAAAAGATTTTTGGGTACAGTTTTAGGTACTCCGAGTGCAGAATTGGGCAAATGGATTTGGTTAAACCCGAGAAAAAAAAACTTTAGGGTCTTAAATAGATTATTTTAATAATCTTTGTCTTGATTTGATATTTGACTAAAGGGGTTTATATTGATTAAATGAAAGATATTATTACTCTACTTTATCTTTGGACTAAAGAATGATTTGGAATATTGATAAGTGAGTTGGTTACCAAAACACATTTTAAACCTATGTTGCTTTGGGTTACGATCCAAAGGAGTTGAGAGCAAAAGTCTTCACAACAATGAATCAACTCAACATAGTGGACTCTGTCTTGGGAGTCACGTGCATATTCCGGATTGGTTGTAGGTGCAGGAATATCGAAGGAATTGAGCAATGAAGTAGTGTTTACTTGTTCTCAATTATGCAGAGTTACGGTAGTTAATTTGTATAACAACTTAATTATGAGAGTGTTCAAAATCGTATCGGGTCCAAGAATTTTTCTGCAAGAATATTTTCCTCATTAACAAAATATTTTGTATGGTGCCATTACTTTACTTTCCGCATTATAATTATATTTAAGTAATTGCCCTAGTGCATTAATCTAGTTGAAAAAGCGGGGGTACTACACCACACCCAATATTTCGTTTGGTAATCTGTAAGGACTAAACCTTAATAGTTTTCCTAAAGTAAAAACTCAATCAAAGAATAATACTAAAGAGTTTATCTCTTTTTCTCAAATCAATCAGCAAATCAAACAGACAGAAATCTATGAGACTGATTGATGTGAGAAATACTTGGACGGTACCAAAGACCAATATCCAAGATCAATCAAAATCCTATCCAACAAACAAAGTCGGATTTATCAATGATGATTGATTAACGCACAACCTGTGATATTTCAATTATAAAGATAAAAAATATAATGCGAAAAAGAAATAACACAGACACCAGAAATTTTTTTAACGAGGAAACCGCAAATGCAGAAAAACCCCGGGACCTAGTCCAGAATAAACACACACTGATTATAAGATGTTACGCCAATTTCCTACTACCTATTCGGACTAGATGTAATACCTTCTTCAGCTGTATTCAAGCACTTGTAGAACTCCTAGCAGAATACCAATTCTCTTTAGGAATTCTTCTAGTATAACTTTTAGTAGAACAAAAATTCTCTTCAGAAGTTATTCCCGAAAATCTTATGGGAGAACAAGGTTCTCTTTAAAAGATACAACAACACGGTGGATACTTTTAGATCTTTGTTTTCACAATATACTGAATCGATTTCCCTTTAGATGTGAATCAAGGTTTTGGAAATCTTGTGTTTGTTTTGAGAAAAACAATTACTAGGTAAAAGTAATATCAAAACAAACTTGTAGATTAGGGTTTATTATACTCTTCAAAAATGGAAGAGATTCCTAATTATTCTACAACAAGAACAACTAGAATAAATCTAGAGATATCTTGCTTAAAAATTCTTAAGGATTATTACGATATACCTTAATCGAAGTTTTCTTTCTAGTTCCGATTTCGACTAACAAGTGTTGGTATACGATCGAGAACTGAAATCTATCAAAACCTAGGGTTTATGATCAACAACTCTTGAATGGTCTTATATCAGAAGAGAAGATCTTAGAATAGACAAGAGGTGAAAAACCTATATTACAATTTGTATATTCAATCACGAAGATTAAATCCAACTCGGCTTTGCGATCTCCCTATACAAAGACTTTTATCTCACTCTTGTTCATGAAGAACAAAAGACATGGAAAACAACCTTATGAAGCTTACACCAATTTTCCAAGGGGGATGAAAAACGTGTAGCACTCACGAACCCTTTATTTATAGTGAACAAGTTAGCTTGAAAGCTAAGCAAAGCTATTTTCCTTTTTCAAGACTCTCCTAATTTCGGGAGTCTTTCCTAAGTTACAACTCTTGCCAAAATAATTAAATAAATAATTAATTTAGCAAATACTGTATTTATGTGAATAAATCACAATTTATCTTAGGAAGGAATCACAAACACTTTAATATGGTAATCAAATATGTTTGGAGTAAAAGCTATCTTGCTTAGATAAGGAAACATAAAAAACTTGACCAAAAATGGCTTCTAGTCACGTAATTGGGCTCAAGTCTGTGAGCCGTTACAAACAGTTCGTGGATTGTTTCTTACTAACGAACTGTAACAATTACAGCAACACTTATAATTATTACTTTAATAAATCACTCATAACTTCATCGTTATAACTCGGAATTGAGTGATTCTTGGCTCTTTGAATTCGTAAGCTCATTCACTATAGCATGAGATCCTTTCTAGGGATAAATGTTACTGTCACCAAAGTCGTGAATCAAATAACCTCAATTATATATACATAAATGTACATTTACCGTCATAGGTATTGCACAAAAATCCAAATGAAATCAGCTACCACATACCTTTGTTGATGTCTTCTTGTAGTCTTCAAACTTCATCCTTCAAGAATAGCTTCGATTCTACTTCTTAGATTTAATCTAGTCCGAAATTATCTTTAGTATACTAAATCAAGAATGCATTTTGGAAACTAAAATTGACAATTAACTTGACATACCAACACTAGTGGGTTCAACCGAGTAATGCTCTGACAATCTCCCCCTTTGTCAATTTTAGTGACACAACCATTTTACATATGGATTGTACTTGTTAAAAGCATTACAGTTCCAAAATCCGACATGCTTGATTTCCTTGGTTCTTCAACTATGCGTGTTTATCCTGTACTTGTTGAAGATCCATCGTAGTATTATTATACAACATCAAAGTTCAATTATATCACAACTTTGACAATAATACTACTGTAATATGTATCACTCCCCCTTAGTCAATACTTCATTTCATAGTGAAAACCACTCCCCCTTACATAATGATCCGTAAACCATATGTATTTGTAGTGTGAACTACATATTAATTCTCCACCTTTTTGTCAATATATATTGGCAAAGGTACGAAAACTAGTGGGATCATATTGAAATTCTCATAGAGATACTTCATGACAAAAAGAGAACATATCAACTTTGTTTCGATGATTTCACATAGTCGAAACTAGTGTATTCATCAAGGAGCTTATAAAGATACAAGAAAACTCCTACAATATTCCAAAGCCGCACTCCCCATAAAGATTTGGCAATTAAGCAAAAGTTCAATTAAGAGCTCTCCCTCATAACATGTCATTCCCAAAAGAACAACAAGAGTGACCTTTCTCTGGAAAGAAGGATTTATATATTAGATTTTAGAAATCCCACAAGGAGATACGAGCTAAGGACCAATCATTGAAAGTTTCTTATGAGATCGTGTTACTAAAAAATAAAACTATCTCATGGTAATGATACACAATAAGTAATCATGAATATCGGTGATCATCTTTTCTAAGATACAAACCTGTATAAACAAGAATTGATATGCTTAGAAGGAAGAATAACCTTTTCAACAAGGATTTACACCAAGAATGGTAACCATAAGTGTATGAAAAGTTTCTTTGAAAATAAAAACCAACATCCAATGGCTTTGATTATTGCTTCTAACTTGTTATACTTAAGAATTTAAACCACAAATCAAGTTAGGTAATTAAGAATCATACACGTGGTATTTTTCCATATTCATCTTAATCATAACTAGTTCAATTGACTCAAATGAAATTAGTTCTTGAGTTGTTCAAGTGTTTATATTCTCATAGAAATATACAAGACACAATTGAAGCACAACAGATTTTGATTCACTCGAATCAATTCATGAACATTATAGCCACGGTTTGCAAAAGATTGCATTCCTTATTATATAAATGTATTAGATCATGAACAACCCGATTTTAAAACATAACCTACTCAAATATGCGAACGGGTACACATACCTATGTGGCCGGACTAAGTTTGGGTTTGCCAGTACGCGTTCAGGTACGCATACCACCAAACTCAGTTAAGTCCGGGAACTTGAACCTCATGCCAGCGTACTTAGTTCCCGGACCTCTACTAAACCAATCAGTACGCATACGGGTATGCATACCATGATTCCCGGACTTGGATCAACACATATACAAGTACGTATACTGTGTTCATAATCCAATTATGGTTAAGTGTTCTAAACTCCCATTTCAATCATTGAAACCTTCTTAGAAGACGACAATAGATGTATCACACAAACTATTAGCTTCAAAGCAATTTTCAAGTGATCGAATGATCAATACGAAACATTCCGAGTCTACATCAAATGACTGTCTCACACAAATCATGTAAGATGTTACCGGGCGATTTTCACATGATCATCTTTTGAATTTCGTCAAGTATATAAGATGAATCTAGCTAAAGCAAAAAGCTTCCACATAAAAAAAACCCAACATAACATGTGCGCCCCAATTTTTTTGCAATCCTCACAGTGTTTACAAGGGCTTCTTTGTAAGGATGCACTTCCAACACAACCAGGTTGTGTTGAGGTGAACAAAATATTGCTCACGACAGGTATTCAAAACAAAAGCATGCATAGACTCTAGGAATTTAACAACTTCCTTGAAACTTTCAATAATTGTTCCATACCTTTTTAAGATGTTATCCCTTGTCGAACTCTTGTATTGGAGATCCTTTTTAATAGTACTCGTTGCTTTATTGATCTTATTTGGTACCCATTTCTGAGCAGCTTTTGGAGCAACGTATTTCTTTTTCTCTCCAACATAGTTATGAAACTTCTTGGGGGGAACACTGGAAATACTGATATTATGAGGCTCATTTTTTCTCCACTTTGGAACATCAGATCTTGCCATCTTAACAGAATCAGATCTGGTTTTATCTCGTTTAAGAAATCTGCAATTCCTTTAGAAGTAACCTGGTTTTCCACAATAAAAGCAATGTTTAGTATAATGGAAAAAGTTATGTTTAGTGTTACCTGAATGTGTATGTGCTTGTTTTGGAGCTTGACAGAATTTCCTCTTTTCGTTATCGGCAGTTGGTAGAGATACTTCACTTTTGTCAACCATGGAAGGTTTTGGTTGAGAATAATCTTTAGCTCTGACAAATTTTACCTCTTTGCAAATACCAGGAGCGTCCATTCCTTCATAGCCTAATCCTCGTATATCACGATGAATTATACATGCTCCCAATATTGAGGTTAATTTTCTAAGCTACTATTTCTAGACAAACTCTCTTCTAAGATCGAGTTTTCTTCTTCCAACCTTTTGACCTTTTCAAGCGCAATAACTAGATCATTCTTGAATGATTCATATTGAACTTTGAGATTTTCTCGTTCCGAATCAAATAACAAGTTCATCTCAACGTTCGCCAAGTCATCTAGCTCTTCTTGAAGAATAATTTCCCGATCTCGAGCTCCGGCAACTTCTTCTTTAAGCTTTCGTATTTCGTTGAGATTTGCACCAATAGAATCAAGTTGGTCTTGCAAGTCTTTATTCCGACTATGAAGTCTGTCATATTTAAATTTCTCACTGAAAATGGTGCTTTCAGCTTCCGAGAGTTTCTGATGACATTCCTTAAGAAGATTATTAGCAACTGGATCTACATGAAACACTTCTTCGTCATAATCAAAATTAGTATCCGAAAGAATTTTTCCAGAAGCTAACGCAACCTCGCTTGCGTACTCTTGTTGATCATAAAATTCAGGTCCATCATCAACAATAGGCAAAGCTGCTGCATATGCCAATTGTCTACGACTCCAGCTAGGGAAATCCGAAGAAAAGTGCCTGAAACCACGACAGTTAAAACATTGTACATCATCATTACGAGATGTTGTAACTTTAGAAAAACTCTTTTTCCTGTTTCTCAAGAGTTTTCTAAATTGTCGTGGAGTAACATCCTTAGTATCCGGAGAACCAAATTTATCCTTAGAGGATTCAGAATTGTCTGCAGCTTTAAGAGAAATCACCTCTTTTTCAGACCGGTGTTCATTATCAAAGATCTTTAACTTTCCAACAAGAGTATTTCTGGAGAGTGTAGAAATATCGTTTGCTTCTTCAATGACATGTTTCTTAGACTCGTATCTTGATGGTATAGATCTGAGAATTTTGCACACAATAAGTTTCTCCGGAATAGCTCTTCCTAATGAATATGAGGAGTTAACTATTTGAGAAAGTCTTTGGTTAAACTCATCAAAGGTTTAATCATCAGACATGCGAAGGTTTTCCCAGTCAGAAGCTAGGTTTTGAAGCCTTGCTTCTTTCTCTGCGACATTCCCTTCAAATACAGTTTCTAAGGAATCCCAAGCATCTTTAGAATTATTGCACGTAGTCACATGGTGCTGAAGATCTGGGGTAATGGCATGGATGATAGCATTTAATCCGTCAGAATTTTTTACAGGAAGAATTTCAAGTTATCATAATCACCAATATCCTTAACAACAGTTACACCATCTACCTTAATTAATTGGGTATCATAGTCATTAACAATATGAACCCATGATTGAAAATCTCGTGCTTGTATAAAAGCACGCATAAAAATTTTCCACCATAAATAGTTCGTGCCATCGAAGGCTGGCGGTACGTTTACAGAGATAACACTTCTGTCCATAATAATCAGATTGCTTCAAACACAGACTTATAAGGTCTTAGTGTGTTTACCTTCTCTGATACCAATTGAAAAAGCGGGGGTACTACACCACACCCAAAATTTTGTTTGGAAATCTGTAAGGGCTAAACCATAATAATATTCCGAGAACTAAAGAGTTTATTTCTTTTTCTCAAATCAATCAGCAAATCAAACATATAGAAATCTATGAGCCTGATTGATGTGAGAAATACTTGGACGGTACCAAAGACCAATAATCAAGATCAATCAAAATCCTATCCAACAAACATAGTCGGATCTATCAATGATGTTGATTAACGTACAACCTGTGATGTTTCAATTATAAAGATACACAATATAACGCTGAAAAGAAATAACACAGACACCGAAAATTTTGTTAACGAGGAAACCGCAAATGCAGAAAAACCTCGGGACCTAGTCCAAAAATAAACACACACTGATTATAAGCTGTTACACCAATTTCCTACTACCTATTCGGACTAGATTTAACACCTTCTTCAGCTGTATTCAAGCACTTGTAGAACTCCTAGCAGAATACCAATTCTCTTTAGGAATTCTTCTAGTATAACTTTTAGTAGAACACAAATTCTCTTCAGAAGTTATTCCCGAAAATCTTATGGGAGAACAAGGTTCTCTTCAAAAGATACAACAACACGGTTGATACTTTTCGATCTTTGTTTTCACAATATACTGAATCGATTTCCCTTTAGATGTGAATCAAGGTTTTGGAAATCTTGTTTTTGTTTTGATAAAAACAATTACTAGGTAAAAGTAATATCAAAAAAAAACTTGTAGATTAGGGTTTAATATAATTTTTAAAAATATAAGAGAAACCTAATTATTCTACAGCTAGAATAAATCTAGAGATATCTTGTTTAAAACTTCTTAAGGATTATTACGAGATACCTTAATCAAAGTTTTCTTTCCAGTCCCGACTTCGACTAAAAAGTGTTGGTATACGATCGAGAACTTAAATCTATCATAACCTAGGGTTTATGATCAACAACTCTTGAATGGTATTATATCGGAAGAGAAGACCTTAAAATATACAAGAGGTGAAAAACCTAGATTACAAGTTGTATAATGAATCACGAAGATTAAACCCAACTCGGATGTGTGATCCCCAATACAATGACTTTTATCT
Source organism: Papaver somniferum (assembly GCF_003573695.1). Classification (NCBI taxonomy): domain Eukaryota; kingdom Viridiplantae; phylum Streptophyta; class Magnoliopsida; order Ranunculales; family Papaveraceae; genus Papaver; species Papaver somniferum. Next base: position 56,282,888 of record NC_039363.1, on the reverse strand, counting down.
CACTCTTTTTCATAAAGAACAAAAGACATGGAAAACAACCTTGTGAAGCTTACACCAATTTTCCAAAAGGGATGAAAAACGTGTAGCACTCACGAACCTTTTATTTATAGTGAACAAGGTAGCTTAAAATCTAAGCAAAGCTATTTTCCTTATTCAAGACTCTCCTAATTTTGGGAGTCTTTCCTAAGTTACAACTCTTGCCAAAATAATTAAATAAATAATTAATTTAGCAAATATTGTATTTATGTGAATAAATCACAATTTATCTTAGGAAGGAATCACGAACACTTTAATATGGTAATCAAATGTGTTTGGAGTAATAGCTATCTTGCTTAGATAAGGAAACATCAAAAACTTGACCCAAAATGGCTTATAGTCACGTAATTAGGCTCTAAGTCCGTGAACCATTACAAACAGTTCGTCGACTGTTTCCTACTAACGAACTGTAACAATTGCAGCAACACTTATAATTGTTACTTTAATAAATCACTCATAACTTCATCGTTATAACTCAGAATTGAGTGATTCTTGCCTCCTTGAATTCGTAAGATCATTCACTATAACATGACGTACTTTATAGGGATAACGGTTATTGTCACCAAAGTCGTGAATCAAATAACCTCAAGTATATATAGATAAATGTACATTTACCGTCATAAGAATTGTTCCATAGAGTGAGCATTTATTTCGATGGATTAGAAAGGTTGAATTGAACAAGAATCCAAATGAAATCAGTACCATATACCTTGGTTGATGAAGTCCTTGTTGATGTCTTCTTGTAGTCTTCAAACTTCATCCTTCAAGAATATCTTCGATTCTACTTCTTAGACTTAATCTAGTCCGAAACTATCTTTAGTATACTAAATCAAGAATGAATTTTGGCAACTAAAATTGACAACTAACTTGACATACCAATGCTAGTGGGTTCAACTGAGCAATGCTCTCACACTAGTTGGTAAGATCCTAGAGTTACTTCGGTTACGAACTTTGTCTATGTACCAAGTTACAACTTGTTGAAGTAATTCTTTGTCCATTATTATTCTGTGATAATTACACAATGTGTGTAAGTATATGTTGATAACCAAAAAAGTCCCTGATAAATGGGGCGAAAAATTGAACTACACACATAAAGACTCTTCATAAAAGGTAGAGCTAACATACCAATGGAAACGAATGCTATTGCGCTACACCTCCTGCTTTATCAGTAATACTGCGAAGGATTGCATAGACCGGTAGGAAATACCATTCAGGCACATTGTGTAAGTATATGTTGATATCGAAAAGATTATGATGTGCTTGGTACCCTCGTTATTTCAGAAGGACTAAACCTATTTGATTGATTAAAATGATCAATTTGATATAAAATCAACAAACACCTTTAATCTATAAGGAGTGATAATTTTTTATATTTGACATATAGAATAACCACCTCACTCATCAAAAGATTATGTAACCATCCTAATGTTACTGGTGGATTCGTCAAGGTAGAAAATGAATCCAGATCCAAAACCATTAAGAACACTAACACGTTTTTCATTATTTCTAAACCATCAATATATAAGATATTATAAATTTTTTTTATCTCATTCAGATGTTAAGAAATATGAGAATTATCTTGTTTAAGAGTGACAGTTTCATTCTCAATTGAATATCATGAGTTGAGGAAACAACAACCAATATTTCTTCAATCGATTTCGAAAGTCCAAACAAAGTTTCTACATTAACAAAATAATATACCATTTCAAAAATTGGTACTTTGAATCTAGAGAATTTTTTTTTTTTGATCTCTTTATTTCATTGAATGTAAGATGGATTAACAACTTAATTGTTTTCATTATCTCCTGATGTAAACTTCTGTTGGGATATATGTTTTAAAAGATTTCTTTTGTACATTTTTGTCAACAATTAGAGTTTGGCCCAGTGGTTAAATATTTTGGGCCTTGAAGGTGAGGTCTTAGGATCGAATCCCCCTACTGATTGGGATATATATATATAGTTCGGGAGCGTGGCCTTGGAGATCTTGAAAGGTCTCTTGAATTTGGAAATTATTTTTTGTTAATTTTGAAAAGATTTTTCAACTCATTTTTTACCCTTGATTACGTTGTTAATTGTGCTAATTATGGTATGATTAATTTGTCCTTTTTTTATTGTTATGGAATTTATAATGTTAGCAATTAATTCAATATATTTTCCATTAATTTGTATTCATTGCTTGGGCTATAAAACCAGTTTTTGGAGTAACACCATTGTTTTTCTGAGAATCAATAGACCAATTTTCTAAGCAAGATTAGAAAGAGTGAAATTGATCAATCTCTCATTATGTGCGTGGGAGATTGAAGAGAGTTTTTGTTGGCTGTTTTATCCTGGGACGTTGTGACGAAGAAAGAACTTCTTGCACAAAACTCAAGGCAGAGCAACAAAACTTCTTAAAGAGAGTGACCTGGTCGTGTGACTCAACCATAATTATTTTTTTGTCTGTGTGTGTTTAACCTTTGTTTTGCAGGTGTAAAATCGGCAATTTTTCTAACAACTTTGCATCACAACAAATATAACCATCAACTAAACCATAGACGTTGAATTTCTTTAATAAAGGAAATAAAGATCTTTCCGAGCCTAGTAATTATAATCTTGAAGCTTGAAAAAAATGATATTACGAATCATATTGAAAGGAACGCGAAAGATTTTTGAATCAAATTTTTAATTAATATAAGAAAAGCTTGTAGTTAAAAAGTTTTGATGGCGCACAGTATTGAGGACAAATTTGTACGCTCCTCCTGGAATGACGAGCGTACCAAGTACACACAATATTTTGACATCAACCTATGTGACAGGTACCTTGAGTGACCTAATATAGAAGAGATTGTCAAGAAGATAGCAACCACAAGCTATACACTTGGTATATAAAATACGTATCAAAACCGAACCTAACTATAGGGATCAACCCAAATGTTTTTATTAACGTACAAAGAGTATTTACTTTAATTATAAAGAAAAGCTAAATAATGTGGAAGTAAAGTAAATAACACAATACAAGATTTTGTTAACCAGGAAACAACAAATGTATAAAAACCCTCTGACCTAGTACATTTTTGAATGCTCTCATAATTAAGCCGCCATACAAAGATTACTACCAACTTTGTGGTTGAGACCAAGTAAATTACCCCTAGTTACCTAGTTTCCTTAGTATCCCTGAGTGTCCAACCAATATAGCCAGCACACGTGATCCCTAAGATAGATTACACTATCTTAAGTTGTTTCACCAGTTGTGAAGACTTCTTGCACTCAACTCCTTTGAATCGTATTCTGAAACAGTAAACGACTAATATGTTTTCGGTAACTTCTCTCTCAATCTCAAGAAGTAAATCAGATATTCAGTTGAGTCAAAACAAGGCTCTTCTGTTTAATCTAATAACTCCTTTGTTTGGATTAGAACAACCAAGATCTAGATTGTCAAGATTCGGATCCTGAAGAAGACCACCAAATGATATATTGTTGATCTATATGACTAGTAATAAGATGTCTATCAAAAGATAAACAAAGCTAAATCCGATCCCATACGATGAAGTATGTGCATGAATTAAATCACAAGGATCAAAAACCAATAAGAAATCTTCTTGTCTTCAAATCTCCAATGTCTTCAAAGTACCTGCACAAATAAACTTGATTCCACTTATGATCGATCATGCACAAAATGGATTCTATTATAAATGGATGATCACAAGTATATTCTCAGGTTTAAAAAAAGATCTGAACTATCGTCAATACTTGATCTAGTTTGAGTGACCTTATGTCAGAAGAGAAGGCTCTCAAGAATAATCAAACTACATGAAATAAAGATTTAGCAACCGTTAGTCAATCAAATTAATAATCGAAAGATGAAAACAATCCAAATTCTAGTTTCCCACCAACGAAACTATCTAGCCTCTTTTTGATCCCATAGAAGTCATTTAAACTAGTGGACGTAACATATTTTGCCTAATTAGGTTACTCTGCTCTCCAAGATAGTCTTATAAGTAATATTATTAGTCGACTACCACAGTGACTACAAAATAAAGTGTTTGTGTTAGGATAGGTTTGTGAGAAGATCAAACTTCATTATTTGTAGACCAATTTATACTGGACACCAAGGAATTTCCACAACCTAAATCATTATAACGATATGCAATAAACATGATTTTTTAATTTTTTTCTAATTCCAACTAATATCTAACTAACTCGAAATCCTTCATCGATGACAACTCAATATTAGCTAGCGTACAAGTATAATTTACTAATATATCTTCCAGAGATACGTTTTACTTGCTGGAAAAATAAAACATATACATTCGAAAATCTCAATAATTTTTTTTTTCAAACATTTCGGTTTGGTTTCTCACCTTGAGTATCAAGGAATATCTTTGAACAATAAAAGATAAGATTTTAGCACATGTTCAAATTACTCACAATATCGACATCTTGAACTTTCCTTAATAATAACTCATATTTTGATATTCACAAAACCCTAAAGTATATGTAAAACCGAAAATAAAAGATTTGATATTGGGTATGGTCCTGCAAGAGATCCCCAATAAGGATCGGTCCTACTATATATCCCCAAGTATGGATCGGTCTTGCTATAGACCTCCAATAGGAATAGGACCACCAATCCCGTTGATTTTTTTCAACTACGAAACAAGTTTCGGAAGTCCGCTTCCTTAAACTCATGTAGTTAGACATAGTTTTCTAGGTATAGAATCAATCTAAAGTTCATTACACAATCTAGTAACAAGTTACAAATATTATGTATATGTCGCAATTATGAAGTTCAAAAGATAGACGTTATACTTCTTAATTCAATATACACAAGTTTTGATACAACTTGTATATTCTTCCTTGACACTTTGATCATAATATAATGATCAAGTCTCTAATACTAAAGTTTCACATATATAACTTCGCATGTTATGTTTTCAATCTAAACGGCTTGAAAGTAACGTAGATAGAATTGGAAACAAGTCAAGTCTTGTATTATAAACTCAAACAGAAGGATATTGTGTTCGTTGAAGTCGATATGTCTTCAGATTATCCAGGTCTTTAGAGTAATACTTGTATGTCTTAACATTTCAAGACATCCTAGTCTAACCTAACAAAGTTGAGTAATCTAATCAAATGACCTTGAGTTTTGGAACTAAAATATGACAACCAATCTTGACATACCAATGCTTGGCGAGTTCCACCGACCAATGCTCTAACACCTCTGAAACTTGGGTGCACGTTCCGGTCATCCCTATTGGATAATATTTTTTAGAAAACCAGTTTTAGTTTTCCTATTTTATTTCTAAATTACAAATATTACCTTTAACACCCAAATTTTTATACATCAAATAAATTTCTCTCTTCTTTTAATTATGTTATTCTCAAAATAATAAGTTCATCTTCATCATGGTTGAATTCATGAACTTTGATTCTTCAATAATAGTGAGTTTCAGTCACATCGGAATCAGTTTTGATCAAATTGATCATAATCAAGTTCATTGCAGAAATGGAGGTTCTTAATTCACAAATTTGCAAATTCTTCCCAAAACACGAACCACTAAACCAATCAACAAACACATACAAAATACTCTCCCAACCTTGAATTTGAGTTCTTCTAAATCTAAAACGTATGAAGGAAAATCAGTCTCTCTTCCTTTCTTTACTTCCTAGTCTTTCTCTCTGCAAGGCCTTAGGTTAAAAATCAAAAAATTGTGTTTCAATTTAATGCATAAATAAAATATTGTATTTCATTATACGCAATCACACATCAAAATCATAAACCATTTTCAAATCAAAAACCCTAAACCTTAATAAAATCCTATTGATGATACTGGGAATTGATGAAATTTTTTATTCTGGTTTTGTATGATTTGAATTTGGTATGGTGGTTGAGAAAGAAGAAGACTCTAGTTCTTCTGAGACAAAAAAATCTTGATTAATATTTATAAGAGATGAAATTTTGCGTTATGAAAAATCAAAATTCAAATAATCTTCATCTCTAGTGAAGATTACGTTGTTTGAGGAAAATAAACAATCTTAACATAATAGTTTCAAAGTAACAAATTTATTAAAATAAATATATCAGGGAATACCAGGAATCTAAAACCAACTAAGGTTTTTAGGCCAACCTGCACTCAGTCTTTCAAAGGCTACACAAATTTGGACTCCAAAGTCCAAAGTATCGAGCCCTTTATAAAGGTAATGATTATCTACCCTACTTTAAAACACTAAGTCATATACCACGTCGCACGGTGATTGTGACACCCTCCTCAAATTAAATGAGATAAAAGTTTTGAACTACAACAATTCTAGAGAGGACAAGTGGCGGGACTCTATTGGTCATAGCATTAAAACATGAATCACACTCTGTTTACACCCTATAATTAACTGACCGTTTGTAACATCGTTGGCAAAAACGTGGGTATACAACACTTATATGAGGATTTACAGCTAACTAACAACTTACACTTGGTTTACACCAAATACTTAACTGGACGTTAGGTAGGTGGACAATACTTCCGTAAAAACTAACATTATCATCTCTGATTTCTCGGCTGATTTCGTTATTTTCTTTTAATCGTCCTCTTTCTGTGCTCTTACTCAGGTTTCTTGAGTTTTTCTTCTGCAATAGAAATCGAGCCATAACTTTGATCTTCTATTCAATCTTGCTAATCCAGTTACCAAAAATATGGTTATTCTCTCTATCGATTGAGTTATATTCAGGTTTTCCATTGATCAATTTTGAGTATAATGGATCGAATTGATTTGGTGTTAGGTTTGATTTGGGGATTCTAAATTGAAGTCTGAAATACAAAGGATTTAGGGTTTATTCAATTGAGAATACAAAAGAAATAAGACTGTTGATGGTGTTGTGAGTCTGTAATTTAGGTTCGATTTGAAGTTATGGCTAAGAGGGATTGAAACTGAGATGTTGAAAACCTAAAACTACTTCCTCTGTCTCTTTTCTCCATACAATCATTCTGTTATCTTCTTCTCTCTATTCTACATATGCATTAGTAATACTTGCTTTGATTTTGACTTTCAGAATTTTGGTTTAACTTTAGTTTACTGCTTTCATTAACGTATTTCGGTAGGTGGTTTTGCAGGTCATGGACAATCTTAGGGTTCAAGATGGAAGAAAATAAAACCCTGGAATCTATCTAAGTAAGTCTACTAATTTTATAGGGTATTGATTTGATTTAATTTGGGTAATTAAAGTCTGCGGGCATCCAACTCAAAACCAATTGGCAATGAGTAAAGTGGCTCTTCCATATTATATTTTGAGTTTATTCAAGGGATATTAGCAATGTGAGACTACTATCCTTCACACGCCCCCTCACGTGCAGGTCTTCTCTCTATGGGTCCCTAACACGTGCACCTACGTTTTGTGGGTGGCCGTTGGGCCTACTCACACACGGGCCTCGCTCTGACACCAAATTAAAGTCTTCGGGCATCCAACTCAAAACCAATTGGAAATGAGTGGAGTGGCCTTTCCATATTAATTTTGAGTTTATTCAAGGGATATTAGCAATGTGGGACTACTATCCTTCACATGGGTTTGTTTTGTTGCGTGAATTGTATCTAGGAGGTTATTAATTGCACAAGTTTTGACTGTGATTTCTCAAAAAAAAAGAAATTTGCTCTTAATGGATAATAAGATTTTCATGAATCTCATAGTTTAGGGAATAATTGTGAGTATATTTTTCAACTGTGAGAGGTCTGAGTATAGTTTTCAACTGTTGATGAGTAAATCTACATATGGTATTCATTGACCTCGAGAAGGCTTATGACAGAGTCCCTAGAGAGGTAATGTGGTAGGCACTCGAACAGAAAAGGGTACCACCTAAATATATATCCCTCATTAAGGATATGTACGAGGGAGCTGTCACAGGGGTCCGGACGTGCGATGGTGTCTCGGACGACTTTCCCATCAAGATTGGACTACACCAACGTTCGGCCTTGATCCCGTACTTATTTGGTTGGTTCTGTACCAAGTCATGAAGGACATACATGGGGAAATACCATGGTGCATGCTCTTTGCGGATGATGTCGCCCTCATTGAGGAATCAAAACAAGATGTAGAACACAAGATGGAGCGGTAGCGACAGACACTGGAATCGAAGGGCTTCAGACTCAGCAGAACCAAAAATGAGTACCTGAAGTGCGACTTCGACGAAACAGGAACGGCGAGGAAGAATTGATGTTAGATGGACAGATCGTACCAAAGAAAGAGTCGTTCAGTTATCTGGGATCTATGATCCAGAGCAACGGAGACATTGACGAGGACATCCGACACATAATTAACTCAGGATGGGCCAAATGTAGACTTGCAACTGGAGTCCTATATGACCGTAGGGTACCGACTAAACTAAAGGGAAAGTTCTACAAGACGGCAATTCGTCCCGCACTTCTGTACGGGGCGGAGTGCTGGGCGACAAAAAACCCATACATCTTAAGGCTACATGTGACGGAAATGAAGATGTTAAGATGGGATTGTGGGCTGACAAGACACGATAAGATTCGAAATTGTAGATGGGGAAAAACGATTCTCCGATTTTCAGTAAAGTGAAGAGACGAACGTGTTGTCGAGACTCCTTGACCGGGAAAATGTTCAACCTCACACAGATGCACTACAAAGTGCTTAGATTCGAGAGATCAATCTGTAAGACTCCGGCCTAAACCAAGTCAATGGCCGTTCCCGAGTCAATTCGGTCGCAAAGAGGGAGATGGGTTCATCTGTAGGAGGGAAGCTGATAATTATGTGGGATTAGTGATGATCAAGGATTGTGGGTGTGTTGAAGGTTTCTGCAACTTGTGGTGAACTGATGAGTTCGAATAAGTTCTAATGGATTGATGAATTCTTGAGAGTAGTTACTCGAGAAATTCTGTGTATACAATTGTTGATAGCTGGTGATCATTCGTTGTCTGTTGTTTTCAATCATGGATTCAGAGGCTTATTTGTATTGTCAGAGTTGTGAAACTTTGATCCCTATAAGTGTGACGGTTTCTTGAGTGAAAGAGTGGGAAAGTGGAAGATCGTGGTGAAACCAGTTCCATATTGTGCGGAGACTTGGTTGATCATTAACCCACTACTTTTCTAACTCCCTCAACCGTTGACACGACTTACACACATTTCTCGTTGTGGATGAACCCACGTGTTGTAGGCCTCCAGACCAAAACCGTAGTTGTTATCCTCAATTTGACGTGATTGATATCTCACGAATCGTGGAGTCTGAGTGGCAGACGTGCATTAGTTAGTCAGTGTTGACTGATTAGACAGTGAGTCTAAGTTTTGTTGAATCGAGCATAAATGGTGAATGCTCAGCGATTCATGGATCCAACGTGTAAATGGTGTCAATGTTGTAGATTCAGTGATGAATTATTGACTAGTATTTGAGCGAGAGCAAGTATTGCTCGATTCGGCGAATTACTGAATATTGAGAATTTGACGAGCAACTGAGCAAGTATCGCTCAATTCGACAAATTAATGATTATTGATGATTTGACGTGCAGCTGAGCAAGCATTGCTCAATTCGACAAAATACTGAATGTTGATAATTTGTCGTGCAATTGAGCAAGTATTGCTCAATTCGACAAATTACTGATAAATTACTAAATATTGATAGTGGTGGACCCGGGAAAGCGTATAAAATTGAAGCAAAATGAAACGGGCCTACAGTAATACCGCAAGTGCACGGTCGTCAGTTGTAGCTCGTGCAAGTACGGGTCGATCCACAGAGATTGGGAGTGTTTTGTAGTTTCTAGCTATTTTGGGCTCTAATTTGTTGTTGGTTAACTATGAAGCATTTTGGTTTTGATGGGAGCAAATTTGGTTCTAAAGAGGTAGAAAGTTTGGTTTTTAATTGGGAGCAAAAATTTTGGTTTTAGTGTTGGGAGCAAGCCCACTGTTGGTCCTCTAATGGAATGGGAGGAAGGCTGCGGCCCACGAAACACTAAGTTTTAATTTTGAAAGTTTAATTTGGCCCAGTTGGTTAAGGCCCGACGTTTGTTTTAAAACTTTGGTTTCGAGGTCCACTCTTGAGTGGAAACAAGCCCACAATCGGTTACAAGCTCAGGTGGGTTTAAACCCAGAGTCCAAAATACAAGTCCAATGAAAGAATTTAAACAAGCCCACAAATTAAACAAACAAGCCCACAAAAATTAATTACAAACCCAACAGAAAATAAGAGAAGCCCAAAAATTGGCTTTAATATTACAAGCCCACAATTAAAAATTGGAAGACCACAATTCGGGTTCTCTTAAATGGGTTACCTTTTAAGCACAGCCCAGCTGCTCTGATATTGTTGCAAAAACCCAGTTGGGTTTTGGTTCTTTTCCTTGGTGGCGTCCCAGCAGAGGAAAAACTGGTTCAGAACAGCAGGTCCAACATCAAATGAAGTGAAGCAGATGCAGATGCAAATGCTATGCAGTGAAATGCAAAAATAGCTAATAAAACTACAAGAAAAACACAGCACCAATCCCCGGCAGCGGCGCCAAAAACTTGGTGGGCCCAAAGATATTATATTTAAATGCAAAATGGTCCCCGGCAGCGGCGCCAAAAACTTGGTGGACCCGGGAAGGCGTGTGAAGCAGGGATAGCGAACTTTGATGACATCGAGTAAATAGCGTTGGATGATCCCATATAGATTGAATCGAACGGATACGATGGAGAGGTATGTGGCGACCGTTGGATTATGAGATACAACAAAATTGACGACACCAGATGGAGTTAGGTGTTGTAGTGTTAAGCGGAAATATCGAGGTTTGATGCGCAGGCAAAGAAGCGACCGTAGGATCTAAATGTGATCTAATCTGAAGGCTTGGAATTTAGGTACTATGGTGTTTTGCAGGGACTTCAGATTTTGATGAACGATGAAGAAGCGACCATTGGATGATGAGATGGATCCGATCTAACGGCTGAGAATGGAGGCGGGTATGGATATAGAAAATGGGTTTGGGTAAGGGTTTTGGGCCTTGGGTATGCCAAGCCCATATCTTCTTTAAGAACAATTCTTCCTTCTTGAGCCCATTCCTAGCTTTTTGGACGTGCGCTCCATTCTTTGCGTCTTCCTTGCGTAATTTCTTCCGGCTTTTCACTACTTTTCTGCTCTTTTCCGCTCTGCTATTCATCTAAAATTTATTTATTACCTAAAAATGCAAAATTAAGTAAGAAAAATATTTATTCTTGAAAACAATGAAAATACAGAATATGGGATAAAATGTAGAATTACTGCACAAAAGATGAGTTAAATGCCAACAAAAAGGGATAAATATATACATTATTTGGCACTCATCAGATAGCTGGATCAATATTTGAGCAACTGAGCAAGTATTGCTCGATTCGACGAAATATTTACTGGTAACGTGACCCAATAAAATATTGGTAAGCTACCAAATATTATATGATTAGTTCATATGTTGTTGCTGAATCCATCATAAATTCATTAGTGTTTGAATCGTGCTTAGAGTGATGATTCGTGGAGCATTTATTCAAAACCCTAATTTCATATCATAGTTGATGAATCGCTGAAAATAGGTCATGAGTGATAGAGGGACCGACCACATGGGATGATGGGTGTCCATGTGGTGCCCAGTGCTCGAGTGACCATGCACCAGGGTTCTCAGTTTGAGGATTGGTGAAAAAATGATGATTAAATGCTGGTTTCATCATTTACTGAAATATTTCTGGGTTTAGCATTAGGTGACCAAACCTAGGTATGAAAGATGGGGACCGACCAAGAGAGCATGGGACCGGCTCTTGGTGGTCGCGTGACCAGTTTTTGGCCGTTTGAGCAATCTCCAGGTTGGTTGGAGATAGTTTGGGCCCAATACGAGCAATTGAGCAAATTAGGTTAGAATTATGAAAACGTGTTGGACCGGCTTTGTGCAATCCCTAAGGATGACCCTGGTCGGTCATGAAGGCATGCACGTGTTGTTGTGGTGCCCATGTCTCCATACTGAGAGTTTCAGTATTTTCTGATGTACGTTCGAGCAACGTTGTGAATTTTCAGAAGAGATTCATCTTGACTGAAATTCTTGATTTTTGTTGGAATGAGCATGTATGCTCAATTGATAAATATTTTGTAAATATTAAAATAAGTGTATTTTAACATTTAAAATGTCCGCGGAAGGCTAGCCGGTCGTGTGACCATGTTGGCTTTTGGTTTTTCATGATTCGAGCAAAATTTGAGAAGTTATGACGAAATTATGATTTTTTCTCAAACCAAGGAGTTTCATGAATTGAGGAAAATAATAATTATAAAAGACTAGGTATTGCAAGATATGGGACCGGCCACGGCTAGGGCATGCCCGGCCAGCTATGTTGCCCGGTCCGCACACCTTTCCCTATTTTATAAAAATATTATTTTTCATGAATCCGTGAAGTTAAGGAGAATCCATGAGTTTTTGTTGAAACGGAGGAGTTTCATGAGATTGGGAAATAATAATTATAAAAGGCTAGCGATTGTGAGGTGTGGGACCGGCCACGGCTTTGGCATGGCCGGACGGTTAAGTTTCCCGGTCCCGCACACCTTTCCTTATTTTATAACAATTTATTTTTCATGAATCCGTGAAGTTATGGGAAATTCATGAGTTTTGCACAAAAAATAAGGAAAGTTGCTAAAATCAAGGAGTTTTCATGAGTTCATGAAAAATAACAAAATAGGGCAAAATAATAATGGAGACATGGGACCAGCCACGTTTAGGGCATGGCCGGCCGGCCGGTGGGCGCCCCTTATCATTTTATTATTATTTGTTGTTTTTCTCCAGTTCTGCGTAGGATTACTCATCTTTTCATGTTTCTTGATGCTCGTGTGTGCATCCGGGTGCTCAGTCGTGCATCATTGTCGAGTACACTTTCACTATTTTTGTGGGGCTTACTCGGTGATGGTCCAGATTCCCGGTTGTTGAGTATTTATTGCTAATTCATGAAATTCAGTGGGAAATAATTCATGAAACGGAGCAATAAAAATGAATAGTTATTTATTATCAATTCATAGGATCAGCTGTGGATTCGACCACGAATTCAGAATAATAAAACAAGCATTACCATCCCATGGGATCGTGGATTCGACCACAGAATCGGAGTAATAAAATTATCTATTACCATTCCATGAGATTAGATGTGAATTCGATCATGAAATCATAATAATAAGATAATACAGTAGTTTATTGCCATTCTATGAGATCAAGCCATGGATTCAATCATAGAATCTGGGCAATTGTTATTGCCATTCCATGGGATCAGGCCGTGGATTCGACTATGGAATCGGAGCAATGGGTATTGCCATTCCATGGGATCAGGCCGTGGATTCGACCATGGAGTCGGAGCAATGGGTATTGCCATTCAATGGGATCAGGTCGTGGATTCGACCATGAAATTGGAGCAATAATAGATTATTCTAGGAATTCAGTGGTGAATGTCACGGCAGAATTAATCTATTGCAGAAAGAATATCATCCAGTTAAGGCGTCACATTCATTCTGGATGGTGCATAGTCAAGGAGTCACAATGTCGTTTACGACTTGAAGGCGTTACTACTCTCAATCTACGGAGGACCGCCTGAATCTATACACGGTCTCTCCACATAGTCAGGGAACAGTGAGTGTCACCGATGTCCTGAAGGCGTTCTTGCTCTCCATCTACGGAGAACCGCCCAAATCATTTCTTCTATGTGGAGGGGGGTCTCTCTCTTGCAGCCATGGAACTGTTAATCTGCATAGAGGGAATGATGAAATGTCAGGGATCGAATCGCTCATCCAGTGGGGATTTTCGATAACAAATTCATCAAGGCTTCGTAAAATATGAATCATTGCATGCCTGAAAGCCGTGTCAAAAACATGCCTCATGATTTTACGGTTTTACCCATTGCTGAAAATCCACCATCAACAGAAATGATTTTATTCATGGGAAGCTTGGGGTAGCATCGATGAAGATGATACTCACGCAACACCGGCTGCATTGGTTCGGGCATCTCCAGCGGAACCACCTGAGGCCCCGGTACGAGTAGAACGCATCGGACGATTCAAAGGGAGAATGAATAAATGAAGACGGCCGAAATTAACCTGGGATGAACTGATTAAGAGGGACCTGAAAGACCGAGTCTTGGAGAGAGAGTTGGCGCTCGACAAAACAACGTGGAGGACAGCGATCCACGTGAAAGAGGTATGTACATGAGGTGCGTGACTGGACCTTTCCTTACCTTTGATTATTCGTTAGAAGCTTTCTCTCTTAATAGGACTGTGCAAACCGCGAACTAGTAAACCGTCATGTAAGAATTGTGAAAGGAGGGCATCCCTCTGTAACTCTGAAGCTCGCAGGATCGTGAAGGGTAATTACCCCATAGCCCTGCAGCTGGGACATTGAGTAGTGGCCCCATCACCGAAATGGTCGCGAATGTGTAATCCCATGGAAGTGATGGACCACTACACCCTCTGTGCCGAAAACGAACAAGACACAGAAGGTGTCAAGGATTACTCTTACCTTTGGGTAAGTTGCGTCTCGTCCCGCAGACAGTCGGTGTAAAAACTTCGTCGCACCCTTGGGGATAGGGTCTTTCTGAGACAATATCCCTGCTCGACCCGGTACTTGATACTGGAAAATAGCTTTGGTTTTGTTTTTGGTTTTGGTTTTGGATGAGTAATTCGGGGTAAAATATTACAGGTTTGTCATTTGCTTTGTATGGTAATGGATGTTGCTACTTTCGTGCTTGATTATATGTTCATTGGAAGAATTTCATGCATTTTGTGCAGATTTAGAAATATATACATAAGTGCAGCTCCAATAGGTTGGATGAGTTTCTATAGCTTTCTTTGGACCAAAATTTTAACTTAACATCCATAATAAACGATCCAAAAATTTTACTTTGCAGGGATAGGACTAGCATGCCACCACTGCTCAAAACCAAGGTGAGTGACAAATACCATGATTTTGACAATATACCATATGCTAATGCAACCAATTATACAAGATTTTTCTGTTTTTCATATGCTAATTTGGGTTAATAGGGTTCAAGTCCGATATTAAGTTTTTCGTAGGTAAGCATAGAGATTTTAAATTTTTTGATATACTCCTTTTCTTTGTGTTTTTGTAAACTCTGTCTCGGATAGTGGACTTAATTCGCTTCATTAGATTTTGTAGGGGCTTGCTGATAACCCTCCGTGTGCATATTGTCGAAATTCAATATCATTTTTCATTCTACCAAGTGCAACCTGTCCGATTGAGGTAACAATGGTAAAATTTTCATGTCTATTTAATGTAGACCGTTGGAAATCTTGAGCCTAGGAATTTTGGACCATTGTTTCTGACATTGCTATATCAGTGCAAAACCTAATCGTTTTTATTGCGGGTGCTTATTTAATGTAGCTTATGTACATTGGAGAATAAATCCACAATGTGCGTATGGGTTATACTCATAGTGTGGGATAACAACATTTAGACTAAAAATATCATTGTTAAGCGCGAATTTAATAAGTTACACAAGATATTTACTTATGCCTTGCTTGCAAATGTTTGAAACCTCTTTGCTTATGAATCCTGCCAAAATCTTGGTATAAAATGTGTTATATTTGTGTGTCATCCAATTTTAGGAGAACCTGCTTCTCGCAACCACTTAAAATAATGTCGAAGCCCTAACATATGTGTGCATAGTACATCGACCGCGGATTTGATATGTCATCATAATGAACCAGAAGGTTTTTTTATCTCTCAGACGTATCATAATGGACCGCAAGGTTTCTTTATACTATTTCTGTTTTTCATGATTGTTGACGTGATACCAGAGACGATAGAAATCAATTATAGGTCAGTTACATATAGAATATAAGTATCTTAACATTTTACCTATGTTATCATAGACTATGCTTTTACATAGGAATGTCCAGCGGGTGCTGTCACCGGTTTAGCTTTTCCCATCCTAAGATATGTCGCTAAAATTTATCTTTCTTTTACGATCCTGTTATAGGTGCGTTAAGTTTTATTAGAGGGGCGGCAAGCTAATAGGACAAAAACTGTCATTACATGGTAATTCAAGTTCCCTTTATTAAAAAAGAACTTTGATAATCTAGTTTAGTGTTAATGATTAAGTTTCACTTCAATTAACTCTAAATAAATAAAAAATCCGATTTTAGAGTTTTTTTTTCTAAAAAAATGTTTAATGATGGTAGAGATGTTTTAACCTAAAATGAAGGTCAATCTCAATCAATTACAAAAATTAACCAACAAAGTGAAGAACCAGTGCCTGAAAACGACCAAGTATACTTCTAAATTAGTCCAACTAGCTTTTTGTTGCTCAAATACGTAAAAATTTCAACTTTTTTACATTTTCAGAGATAATTACGGTTGGAATTTTGCTCGTAACCAACCGTAAATCATAGTTACGGTTCCTAAAAAATGAACTACCAACCGTAACTGGTTAAATGTGGGAAAACCCATTCGTAAAACCAAAATGGTTACCAACCGTAACTGTATTTACGGTTCATCTCAAATTTTAGTTATAAACCGTAACTGGTGACCTTTCCGAACTCTGGGTTCCAGGGTTATTTACGGTTCGTAATTCTGGTATCGACATCAACCGTAAGTTCACTTACGGTTGAAAAAAAACGTAACTGAAGAGAATTCTCAGATATAAGAACATACGGTTGGTAATTGAACTATTACCAACCGTAACAACATCAAAATCTCCAGTTACGGTTCGTAATTGGGTTAAAATCAACCGTAACTCACATAAATCCAAAAATTTGAATTTCAATTTTCATCTAAAACCATAATTTCTGATAGAAATTAAACTTAAATCGAACAAAATAAACTAAACCTTAACTGGGTTTTTCATAACATACCTCATATAAGTCATTACACTTGATTAATTTTCGAATCGATGATTAATCGAAGACGATGAAATTTTCAGTTTTAATGGAGGTTACGGTTGATGGGAGGAGGAGAAGAGTAGAAGAAATAAAACAAATTTTCAATTTAGCTTTGATTTAGGTTAAAAAATGGGGAGGGTAATCTAGACAATTACAAAACCATTTAGACACCCCCTAACCAACTAGAAGGACATTATTATCACACTGCCGCCCCTCTAATAAAACTTGCCGCCCCTATACCAGGCTTGTTCTTTTATACACGTGTTGTAGGAAATGAATATAATTATGTACAAGGAAACGGCAACATACCAGCAGACGTTAGATGGTATTATTTGGAATGCAACAAGAAAGTTGTCGATGAAATCCAAAATTGAAAGGTCGAGTAAAAAATTCGACACTGCTACCAATTATTAGTTTATCAACCTTTGAACGCACTAGCCCATTCCGTTAATATACATAAGAAAAGATTAACAACGGTAGTATAAGTACCTTGTGCGCTTTAATTTGTATACTTTTATGTCTTAGCTTTTTCTCATATTTTGATTAATGATTTTTACATTGGAATTCTAAATGTGTTGCCTATATATAAATGAATCACAATAAGGTAATTAGTTATGTGCAGATGAAATGGGTTCTTTTAAGACTCATGTTTTACTATGAAGAATGTATTATTTTTCAAGTGTTAGTATTGTTGTGGATGCATGGATGAGGACTTTCATCCAGTGCAAGAAAAACCATACAAAGTAATGCTTTATGGGGATGATTATTGGAAGAAGCGATAGAGCAGCCAACTGAAGCTATATTTTTGAATCCATATATGGCGAGCTTATATGCATCTAGAGATTAATGATGATTTGTAATGTGAAGGTAATCTTTGTGAGTGTTTCACCTAGCAATTGCAGATGCATATGCTGCAATGGAGGTTTTTTTCTGACATCATTTTTTATTTGTTAAACCTGGCTACTTTTATATTGTCTAAGTATGCTAATATATCTAAGTTGGTTCTTAGGATCTTATGTAGCTAGATTATGCTATCATATTGTTCTGTATGTCCACTTACTGGTGTTTTATAAATTATAGGAAGTTGATGATATCTAGGTTCCACTAGGAGCTAACATACTTCTCTTTTCAGTATCAATAGCTAATGAAGTTGATTCTGGATTTGTTCCCATGCGTAGCAATAGTAATTATGTAGAATACTTCTACTTTTCCCAACAGATTACATACACAACGTAGGAAACTCATGGGGAGCGTACTCCTACGAGTAATTATCCCTGCTCATCTGTTACAAATTATGAGGTTTGGTTTACTCTATTGAGTTGAGTTATTTCTTTTGTTTCAAATTATGTTGACGTTCTTTTCCTTCTGATATACATTAAAACAACTTTAGTCTGACATGGGTTTATTAAAAGCTTGCAAAATACATCTTCTATAAACAAATGAAGAAGAAGAAGGCGTAATCCTCATTTTTGAGTAGCAAATAAAGAAATGAGTGATTAAATGTACTATACTTAGTTTGAAACTAAAATCATTCCAAAGCCTTTCCAAGGATTACAGCAGCAGAGGCTTCCTTTATCCTTGGGTGTCTTAGCTCAAAAGGTAGAGCGCATGCATGACTTTTAGTCATGAGGTTGTGGGTTCAGACTCCCACAGACAATGACTAAATCAATGCTTTGTGTGTTCATATTACTCTTAGTTGTTTTTTATTATCAAATGGTTTTTGATGCTGAATTTATTTTGTTGCAAGCCGGTGTACTTATTCACTTTCTCTGTTCAATCTTTCTCCGTAATAAGCATTAGAAACTGACAGACGTCCAGTTTTATCATGTATTTCTTTCATTTGTTTAGGGTTCATAGAGGACATGGTAAAAAAAATCAGAATTATGTACCAGTATAGCCTTAAGCATTGAAAGCACAAGCGTTGATTGTTATTCCAAACTTCTCACTCATTGGTATAAAACAAAGTTTGTAATGTGTGATTTTATGAAGGTATAATCATATTTTAGCATATGACTTTGTTGTATTTCTATGTTTAGTTATTCTTATTTCATTATTTCTTCTAATTTGAATGAATGTGTGATTGCAGATAGTAGACTAAAGTTTTAGCCAGTTCAGCTGATGGATACAGACATGTAAATGGGAAGCCAAGAGATAGAGGCAAAACTGACTCTAAAACACTGGAATAAGAAAGATTAGTGATACCAGATACAGTATATAATTTCTGTTAGAAACTTCTAACGTATGGGGAAAGTATTTGTTTCCTCCATCCTTTGTTTTATCCTCTACAAGGGATGTGTATATAAATACGGGATAAAAAGAATAAAATTAAATTTCAAAGTTACCAAGTCCTGGAGATGTGGAATACTGTTCTGTACTCAGCTGGTGTTGAGATTCTTTAAAAAGCATCCAAATGGATTTTCTTTTTAACTAACTTTTAGAATTTTATATATTCCTTTTCCCAACCAAATTGCATGTAAGAAGAGAGCATAAAAGTACGTAAAAAGCTTGATAAAAAATCCTAAGCGACCATCGTGTAAAGCCGAGCCACACCAAATAAAAAACACAACGGGACGGGGGAGGGATAAAGCTGAACCACACCAAATAGAAAATGTATCGGGACTCGAGCGAGGCGAAGCCGAACAACACCAAATGAAAACGCATTGGACGACGGGCGAGGTGAAGCCAAGCCATACCAAATCAAAAATGCATCGTACCGGGACAAGGTTAAACCACATCAAAAAAAATGATGGTGAATAATTTCGGGTCCGCCGGATGCATAGCACGCGCACAAATTCTAACGTGTAGTTGAACAAACAAGAGTTTAAAACTAAGTTATACGAGAGAAAAAACCTAAAAAGTTCAAAACTAATGCAAAATTTTAAAATTCTTAACAAACGGATGAAAAGAGACTGCACTCTCACATTTCTTGAAATGGTGGGGCTCAAAAGTGGCCCTGCTAATCTCACGAGAGCGAGTTCACTCACATGTGATGAAGCAATTTTTACTCAGTTTTTCCTAGTGGACTACAAAAATAACGGAAAATCGGAAAAACAACTGTTAACGGACTTGACGGAGATATAACCGACACCTGTCCTGACTCACAAACTAATATCAATCACACTTTTCTTACGCAGCTATCACGACTCAAGTTACACCACTATTAATTAGTAAGCCTAGCAAAGCATCCGTTTCCAAAGAATGAAAAACATTAAAATGCTGGGATTAACTGTTATATGATGCATTATGGAACTCTAATCTCCTTCTGGCATTGCTAGGTAAAAATGCAAGTTGTTTCCTTCACCTATGAAGGGTATGACCTATCTTGGATTATTTTAGTTTTTCTTGTACAAAGAGAGTTGCAAAGAAATTAAAGTAAACTCGTCACTCGTCAAAAGACTGGGGAACGGTGAACCCGGAGAAAAAGAACGAAGAAAAGAAAGCTGGCAGTTACAATGTCAGCGTCTAACAATGTCAGAAGATTCCTTATAATTTTGTAGAAGACCCGAAAGGGGCGCCGTTTTCTCCGTTTCACATGGAAATTTGACTGTAGCCCCTAAAGTGTATCGCATAAGGAAACTTCCATGCAAGAGCAAGCTGCATGTCGATATCTTGGTAGTGTCAACTACTACTTTGACAATTCAAGGCCTGAGTTTGGTTGCAAGATAAGAGCAAATCTGACATGAAAATTTCAAAACTATCTAGGACACACAGCTCAAAATATGGGAATGTGCTCGCAAGTGCTTCCAAACTAGCTCGGACCCTAGTGAGAGTGGTGATATAATAAGTAGAAGAGAACAAGTATGAATAACAAACCAAACTTTATTTATAGACAATAATAGTGTTATTATACAAGACAAGTACAACCTGTATTTCACAAAGGAAACAGTGCTCCTTAACAATCAAAGCAGTATGTGATTATCTCGAGCAAGCATAATTATTTTACAAATCCAAACAGCATAATAAACACATAAATCTAATAGTCATTTCGGGATAATAGTTGAAAATAGATCAAAAACCAGGAAAACCAACCTCTGGTGAAAATCATACAAATTATATTACATATTAATACTTTTTACAGAATATGTTTTAAGTTCTTTGGATATGCGGTACCATACTGTATGCTGTAGTGTTTGGTAACTTACTTGTAAGTTGTTGCTATTCATTTCTCAGGCTCGAGAAAATGACTGCAATTGATTCCCTTGTTGACAAAGCCTGACACAAGCTTAGGGAATAATTTGGCAAGCATAATCTTGAAACCCATTGAACTGCACCTCTGAGTTTCTTCTTGATCGAATCTCCTTCCGTGGCCAAATGCACAACCAACTGGAGTTCCGCCCATGTATTCCTCGCAAGCCTGGAGAATCGAATGGGAGCAACGGCGGAAGTGTTCATCCACAAATGCTTCAAAATGCTGCACCAATATTCAGATAAATTATGTCAGGTAGTTGCATCATCAAATAACATCCTTCAGGTTCCTCTGAGGATGTTTTAGAAGGTCTCGTGATATCGTACCTTGGGTGGATTTCGGAGTATGTATAGCATGGACTTGCAAGAAAGAAGAAAAATGTTCTCGTTATAAGTAATGGAGTTCTTCTCTCCATCAGTCATACCAATCTGTGAATCATATCCTGCTTCATTAAAATATGGTCTTTCATTCAGCACAAGTGCCTGAAGAGATAGTAGAACTTGAAGAACGGTGGAGCTTCCCGGGTTCCATACTTCAGTGCCTGTGCCAGTCCATGTCTTTAAGAGACTGAGACAAACCTTTCCTGACTCATACAGGTTTGGGTTGACACGAAGCCCCCCGGAGTTGTAATACACCAACTGCATAAAGATTGCCACAATTAAGACCTCTTAACCCAAGTATCACAAATACAGGATAAGCAATGTTCCAGTAAAGCAACTTGGACATCAACTCATCAAGTGTGCTAAGATAACGAAATGGGTAGTGATAATGGTTAAGTTGCTGGACTAGATGGGTTAAGCATGTCTACTCTATGTCATGTGAATATCCACTGCCATGTCCTTCGGCTATTACTTTACTTCTCCGGACCCACATGAAGATGAGCCATGGGTTTATCCTCAAAAGAATCAGCAATGGATCTTCCAGTGAACCCCACATTTTAGACTGTGATGCAAAAATAAATAGAACTGAAAAAGTATACTTACAGGTGGTTCATTAGGATAATCCGGAGGAAGGTAAAAATCAAAGAAGAAGAGACCATCATGATATGGGGTTCCAGGTGCACCAACAATGGCTGCTCTAAGTAAATCAATCCTTCCCTCATAAACACGAACATAGATTGTATCTGTTCATGTGTACAATGTTTGTCATTGTTATTCTTCAAGAAATTTTAGGCACCAGATCTAATGATTAAGATTGGTATCAAAGTATCATCAAGAAAAAAGGTAAAAGTATACGAAAGACATTTACCTGGAAGACCTTTCTCAAGAATGCTCCATTCCTTTTGTACTTTCTTCAACCAACCTCGGTTTACCTAGAGAAACAGAAAAAAATAATGATTATGACTGAACAAACACATAAACATGTCTGGTTAAGAAAGAAGTTACGAATTTATACCGGTGGCGATGTATGAACCTTGCCAGAACCATGAAGAAAATGATGATCGGTGCTGTCATCAACCATTTCAAATTGCTTATATTGTCCTGATTTCTGACAGCTGGGAGAAAAACACAATTTTGTTGTTTCTTCAGGAACACTTGTCTCTAGGGTATCCTCCAACTCCCATGACATAGGTCCTTCTCGGACAAGGTTTCCACATTCAATCACTTCATTCTCATGGACTGATTCAAGTTCATGTAGATCAACGGCACGTGATCTATTTAAATAATGCTCGCAATTTTCGCTTAAAGAACCAAAACAACTGGTTTCTATTGAGCCTGGAAATGAACTGGAACCAAAGAAGTCAAATATACTTGCAGCAACATTTGTGAAAAACCCGAGAGCTGCCTGAGGTAGGGGAACTAAGCTCGATTTCTGTAAAGCGTTCATGTCAGCTTCCCCAGCATTATTAGGAGGGTCTTCTTTTTGGTGCCAAGTGTGTTCATCATTTTTGAGCATATCCTGAGTGAAATTATCCTGAACTTCATTCTGGAAAACTGGAGTTGAAGTTGAATCAACATACTTATCAACGCCAATAATTACGTTCGACTCAACCTGTGACGAGATACAACACAATAGTTTAGTTAAAAACAGGTAATAAAAACAGTCTTTGGACACACATTAAAGGGCTGACAAGATAATGTTTCAAATTCATAACTAGAATGCCATACGACAAGGTGTACGGATCTGTAAAAGCAATAATGTCATAATGAAGAACGTACAGACTTTAACGAAATATACAAACAGATGATAATGGATACCTTTGATGTGAAACCACTAGCCCATTTGACCAAGATGCCTCCATCTTTAAAGCCAATAACATTTCCAATACAACATAGAAAGCCTTGATTAGGATCTTCAGCGATATGCTTGCTTAAATGAATGCCCTCTCCCATTTGTTTGACGGAACCTGATCCTATCTCAGCTTCAACTGCAGATATGCTCTTCTGAACCCTAAAGACTATATCACCAAGACAGTAGGAATAATCTGGGTATTCAATCAATTCATACGCACTTACAATCTCCTCATTGTATTTACCATCTGAATCATCCTTTTGATTCGACACTTGCTTTTCCCATTGCAATTTCACAGTGCGTTCCTTCGCATCCATGCTTTTCACAATTCCCAACTTTTGGCCATTAGAAACGTGTTGATCATCAGATATTGTCTTCTGCAGTACAAATTGATCCGGCCAAAATTCTTGATCACCAACATTGTTTACGGAGAGTATAGATTCTGAATCTAAGCCAACTGAATGTGTCCCATCCTGCCACATGACATCAACTTTAGTGTTTGTCTTCACAATGACAAATACCTCTTTTGAGGCATTAGGATTTTTTGGTGGTGAACTACCTACGTATCTGCTCCTCTCAACAAGCTTACCACCAGCAGTTTTCCAATCATTTTCTTGAATTATGCACCAATCACCAAGCTGCCAATTGGCATGCGGAAAACATGATAATAAAGTTAAGGCTTGTGAGTCCTGTGTACGAGAGGGAGTGGACATACTCAATGAGCTTCCAAGAACAGCAGAAGCAACCCAGTCGACATAAACTAACCCTGCTTCAACGTGGCACACAGTACCTTTATCTCGATTTCCCTTCCAGGAACCAGACAACCATTTTGCTGATTTGGAAACGTTTGAAGCCCTAACTTGTACATGCTGACCTGGATAATAAGGGAACTGAGAATCTTCCATTATGGTTGGAGAAAGTGGAATGAGAAGATTTTCCGAATTGTCTGCAATCACCTCGCACTTTGCTCCATCATCAAATAAAATGGTGACACGGTCAACAACTCTCATCACCCTCCCAAGCCATGGTCCATGAACAACATAATCCCCTGTAACCATGGAACGGATTTTTCGAAGGTTCTTACAGTGTACTTCTTTCATAACTTTTCCATAAACTGTTTCTAAGTCCACAGTCATATCCACATCAACCACTCTGCCCAACTGTCCGGATGGATCTGACAAATGACACACAATGTCTCCATGTAAGAACCCTCTCTCGAAAGAAAGGAAATCATCGATCTTCTCTATGCTTCTTTCCAAGTTGGATAAGATGCTCTGTGCCTGGCCACCATACATGGAATCAATGTCATCCAGATCCTCACTGCTACTGATTTCACTGAAATTTTCACAATCTGAGTCACTCAGGAACATCTCCATTATCTTGATGCCTATCAAAGGAACAACATTATTAACATCAGAAGCATGATGCATGTCGACATCAAAAAGTAATAAGCACAACTTAGGGTTCAGTCTTGCTACAAACTGAGATAGACGAATGAGAACATTTGGTCATAAATAGTAGTAAAATTTAAGAAGAGAAACACAGATACTACCTTCCAAAGGAAATGCTAATAAAATTTAAAAACTAATTAATCTACGATAACATATTCGCAACAGAACATATTCAAGTTTATTTCAAGACACAACAATATATATGTATAAATGTGAAAAGCAGTTGGAAAGAGATTGAAAAGGTACCGTATATATATTCTTCAATGAAGTATATGAGATATCCAACACCTGTACGCTACTCCTGATATTTTCTTGATATAGAAACACAACAAGAAACCCGAAAGAATAGCAGTTCCTGAATTTACTTGTTTGATAAAGAGCGTAACCTCAAACGCCTAACTATGTTACACAGAGACCAGGTCAGTATCTCCAGAACAAAGTTTTGATTACCCAACAGTTATTCAATGCCAAAGGAGAAATGCCAATCAGTAACCTGAGGATAAAATCCGGAACCGGAACACTATACAAAATATAATACTAATATAATTGCCAAAGGAGATTTGCCCAACAAAGGGTGAGTGTCAACAGGAACTACTGTTTAGATATGTTCCCGGAGTTATGTGTCCACACAACTGATCGCAAACAGAATTTTGCGAGCGGTCGGTCCACTATAACTAATTGCCAAAGGAGATTTGCCCAGATATCAAGAGTGGAATTCCACGTCTAGATAAACTGCCAAAAAAGTTAACCAGATATCAGAGTGAAGCTCCGAACGAAAAGTGACTGCCAAAGGAGATTTGCCAACTACCGGAGTGAATTTTTCCAAGAAAATACTTGAACGAGATTTGACCAGAACTTCGTCAAGTTATTAACAGGTGGACGAACTTTCAAACAAGCTCGGTCAACCAAAGAAATATTCCCTTAGTAGTTACAACCAAACTAGAATTTCCCAACTTAAAGAAATGTTTTCCAAATGTGTGCTGCCAAAGGAGATTTGCCCAAAGAGGATAATCCTTTATAGATATTCAAATTATAGAGGAGACTTCTACCCAATGAAACCAAACTGTGAATAGAGATTTCGACCACCAATTAATGCAAACAAGATCCACTCATACTAAATACCTCTACTTTAGTAGAAATAAGTGCTCCACGACCAAACTATGTACACTTGATAGCTTAAAGAAAACAGACGTAAATCACCCTATCCCAATCAGCAAAAAATATCATGTGGGTTGCTACAAAGAAACTGGGCTGCAACAAGATTATTCAGCAGCAGATTTCCGCACAGTTGAAAGGATATTACACGGCCTACTATCAATTCCACGAAACCTGTTAAAAATTAGCACCGCAAAAATTTCATAATCCTCCTCAAGAGAAAGCATAAGAAAAAATCAATCATTTAGGCGGATAATATCTACTAAATGAAATAACTAACGTTCAACAGAATAAATCACAAAGATGGAAATTAAAGAAAAAACACAAAACTGAATTGTATAAATACGACAAGTTAACGGCCACAATACCTTCTTAAGCTCTAAGTATAAAAATTCTCTCAAGTTTTGTTTATCCGCAGGGCGCTAATGTTCTACTTGAGACACTAATTTTCTGGTCTGGAAATATACTTTTAAAACAAGGAGGCTTGAGATTGACAAGCTTCACCAACATTTAAAGGACTTAATACACTTTTTAGGTCAATCAACTTGAGGTCTACAAAGAGTTGAAAGATTTTGTGATCTTGTCTTCTCTTGGTCAAGAATTGTTTGCAGAGTTCATTTCACATGTGATTGACAGACAGATCTCAAGAATATTCTTTTTGTGCTACTTTTTGTGATACAATCGCTTCACGGATTAAAATCGAGACACGAATAAACATATAATCCCTTCATCATAAAGAAGATACCTTTCTTCGGTCAATCCAAACTAACCCTAAAATGAGACTACAGTGAAAAAGATTACAAAAGCTACAATTACCCAATTTAGAACTTCTGAAAAGCTTAAATTCTACCCAAACAACATCAACTCTAATAGCCAAGGAAGAAGGAAACAACATAAATCATCTCTTTTAGCACCAAGATTGAAACTTTATGTCAAAACAGTGGGTTACATATAATTCAAACCTATTTTCCCCGAGTAACAAGTTACCATTTACTCAACAATGATAATAATTCTCAATTATTTAAATTTTTTCCAAAAGATCACTAAAAGAACTCCAAATGAGTCATGACTCATTATAATTAGCTCCCCATATATCTCACCCATACCCAAAACCAGAAAACTCTAAGAATTCTATAAGTTACAACAACAAAAAATAGCATAGAGAGAGAAAAATATATACCCTTTTTCTCTTCTTTTCTTATGGCGGCTAGCAACTGGAACTAATAGTGAACAGCAACCCAATATTCTCGGAGCTTTACTTAGCGAATCCTGTCTGGAAGTGATAAAGATGACCTAAAACACACTGATAAACTTGGCTAATTTTTTTTTGAAATAAAGTGAAAGAAAGGCGTGAAAGAAAGGAAGAAAGGAGCAAATTCACAGAAGCTAATTCGCTCCTTATATCCGATCCTTCACGCCATCAACGAAAGCACGAAACATAGCGGAGTTAAACAGAGATTGAATTAAAGGGAGATTGAACGCAGAAGAGAGAAGTGAAAGACAAGAGACAGCGGGTAATTGGCGTTGCACATTTAGTTCGTCTGTGTGAGTATTCATTTCAGCCGGTATTATAGTTTTCCAAGTGCTTTCGCATCCCCACTGGAGTAAACAGTTGTTTGGTGAATTACCAATGTATCCCTTACTTTCTTGTTTTCTTTTCTTAATCTTAATCTTAATAAGAATTAAGAAAAGAGGTTTTAATGAAACTTATGGCCCACACATATTACAGTTTCTAGCATCATGGGACGTGAAAGATGTCTAGTTAAGAAAAGAAATGGAGAAGCAAACGAGCAGGATGGTTCTAGATGAACTGTATCCTTTTTCAATGGAGTGTGCGTGACTCGATCCACATGGTATACACTATGATATTTATAAAATATCATCTCCAATTTATTGACGTAAGGATGGATGACAAATAAAAAATAGCTAGATTTCTTCTAGGTGGACCTCTAATATTAGACATTCATATAGAGATGTCTTCATAATCTTATTGAAAGCTTCTACAATGGAATGTGTGTGAAGAGAATGTCTAAATTCATATAGGATACACATCAATCCATACAAGATACACATTAATTTTCTTTAAAATCCTCCTCTAACTCTAACGTCTTAAATGAACGTGTAGATGATATGACTTACTTTTGGGAAGACATCCTCAAGGTGAATGTCTAACTAGTCATTCTAGTCATTTTATGTTAAGGATGTCTAACTTCTTAACATTGAGGATGTCTTCCCTTCCTAGTCATTTATGTTAGCTAAGCATTCACCTTGAGGATGTCTTTGCATCCAAGCCATTTTATGTTAGAGCATTTCCAATGGTAACTTGGTTTACATTTTTTGTGGAAGTTGTTTTTTTCGATGTAAGACCCAGATTTTCTTAATTTGAAGAATATAAAACTTTATGGGTTGAAGATAAAAAATTTTTACATAATATTTAGGATTTTATACTTAGAGGATGTCTTAAAAATGATGTCATATATGAAACACATACATTCACCATCCGAGAAGTTCTTAGACACATTAAAACTATATTCTCCAAAACAGTAATGTGAATCCTTTTGATGGGTCCCACTTGGATATCATGGGACCCACAAAAAAATGTATGTCATGTGATTTAGGAGGTTTTCTTAAACAGTCTAATCAGAATGTTTACGGTTTATAGACAAGACTAGAATGTTGAGAATGTGCGTCCTACCACGGATAGGAGACTGACACGAAAATCTATTGTTATACAATGACAAATGGCATGTATTTTAATCTGGCTTCATTGGGGTATATCCAAATTAATTGGAATAAAACAAATGAGACAAAATAAGGTCATTTTGAAGTAAAACACAAACCCCTTATCCACATATTTACAAAAATGGCTAATCTATTTTTGATTAATTAACACTAATAAATATGATTAGGGTAATTAACTTAGTTAGTTAATTAGTTGATTAAAATTTTGAAATTAGGTTTTATTTTAGATTGAACTCATGGATGTGGGTAGATTTTTGAGATTTTTTTTTATTAAGAATTCTACTTGTAACGGAAATGAAATCGTACTACCCAAACACTTATAAATATGGGATTGTAAAGCTGCTGGGCGATTTTATATTCAAAATTATAGAAGGGATCAACATTTTCAGTTCTGAAAATATGAAAAGTCGGAAAGGTCTACGGATGAAGAACATGCCGACTATATCTGGCCGGCAAGGTCTGCGGATGAATAACATGCCGACAACTTATGGTCGGCAAGGTAGATAAAAAAATACCATGCCGACTATAGGATTCTTGACATATAGAGAAGGTGTTACAAATGCATGATTAGTCGGCAAGGTATTAATTTCATAACCTGCCGACTATATTATGGATATCTTGCCGACCCTGTAACTGCTAATTTCAGATACAAAAAGTCGGCATGGTATTCAACCTTATACCCTGCCGACTATATTTTAGTCGGCAAGGTCGACAAAAAATACTCTGCCGATTTTTGGTTCGTTTTGATTCTTCGCTTTTTTTTTTTTTGATTTCACATATATAGTTAGAATGTAGAAGAAAGATTTTGATTTTTTTTTAATATGTTTTGGTCGACATGGTTTTTTAGTATGGGGAATTTGGTCTTTTAACACCTTTTAAACACCCCTTAGCGCACTAGTTTGGATAGGAATAAAATGAGTATACCCCAATTAATCTGGATATACCCCAATCTCGCCAGGTATCTTAATATGTTGTAAAATTGGGATTTTAAATCCTAGCGTTTGATTCAAATAACTTTTATGTCCATGGTCACATAAACAGATAGTAAACAAAACAAAAAAGATAAAAACAAAGTTGGAAATTTAGAAATAAAACGACACATAAAATTTTCTTTAATAGGGTTCAAATTCAAGTACGAAGGTAAATTATTTTTGATATACTATTTTTTTTTTCTTTATTGATCCTTATATGTTAAAATTTTGAATTGACATATCTCACAAACTAAAAGACTAATATTTTACACCCTAAATTTTTTAAAGGGAATCTGCAAAACGGGTATAAACATGACTATCAAATTGTTTATATTTCTTAGAAAATTTTAACAACACTAGTTATTAGTAAGGATTTATTTAGAAATATAGTATGTAAAAAATTATCATGTTACTCTCCATTTTTTGTGAGACGAAAGGATTTTATAATATGATAAAATTAGAAATAAATTTTCAGCTTCACTGATTGTAGTTGCCTTTATATAACAACGTAGATGTAACTCACGTCCAATATTTCATGCGACAGTTGTGTTGCAATGCAATATCAAGATCAATGAAGCCACGCTGCACAACATGTGATATGAGTGTTCTAACAACAATGGGAATAAACAATTCATAAATGACATATTTTGGATCAATAAATTTTCCATTACACGGTGGAGTTTACACATGGACTGATAAACACGATATTCTTTTATTGTGCAGGCTTGACATGTTTCTGGTATTCTCAATTTCTGATTTTTAGTTCAACATTGTAACTCGGGTTGAAAACCATTGTTTCTAGCATATTTTTTTAATAATAAATATTTTAAGGTTGAAAATCATTGTTTCCAACATATATTTTTTAATAGCAACGTGGAACAATGATAGGTAATTAAGATGTCTACTATATCATGTTTAGTAAGCTTCAAAACCTATAAAATTGATAAGCATTTTCAGTTTTTTCACTAAGATTGATAAGAAGTAGATTGGATAAATTCATACGCTTAAGTTTTAGCATTGGTGAATGGTGAGTCAACAAATAGAATCAAGCCATCAAAAAAAAAGCAAGGAAATATAACCAAATATCTTCATTTATATTTCTAGTGGTAGTCAAATTTTGATTGAATTTGTCGGATGGTGCAATGGGAAGTCAAAAATTGTATAGGTTTCAAGCGTCCAAAAGAGGCATAATACTCACAGATTTGCAGATTGCTGACAATACAGTAACCTTCATAAATGCATCAAGTTAAGTTCGTAGGTTGCATGTATTACTCTTGATAAGATAATTACATGTTCAAAGCTCAACCTTGATAAAATTTCTTTTACCAGTATTGGATCAAATTACATAGTAGAGAAACTTTCTTTAAAGCTAGATCGTAAACATCCAAACTTTCAGTTACCTACAAAGGATCACAAACTAGATCAACACAACACAATGTAGTTTTCTAGGATAAGATTATAACGAGGATGCTTGAAAGCACTTTTTTTTCTTCGATAGTTGGTATAATAAAATCAGATCTTTCGAGAGTGTTGGTACATTATTATGTATGTCTTTTGAAATTCCTTGTCTATTAAAGGTAAAAAAAAAAATCGTATAATGAGGTTTCTTCGGGGTATTAAAGATAATAATTTGAATATGCGATGGGTTTCCTGGTTAAAGCCTTGAAGGTACGTAAACCTACGAGGCAAGGAGTTTTGGTAGTCCAAACCTGTAAAAGGTCAACAAAGATCTAATGACTAGATGTTATGGTGATTTTTTTTAGAGAAAATGAACAATTGTGATTTGTATAAAAAAATTTTGAAGCACGATTTATTGTTTCGCCTAAAACTAGCATCCATGGTATTGGAATGTGCAGTTCATATTAAAGACAAGAAAATGCTTGGAATTGGAAATGGATGTCAAAGTTAATAATGTTGAGTTTGTGAAGTTTTGGCATGGTTGGTAGATCGAAAAGAAATTTTTAATAAAGAAATACCTAAGGCTATTTCAAGATAAGCTGACATACAATTATAATGTTGATGATATGTTTGTGGAAAATAATGTGTGGAAAGTGGACTTTAAGAGATCCATGAATCATGTTGAATGAATTGATCATTTTGATTTGAAGTATGATATGAAGAATACTTTAATACAACAAGGTGATACATGTGATACTAATCTCTTTTAGGAACAAACTTCTCGGCAAATAATCATTAGGATGCTATACTGCCCAATTAGTTGAATCCTGAGACTCTCGCATATCTCATAAGGAATATACACTTCCTTCAAACATTTATTTATTTATATGATATGTTATGCACATTGCTATGCTTACTCGATCGATGTGAGATTGTTGCACGTTAATATTTTGGAAGCATTGTGGGTATGCTAGAAAAGCTTGGTGCTAATTTAATCATACCTTAATTTGGACTAATGTGTGTTGCAGATATAAACGTTAGAGCTTGAAAAAGCGGGTCTAAAAACCTCACCCAATATTTCGCTTAGCAATCTATATGGACTAACTCGAATATACTTTCAAGAGAATCAACTAGATAATCAGACTCAATCTTAATAAAAAGTATATCAAAGAGTTATATCCCAATCTATCGATTCAATCTGCAATCAAATAAATAGGAATTTGCGAGCCTGATTGAATACAAGAGAAATAACTTGAACGATACAAAAAAACCAATGTTCAAGGATCAATCAATTTCAATCAACAATCAAAGGTTGGATTTACCAATTGATCGATTCAACGCACAACCTGTGATATTTCAATTATATAACAAAATATAATTCTGAAAAAAAATAACATAGACACCAGAAGTTTTGTTAACGAGGAAACCACAAATGCAGAAAGACCCCGGGACCTAGTTCATATTTGAACATCATACTGTATTAAGCCGTTACAGACACTAGCCTACTACAAAGGTAACTTCGGTCTGGAATGTAGTTGATCCCTAATCAATATCGCATTGACCAAGGTACAGTCGCGTTCCTTACGTCTCTGATCCCAGCAGGATACTACGCACTTGATTCCCTTAGCTCACAACTAAGAGTTGCTACGACCCAAAGTCGAAGACTTGATAATAAATCCGTATTACACAAAAAAGTCTATTGAATAGATAAATCTGTCTCCCACAGATATACCTACGAGTTTTTGTCCCGTCTTTTGATAAATCAAGTGAACAGGAACCAATTGATAACCCAGATTTATATTCCCGAAGAACATTCTAGTATTATCAATCACCTCACAATAATCTTAATCGATTAACGAAACAAGATATTGTGGAATCACAAACGATGAGACGAAGGTGTTTGTGAATACTTTTTTATCTTGCTTATCTGAGATATAAATCCCAAGCCAATCTTACGATTGTACTCAATCACGATAGAAAGCAGCAAGATCAGATCACGCAACTACAAAGAAAATAGTTTGGTCTGGCTTCACAATCCCAATGAAGTCTTTAAATCGTTAACCTACAGGGTTTTGTGAAAAAACTAAGGTTAAAGGAGAACCGGATATATCTTATGCAACTAGTATCACACATGAGGTGTGTGGATTAGGTTTCCCAGTTGCTAGAGTTCTCCTTTATATGGATTTCAAATCAGGGTTTGCAAAGCATTCAATATTCACCGTTAGATGAAAATGTGATTAGATTCAAGCTAATATCTTTAATCCGTCAGATCGAACTTAGCTTATTATGCACAAATGAAATGCACCTTCATTTAGGTTTGAGTAACCGTACCTAAACATGTACACCTAGTCGGTTCAACAATAGTTAAACAATGGTTATCCATATGAGCACTTTCATAACTAGTTCAAATGACTCAAATAAACTAGTTAGAGAGTTGTTCAATTGCTTAGATCTTATAAAAGTATACAAGAAACAATAGAAGCAAAATAAGTTTTGATTCACTCGAATCAATTCATGAACATCATAGCCACGGTTTGCAAAGATTGCACTCCTTATTATATAAATGTTTTAGTTCATGAACAAACCGGTTTTAGAAAGTAACCTGCTTAGGTATGCAAACGGGTATGCATACTTATGTGACCGAATTGAGTTTGTTTTTACTTCCAAACTCCAACAGAAATTCACGGACGTGAAACTTCCGCCAGTATGTGTACGAGTACGCATACTCACCCGGATTTCCAACAACCGTCGGTACGCGTACGGGTACGCATACTTTAGGTTCCCGGTTTTGTACTTTTACACAAATGTGAGAACACACTATGTTTATATCCAAACATGGTTACTTTTTCTAAACTCTCATTTCAATCATTGAAACTTTCTTAAAGGATGTTAAAATAGTTGTTGTTCACAAACTATTTTCATCAAAGCGATTTTCAAGTTGTTTAAATAATCAACATGACTTGCATCACGAGTAAAGATGAACTTGGCCAAAGAGAAAGCTTACCAACACATATTTCTAGAAATAGATAAGCGAGATAAACTCGGCTCGAAATAGCAAATGTGTACAATTGAAGTCTATATAGAAATACGATTTTTGTCTCAAAATAAGAGATAAAATAGATAGACTTTTGAGTGATAGATAAGTTCAAGTATCCACATACATTTTGTTGATGAAGTTCCACAAGTTCCCTTGAGTAGTTCTTCGTCTTCATTCGATGAACGCTGTGGAGTCTAAAGCTCAACTACACTTACTATCCTTATCCGAGACTTAGCTATAAGTAGACTAGAAATCAAGACTTATAGTTTTGGAAACTCAACTTGACAAACAAGCTTGAGATAACAACGCTTGCGAGTTCGACCGAGCAA
This sequence comes from Papaver somniferum, assembly GCF_003573695.1. Taxonomy (NCBI): domain Eukaryota; kingdom Viridiplantae; phylum Streptophyta; class Magnoliopsida; order Ranunculales; family Papaveraceae; genus Papaver; species Papaver somniferum. The sequence continues at coordinate 56,248,510 of NC_039363.1, read as the reverse complement.
TGCTCTAACAAAGCTCATCTAAACTCATAGGTGGTGAATAGTTTGGAAGATATGTATGCAAGGATGTTTGGCATGTTGCACCGTATGTAGTAACATGAAATCTTGAGGAGAAGTATAACTAGAGTACACTTGGTGGAACAAGAAGAAGTTATAAATAATTGATTTTAATGGTTAAACATGATTGATTCTTTGGTGTTATTCTAATGATTCTTTTAAGAATTACATGACTATTCGTTCTTTGTTTAGATGTGAGGACATTATTAGCAAGATGTAGCGTTTATTGTTTCTTCCTCTGTAATGTATATGAGTTGATATTCTTGGTCACTCCTTTGTACATTCTATTTTCTTAACATAACCATTTATTTTCAATTAAACAACCACGATCATTTACTTTTGAAAATGTCTGGTAGGATTGCAATGTGTTATGGTTCCGAACTATGATTTTTATTTTTATTTCTAGTAATCACTCTATTAAAGATACATTGATTTCGTATGCTTATTTAGCAAATGAAAACACTTATTATAATATTTATAGTTCGCAGATTGTTAAAATGAAGAGGTATTTGATGTAAATCAATTATGATTTCTTTTCGAACAATGAAAGGTTAGACTGAAGAAAAATATAGAATGATAGAGAAAGTGTTGGAAATTGGGCTTAGGAAGGCACTGAAGCCCATATCTGATACAAATGATAATTGTGTTATGTTGAAGAGTGTTTAGCCGCACATTGTTTTTCTTGTATATAAGCTGCATGCGTAATATTAGCTTACGATTACAAGGCTAAGGTGTTAAGGTGCATCGTTGCCGTAGTCCTTCGCACCGAAGCACCGCACCAAGCTTGGCATTGGCGTTTAGTGCGCAACTGGGCGCTTCTAAAGGAGCACAATGCTCATAACGAGGAGCGCTTGGATCCTTAAATTTTATAAAATGAGAGTTCAAATGGACGGTTAGGATTGCATATGTAGCGTTTATTTAAGGTCTGACAGTTTAGATGAAGTCTACCGGTTATGATTTAACGATAAAGATTAATCTCTATTGGTTAGTGTAATCTAACGATCCAGGATGAACCGGTTTGAATAAGTAACTGTTGGATCAATTGCATCAATCAAACCATATGACTATTAATAAAAGTTGCATCTTTTGAATTGGTAACGGTTGAGAATAGCTACAACCGTCATCAAAGGTGCATTTTCAACCCTATATAAACTCTTCATCTTGTTGAGTTTGAGACACAAAAATTGTGGAAATTTTCCATTGATATTTTGAGAGTACATAAAAGAGAGTTTGTGCTATATTAATTTGTATTCATTTTAGTATCCAACGAAGAAGTGTCGTTGAAGAACATCAAAGGTATTGTCGGGTGCTGGAAACATATGTCGCTACCCGTATAACGTCCAAGAAAGGGAAATAAATATCTAAGTAAAGAGATAACTCGTCTCAATACACACTGTTTATTTGGTTTAGTTGTTTGTTAAATTTTCTTTTCCTTATGTTCTTATTTATTTTGTTTTAAAGATTATCTTTACAAGTTTGCAAAGAACTACGGTCTACCAATCTTAATTTAGAATCAGTGATTCGGTAAAATGATAATATGACTTATAGCATAATTGGTAAACCGGTAACAAGATTTCATACGAAAAAAATATTCTTCTTTCCAGAAACAATTAGGATCTTATCCATGATTAAATAAAAAGGTAACTCTTTTTTTCTTTTCGAAAAAGAGGCAAGCCTCGTATGTATTGATAATTCTTCGATCCGGGATCGGTAAAGGTTACATGACATACAATGGAGTTTTCAACATACCCTGATAATACAAACAGACAACAAAGACTACAAAGACCTTCAACCCTCTCTACAAAAAAAGTTACAGGACATGAAATCAAAAGAAAATCCCACCATCTGCAACTGATTCAAGAGTGACAGTAACAGGTTGAATGGATTGGTTTGGGTCAAAAGTAACACATCCAATCACATAGCAAAACTACAAACATCAGCTTTGTTAGAATCCATAGATCCAACCATTTCTCAATTTTTTTTTCCAGAATCATAATAAAACAAGTGACAGAGGCATAAAAGGATCCATAGATCCAACCTTTGGTCCATGATTTTTGAAAAAACCAGTAACATAGATAACACAAATAGCAAGCATAACCTGAATCGGTTATCATAGTGGTGAATCGGTCGAAATCGGTCAAGATCTTCATCAAACTCGGTCTTGAACTTTTTGTTGTTAGGGTCTTTGATAACATTATATGTTCACGTGTCTTTGGTAGAAATCTTACTGCTGGTCTTATAAAACTCTTTGATGTTGCTGCTAGAAACTTGATCTTCTTCATCAAGCTGATTGCAAGATTAGTTGAAGTAAACCTATCAAATCTCCAAGTCAAATATAAAAAATAAAACGAGATAAAAAAATAGATGAAAACCTAAGAAGAAAAAAGAAAATTAGTATTTAAATCTAAGCAAGTCAGATTCAAAACCAAAAGTCCAAATAAACTTAAAAATTAACTGTAATAAGGAAATAAAAGTATAGAGTGAAGAAAGGTCACATTCATTTTGCTCAAATCCACTCCAAGGGCAGATCTGAGCCGGAAAAGATTGAGGCGGTTGGGGTTTTTTGTTCTATGTTTTAAGGAGAGAGATAAAAAAAGGTAAGTCTATTTGATCAGAAACAACGGTTGTTATTATCAAAATGACGCAAAAAATTCATTAATGAGTAAAGAGAATTACATTATTTTCGACACAAATTCTATCTTAAAAACCCAACTAACAATTAATTTGAAACAAATATTTTCTTTCTAATAGAAAATGAAAGCTATTAGACTAGTAGTCATTTTTGTTTATTGCTAAAATTAGGCATCCAGATCGTGCTTTTGTTCACCTACGAATATGATCCAAGGCGCGGCTAAATTCTAGAGCTTCTTTTGTCTAGGCCCTAGGGCGCTGCTATGATCGTAAAACCTTACCAAAATCTCTACAATCGAATTGTATAGTCTACTTGAAGATCGCCTACTGATCTCGGTGAAGATTGACCTTTGGTTTACAATCTCACCTAAGGTCCAAAGCCAGACAGAGTAAGTCATAAGCTTTTGACTTTAGAGAAAAAAGCTCAAGGGTGAAATCTTGATCCATAGATTCTATCAACTAGGGCAGTTGCTTTTAACGAAAGCAATCAAAGCAGAGAGGAAATAAACAAGGAAAAAGTTGATTTTGACATAACAATAATCATAATTCATAACTATCTTTTCTTCTTCTACTTTTGATAAAACAATGTCTTTGCTTAACAAAGATCCTAATAATGCTTAATTCACTATTAAGGTTTAAGAACTCAACTCTATTAGTCCATCAAACAGGTGTAGATTTTCATTCTGTTTACCTAAAAAGTGAAGTTAGTAATTAAGTAATATATAATATCGGGCGCAGATTCAAAAATAAAGCGAGTGGAACTTGCAATTCCTGATTTTTAACGGTGTTTATGCAAAGTTGTATTCCACATTTAGTGGTGCTGGAATCATGCTTTTCTTAAATGAATTTTGATCTTATTGCTTAATTACGTGTTTTCAAACTTGAAACGCACTTCTTATACACTTTAAAACCAATACCAGACTTGTGCTGATTTTCGAACCACTAAGCACGGTTCTGACTAACTAGCACTCGAGAAGGCGATATATATCCAGGTGGTCCAAAAAGCTCAACAGCATCAAAATAAAAACTGAATATTCGCTTTGCTCGTTCAATGGTTTACCATTTACGAGCATTAGTCTTAATTTTCTTCTTTTCTATTCTATTTACAAATTCGTTCATCATCAGCCCCATAAGACCATGAAAGGTTATAATGCCTACACTGAGAGAAACTGTATGGAAGCTTATGAGTTAAGTCGCCTGTATTATTTATTTTTTAAGGTAGTGGCTGTACTATACCATCTTTAAAAAGTACTGCATATGTAGTTTGTGACCATTGAAACTGCGTTTTTCGAAGGTGGTTTAGTGGGCACAGACCGAATGGGAATAGTTGATTTGATTATTAAGGTAAGTACAGGATCCCCATTGGATATCTCTGATTCTCTGAATTCCTTCTATTTGTGCTCATGCACATCCTTAGTTTTTCTCGCTTTCTGTTTCAGCCAATTAGACTTTCTATTTCAATTCGCAAAAGTAGGTTTATACTTTGTACTACCTTGTAATTTGTTGTCGTTGTGATCATAATATCAATCATATCAACCGAGGTACTGAGTTTCGAATATAAGACTGGATCTTTTTACGCGGCAATTCGTGAAGGAAAGGCAGCTAGCTGCATGCATCATGCATGAAGCAGTACAAAAAAAAAAAAAAAAAAAAGTCCGTACTCCTTGTTGAAAATGATCATATATATGCCAAGTCGAGGACCTACAATCGAAGGTCGCAAGTAAAAGCACTAGGTGCTTACCGTGGAATTTGTTTCGGATCTAGATACTTGCATAACAAACCGAAATATACCTTTAGAATCCAAGCAGCAACGTGTGCTTTGGTGATAGGAAATGTCCAACCATGCATATGCATTTCATGTTCTTCCTTGTTAAATTAATGGAGAAATGTGTGCAATGAAATTCGATATAGTACCAAAATTTTAATAAATTTTTGAGGATTATATCATCTAAAATCAACTCTTATGTTCGTGTGTCCATAGAGATTATTCCAACCAGGCCAAGTAATAATATTCATTAAAAGGTATGCATTCATCATCACTATCTGAACCAGACAAAGGTGTTACGTAGTAAGAAGTCCACTCGAAGATTGACAAGATCACTTTCGACAACAACTATTTTGGAACTAAAGTAATGTTCATCATCATTCAATTAACTTCACTTTACAGTTTACACAACCCTATAATAAAATCCAGCCCCTATAACAACGCGACACGTAAATTTCACATGAAGCCTAATTGATGCGTAAGTACGTAACTTGGCAAAGACAGACAGTGCTCGCAAATAAGCGGATTTTATCAGTCCTACTCATAGTGACATAGGCAAACAGGAATATAGGGTGCGGGAACCAGCCAATTTGGGAGTTCAGGCCTCCCCGTCTCAACTTCGGACGAACCGCTCAACATGAGATACGCCGTCTCACCTGGATAAGCCTCGGTTCCAATTGAGACGGTACATGTCTCATATAGAGTCGATTGTCCTTGTCTGAACCTATGACGGTTACTTTCATTCAACGATTCTGATCTTATTTTCTATAAATTTAATTATCTTCGATTCTAAAATCACACTTTCTTCACCCATTTTTTTTTAAATATCATTTTCAACTCAATTTTTCATTCTTGAACTTTAATCTCTAAATCGGACAAAAAAAATCCAAAAAAGAAATGGTCATTTCATCATAACCACAAAATATTTCAACAGAAAATACACAATAAAAAGCTCGCGATCAAAAGTATGGTCTGGGTGGAGATAAGACTAATTGCAGAGCTTATGTAACATTCACGTTTCATTCTATCAATGATGCTCAACAACAACATAATACTCTTTGAGGGAATATTCATAAGCTTTTTAGTTAGGAAACCGAGAATATTAAAAAATATGATGCTTATGGGTTGTCTGGTCGTTTTAATGCAATCAGGAAAGACATGAACCTATAGGTAGCTCTGATGATGCAAATGGCTCGTCAAGTTGCGAGCGGTAAGGTGGAAGTCGATTTAGTAAATCACATTTCAAATGATTGGATTGATTTTTCAAACGTATTATGTTTGTTACAGTAACTAGTTTATAAATATTCAAACTGAATTAACAAAAAACTCGAGAGGAATTGCTAGGAAAATACTCAACGAGTTTCAAACGTAAAGACTATTACCACATCCTCGAGAAATTGAAACGTTATAAAGACGATCCGTTGAATGGATATCATGTACCAAAGGAATCACCTTACCAGACTACAAAATGCTTCTCAAGGGTCTCCTTATTCTTCACCAGAAATAAGCTCCCACCTTCATCCCAACACTTGAGGATTACCACATGGTAATTCTAATCTTAGTGTCAATGAAACTGCAAAAAGATTTCACGAACCGGTAACAAAAAAAGCACAAAGAAACATAAAAGATACCTCAAGATGCCGCATAATCATAAATTTCAATATACAACCTTCAAGAATTTTTTGAAAAACAAGAAAAAATAGATATTGTTAAAATAGTATAACGTAAAAAAATGGTTCAGAAATGAGAAAGGCTCGTAATCCGGTTGAACAAAATTTTTTTAATTCGCACATGAGACGCACAAGAATGAACACGAAAAAATGAATTATGCACAACTACGATTCTGGCAAGAAGAATTTAATGAAGTTCAAGCACAGTAAAAATGATAGCGCCCAACAACAGTTGAGATAATGAAAATGATAATGTCATACACTTGTTTAGTTTTATTAGTTCTAAATACCGGATGTAATAGTTAGTTTTAAATCCAATGTAATTCTTAGTTTTAAATTCAACGTGATCCTTAGTTTCAATTTTAATGTTGTTTAATCCAAATTACACAAATCAAATTAAGAAAATGCAACTAAAATAATTGAAGTGATACGTATAAAGTAAAAACACTAAGTCATGTTTGGATTTATTCTTCCGAATTCAGCCTAATATGCGGTAAGATCCTCCCTTATTCTTAAATGCAATCCTATGTTTTGAATGCTCTGTTCTACCATGCTATGCTTTCTTGCGGTTGCACCATGAAGGGGTTAAACTTCTTTCCTCAAATCTTAATATGATAACTTGTTCAAATGGTATCCCGGCGGGTCTCCTCGGTTACTATATGATGCAAAATGATGCAGGTGAACATCTATTACCCTATTCTTTTCTATTGATTTAAACGAACGATATGGTCCAAAAAATATATAGAACTTTCTCTTCAAAATTCCAAATGCTCGTTCAACATCCTTCCTACACGCCATCAACTTCCCTTTAAAATGCCTTTTATCATGGTGCTCCTTGGATTCCGGCATCTCGGTGTAAGCTTGAAATGAAGTTGGCCATGCTGGATAAATTTCGTCCGCCAAAAATAATCCATGTTATAGTTACTGTTATGGAAGGTAAAATTTGCAGCTAAATCATTTCCGTACTTCAATTCTTCAAATAAAGAAGATTTTTGCAAAATATTGATGTCGTTATTTGAACGCAAGAGTCCAAAAAAATCATGGCATATCCAACAATCATAAGAAGCCGTCACTTCCAGAACAACAATTGGTTTTGAGTAATGGTCTTTATAATGACCTTTCCAAGTATAAAGGACATTCATGCCACACCCAATACATGCAATCAAGGCTACCTAGCATTCCGGGATATTCATGTCGACATCATCTTGAGTTGGTTGTCGTAAAAACATGGACCAAAATGGTTAACTACAGTTTCCCAAAACATATTGAGATTTTCTTATGTTGTTGTTTCTTATATACGAATGTACTCATCACAGGAACCCACTGGCAAACCATATCCTAGAATCCTTAGGGTTGTACTGACCTTTTGTTCAAGACCATATCCTCGTATATTTCATACCTCAAATTGATAATTGAATTTAGGATTTACTATACAAAGCTCTGAGATAAGCCTAATAACCAAGTATCACGGCATACAAAAGCGACACTGAAAATCTTCATCAGAGTCTACACATACATTGATAAAATAATTACGCATCATTTGTTGATGTCCTTCCTCTCGATATCTCCTCGTATATATTCTCGTCAATGATGCTCTTGATTCTGGAGCCCACGGTATTTGCCCTGTATATAATTGTATCATGGAGTTCATCATAGTTCTCTCTTCTTTCGAATTTTCATCCATTCTATCCAATGATGCATCCATTATTGTTGTTGTTGTTGGAAAAAGAGTAGCGTAATTGTGTGCGCTTGCTCATTTCCAAATTAGGATCCACAAGAACAAAAAAAAATAATGATTGAAACGAGTCAGTAGCCGCTTCCCAGATCGGGTAAAAATGCAACCCGATAGCTGCAGAAGTAGGAATAATGGCACCAGAAATGATACTGTTTCCATATAGTAGAGACCCAAAAACAGGTTCATGAATACCATCAATATCTACTGGAGGAGCAGCAATGAAGGTGATAATAAATACAGAAGTTGCAATCAATAAGGATAACAATGGATATATTGAGGAAATTTGACAAATTTCTGTGATAATATATAGAAGTTGTGTAAGTTTATTAGAGGATATGGAAGAAGATCTGTACATATATAATATACATGGAGCGGTTGAGTTAATGTTTAAAACTGTAGTCGTTGCAAATGGTGACGGTCAACCATAAGTGAATCGAGACTCAGACAATGATGCACCGAGCCTCGGCTCGGCCGGGACGATTATCCCAACCGATCGTCTCAATCTGATCTTCTAATAGATAATGTCGTTTCTTACTGTGAGAAAATAAATTTGTCCATCCACATGGACCATAAAGTAAGTTAATTTATCAGTCTCTATTACACTTGCTCTAAATGTTTCTGATGAATCACATTTTGTGTTCTTACGGGGGTAACCAGTGACTAGCAGTTTCCCCCGCCCAACTTAAAGAAATTTGAACCGTTCTTGTTACTTTTGTTGAAAAGGTATTTTCAAACTAGTCCATATGTGTCATGCATTGTTTTAAGATGTGGAGAACGATACTGCAACGGCGCAACGGTCATGGACCTTACGATGTCAATGTTATACATCACTGTGTGTATCGCCACTATAACAGCATATTGGAACTTTTGGTGGTAAGGATTATAGGGAATAGGGAAGTAACTACAGTTGCCCCAGTATAACATGTCATCATTCGGGAGGATAAATTTTCATGTACAGTGAGTAAGGTGGTCAAGGGTATCCGCAAGTTGGCCAATTGTAAGTGGAAATAAATGCATAAACTATATATGTAAAGGAAAAGTAAAAATCATAAAAAGAAAGGCAGAAAAGAAACTTCCCACTTTGGAATATTTCCTCATTTTTATATTGTTAATGGGAAAAATAAAATAAGTTTGTGAATAATGAGAAACAAAACTACTATACTAGTTTTCCAGTGGAGAACATGACTGTTTTCTCTTTTTTCTTTCTGGTAAACGAACATGACTGGTAGGCTAACTGTTTTCATTTGCAGTGCCCGGTGTTATTCCATGAAGATTTACCGGTAGTGGTGTTAGAAGCAGCATTGCCCGGTTCTCAATTCTAATAAGTCCTGTCCTTTTCTACTAAAACTGTGTGCATCATGAGCACCGATGAGAGGGTTACTGTAGTTACAGCAATCATGCTTCTTCCAATCGGAAATGTTTGACACCCTTAATTTTAATTTTTCGTTTTGATCGTGAAATATGGGTTTATTAAAGAAATAAGAATCGTTACAACCAGACTGGAAATTTAAAATTACAAACTGATATACCTTCAATTGAAAGAGTAAAACTAAGGAGATGACCCAAGTCCAGGGAGACTCAAAGAATCCCTTACAAGCTGTAAAAATACGAGGCCCAACAAACACAATCTTATTAAAGCCCAAGATCCGTTACAAAGCTAGAGATACCCATATAGGAACCACCCATGTAAATAGGAAAGTCCAACAAAGATGAAATGAAACCCTAATTAAAACCTCATCTTTACTGAGAACTCGTCGCCGCCGCCGCCACAACCACTGCGTCACATATCGTTGACAAAGCTTACTCTGAATACCAACAGAACGGTCCCCATTAATGCCTATTAAGAGTTCATGATAGAAACCTTTTCTTCTTCAGAAACCAACACCATCGTTGGTTTAGAACTGAGAATGAGGAATTACCCTGAATATCAACATAATCAGCACTATTAATGCCGATTGAGAACTGATGATTGAAACCTGTTCTTTTTCAGAAACCAGCACCATTGTTGGTTTAGAACTGAAAATGAGAAATGGGTGTAAGGGATGTGTACAAGATGCATAGGATGGGTATAAGGGAGGAGATCTATGAGATGGTGGTAAAGCAATTGTTTGATGCAGATTTTATGAGAATCTAGGTGGTCGCAAGATGGTTTTGATTGATCAAATTGGTTGGTAGATTTGCCATCAGAACTTCAGAGTTCAAACTGAGATGAGATTGAGGTGAGAATTAATACGGGATTCACTGTTTGATGGGTGTAGGAGATGTATCAGATCTTTAAATTAAGATGAGATGAGATGAGATATGGGAAATACAAAAGGGGATATCTTCTTCAAATCAAGAAGTTGAACATAGATATGAGAAGAAAGGGATTCAAGCCACGGCTGAGAGATGGGTAAAATTAGGGTTGTCAATGGGTACCCGTTACCCGGAACCGGAACCGGACCCGAGCGAATAGGGTCCGGTTCCGGGTCCCAAAATTGGACCCATTAACAAGTTAGGACCCGACGGGTAATTACCCGATTGGACCCGAATCTAAACGGGTCCGAACGGGTAATACCCGATGGGTACCCGCGGATAACGGGTACCCGGTTATTCATTCTCTTATCCCTCCTTTTAGCAAAATTACAAGTATTTTGCTAGTTTGGTTTTGAATCTTTTTTCTCATTTTTCATTTCTTCTTACATTTAATCTTTATTTAGTACATTAATAAAGAAATAATACCAAATTTTTATAGAAATAAGTTTGATTCAAGCAAAAAAAAGGGAAAGACATCAAAATTTTGAACTTTTATGTGTGTTTTCTTAATACCCAACGGGTACCCGGAACCGATGGGTACCCGGGGTTCTAAACGGGTCCGAATCTGGGTCCACTAATTTAGGAACCGGACCCGGAACCGCTAGTAACCGGACCCGGAACCGCTAGTAACCGGACCCGACTTTTATAAATAGGGTCCTGGTCCGGATCCATTGATATCCGGGAGGACCCGGACTCGTTGACAGCCCTAGGTAAAATAAGGGGATGTCTCTTCAAATCAATAAATTGAAGATAAAGATAGGAAGATAGAGATTCAAGCCATGGATGAGATAGAGGAAAATAGAAACTAAATAGGGACATAAATTAACTGAACGATGAAATCCTTGCTCGGATCTAGTCTCTTGACTAGATCCGAGCAAGAAAACAGGCGGATGTGTGGAAGCGCTAGGGTCTGAAAAGGATAGAGAGAGGGGGAGTGGAGAGGAGAGAGGAAGTTGTTCATGCCACATTCAAATCTCCTAATATTTTAGTTACATCAATCATGCCACATACTAGGGCTGCACAGGAATCGTCCCGTTACGTGGAAATGTACCGGAACCACGATTAGATGGGACAGGTACAAGTACCAAAAACTGGAAATCGAACCTAGAGTTGTTACAAGTAAAAGTCCTAGACTATTTTCTTCCCGTCCCGTCCCGTAATACCAAGCAACAGGTAATAACATCTAATAATACTTAGAGTTTTTGAAAACTAATTAGCTTTTATTTATTTCTATTTAGTTTTTGTTGATTTCTTTATATTTGAAACTGATCGTAATTTTTAGTTTTTGATTTCTGGGTTTTGGAATTTCTGGTGTGGTTCATAACTTCAGTTGAACTTAGAACTTAGAAGATTTTTTTGCTTTACTTTCTTTTTTATAATTTTACATACTCTACGTGTAAAGAACCGTCGTCATGTACCGTACCGAGTTAAGCAGGTATCGGTCCCGTACTTCACAGGTACAGGTATAGGTACCAACCATAGGGAGGTACATGTATTGAGCTAGAAAAAGAACCGTACTGTCCCGTACCATATGCAGCCCTACCACATACCAACAATGATATATCGACTGTTAAGACTGTGTACGAGTGCATCTCTTCCCTCTCTGGCCAAGCCAATGCGGTTCCCTCATCTAACCCTATATGGGACAAAAACTGGAAGATGGAAGTCATCCCAAGGATACAACTATTTATTTGGAAATGTTACAATGATATTCTCCCGGTTATGGCCAAATTGAGTAGATGGAATCTTAAAATTCCCTCTAAATGATGTTTCTGTGATAACTCCGATAAGACTATCTCTCATGTCATGTTACACTGTCACTTCAGTCGTGCTGTCTGGTTTGGCCTAGGCTGTAGAATTCCCACGACAAATAATGTTAACAGTAGAGTTTGGATAGAGTCCTGGTTTAATAGGGCTAAAACTGATGACAGAGATTTAATCAACATGGCAGAAACTATGTCCACAGGATGCTGGATAATATGGAAAATAAGGTGTAAAAAGTGTTTCCAGAATGTACCAGCCAACCCATCTACAACAATCAGTGAAATCCTTCAACATACTAAAACCAAAACCGCAAACCAACACCCTAAAAGTATAAACAAAAATCCAACACCCTCCCAACCACATCTGAAGGAGACAACAAAAACAACCCCCAAAACAACAATCACAAGTTACTGTCATTTCGTAAATCATTTTTCTTAGGCACTGGTCATAAATTTGTTTACAGATGAACAGGACAACATTAGGGACATAAAAATATTCACATGCAGAGTAGCATCAAGGAAGGATGGGATCACTATTGTAGCAATGGCGGCAATGCTATGGACAAAGGGAAACAAAGACAGATGCTGCAACCTTCAAATAGATGATCAACAAGTGGTAAAGGAAATTCGGAACCAGTGGAGACAGCCTCAGCAGCAGTCCAAGAACAAAATCCTATGTAACAATGTAGATATAATTTCCTAAGGTAAGTGTGGCTGCCATATTTGCATGATTTGGTATCTCTCTTCCTATCACCTTCTCAAAACTGTGAGGAGAGAGTGTTATTTCCTTACAATGAAGTATTTGTAGAACATGATGCTAAGCAGGTTTTCAACCTGATTAGTTAACTGCTATTAATCAAGTATTTTCTGAAAAAAAATCTCATAATAGGTGGCAACAATCCACACCTTAAATTTTTCCTAGAGTCTCGTCCCTGAAGAAAATATGGGGCCACTAGTTTGCGAGTGTGAGGAAGGTTGGGGGAAGATAGTTAGGGGCTAGAAACATTTTCGTTTTCCAATGATTTCTAAATCTTTGACATAGTGTACCTTACATCATAATATTTGTTCGAAGTCCAATCTCTATTCCATCAATTGACACTTAATTTCATCTAGGATGAGGAAAATTCTCTCTAGTTCTCGGAATTCTTTCTTCCTTGAAGAGGGTAATATTTGAATTTCATATTGGTTTAAGGCACTTTTAGTGGTGTTTCAAAAATTTGAATTTTATCATCCTAAATTTAAGTCCATATTGTATGCGAGATTTTCTAAACAAATTCAAAGACTTAATCACGCTCATTTAGGAAACTTTCCATCGCATGCGATAAGTGGAAATAATATACAAAATCATGGTTATGATAAGCCCTAACTTTAAAAGGTCTGATCATATAAATTTTCTAGCAAAAACTTTTTATCACTGTAATATTCTGATTATGACTTTTAGTTATAAGTTTCAGTTAGCTACAATCACTAAGAAAATGCAAGGTGCTTCTACCAGTAAAGGGGTCTCTGTGCCACTAGAAGAAATCTTATTCCAGTTGAGGAAATTGGTGTAGCGGCTGCAAAACGGTCCAATAGTCTTATTGGAATAATATTTTAAAAGATGATCTTGATCTCAAGGATATACAAAATGATATAAATATATCTTGGAAAATTTACAAGAAATGGTAAAGACTATATGTACCAATTTTTTTGTTACTAAGTTTTCAAAACATCCTAATATGGAATACGTTACAAAGAAGGGTCCTTGGATTGTTGTTGGTTATTCGATAGTTCTTAAGGAGTATGACTCTAAAAAAGACGCATCAGACTATGAATTTAGTCAATTTATATATCAAGTCTTTTATGTACAATTCAGAAATCTATTAGGAAAAAAAAGGATGAAGATCCAAAAAATGCACGTCCGAAAGTTGGAAAATTACTTAACCCGCTAAGTCGAATTTGATTTAATAAAATCTATGAAGAGAGGAACTTTGTTGCTTACTGTAGCATTGAAAGAGGTCTAGTTAATTTATCACTACGAAAAACAACTAAGGGCATGTAAACATTGTTATGTTATTAAGCATGATGATGATTATGGTATGGGCACAGAATCCTGAGAATTACCATGAAGGAGCAGAATCATTACTATGCGAAGCATAAACATCTCTTGGAAGGTTTGGTCGAATAATGGAGACAACTTGGGAGAAACTGAGATAGGTAATGAAGTTAGTCTTGGTAATGTGATGGAGGATACTCAAGTAGCTGAAGGTGACCCAAAAAGACATAAGAGATCCAGAAGTAGTTGAAGGTTTCCCAAATAGACATAAAAGATCCAGAATTAAGGTTTCAACCATTTTCTTTTCTGTCTCGGAAAAAATTTCTCGCCAATTCCCTAATCCTTATAATAAAACCATTTTTCAAAATCAATCTTCGATCTCTGAAAATTCCCACACTAATAGGAAAGGTGTCACATAAGGGATGTTTATACTCTCTAGGTAATTTTGATATAAGCATGGAAGTGATTGAGGAGAATGAAAGGGGCAATGGTACGATGTGCTGCTACAATTATTTTGGAATACAATGCATTGCTGCAAATCAGGTTGGTATTCACGCTTACTCAATTAAAATTAAAAACCCAATTATTCCCAAGTGTTATCTTAAACCATTGATTTATTTCTGGAATCCTCACTGTTCCTTTAAGAATTTTGAAAACCTAATTTGTTTTATTCGTAATCCCTTTAGTTTTTTGGTGTTCTCAAATTTTCATGTTCATTGGTTGAGTTTGATTTAATTTGTTCCTATTGCATCAGTACCAGACTTAGGTTTTACCATTTTAGTGGTTCCAAGATTTGTATCATGAAGGTAATGCCTTTGGAATATGCAAGGATACGAAAATAAACACACTAGATATCATCTTAGAGATCTAATTAGGTCCAAGGATCCTGATATAGTGCTTTAATATGTGTCTAAAACACCTTGATTTTTATCTATTATTTATGCTTTCTTTGCTACTTTTCTTGTCAATTATGTATCTTATGTGTATTTTTAAGTTTTTAGGTACTTCAGGAGAATGATATGCGGATTCTATTTATGGAGAAGGGGTAGCCATCTGAGATAGGTTGCTAATGGGGCTACGTGCATCAATTTGTGGGGTGCCTATAACACTTCTTATCATTACCCAACCCCAAAATTCAGAAGGGAATTTATTTCTCAATCATTTTCTTCTAGTATTCATAAACGAGGGAGAAGTGTGGCAGGTATAAGAGAAGGTGAATTTAAGCAGAGAGGAACGAAATTAGGAAGGAAGATCTGGTGAAGTTGATTGTGTTGGTAAGCGGGGAAAGATGAAATGGAGATGAAACTGGTGATACTAAAATTTGAACTGCAGCTGTGAAGTCATCCCCCACAATTCTCCAACAAGACTTGAAAAACCATCAGGTCCATGGGATTTGGTATACCCAATGGAAGATAAAGCCACAACTACTTCATCTCTAGTAACATGCCTGGAAAGAGATAATATATCTTAGTCACTAAGAACACTGTCGGAATAGACTCAAATAAATCATTGTCCTCCACAAAGGTGCTAGAAGTATCATCAAAAAGGAAGGAAAAGAAATCAATACATTCCCCAGCAATTTCATCCTCCTCCTAAAGAAGAATATTATCTCTAGATACAAGAGTTAAAATATTGTTTCTTGAGTACCTCTCCTTCAAAGAATTATGAAAGAAAAGGGTATTGGCGTCCCCGAAATCCATCCATTTAAGTCTGGATATTTGTTTTGCCACAGACTCCTTATATCTATCCAATTTGGCATGTTGTTGCAAAGCAGTCTTCTCATGTTGGGCAGAAGCTACACACAAAGGGTGTTGTTGAATGTGTTGCTGGATAGAATTTAAAACAACCTTCTGCTATCAACTTGAGAAAGGATACTTTTAGATCTCTCCTTATTCCACTGAATAGTCCTACTCTTCACCCTTTTGAGCTTGGTAACAAGAACAAACATTGGGTTATCTCTCATAGGTTTCTCCTAAGAAGTTCTGACAAGTTCCATGAATCAGCCTCCTCTGTCATAAAATTGAAAATTTTGAAGGGATGAGGGCCATGAACCCTATTCTCAAAAATTGAAACTATCACATGGGAGTGATCAAAAATTCCAGCCTCCAGAAAATCAACCTTTAAATCTAAGAAACTGCTCACCCACTCCAAGTTAACAATAACTCTGTCAACCTTTGATAAAATTCTGCTGTCATCAGTGTGGACATTAGTCCAGGTATAAAAATACCTTGAGAAAGCAAGATCAAAAAGATGACTGTTCTGAGTGCAGTTCCAGAAATCCAGATAGTACTGAGAAGAAACATTACCACTCACATTCTCATGAGGAAAAAGGATGAAGTTAAAATCCCCCACAAATATTAAACTAAGAGAGATAGACCCAGAAAATCTCAGGATATCATCACATAACTGCAGTCTTTCTATCACATCATTACTACCATACACAAAGCCCACAATACACTTCAAACCTCTACTGGTCACAACCTCAACAAACAGAATTTGAGTAGAAGAAAAAATAACAGAAATCTGAACTTCTAAAGGGTCCCAACCAACCCAGATTCTACCAAAATCATTATTCAAATAGTTATCAACAAAATTCCAATTAGGTCTAATGGCTCTTCCTATTCTATCTTTAATAGAACATGAGTCTCAAAAATGCCCAGAACGGACAAATTATTCTGTCTAATTAAATTCAGAACTTTTACTTGTTTTAGAGGGTCATTAAGCCCCCTAATATTCCAGCAACCAAGTTTAAACATTGTATATTACTAGAGGTTTAGCCTTTCTACCTATAGTAGATTTCTTCAAATCTGTACCTATATGATGCATACTCTTGACAACTTGATGTTTTTTTGCATTTAGATCTCTAGCCTTTCTACAACAGAGTTACCTTGTTTATGGAGGTTAGGGTCTAAATTCTCAGCAGCAGAAGCATTGACAGCAGAAGTACTTCCTTCTCTGTTCACAGCTTCAGTAGCTTTGGATACTTCCACAAAGACCTCAAACGCATTCTTAGTAGGAATATCCGGCACAACTCCATTACCCACACTAGGAATAGGATCAAAAGTTCCCTGAGTCAGTCTTTCATCATGCATCCTCTTTCTGCTTTCCATTGCTGTCTCAATAACTGGTGGAGTAACAGTAGGGATATCATGAATCTCCATGTCCTCAACTATATGATCACTCATAACCTCCTCTACTGTAGTAGGTTGGACCACATTGTTTTTACCTTTATCACTAGTAGTAGCCTTCTTGACCCATTCAGTTCTTGGAGGCTTAGTAGGAGCCTTCAACTTCTCAATATTGGCCTCTCTCTGTGCTTCAACAGGACATTTAACATCAGAATGACCAAAAGTCTTGTATCTAGAGCATTTAGGAGGTTTCCAAGAACATTCAACAGCCACATGAAACTTCTTTCCCATCAATCACCACTGGAATCTCACTAGGAAAATCACAAGAGGTATAAATTTCCACACAAACTCTGGCAAAGTTCATTCTAGTTCTCTCAACAGTCTTCTTATCAGTCATTAAAAGAATACCCAAATAGCTAGCAATAACACCAATGCCCTTTTGATTCCACATAAACAAATGAATTTTCCTCAAATTGAACATGTATGACCGGTTGTCAACCGTCAAATATAATTTCACTTTCTTACTTAACTACAATTATATAGTAAGTGGTAGGAAAGAGTTCGTATCCACAGAGAGGCTTTTGTTGTTATGTAATTTTCAGTTTCTAAGATAACCAAGGGGGAATTTTGTTTTAGCAAATAAAATAAAATAAAGTAAAGCAAAGCAAATAGTTGGAATAATCAATAAGGAGAAGATATTGGTCATGGGATAGTATCATTCACAAACATGTATTTTCATCAATGACTAGAATTAATATTTAAATCTCGCATTTATTAAAAGTCCTAGGATACCTTGATCGTAAGAATATCCCGCTAATTCCCTAATTTCATCACAACCACATTAAAAGATGCATATGTGAATTCTTCCTAGAAAGCAACCCAAAGTGTAAAAGCACAATTAAGTTTAACTCCCTAAAAGCTTTAAGATTTATGGAATAATACTAATCAAAGCAAACAAACGTGTAAAAGCACTTATTCGTTTTAACCAAGGTTATGATTCATATGTGACTAGTAGGATATATCACTACAAGCACTACCCACAATTATGCTACTTAAAATCAGGGACAAACAATTTTTTCGTATTGAAAACCCTAATATAGCTCTAGATATGAAAGCAAATCGGGTTGATTCCGGACTCAACCAATCAAACAACCAAATCATATGATAAAATAAACCATGAATCATAAACAATAAAGTTGAGACAAAACTAATTCGTAGAATCAAATAACATGCTTGAGAAATCAGCTTTTATCCCATAACCAATAATTGTATTTAGTTACTCATAATAATGGAGTTCATCATAATCATAATCAATAAAATAAAGAAGATGAAAACAAACGAAAGAAAACCCTAGAAGAAGTTTTCTCCAAAGCTCCAAGTAGAAAATAATACGTGATATCCCAATAGTTCTAGAAGTCTTCCTTTTTGTAGATTTTCTTGTCTTCAATATTAGGTCAAGCTTCAAAGGTCCAATAGATAGAAGTCCTCCAAGCCCATGTGTGAGAAAACCCATGAAGAATTTTGTCCAAAAAGTGTCACCGGAAAACTGGTAAAATGTGGCCGGAAGTTGACTATGGCGACCGGAGAAGTGTCTCAGGTAACCAGAAGTTGTGTCGCCGGTCACTGTTCATCATGTAACGATCAACTGTCAATGTAGGCATCTGACTAACGGTCAAACATCTGAGTCATGTTCTGAATTATGTGAGTCAGGTACTGAGTTATAAGCTAACTCAGCTGACTTAGTTACCAAAGCCATCTTGCACTGCACTGTTCATTCCTGCACCATGTTGGCGCTTCATTCTTGCAACCCTTCGACAACATATCCTGTCTTCCATCACTTCTACCCATTGCAGTTCAATTTTTCCTCAAAACAACACCAAAACCATCACTGCAGTCTCTGCAATTATCCATCATCTTACACCATGTTTGTTTACTCCTGACTCATCTGAGTCGTCTGGATCTGAATCATCTGGATCTGAGTGAAATCACCTGACTCATCTGGATCTGAGTCGATATGTTTGTTTTGAGTCAGATCTGACTCATCTGACTCGGAAATAAGTGAGTCAGTGGTTTGATCCCTTGAGTCAGGGGTATTTTGTTACCTGACTCAGATGAGTCCAAGTCAGGGGTTATGTCTGAGTCAGAGGTCGAGTCAGATCTGACTCAAAATGGAAAACAAACGGTCTGACTGTTGACTCGGTCCGAGTCAGGGGTTGACTCAGATTCAGACGCCGAGTCAGCTGCAAACAAACAAGTTCTTAATTTCTGTTCTTGACTGCAACAGTCTTCATAACTTGCACTCTAAACTGCCCATCTGCAGCTGCACAACTCGACAGAACTCCATGACCTGCAACTGCTTTAGTTCTCAGCACTGCCAAAGACATTGCATTATTCCCTGTATTTCATGCATTCCAACATAGACCTACAATCTCAGACCTACGATACCAATAACCATCAACAGCACCAGCCTCAACTACTCTGCATATTCTCTCCAATGTCATCAGCTTGCTCAATTCCCATCAACACTTCTCTGTAGTTGACTCTTCTTATCAGCTCTTTCATCCTTGAGCTAAAATTCAACTTCAACCATTTGCAGCTCCAAATCCTCCACTGCACAGCAAAGTGTATCTCAACCATCGCAACTGCATCAGGTTAGCAGTACCAACTCAGAGAATTACCACCAGTACCTACTCCACCTGCAATGCCATTATCTTCCCTTACTCCAGACCAGCACCACTGATTCTCTTCTCTGCACTATTTCAGTTCAGCTGAACCCATTTCCATAAGACACTATGAACTGCAATCTATCACTGCACATAGCGCATTTCAGTTCACCATTTCACTGAGTCTTGCACTGCAACATCAACTGCAGTTTCATATCATCTCCCTGCAGCATCAATATTACTTCCTCCTGCATCTGCTACCACTATCAATTCTAACCCATCTCTACTCATCTGAATCAATCACAGTACCACTTTCACCTTCCTCCAATTCTACAGCCAGGCTTTTGCAACAACCACCAACCTAGAAAACCCAAGGCTACAGCTAGTACATCACTAGCTCTTCATTCTTTGAATCTCAGTTATCCCCAAGTCATCCAATTCAACCCTAGTCTTCAACATCTTTCACCAGGAATCCAACCAGTATCAGACCACGACAGCAACACAATTGCAATCTCCTCTGAAACCCAGATTCGATCCATCCCTCAAATTAATCAAATCAACAACACATCTCCAATTTCCATTCACGACTGCAATTCTCAGCCAAACTTGAAATCACAAGAGACCCATTCTTTGATTCTTCTCGTTCTTCATTTCTGCTTCCTCAATTTCTGTAGAACCCTAAATCAGTTCAATTCCAGTTCGTTCAGAAAACCCATTTTCTACTTCTCTCGATCTGAAACTTCAAGGAACCTTAATTAGATTTTGGGGAAGAACAGAATGGGTTTCGAATCTCTAATCTTCTCATCTTCATTTGATCTTGCTCACCAGCAGACAATTGATTCTTCAAAATCTCCATCACTTTCTACCAGAGGCTATGCCGCCATGGACTCTCGGTGTTAGAACCCAAATGATTGAGAAATGAATTCTCATCTGAATTCTAGGGTAGGTGTAATAATTTAGACTGGATATAGCCACCCAGGTCTGAAAGATAAGGGGTAACCCCATTTATTTGGCCTGTCAGTTGCGCAGAACTGACGGTTCATTCTTTCGTTTCTTCGCCGCATAGCTCCAACTACCACTCACTTGTGAATTGACGATTCTGCCCTTTGTGCTCCAAAATCGTGCTTTGTCTCCTTCCTTGATTTCTTTCACCAACAACATCTGCATCTTACTTCTCAGATTCACTTTTTCTCTTCAATTTCAATTCATCACTAAAGCAGTCGTGCTTTTCATACAAAAATTGCATCACTAAAGCCGACATACTTTTCAAAACGAGATGAAGAAATAAAAGCAAACAATGAGAAATAATCCGCCTCCACAGCATTTGCACCTTTTTGCTCCAAATGGACACTTTCTTCTTCTTTTGCTCCGAATGACTCCAAAGTACCTAAATACTCAAAAGCAACCATAAGATACATAATTTACAAGAAAAGTAGAAAAGAAAGCATAAATACTAGATATAAAGTTAGGTGTTTTAGACACCTATCAATGTAGATGGGGCAAAACGATTTGTTGGTTTTTACGGAATTGAGGAGACGACCGTGCGGAGGAGACTCCTTGAACCGAGCAAACTGCACAACCTCACACATATGCACTACCAGAAGGGAGTGATTTAGGTTCGAGAGATCAATATGTAGGACTCCGGCCTAAACCAAGACAATGGCCGTTCCAGAGTCATTTTGGTCACAAGAGAGGATGGGTCGATCTGTAGGAGGGAAGCTGAGAAATGTGTGAGATCAATGGTGATCAAAGATTGTAGGTGTGTTGTGTATTCTTCCTTAAGAAATAAGACAAGTTCTGACTGATTGAATTTTGCTCTGTTGAGAGTAATTGCTCAAATGTTGAGTTCTTAGTCTCTTGTTGTCTATTCGACCAGAGATTGTCTGTTGTTTCAATCATGATTCAGGGACTTATTTATATTGCAAGAATTGTAGACACATTGATCCCATGAAGTGTGACAGTTACTGGAGTCAAAGAGTAGGGAAGTGGAAATCGTATTAAAACCAGTTGCTCATCGTGCGGATACTTGGTTGTTTTCATACCCACTACTTTGCTAACTCCTCTAACTGCTTGCACGACTTGCTCACATTATCATCGTGTGTATGAATATACGTGTCGTAGACCGCCAGATCAAAACCCTAATTGATATCCCCCATGTGACACGATTAATGTCTCGTATGATTGTGGAGTCTGCAAGGCAGACATAGTCAATTATTGACTTTATGAGACGATGCGTCTTTGATTGCTGAGTTGAACATGATTCACAAATGTTCTAGGACTCATGAATTAAACATGTCTGTTGAGATAGAGGTATAATTGTCAAATAAAATGTTGATAGTTAAGGTGAGCAAATATTGCTCATTTGTTGAATTGTTGAATATTGATAGTTGAATCAATATTCCTTAGTCCGAGCAAATATTACTCATCTGAGTGATAGACACATTTTTGTGTCCAATTTGTCCTCAATATTCTGTATTGTTGGTACTCGATTTCGTACTTATTATGGTGTTTTATGTGTTTGTAGGTATTTTTGGGAAATAAACTTTGTTGGAAAATTCGTCTCGAAAAACTGTTAAAGGCACCCCCGGAGGATATTTGCTAAGCGGACCCCATATTTGGCTAAGAAGCACCCATGGCTGTCTACAACCCAAATTCATTCTCAGTACACATGGCTATTCGCACCCCAGATTAGGATAGGGGCACTCCATCTTCACCTTCGTTTAAAATTTTTGCGGGAAAGAATATCTCCACATGCATGATTTTCTGGATCGGTGTGGAATGAGATTTACTCGGAATTTCTCGGACAATTGGACTGGATTGGGCCTATTTGGGTAAAAAATTTCTGGTAATGCTATAGAACATGTCTCTCGTTTCCTGGAAGCCTTGGGAGAACATTGATGTAGTTTTTTAAGTGGTAAATAAAGTTTGTTCAACTCGGACTTGTGTAGACTCAATTTCAGACTAAATAATAGAAAACAATAAAAATAAAGAAAATATATACACAAGGTTTGTCACAATGTCGAGAGATTACTGAGACTCAGGATTCCACCAAACCTCATACCATGTGGTTCGAAAATCAATTCTTAGACAATTATAACTCTTGTTTATTGACTCTAATTCTTTGCCAGGGTAGATTTTAAAAATATTAACTATAAATCACTAGCATGATGCATCAAAAGCACTTGGACCAAGCATACATCATCATACGACTTCACAACTAATTAAGAAAAATCATAAAACGATTAAATTAATGTATAAAGTCATAAAAAGAATTAAATATAATTACCACACGTATGAAATATGGCTTCCTCCGTCATCCCAGTGTTGGGGTTTAGCTCCTCATATTAATCATGATCTCAAAATATGTGTTTGTTTCTCAAAAGATGATTAAAAGAGTGAAAAGTAATAACACAGACTGTTTGCAACAGTGTATTGGTGTTGCAAAAACAGTTGTTACAATGGAACTGTTACAGAAAAACTGTTGCTTTGTCGCTGATTTTAAAACCCTAGAATAAGACTGCCCTGAACAGCTTAATGTTCTTCAGTTGTTAAACAACGAACTTTTCTGCGACTGTCTATCGAGGGTCAATGTTCTTCAGCTGTTCTTCTTCTTCAACAGCAGCAGCAGCAGAAACAGAGTTTGGTAAAGCTCTGATTTCTTCTTCTCTGGCTCTCCTTAGGTTGCCAAACTCTCGACCCCCCTTCTATATGACCCAAGACATCTATTTATATCAAAAATACCGATTAAATCTCTCCCAAATCTTCCAAAATCTCTTTCCTTCTCTTCACGGCCAAGTTGCGACAATTTCTTGTTTTAGGATTTCTAAGCGTTTCTGAGCTTTCCTTTTTATTCTAAACTCTTCCTTAGATATATACAAATCTTTGGGAAGGTTTACAGCGTTTTAATCACTCTAAAATTCCCTAAAACAGGTCGCACACGTGACTTTCCATATTTTCTTGTTGTGAGAAAAATCCGTCGTTTGAACCCAATCTAATCGATTTAAACACCCATATCAGATTCCTAGACCCATAAGGAGTCTATCATATGAAAATCATAGGTTTAATCGACCTCAAACTCCTCCAAATCACGATTGCCAAAACTGCTCTTTCACTACACTTTTTTCCCGCCAAAACCTGATTTTTGAATGTTGAAGATGGTTTCCCCTTATCCAGAGTAGGGGTGCGATTAGCAGATGCCTGGAAATGGGATGCCCCTTAGTAATTAGGTTACCCCTTATCCAAATTGAGGGTCCGAATAGAAAATGTCCTCCCATGAACGCAAAGAACACTTTTCGAGCCAATTTCGCAGCAAAATCTTATTTTTCCAAAAACACTTACAAAGACATAAAAAGCCAAAATAAATACAAAATCGAGCACTAACAATATATACAATTGAGATTATATCAGACACAAAAATGTGTCTATCAAATACCCCCAAACCTATTATTTGCTAGTCCTCGAGCAAAAATAAAATAGAAATAAAATCCTAACTCACTGTCGCAGGCATCGTCGATTGCATTTAGCGTATGCAATAAGCCTTTAAACCCCTAGGTGTCCCTAGTGGCGGAGTGTTGTCTCCGGAGGGCTTACCAGAGGTATACCCACAAAACCTTTTTACTCCAGACCCTAGCTATCTACACAGAACCTTGGAAGGCACTAAAGAATCTCCTTGGTTGGTATACTTATTGACTACAGGAGGAAGTACCCTGATGCGAAATTCCAATTGCTGTACACGAGTTCGCACTCAAGCATACTAAAATTCATATGAAGTGACAGAGCTCTACTCAGATAGTCGCATTATGGACATCAATATTCGGAGTCAAAACTAATCACATGGATAGCTCAAGAAGATGGATATAGAAAAACATAGATGGTTTTGATGTTTACTAGGTGAACGGTGTTTCTCCTATCTGTCTGAAGGCCTCCGCTAAAATGAACCTATCCTAATGGACTGAGATACTAGTCTGACTAATATCAACACACTGGCATATACAAGGGAACCAGTGATTGATAATCCTAACTCTAGGTCAACACACTGGCATATACAAGGGTTCCAGTGGTCGACTTTATTGAATTTATTCCAGTTGGTCTGGTGGTCTGGTCTCAATTTCTCTCTTCTTTTTTTTCTTTCTCTTTCTCTTGTTTTTTTTTTTGTATCTCAATCACTCTAATTCACCCTAGCATTAGTAACAACTTGAATCGTGAGCCCCACCTAATCACTTAGAGAAACATAGTTTAAAAACAAAACAAAATAAAAACATAAGTGAAAAGGACTCAACGAGATACGGTGAAACTATCATGTTATTTCTAACACCTGAGCTCTGTGCTTTTATGAATAGACTCTTTAGATGTTGCCATCTAGTCAGATTGGTTCCTCAACTCCTATAACCAAAATGCTTCCATCCACTTAGATTGGTTAGTGTCATCCTTAATAAGCATAAATTTCTAGGCTCTGGAGTTTAATTGTGCAACTAGAAAGTTTCTACTATACCCACAAACTTAAATCTAACATTGTCCTCAATGTTCTAAAGATCAAATTAAAAGCATGAACAAGGAGAAACTGTTACCATTTGAAGCAAAAGAGATAAGGAAAGATATTACCGTGTTGCATGAGAATAGGTTACCTCCCAAGAAGTTCTAAGTTTAATTTCTTCAGCCAGACTACGAAAGGATTAGTCACCTTATAAAATCATAAAGTAATAGCCGAAATATCTCTGGGTCATCAAAACCAAATAGAGCTATCACAAATAAAAGGAATCTGCAACCTGTCAAGAAAATAAGCAAATAAAGCACATCCTTGTCTAGTTTCCTATTTAAGACAACTACATCTAGCTGTGGTTCAGGTTCAGGTTCTATAACTAGGTCCAAATAAAATATTTTCATGGGTTGGAATTCCTCAAAGCTAAGATCTGGTTCAGGTATTAGAGTCTGAAGAAACTCAAGTAAAAATTTAAAAGCACATAATAATAACCTGAATAATTGAGGATCCTTAAAGTCAATCAGTTTTGACTCACACAATCGACCACGATGAAACTGGTGGTCAATCTTAAGCAAATGTATCGACCCTAATCTCTTAAAGTAATTAGGTTTAGTCTCAAAACTAAATAATTGACACATCTGAAATTTATACGTTCCCACAATTGGTTGAAAAATATTTGGTGGGAAAACAAAGTCGATCTTGGTATCATAGCCTGGTCTAACCTCATCAACCATAGAATGGGTTTCTAACAACTGAACTTCCTTATGGACATCACTAGGTTCAGGAAAACGTGTATGAAGATAATCTTGCAAAATGGTTGAGGCACATATGTCAAGTCCGAAGTGAGGGACCTTTCTAAGAGTTAAGGCACATGGAGAATGATAATCACCCCCAAACTTAGAGTTTTGGGTATCTCTAGATAGACTAGCTACAATTTCCTTAATTTCTAGATCGTTGGAATCCTGAAAATAGTCAATTGCTTCTTCTAGGTTATACTCAAGTGACGCATACTCAATCATATTTAATAGCTGTACGAGTTCATTTTCTTCGTCTAATACCATTGTTTCTAAATCGCTAGACTCTAAACGGTATTCTCAGAATAAACTTGTTCCTCTAAACCATTATCGACTTCGTAATCAAAAGGAAATACTACATCATCTAAAGAAGTGGTATCTCTAATCAAATCCTCGTCCTCTTGAATAGGTGAATAATCATTAAAATTATCGGGATCTGAACCAGAAATAATACTATCATCATAAAGTTCATTTGGAGTAACAAATTCCTGATCACTATGCCTACATATTTCAAATTCTTCATCAACACTATCTACATCATAATAACATGAAAATGGTTGAACCTCATCTAAACAAGTAGTGTTACCAATTTTATCCTCGTCATCTTGATTATGCAAATAACTATCCTCATTTTCAAGGGTACTATTGGAATCACTGTATTGGAAATTAAGATTATTTCGAGCAATTCTTTCGTTCGTCTCAGGTATCAACTTGAAGGATTCCTCTATAGAAAGTTCTCTTTCGTCATAAACTAAGTTATTCATCTCATCTAAATTACGTGTCGACTCCTCTAATTTCCCGAGGGACTCTTCTAAAGGAGAAATATAAGAATTTTTCTCGTATGACCGGTGCGTGTGTGGATAGTAATTGGGCTCATCAAGGTATGAGCCATAACCTTGAAAAGGATGATGTTCCCAACCACTATTCACATTATGGTCAAAGTAGTAACGTCCATTTTGAAACTCAGTCGGATATTCGTTGTATTGGCTCTTGTAATACCAGTTCGACATTCTATTGCAGGGGTGTGAGTTGTCACACAAAATAAAACCCACTGACAGGGGATTCGTGGGTGGATAGAGTCTTACCTCCCGTACCAGACGGGCGATGAACCGTTGAAGGCGACTCAGGCCACCGACTCCGATGTCAGTGTACGAACCCGAGGGGCCGAGACAGTATCGTAACTGTCGTCCTTCCTTGCAAACAGTTTATATTTAATCTTAACCCTTCCGTAGGGTTTTAAAAAAATAAAGTCCAGTCCAAAAATAAAGTCTAAAAAGTATCCAAAAATAAAAAGAAAAATTACAAAAACTAAAACCCTATTTACAGTTTCTAAAAATAAAACAAAATAACTATATACAAAATCTTCTTCTTCACTCCTTTCGGATTCCTCTTTTCTTTCCTTCTTTGGCGATGGTTTCCTTTTATAGCACTTTTTCTTACCTTGTAGCTTCGCTCGAAATCTGAAAAGAATCAAAAAATACCAAAGGCGTAAAAGAGAACAAAAATTCTAAAAGAGATAAAATAAATCTAAAACCTAAAACCTAATACAAATCCGCGTCGGCGGCGCCAAAAATTGATGTAGTTTTGAAAGTGGTAGTAAAGTTCGTTCAACTCGGATTGTGTAAAGGTTTGATTTAAGAACTAAGAATAAAAATACTAAAAATATATTCACAAGGTTGTCACGAATATCGAGAGGTACTGAGACTTAGGATTTCACCACTAATTACATTCAATTGGTTCATATGATGACTCATAACAATTCTAGCTCTTTTGTTGACTCTTTTCTTTGCCAAAAGTAGATTTTATAAAGCATTAGATGTAAATCACCAACATGACGCATCAAAAGTTCCTAAAACCCAGCATGCGACATCAAACAAAATCACAACTAATCAAGAAAAATCATAAATCGATTAAAACAAGTGCAAAAGTCATAAAGAATCAATTATAGTTACCAAGTGATTGTGAAATAGGGCTTCCTCCATCATCCCAGTGTTGGGGTTTAGCTCCTCATGTCAAAAACACTCCCAAAATATTTAATCATGGCTCAAATAGGTGTTTTTATTGAAGAAGTGAATCTGTAACAGATATAATTGTTACAGAATCCACTGTTACGGAAGCTGCCCTTACAAATAAATTCTAACAGGAATGGTTGTTGCAAAGCTGTTACAAAGGTATTGGATTTGAAAGATTAGGTAACGGTTTCTTGCTAAGTTGCGAAGTGTTCTACGACGTTGTTCTTCAGCAGCAGAAACGTCTTCTCTGCAACTCTTGATTTTCACCTCTGCAGCTTCACCAAGCCCTCAGCTCGGTCCCCCCAAAGTCTCGACTCCCTTCTATGAACTCCCAGCAACTTACATATAGCCAACAGAGATATTTAATCTCCCCAAAACTTCTCGAAATCTCTTCTTTTCTTTTCTTGGCAGTTACGACAATAATCTTTTCTCTAAATTGTTCCACGCGTTTCTGAGCTTTCTCGATTGTCTCAAACTCTTCCTTAGATATATATGTATCCTTGGGAAGAGTTTTAGGTCTTTAGTCTCTCTAGAACTTCTAAAAATAATCTCAATAGGGTCCGTGTAAAAACACTTTCCCTGTTTAGCTCCAACTCGGTTTCTAGCCCAATTCGATCCAAACAAACGACTATACCAGGCTTGTTTAGTTGAATCACGTCCATCCCAATCAATTCTGGCGATTGAATCTCACTAAAACACCTTCGAAATCAATCCCCAACTCTGCCAGTTGCATGCACCAAATTTCCCGCCAATTTCAGTTTTTAAAACGATGAAGATGACCTCCCCCTATCCTGTGCTGGTCTCCCTTTAGCAGTTGCCTGGAAATGGATGCCCCTTAGTAATTAGTCACCCCTTATCCATTTGAGGGGTCCGAATAGTAATTTTCTCCCACTAGCGCAAAAACCACTTTTTTAGCCAATTTCGCCGCAAAAGCTTATTTCTCCAAAAATACCTATAGGGACATAAAAAGCCATAATAAATATAAAATCGAGCACTAATAATATATACAATTAAGATTATATAAGACAAAAAAATGTGCCTATCATAGATTATACTCAGGTGATGCATCCTCACTCATATTTAAAAGCTGTACGAGTTCATCTTCTTCGTCTAAGACTAATGTTTCTAAGTCTTGGGACTCTAAAACAGTATTCTCATAATAAACTCGTTCCTCTAAACCATTATCGACTTCGTAAACAGGAAATACTACATCGTCTAAAACGGGGGTATTTCTAGTCAAATCCTCGTTCTTTTGAATAGGTGAATAATTATTAAAATTATTTGGATTTGAACTAGAAATAATATTATTATTAAGCTCAGTTGGAGTAGCAAATTCCTGATCACTATGCCTATTTATTTCAAATTCTTCATCAACACTATCCTCATCATAATCATTATAATAACATGAAAATGGTTGAACCTCATCTAAACAAGTAGTGTAACCAATTTTATCCTCATCATCCTGTTTATGCAAATAACTATCCTCATTTTCAAGGGTATTATTGGAGACACTATATTGAAAATTAAGATTATTTCGAGCAATTCTTTCGTTCGTCTCAGCTATCAGCTTGAGGGATTCCTCTAAAGAAAGTTTTCTTTCGTCATAAACTAAGTTATTCATCTCAGCTATCCTACGTGTCGACTCTTCTAACTTCCTGAGAGACTCTTCTAAAGGAGAAATATAAGAATTTTGCTCATATGACCGGTGCGTATGTGGATAGTAATTGGGCTTACCATGATATGGACCATAATCTTCAAAAGGATGATGTTCCCAACCACTATTCACACTGTGGTCAAAGTAGCAACGTCCATTTTGAAACTCAGTCGGATATTCGTTGTATTGGCTATTGTAATACCAGTTCGACATTCTATTGCAAGGGTGTGAGTTGTCACACAAAATAAAACCCAATGATAGGGGATTCGTGGGTGGATAGAGTTTTACCTCCCGTACCAGACGGGCGATGAACCGTTGAAGTCGACTTAGTCCACCGACTCCAATGTCAGTGTACGAACCCGAGGGGCCGAGACAGTATCGTAACTGTCGTCCTTTCCTGCAAACAGTTTATATTTAATTGTTAACCCTTCCTTAGGGTTTCAAAATAATAATAATGTCCAGTCCAAAAATAAGGTCAAAAATAAAAATGTCCAAAAAGGAAAAGAAAAATTACAAAAATAAAATCCTATTTACAGTTTCTAAAAATAAACAAAATAACTATATACAAAATCTTCTTCTTCACTCCTTTCAGATTCCTCTTTTCTTTCCTTCTTTGGCGATGCTTTCCTTTTATAGTACTTTTCTTTCCTTGTAGCTTCGCTCCAAATCTGAAAAGAATCGAAAAATACCAAAACGCGTAAAAAAGAACAAAAAAAATAATAAAAATAAAAATAAACCTAAAACAAATCTAAATACAAATCCGCGTCGGCGGCGCCAAAAATTGATGTAGTTTTTTAAGTGGTAAATAAAGTTCGTTCAACTCGGACTTGTGTAGACTCAATTTCAGACTTAATAATAGAAAACAATAAAAATAAAGAAAATATATACACAAGGTTTCTCACAATGTCGAGAGATTACTGAGACTCAGGATTCCACCAAACCTCATACCATGTGGTTCAAAAATCAATTATTAGATAATTATAACTCTTGTTTATTGACTCTAATTCTTTGCCAGGGTAGATTTTAAAAGATTAATTGTAAATCACTAGCATGATGCATCAAAAGCACTTGGACCAAGCATACATCAACATACGACTTCACAACTAATTAAGAAAAATCATAAAACGATTAAATTAATACAAAAAGTCATAAAAAGAATTAAATATAATTACCAGACGTATGAAATATGGCTTCCTCCGTCATCCCAGTGTTGGGGTTTAGCTCTTCATATTAATCATGATCTCAAAATATGTGTTTGTTGCTCAAAAGATGATTAAAAGAGTGAAAAGTAATAACACAGACTGTTTGCAACAGTGTATTGGTGTTGCAAAATAGTTGTTACAATGGAACTGTTACAGAAAAACTGTTGCTTTGTCGCTGATTTTAAAACCTTAGAATAAGACTGCCCTGAACAGCTTAATGTTCTTCAGCTGTTAAACAGCGACACTTTTCTGCGACTGTCTACCGAGGGTCAATGTTTTTCAGCTGTTCTTCTTCTTCAATAGCAGCAGCAGCAGAAACAGAGTTTGGTAAAGCTCTGATTTCTTCTTCTCTGGCTCTCCTTAGGTTCCCAAACTCTCGACCCCCCTTCTATATGACCCAAGACATCTATTTATATCAAAAATACTGATTAAATCTCTCCCAAATCTTCCAAAATCTCTTTCCTTCTCTTCACGGCCAAGTTGCGACAATTTCTTGTTTTAGGATTTCTACGCGTTTCTGAGCTTTCCTTTTTACTCTAAACTCTTCCTTAGATAGATACAAATATTTGGGAAGGTTTATAGCATTTTAATCACTCTAAAATTCCCTAAAACAGGTCACACACGTGACTTTCCATATTTTCTTGTTGTGAGAAAAATCCGTCGTTTGATCCCAATCTAATCGATTTAAACACCCATATCAGATTCCTAGACCCATAAGGAGTCTATCCTATGAAAATCAGAGGTTTAATCGACCTCAAACTCCTCCAAATCACGATTGCCAAAACTGCTCTTTAACTACACTTTTTTCCCGCCAAAACCTGATTTTTGAATGTTGAAGATTGTTGCCCCTTATCCAAACTAGGGGTGCGATTAGAAGATGCCTGGAACGAATAACAAATGTCTTCTCATGAACAAAAAAACACTTTTCGAGCCAATTTCGCCGCAAAATCTTATTTTTCCAAAAACACCTACAAAGACATAAAAAGCCAAAATAAATACAAAATCGAGCACTAACAATATATACAATTGAGATTATATCAGACACAAAAATGTGTCTATCAAACATGAACACAACCATGTTGTTCGCCTCAAGGAATTTTCAAAATCTTTGAAAGGCAGGGCATACACCTGGTACAACAACATCGCACTGGGGACCATCAAAAATTGGGGAGAAATGATTAATGCCTTCTGCAGGAAGTACTTTTTGTGTCAGAGCAAGTCACTCTCTCTAATCTTGGAAGAATGTTTCAGAGGATCAGTGAAAATCCCAATGACTACGTGAAAAGATTCAGAGTCCATGCCCTGGACTGCCATGATCCAAATGTCACGGAGCAACAGCTGGTAGACTTGTGCATCAATGGCATGATACCGGTTTACAGAGATTTACTGGAAAATCTTCGTTTCCAGACTTTCTCGGAGCTTCATGAGGCTGCAAAGAGATCGGAAACTACTGCACCTGCTCTATTGGAAAGAGCAAAATCTACAAAGGCTGAAGAATCGCGAGACACTCGAGGAAGCAGATGTCTGATCAACAAGCAGTACAACCTACAGCCCTCCACAAACGTTGTTGCAGAAGGGAACAAACGGAAAGCCGAACCTCCACGTAAGCATACCTCAGCTCCTTCAAAAACACAAAAGAAGGATAAACAATATGCACAAGCCTCTGGCCAACGTACAGAGGCTCCTGATCAAGACGCACCCGACTTTCCCCTTCCCTTTGGAGAGGTTCTCGAATTACTGGATGCCTGGATCCAAGATGGTGCAATCAAATTTCCATATGTCGGGAAAGAATCAACTGAGGACGACATGGAAAATCCTTGTTACCGCCGCTTCCACAGGTTCGTCAATCACCCCACAAGTAGTTGCAAAGTTTGAAACGCATATTCAGGGAAAAGGTTGAGTCGGGAGAACTTAATCTGGGGGATGAAGGAGTGCACAGAGACCCCCTCCCAGTCAGGACTTTCTCCATCTCTGAAGAACCAGTCAAGAAAGCAGTCCATTCATTGATAGAGTATGTATGCGAATTACTCTATCTGTCAAAGGCGCAAATGAGAGACATGTTCACGGATTTGAACCACATAGTGTCTGGAAAACGCATACTGATTCCAGAAGTACCTCCTGAACCTTCGGCCACTGACAAAGAGATGTATAACTGGGGACTGCTCACCACGGTGCATGTTAAAGGAAATGAATTCAATAGAGCATTTGTAGATGTCGGCACTGCTATCAACATTATTCCTTTAATAACTCTCAGAGCCGCCGACATTACTCGACAAGAGGCTACTCACGCTCCCATGGCAATCAGGGATCACGAGGAGACTTCCAGAGACGCATATGGCTACATCATCCTCAAAGTCAAAGAAAGCTCAGTCTGCAATGAGACCAAGTTTTACATAATCCGGGAAGACCCAGGATATGACATGATCCTTGGAAGAACTCAGATTCATGCTAGAAGGATGGCTCCAATGCCTTCAGCACATCCTACTGTTGAAGAAGACTCTGACTCTGAAGAAATAGAGAATGCCCCATCATTTGAGCATCTGGAGGAAGTTAAAGCTTTAATGGAGCTCACACAGAAACCTGGAGAAAATGCACACGCCTTTGTCAAAAGGTTCCGTACTCAGGAAAGTATTATCCCTCTTCATGCGCCAATAATACCAATGTTCAAATATGCTACTCTGGTCCGGGGACTTCTCCCTGCTAACGACTTAGCGATCACAAAAATCTATGAGCGGATAGTCTCACCTCAGCAATATTACACCAAATGGTTACGCTCAGAGCCTCTTCAAATTGGTCATTCTATCAAGAGGTTTATTGTTGAAGACATGGTTAAGCATGATAGACAGTATGATGGATACTCCCCTCTGCACGAGTGTCCATATGTGCCACATCCATGGAATCAACAAAAAATATTCAAGGCGCGAACTACTAAACCGAACAAATCCAAGGAAGGAGATTTGGTTCTCAAGGCAACTAAACGCGATCTCCATTCTGCAAGGAGCTCCAATTGGGAAGGACCATTTATGGTTGCTAAGTACATAACTGGAGGATACTACAAATTGATCAACACAGATGGAAGAACCCTGCCAGTAATTCACGAGAATTGGCTTAAGGCATTTGTCTGAAATTATTGGGCATTTGAGGTATTGGACGTTTGAGCATTCATGATGCCTGGATTTGGCATTTAGGATTTTCTTTCATTGTATTTCAATTCCTCCAAAACGTTTGCAATATTTGTATTCAGTACTTGAATTCAGCAATTTATCAAAATTCAATTCATTTTACTTAAAGAAAATCTCTATCAAATCCAAAAGAAAATCCTCAATCATCTACCAATCCAAAACCAATCAATATCAAAACCAAAATAAAACCTCACATATCTCAGAAGTTCAGAAGTTCAAGAGATTATGAGAAGAGATTAAAGAAAGTCAGCAAAGAAAAACTTTTGCTCCTCTGTATCCTTCAAGATTTGCAAAGCTGCCTTCTCCAGGTTCAGCGCCTCAGTCAGTTTAGCAATCTTTTCCTCCTTCTCCATCACAGCATCATTTGGAAAGGATATGTTATTTTCACACGAGTTCTTGATTGCATCTATTTTCTTACGAAGCTACTTCACGTTGAAGCCAAGTCTTTCAGAATTCTCCAAGTTGAACACCCAATCAAAGAGTACATCTGAAGTCACAGTATTTCTGTCCCTAGCGCATATATCACTTACAACACTCAAGATGACACTTACTTGCATTGTTAAAGCATAAGCGCGTCCAGGGTCTCTGGTAACAATGATGTGACCAAACTTCCTCCATATCTTCTCGTACAAGCCTGCATATCCAATAGGAACGTTGAATCCACCAACTAATTCATGATGTGGAAGCGATGCATCAAATGGAGGATCATAAGCAACTCCTGCACTTGGATATTCATTCACCACTATACGGTTCTCAATTATTGGAGCAACTTCTACGGTCATGGCAGCAGTTTCTTCAATCTCCTCTACTTGTGGCTCGGTTTCTTCTACTACTGGAGTATCAACAATCGAGGTTTCCATAAATTCAGCAACAACCCTCTCATGGACTAGAAGTGCAGGGATGGTTATATCTTCATCAATAACTCCAGGGCCGCTCGCGTTATCATTATTGATTACAGTATCCTCAACTTCGGTATTTGGTACCTAATACGAAGATTACATGAGGTTAGAGCAATATATACATGGAAACCAAATAGGATCATAAACTACAGCATACAAGCAGTTCAACATCATCAAGATTCATCATTATGCACTCAAGACGCGAACAAATAGTGTGAAAGCCATGAAAACGCATTTTGCGACAAGCTCATCCGAAGAGATTTTACTCTTCCCTGTAGAAGACGACGAACTGGGATCAATCTACAAGGACTCTGAGGATGAGTTATATACCATTATCTTTGTATGGATGTTCTCTACCACATATCAAAATTTCATAACAATCCGATGAACGAGCAAGGAGATGTGGTCGAAACATTGGACAACGTACAGTCTAAAAAAGTTCTGAAAGTCTCCTGGAAGTTTACTGTTTAGCCTTTTTCAAGCCCTGAACGTGCTCAAAACTTAAAAAGATTCTATCGTAAAGCTTGGAAATTCTCCGGGCTTAAAGATACATATGTAGACCATGAAAATACGACTTCAAACGAAGACTCT
Organism: Papaver somniferum; assembly: GCF_003573695.1. Classification (NCBI taxonomy): domain Eukaryota; kingdom Viridiplantae; phylum Streptophyta; class Magnoliopsida; order Ranunculales; family Papaveraceae; genus Papaver; species Papaver somniferum. The sequence goes on along the minus strand of NC_039363.1, from coordinate 56,212,958 downwards.
ACCGCGTTTCTACTAAAAGCTGAAGTTCTGAATTTTCTGAAGAAGAATTTCGACAAAGTTTTTCGTATATGCACATGGATCCTCATTCATTCATTCATAAATAAGCAATTCCATACTTATATGAAGAGGTTACAGGATATATACTTACTTGGGGAGTCTCCGAAGCATTCAAGGAATTGGAATTGCCCGTGTCAGCATCAAGAGGCTCATTACTTCCATTCGCTTTCGAACCTTGGGAATTTCCTTCATCTCTATTCTCAGAGGATGACCGAGTATCAGCACTCTCCACCTCCATAACGACATCCTCCTGGACATATTCTCAAACAATTAGCATTTTACATATGAAGCATTATATTTGGCTATGAGGAAGAGTGCTCACATCATTTTCTTCTTCAACGCTCAAATCAGAAATTGTCTGCCCAGCAGCAGAGAATTGAAGACCATCAATACTAGACGGAGCAAAATTCTGTAACCAAATAACAAATATTGGTTTTATGATCCTAGTAATACTGATAGAAGAAGTCACCACGGAAAAGTATCGACGACTCACCAAAGAAACAACCGGGGACTTTATGGTGTTAGGCAGCAGCTTACAATTCGTATTCCTACCTTCTCCACCGTGAATAACTGTTTCTGCTTCTGAGAAATTCACTTCAATACGAGGTCTCACAGCACGACCGTCCTGCAAAAGAAATTGAGGTGATAATCAAATGATATTATTTCAATTTTACGAAGAATGTGCAAAAGATACATACTGGTGAACATCCTGGAGATGTCTTTCGCTTATCACTTCCGGAGATGTGTTTCAATCTGGGTCGAGAAGCAATCATATCAGCAGAAGGAGGCTCTTTCACCAAAGGTTGACTAACCTTTACGAAATCATGTAAGCATTCAAATTGCTGGTTCCAGAAATCTATATAACACGGAGTTACATATGTAACTCGGTCAGCACAAGGGAACCAATAAGAGCTTCCTTCGACATGTGTACGGTCTAAACAAGTCTTAATATGTTCCACCGATGGTTTGCTCCTCCGAAAAGTTGGAACGCATTGATCCATACCCATCTGACGGGCTGCTCTGTCAATGTTGTATTCTTCCACCGAAAAGTATCCATATGTTGATGCTATTTGATAACCTGGAGTGCAACTCAACATGAAAGATCTTTCATCATCGCTCAAGTCAGCACCAGAGTTCAAAGCCATGCTTTCTCCAGCACTGAAAGTTATCAATTGAGAAACATGAGGAGGAATCAGCACCCAGGGACAGAAGTTAGACTCGGACTCATTGTCTACTACATCAATGAAGCGCGTCTTGGATTGAGGCTGTTTTGTTGACCAACACATAATCCTGGCGTTATCCTTCTCGGGAAAATACGTATAGAATCAGCAGCATTCAACCCTTGCAAGATACTACGTGGAATAGGTGTATACTTCTCGAAGCGCTCCCACATCAAGGCTTGGAGAAACATCGTATTGGCGTAGCATTCAATCTTCATAAAGCCGTTCGAAACACTGGAGTCTATAACCAAGGAGTCCAGGTTAGAGTACAAAGAACCCAAGAATAAGCTACCTATGAGAAGTTGTTCACCTTGAGCTATCTTAATAGCAAAAGGGATTACAAATGGCTTTAACAAAGTTCCGGCGTCTTCAAACACGTCCCTGGACAGCCATAAACACAAGAAAGCAACAATATATAACATACCGTCAGGTTCGTTGAGAGGGACATATCTTGGCCACCAGTGTGTTAACCAGTGAGCATAACAACCTTTGCCAGAAGCCTTGTTAATTCTCTGCATCTCAACTGTTAAGGTGTTGGAAATTGCTTTCTCCTCCGTCGAAAGCTCTTCAGGAAAGTTACCGGTGATTGGAATATGCAATAAAGCAACTACATCTTCCAAGGTAATAGTAAACTCTCCCCAATTACATATAAAAGTATGAGTTGGAATGTACCAGCGAGCAAGAAGGGACACAATACCTCGCACATCGTGAAATTTATACAAATCTCCGGATGCTTGAATAGCCCTGGTAACCTGTGCTCTATCTAGCATATCTCTAACAGGAGGAAAACCCAGCATGTGTTTTTCCCATCTGGAGAATTTCTCTAAAGGTCGTCGAGAGAGATTGAATTCTATAATTGAGGCCAGGAAAAGTCCTCGTTCAAGGCAAAACCGAATAGCTGCTCGAGGATTCACCAATTTCTTTTGAATAACCGTTCTGGGATTTATCAAAATACGAAATGTTGGAGTTCCGAGACGTCTTTCAGTGCCTTGCTGAACCGCGAAGAATGCATCGTCTATATTTGGAAATTTTTTTATTCCAGGTGTTTCTTCTTCATCATCACCAATAGAAGTCTCATCCATACACGTATCATCTCTGGAAGCGTCATTTTCCTGGGAGTCAGACATCCTTGCGAAGAAGCTGTAATGTGCACAAAGCATTCTACTTCAGTATATCGTAATATCAGGTGCAAACTTCGACAATATGATGGGATCATACAATCTGACAACAAGATACTTATGGAGACATCTACAAAAATGGTAACTCTTAGCCCTTACCTCTTTACAATTCCACTAACAATAGTGATAGTGCCGCGAGAGTTAACACTCCGAAATTAGTTCGTTCCTTGAAACCTGCAATAACGAACGAAGCTTTATTAATTTTTGAAACTGATTTTTCATAAAATCATAGACACAATTTTCATAGTATAAACGTCCACAACTGAGCTATGAAATTTACACCAAGACAATATTTCATCATAAATAAATTGTCAAATTTCGAGGGTTACTCAAAATCCATGTTTTGATTTTACGAAACAATGAAAAACCGTGATTAACTCACGTAAAAAAAAATTGACGCGATCTCAGGCTCACGTGAGTTTATCAAAAAGAAAATGTCCTTGTGAAGCTCCACGGTTTCACATATTTAAAAAAAAAAAATCTCTTTTCCTTCGTACGATTGTTTTTCCTTAAAACGAAGGTTTCTTTCGGTTTTGTGAAAAGCTCACATCTTTTGAAGATAAAGTTTTGGTTTCCATGAAAGCTCATAAACAAAATTTTATCACTAAACACATGTCTATTTCAAAAGAAAAATCTCTCTCAAGTTAGGGATTGTTGCTAGTTTCTTAAACTAACGATCGAATGAACGTACGTTCCTAAAACAAGGGTTTTTCATAAAACTCACATCCAAAAGTATGTATATACACATATTATTTTTATGATGAACAACTCATGAACAAACAACAAGTTTTTGAAGAAAAAAAATCACTTACCTGTCGGCGCCGACGCTCCGATGATTTTCCCTTGCTCTCTTCTGCTGCTGACGTGAAGGGGGGAAGGAGATGAAGGAGGTGTTCGTGTGGGAAGAAAATAGAAAAAAAAAAGATTAATTTCCTTTTATATCAAATTTTATTTCCACTACCTAATTTCACAAGGATTTCCTTATCGGCCCCAGCCCGTGAATCCTAAAACGACCAAAGACCCGTCATCAAATCAACGGTTCTATATCAATTTATGCTCTCTTGATGACGTTGTATTATGCCACTGGGGTTTTGCTCAAACCATAATTTTCTCATTTAGTCGAAATCCAGTAATATCTTATCTTTTAAGTTCAATTACTAATTTTTGTCAGTACCTGGAAAATCACCATTCAATGCTGACTGAGGAACATGACTGTCCCTCACTAAGCAGGGGACTTAATGTAGATGATGGATTTTCGACAAGGTCAAAATCGTAAAACCATAATTATACATACTCCGGATCCGGCAATCGGATGAGTATTGGGACTTATGTCTCTCAATAAAGCGTGAAATCTCATGCCATAAAACCTCTGACTGAGAAGGTCGTCTCTCAGAGTATATGTATATATGTAGTCTCCCAGCTGAGGCCACGACTCATCTCATGAATACTGAGCAATTTCAGTGATCATTTCTGTATAGAATCGAAAGATTGGATGGTTCCTAGACAGCATGCCTGCTAGTATAGAGCAACAATGTGGCGCCCCTTAAGCTAGCATCTGACTAATCCAAGAGATTAACTAAATAAAGAGGCACTACGAATCTAATTCAAATACTTAAACATTCAATTAAGAAATCTGCTACAAAATTTATCCCAAAACTAACCCCGCTCATAATATATATACATGAACTTCTCTCAAATGATACATATATAATAGTCAATTGGTTTACAGATACAATAAACAAGATAATAAACATAGCGGAAGTTAACTAATTAACGGAGTCAACATTTGTGGCTTTCGCTGCGCAACTCTGATCTGTCTCTGAAAACTGAAAGTGGTAATAATTAACATTTAACTTCTAAGTAATCATAAATAATATTAAGAAAAACAATAATGTTTTCCCAGACATTAAATAGTGACCAAGTCACTGAGATACACAAACACGAATATGGACAAGCTCTTTCTTTAAATAGTGTATACTATGGTTGTGCAATTCCGAACTCGCAAATCCACACCTAATCGTAAGTATGGATGTCGACAATTCCGAACTCGCAAACTGTCGACCGATATAAGCATAAAAGCTGAATTCATGTAGGTATAAATGCGAAAGAGCATATCCTCACAGAAGTAAACAAACATGTATATGGACAAACTCCTTCTTCAAACAATGTATACTATGGTTGTGCAATTCCAAACTCGCAAATTCACACCTAATCATAAATATGGATGTCGACAATTCCGAACTCGCAAACTGTCGACCAATATAAGCATAAAAGCTGAATTCATGTAGATATAAATGTGAAGGAGCGTATCCTATATACCACAAGTGGAAATTCGTATTTCCCATAACAATTCATATGACAAACAAACATTACAAGTCCTTTCCAAACCATGGAAAGATTCAAAGAATCAACAGAGTTATCATAATGCAATTTAAATAAAGCATGGAATGCATAGACAGACAATGCATGTTTTGTTAAATATAAAATTTTGTAAAAGAAACAACAATGGTTACAAAAGAGTCGAATGTATTCCCATCTCTTTTGATGACAAGCCACGCCTACCTCAAGATCCACGATCCACTGGTTCATCCTTAGAATCGATCGTTGTTAATATAGACTAACTGTTAATCACACAAGAAGTCTAAGAATCTAGCCAAAAGGCTCACACAAGAAACATACAAATCTATCTAACGGTTCAAGCCCATTAATGGTTCTACACATCTTCATTATCCATCTCTTGCATAGCTAAGAGTTTACTAATCCATTTAGATTGATTCTATATTCCATAGCTAAGTCTTATGAATATCTACAAACTTTGTAGAAGAAACCAAAGGTTAACTCGGACCATAAGTGGTCCAAACACTAATTAAGATTGATGCCCCTAAGCCCAAGCCCGTGGGCCTGATCCGGTACGACCCACTAGTCCGGCCCACTACAGAACACCTGACCCAACTGGGTCAATCTAACGGTCACTGACGGTTAAAGGGTTTCTAACAGTCCACGTCAAGTCAAAGTGCAGGGTCAATGGTCAAATGGTTAACTCAGTCAACTAACTGAGTCAAATCGGGATCATAACCAAATACTGAGTTAACTCAACTCAGTCATCTAAGAATAAACCGAGCCAGACTGAATAAACTCAGACAGGCCAAGGGTTCTTCTCACACAGCTGGGGCTCTAACTCTACAACTCTACAACACTACTCAAGTTTAACTTCAATCTATACATTACACCAATTAATTAATTCAAATTATAATTCAAATTTTTATTACAATTATAAACTCTAATTACCTGCAACTGCAGCTTTAAGCTTTTCACAGCAACACTAATTGCAATTCTACAATCACTATCAATTCAGATTACTTTCAACTCTCAAACACACGACTACACCCCTATAACTGCAAGTTCAGTCCAACTACAAACCAACTTCTGGCATTCAACTTCACTACCACCTTCAATCCTGTAACAATCTTAGCTTCAGTTAAATACTTCAACACTCCACATGAATCACCACCAACAACATTATCTCCATTACAAACAATCCCTCTACAATTACACATAACTGCAATCCTTCTCCTGCCACTGCAACATAACAATTCCCAGTTCTTCCCAGCACGCATGACCACTACTTGCACCACTAACTGTAATACAACCATATACAGCCACCATTCCTAATTACCTCACCACTTCCATCATTTACCTTTAACCCAAACATCATCTCGTGTTCTTCATTGCCAACACCAACAGTTCTCTGTAACACAATTCCTTATTCAGTTCACTACAATTCCATGAAATCAACATCAGTAGCTACAAGACATCACTATGGAACTCGACTCCATCTGCAACCACAATTCATCTACAATGCTAAACACATTCCATTCTCAACTGCCCTGTCAAATAATTCCACGACATCCAAATCCCAACACCCATTCCAGCTAATTCAACACAACTCCCTGTGAATCAGAACAACCTTCACCTACAGTTCTTATATCATTCATAATCACACTACCAAATAAATATCTCAGACTCGACCCACTCAAACACTCAAACCATTCACCAACACAAAACCACAAACACTCCATAACACCACCAATTCATCGTAGAGAACCATCACATATATACGTCTCATCCCCTGTCATATCAACAACATCACCACCACAATTATACTCATCTCAGCAATGTAAATAAGAAACCAAGTTAACCATACACAACAGACCCAGCCAAGGAATTTCAATCTTAAACTCAAATACACACAACTTAAGAATAAATTATGGAATCTTAAATTTAACTTACCCTTTCCTTCCGAGTCTTGAATCAACACCAACAACAGCTTCAACATATTCTTACTGATTAATCAATCCCTAGCCTTCATCAGCAATACTAGTTGTCAATCAAAATCTAATTCAATTCCCAAACCTTCATTAAAACAGAACTAAACCCTAACTTCCTGATTCATCAACAACACGGATTCACATAATCAATTAAACGATAACCCCTTCATTCTTTGACTATCAGAAACTCAATTACCCATCCATTTCATCTTCTCACTCTATTCTGCAACTCCTATGAAACCCTAATTCCATGACTCTTCTCTAAAACAACTTCAGATCCTCAACTGAACCAATACCCATGATTCTTCATCCAGCCGTAGCTCTAATTTCATCTTTTGAACTTCAGAACCTAAATTAACTTTATAACCCTAATTTAATTCATCTTTACTTCATCTTCCAGCGATAAATCAACTTCCAATACTTCCATCTTTACTCTCGTATCATCTACATACTATGCTGACTAAGATCCACTCGACTAAGATCAAACTCAATCCTTAAATTAAAATTATTAGAAAGGAAAGAGGAAGAACATGGAGGAACAGAAGAAGAAATAGAAACGAGAAGAAAAAGAAGATAAGAATTAAGAAGAAATGATTTTTCTTGGATTTGGTTTTGGGAGATAATATCAACGGGGAATACTAAACACCCACTATCCGATGATAAGGGAAGCCCAGGTCGGTCTACTGAAAAAAAACTATTTTACCCTTTATGCTTATCTGATGATTTCTTCTTCATCCAGTATCCGAACGACACGTTTGAGTAGTCCATCTCGCATAACTTTTCGAGACCTATTCGACAGCACTAATTTCATATTTAGATCGTTGTTAGATTAATTTCTATTAATTAACGTTCGCGTTAAACTAATCGAGTTATTATCGGCTAATTCGCCACTTGACTGGTCTAATAGCGTTGACAAGCTTGAGGGTCCTTACATTCTCCCCATCTTATATCATTTTCGTCCTCGAAAATAAAACTATTCTTCTGATTTTCAAAGACTCCCCACCTTATATAATAACCCCATTTCTTATCTAAGCGCAATCAACAGAAACAAGGCACAAAACTATATGGCTCTATAACTAAAATCTAAAATTTGTAGCTCTAAGTTCAATTACACTGAGTTAAGTTCTATCAAATACGGAAGTCTAAGTTTCTTACACTAATTTCTATCTTATAAAATACTTGTCTTTAATTACATTCCTACGAATTTATTTCTAAGTGAATTTATATCTATCGGTTTCCTAAGGAATTATACCAAGCTTCTATGATCAATCATCTATTGGTTTCTAAAATAATTATACTAAACTTCTATGATCGGTCCTCTCTGAATGCAGTTGCCCTGTCAAGGTTGGCCAATCCCAACAATGCCTTCCTACGAACAGAGAAAACACAACCTTCACTATTCCCTAGTGCTGGATTAACTAAATACAAACTTATTACGATTATCTAAGTATAAATTTATTAAGATTAATTACTCTCTAAACTTTTATCGTATTTGGCGTGAGTCTGATAAATTTACTTCGTAAAATATATAAAGAGTTTACATCATTTTAAGCAATTTAGTCATCTAAATTTATTTATTTATTTATTAAATAATCTCAATTCGACTTTTACGCCAATTTATAATATTTCATAATTTTAACTTTATTGTAATACCATATATATACATATATATAAATTTTCCCAAAATTATCCATTATAAATTTACTACCAGCCTAACTGTTTGCATACTATTATTAATTGTATTATTATTCTCATTATTCTTAAGTTGATAGTCCGGCTGACACACTAAGCCTTAATCTTGTAAATATAATTTTACTTCTACATAAAGATTGTTCGGATTGAATCGATATACTATATCTTGTGATATGTTGGCGTTGGTAACTTAATATGATCTAACTTTGAGTCTGCATAAAATTATAATATATCCTAATAGTCTTTAGATTTTTCTATTACTGTAAAGTATCCTATTAATATATGAATTTATTTTCTTTTAATTCTACTATTACACTAAACATCCGAATACTATTATTACTACTTTATGTATATTTGTTTCATTATAAAGATTTAATGGATCATTTTGTTAGACTAAAGATAATTTCGATACAAGTATTTCAAGTGTCTTTTTATTTTATAAATTTTAAGTATTATCTTAACCGTCTAGTTCAAATACAAAACAACTATTCCTAATTTGTCATTAGTTTAATTTACAAAACTTGACCATATGTAAGTGTTAACAATTTTTCCGTAGCGATTTAATCATAATCATTATTTTTCTTTATCGTTAAATACCCTCATTGACATTTTAGTTAAGTTACTAAGTTCAATACGATACTAATTGATAAATGCTAGCGTCACTTTATTAAAAATTATTATTACTATTATTATCATCTATAATTACTAGTATAGTATTTTTGTTATTAACACTAATGGTCGAACTATGATTCTAACTACTCTTAGAAATATTATTGAGTCTCAAAAATAATATTAACATTTATGTGATTATAAATTATTGACCCTATGTATAAGCCAAAGTGTTCAATAAATTTCTATGTGACATTCTATCAATAATACTAAACTCACTAATTTTAGTATTGAATAATGTACGTGTTCATACTTTTTAAATTAATTATTCCCAAATCCCTATTAGCTAAAGTTAATGGTGTACCCTACAATTTTTACTTAATTACAAACAAACAAATCAATCAATCAAATAATTCTTTTAATTGTAGATAGTTTTTAGTGATTAAGATCTATCTCACAACCCAACCCAGTTCTAAACTAATCTAGTTCACTAACTGGTCCTGACTGTTCCTATTGTCACCCATATAAGATCTAATAGTGAGCTCTGATACCAACACTGTAGCGCCCCCTAAGCTAGCATCTGACTAATCCAAGAGATTAACTAAATAAAGAGGCACTACGAATCTAATTCAAATACTTAAACATTCAATTAAGAAATCTGCTACAAAAGTTATCCAAAAACTAACCCCGCTCAGAATATATATACATGAACTTCTCTGAAATGATACATATATAATAGTCAATTGGTTTACAGATACAATAAACAACATAATAAACATAGCGGAAGTTAACTAATTAACGGAGTCAACACTTGTGGCTTTCGCTGCGCAACTCTGATCTGTCTCTGAAAACTGAAAGTGGGAATAATTAGCATTTAACTTCTAAGTAATCATACACAAGATTAAGAAAAAAAATAATGTTTTCCCAGACATTAAATAGTGACCAAGTCACTGAGATACACAAACACGAATATGGACAAGCTTTCTTCTTCAAACAATATATACTATGGTTGTGCAATTCCGAACTCGCAAATCCACACCTAATCGTAAATATGGATGTCGACAATTCCGAACTCGGAAACTGTCAACCAATATAAGCATAAAAGCTGAATTCATGTAGATATAAATGTGAAGGAGCGTATCATATATACCACAAGTGGAAATTCGTATTTCCCATAACAATTCATATGACAAACAAACATTACAAGTCCTTTCCAAACCATGGAAAGATTCAAAGAATCAACAAAATTATCATAACGCAATTTAAATAAAGCAAGGATTGCATAGACAGACAATGCATGGTTTGTTAAATATAAAATTTTGTAAAAGAAACAACAATGGTTACAAAAGAGTCAAATGTATTCCCACCTCTTTTGATGACAAGCCACGCCTACCTCGAGATCCACGATCCACTGGTTCATCCTTTGAATCGATCGTTGTTAATATAGACTAACTGTTAATCACACAAGAAGTCTAAGAATCTAGCCAAAAGGCTCACACAAGAAACATACAAATCTATCTAACGGTTCAAGCCCATTAATGGTTCTATACATCTTCATTATCCATCTCTTGCATAGCTAAGAGTTTCCTAATCCATTTAGATTGATTCTATATTCCATAGCTAAGTCTTATGAATATCTACAACTTTGTAGAAGAAACCAAAGGTTAATTCGGACCATAAGTGGTCCAAACACTAATTAAGATTGATGTCCCTAAGACCAAGCCCATGGGCCTGATCCGGTACGACCCACTAGTCCGATCCACTACACAAGACCTGACCCAACTGGGTCAATCTAACGGTCACTGACGGTCAAAGGGTCAACTAACAATCCACGTCAAGTCAAAGTCCAGGGTCAATGGTCAAACGGTTAACTCAGTCAACTAACTGAGTCAAATCGGGATCATAACCAAATACAGATTTAACTCAACTCAGTCAGTTAAGAATAAACCGAGCCAGACTGAATAAACTCAGACAGGCCAAGGGTTCTTCTCACACAGCTGAGGCTCTAACTCTACAACACTACTCAAGTTTAACTTCAATCTATACATTACACCAATTAATTCATTCAAATTATAATTCAAATTTTTATTACAATTATAAACTCTAATTACCTGCAACTGCAGATTTAAACTTTTCACAGCAACACTAATTGCAATTCTACAATCACTATCAATTCAGATTACTTTCAACTCTCAAACACACGACTATACCCCTATAACTGCAAGTTCAGTCCAACTACAAACCAACTTCTGGCATTCAACTTCACTACCACCTTCAATCCTGTAACAATTTTAGCTTCAGTTCAATACTTCAACACTCCACATGAATCACCACCAACAATATTATCTCCATTACAAACAATCCCCCTACAATTGCACATAAATGCAATCCTTCTCCTGCCACTGCAACATAACAATTCCCAGTTCTTCCCAGCACGCATGACCACTACTTGCACCACTAACTCTAATACAACCATATACAACCACCATTCCTAATTACCTCACCACTTCCATCATTTACCTTTAACCCAAACATCATCTCGTGTTCTTCATTGCAACACCAACAGTTCTCTGTAACACAATTCCTTATTCAGTTCACTATAATTCCATGAAATCAACATCAGTAGCTACAAAACACCACTATGGAACTCGACTCCATCTGCAACCACAATTCATCTCCAATGCTAAACACATTCCATTCTCAACTGCACTGTCAAATAACTCCACGACATCCAAATCCCAATACCCATTTCATCTAATTCAACACGACTCCCTGTGAATCAGAACAACCTTCACCTACATTTCTTATATCATTCATAATCACACTACCAAATAAATATCTCAGACTCGAGCCACTCAAACACTCAAACCATTCACCAACACAAAACCACAAACACTCCATAACACCACCAATTCATCGTAGAGAACCATCACATATATACATCTCATCCCCTGTCATATCAACAACATCACCACCACAATTATACTCATCTCAGCAATGTCAGTAAGAAACCAAATTAACCATACACAACAGACCCAGCCAAGGAATTTCAATCTTAAACTGAAATACACACACAACTTAAGAATAAATTATGGAATCTTAAATTTAACTTACCCTTTCCTTCCGAGTCTTGAATCAACACCAACAATAGCTTCAACATATTCTTACTGATTAATCGATCCCTGGCCTTCATCAGCAACACTAGTTTTCAATCAAAATCTAATTCAATTCCCAAACCTTCATTAAAACAGAACCAAACCCTAACTTCCTGATTCATCAACAACACGGATTCACATCATCAATTAAACGATAACCCCTTCATTCTTTGACTATCAGAAACTCAATTACCCATCCATTTCATCTTCTCACTCTATTCTGCAACTCCTATGAAACCATAATTCCATGACTCTTCTCTAAAACAACTTCAGATCCTCAATTGAACCAATACCCATGATTCTTCATCCAGCCGTAGCTCTAATTTCATCTCTTGAACTTCAGAACCTAAATTAACTTTATACCTCTAATTTAATTCATCTTTACTTCATCTTCCAGCGCTAAATCAACTTCCAATACTTCCATCTTTACTCTCGTATCATCTACATACTACGCTGACTAAGATCCACTCGACTAAGATCAAACTCAATCCTTGAATTAAGATTATTAGAAAGGAAAGAGGAAGAACATGGAGGAGCAGAAGAAGAAATAGAAACGAGAAGAAAAAGAAGATAAGAATTAAGAAGAAATGATTTTTCTTCGATTTGGTTTTGGGAGATAATATCAACGGGGAATACTAAACACCCACTATCCGATGATAAGGGAAGCCCAAGTCGGTCTACTGAAAAAAACTATTTTACCCTTTATGCTTATCTGATGATTTCTTCTTCATCCAATATCCGAACGACACGTTTGAGTAGTCCATCTCGCATAACTTTTCGAGACCTATTCGACAACACTAATTTCATATTTAGATCGTTGTTAGATTAATTTCTATTAATTAACGTTCGCGTTAAACTAATCGAGTTATTATCGGTTAATTCGCCACTTGACTGGTCTAATAGCGCTGACAAGCTTGAGGGTCCTTACATTCTCCCCACCTTATATCATTTTCGTCCTCGAAAATCAAACTATTCTTCTGATCATCAAAAACTCCCCACCTTATAGAATAACCCCATTTCTTATCTAAGCACAATCAACATAAACAAGGCACAAACCTATATGGTTCTATAACTAAAATCTAAAATTTGTAGCTCTAAGTTCAATTACACTGAGTTAAATTCTATCAAATACGGAAGTCTAAGTTTTTTACACTAATTTCTATCTTATAAAATACTTGTCTTTAATTATAAAGGAGATTCCTACGAATTTATTTCTAAGTGAATTTATATCTATAGGTTTCCTGAGGAATTATACCAAGCTTCTATGATCAGCGATCTATTGGTTTCTAAAATAATTATACTAAAATTCTATGATCGGTCCTCTCTGAATGTAGTTGCCCTGTCAAGGTTGGCCAATCCCAACAATGCCTTCCTACGAACAGAGAAAACACAACCTTCACTATTCCCCAGTGCTGGATTAACTAAATACAAACTTGTTACGATTATCTAAGTATTAATTTATTAAGATTAATTAGTCTCTAAACTTTTATCGTATTTGGTGTGAGTCTGATAAATTTACTTCGTAAAATATATTAAGAGTTTACATCATTTTAAGCAATTTAGTCATCTAAATTTATTTACTTATTTATTAAATAATCTCAATTCGACTTTTACGCCACTTTATAATATTTCATTATTTTAACTTTATTGTAATACCATATATATATATAAATTTTCCCAAAATTATCCATTATAAATTTACTACCAGCCTAATTATTTGCATACTATTATTAATTGTATTATTATTCTCATTATTCTTAAGTTGATAGTCCGGCTGACACACTAAGCCTTAATCTTGTAAATATAATTCTACTTCTACGTAAAGATTGTTCGGATTGAATCAATATATTATATCTTGTTATATGTTGGCGTTGGTAACTTAATATGATCTAAATTTGAGTCTGCATAAAATTATTATATATCCTAATAGTCTTTAGATTTTGCTATTACTGTAGAGTATCCTATTAATATATGAATTTATTTTCTTTTAATTCTTCTATTACACTAAACATCAGAATACTATTATTACTACTTTATGTATATTTGTTTCATTATAAAGATTTTCTGGATCATTTTGTTAGACTAAAGATAATTTCGATACAAGAATTCTAACAAGTGTCTTTTTGTTTTATAAATTTTAAGTATTATCTTAACCATCTAGTTCAAATACAAAACAACTATTCCTAATTTGTCATTAGTTTAATTTACAAAACTTGACCATATGTAAGTGTTAACAATTTTTCTGTCGATTTAATCATAATCATTATTTTTCTTTATCGTTAAATACCCTCATTCACATTTTAGTTAAGTTACTAAGTTCAATACGATACTAATTGATAAATGCTAGCGTCACTTTACTAAAAATTATTATTACTATTAGTATCGTCTATAATTACTATTATAGTATTTTTTTTATTAACACTGATGGTCGAACTATGATTCTAACTACTCTTAGAAATATTATTGAGTCTCAAAAATAATATTAACATTTATGTGATTATAAATTAATGACCCTATGCATAAGTCAAGGTGTTCAATAAATTTCTATGTGACATTTTATCAATAATACTAAACTCACTAATTTTAGTATTGAATAATGTACGTGTTCATACTTTTTAAATTAATTATTCCCAAATCCCTATTAGCTAAAGTTAATGGTGTACCCTACAATTTTTACTTCATTACAAACAAACAAATCAATCAATCAAATAATTCTTTTAACTGTAGAGAGTTTTTAATGATTAAGATCTATCTCACAACCCAACCCAGTTCTAAACTAATCTAGTTCACTAACTGGCACTAGCTATTCCTATTGTCACCCATATAAGATCTAATAGTGAGCTCTGATACCAACACTGTAGCGCCCCCTGGGACCGTGCCTGTTGGCCGGCCGGCCATGCCTTGGCCATTGCCGGTCCCACACTCCATCATTCCCTATTTTATTATTATTTTATTTCTCTCATCTCATGGAAGTTCCCTAATTTCATAAAACTATCCAGTTTCATGGGATTTCCTTCAAATCAGAGAAAATACATAAAATCACATAAAACTGGGAAAGTGTGGGACCGTGCTTGCCATCCGGCCGACAATGCCCTAGCCGTGGTCAGTCCCACACCTTGTAATTCCATGTTTTATCTATTAATTTTCATTATCTCATGTATTTTTGCTAGTTTCAGCAAAACCCTGGATACTGCATATTTTCTCAAAATGTTGCTCAAACGCGCATCAGAAAATATCGAAACTCTCAGGACTGAGATACGGACACCATGGTGACACGGGCACATCCCCTTGACCGACCAAGGGTGGACCTAAGGCTTGCAAACATCCGGTCCCACACGTTTTAATGATTGTAACCTAATTTGCTCGATTGCTCATATTAGGTTCAAACTCTTTTCAAACAACTGGGGGTTTGCTCAAAAGACCATCAATTGGTCCAACGACCACCAAGAGCCGGTCTCATGACCTCTTGGTTGGTCCCTCATCTTTTCATGACTAGGTTTTATTATCTGACGCTCACACGAGCATTATTTTAATAAATGATTAAACCAGCATTTAATCATTCTTTCACCAACTGGTCTTCAAGAGACTTTGGTATTTTGCTCATTCGAGCATCTGGACGTTACATGGTCGACTCATCATCCCCTGTAGCCGGTCCCTGCAATCCCTGCTTCGCTGATTTTCAATAAATCGTTAATTCATTAAAATTAGGGTTTTGAATCCAGAGCTATGCGAAAACATAATTTTGAGTGGAGTCAAATGCTGATAATTTTATGTTGATCGTACGATCAACACTTTGTTTATTATACTCGACCCAGCAGTCAATATCTTAAATTAATATTTTATTTGGTTATGTTACCAACAATTCATCAAACGAGCAATATTTGCTCAAACCCGCAATATTTGCTCAGACTAGTAATATCTTCTCAAACCAGCATTATTTGCTCAGATTAAAAAATATTTGTTCAACTATCAATATTCAATGATTCAGCAACACGTTTTGCTCGTCTTAGGTTATCAACATAATAATACCTCGTCTCAGCAGACATTTAATTCATGAGTTTCAGAAAATTTGCATATCATGTTCAACTCAGCAATACATGGACTAATCGTCCCATAAAGTCAGAAACTGACTCCACAATCACGAGACATCAATCGTGTCACATGGGGGGATAATAACTAGGGTTTTGGTCAGGCGGTCTAAAGCACCTGTGTTCATACACACGACGAGAATGTGAGCAAGTCGTGCAATCAGTTGGAAGAGTCAGCAAAGTAGTGGGTGGAAAGTTAACCAAGTCTCCGCACGATGAGCAACTGGTTTTGACATGATTTCCCACTTCCCCATTCTCTGATTCCAGCAACTGTCAAACTTCATGAGATTATGGTGTTTTCAACTTAGCAATATAAAAGACCTCTGAATCATGATTGAAAGGACAAGGAATTTCTCGGCAAGTTCATACAGACAATCTTTCGTCTACACGAACTCATCGTATGAGCAATCACCCTCAATTGAGTAAAATTAAATCATTCATAGCGTTCTTATGCTGAATTCACAACACACCTAAAATCTCAGATCACCATTGATCTCACACATTTCTCAGCTTCCCTCCTACAGATCAACCCATCCTCTCTTGTGACCGAATTGACTCTGGAACGGCCATTGTTCTTGGTTTAAGCCGGAGTCCTACAGATTGATCTCTCGAACTTAAAGCACTCCCTTTTTGCAGTGCATCTGTGTAAGGTTCAATATTTCACTCGGTTCAAGGAGTCTCCACACAGACGTCTCTTCAATTCCGTAAAAACCAGCAAATCGTTTTTCCCCATCTACAAAAGCGAAAGGTACCGGTTAAACGGTCTTATATAACTTTTTGTTACTAAAGCCAAGAGTACTAAAGCACCACATAATGATTATCCATTTTTAGCTTGAAGATGATAGTCAAATTGGCCAACCAGCAACATGGTATCATTAAAAGTGGCAACTTAAAATGCAGACGTTACAAGCTCGCCAAGTAACATAGACTCAAATTATTAAATCTTGAGAAGCCTTATATATATATGATTGACACAACATATTCGATCAAAGTAGAGTTATATCTAAATCCAACCCAAACAAAAACAAAAACTCGAGAAAACTATTAGCATCGTTAAGTGTTGTAAAACCTAACTAACTAGTAAAGCCAAACTAAGTAACATGAAAGAAAGATCCTTACCTAAATCTTATAATAGTTCATGCATGTAACTTAAGCCTCAAACAGTATTGTTGTAACAAAATAAAATCACATCTCATCATACAACCCGTGATTTTCATTAACTTGTTCTTTGATACAGCCGAATAAAAACCCTAATCATGCTTTAACTAGTAAACCTATAATATCTAATATCTGATTCCATGAGATCGAATAAAAAATCTAACATCCATTTAATATTCATTCTATAATGGGTTGTAGAAATAATACCAACAACAAAGATCGACTCTGAAGAGGTAGGTTCCATGTAAAGATTAGAGATAGTAAAAATAGAATAAAAACCCTAATCATGCTTTAACTGGTAAACCTATAAGATCTAACATCTGATTCCGTGAGATCGAATAAAAAATCTAACATCAATTTAATATTCATTCGATAATGGGTTGTAGAAATAATACCAACAACAAAGATCGAGTCTGAAGAGGTAGGTTCCTTGTAAAGATTAGAGACAGTAGCAGAATTATGATTTCATAGAGAGAATGAATCGAATAATAAAAACTGAAATGTAGATCGAACTCATCTTTCTTTTTCTTTTTGGAATTTAACCAAACCATCAGGCGGGAATTGAATTTCCTTTTGAAATCATCCCGCCCAGTAAAATTCATTTTCATCACCCGCCAAACAAAATATTTTTGGTGTTGTTCTTTTTTTATTTCCAAATTTTTGATGTTTAACCAATATGGTTAGTTTCCTTATTTTATGAGAGAATATATCGTAGACAGTTATGATAAAATTGTTTCCCAAAATTTTCGAAATTTAGTTTCCTATCTCTAACCAACTCGAGAAGAGGCCATAGAAAAAAATTACTTTATTTCGAATAATATTTTCCTTAATAATTTTAAGCTGGGTTGTCTCCTGTATTATTCTTGGTTTAGGGAGGAAACAAATGAATTATTAATGGCACCTATGTAGGAAACGTATTATTCAAAACTCATCCATTTTCATGTTCATCATTTCCAGAAAACATAAAAATTCAGCATGAATCATTCATCACATAAATGTCAACCTACTTATCAGCGTAAAAAGCATGCATCTAGTGCAGTACTTAAAAAATAAATACAACCACCGCTGAAAACAAAATGGTCAAACAAAATGCTTTATATTTAAAAATACGTAAACTAACAGTTCACACATCAAAAACCCTGTTTAAAAAAGCAAAGAACTTGTTAGATGAGTCAGGTTCTTTGTCAGATTAGTCTGGTTCCTCATTCTCATCCAAATCCACGCAAAGATCATTATCATTAACATCATCGTATATCAGTACTTTACTTTCAATAACACTTTACTTGTTCAAACTCGTATTTTTGTTAAAAGTATTGGCAAGGAGATAATAAGATCAGACCTAAAGTGATAAATTGATTCTTATTGTTTACAGGGGGGAACAACTGTATGTTTCTACATTTCCTCCGTTATTTCAGCTAATTATATTTATTTTTCCTAAAGAATGCACACCTCATAAATAAATAAATTTGCAAGAGTATATTGCATTCTGTAAAGTCTGTGAACTTGTAAATAATTATCTGATTTATTTCATGATTCCAATACCTAAGTAATAAAAGAATTCTTAAACATCACCTTCTTCTAAATGACAAAATTAGCAAAAGAAACAAGAAATGAAAACAACTTTCAAAGCGTCCGCAAAAAAAATAATTAAAGAGCATTTATCCAAAAATCATCAGTTTTTCTTCAACTTTTTTGATGGTGGTGTCTCTGCATGTAATGGATCAGGTTGTGACATTCTCGACGCGCCAAACCTTGTCTTCCTATGTTGCCCATTTGAAAGTTGGCATGCCTTCTGCACAGTTGGTGCATATAACCTTCTCTGCGCCTTTTTAGTCTTCTGAGAAATATTTTCATAGGATGCATGCATGACTCCCCGAATGTGGATTGACTGCTAGGTGCTCCTCATTCAGTTTATCACTGTCCAATTTCTTCTCAAAATCTAAAACTGGTTCTGGTTGCTTATGAGGTTTTCCATGCTGTGGAGTTTCCTGCAGCAAGAGATTAAATGTATTATATATATACATATATATATATATATTCTAAATCCAAGGCGAATTCGTCTGTCATGTGAATTCTCAACAAGAGACAGACAAAAGTCATTTTTCTAACAATGTAATAAAGCCAACTTCACTGAAGGCCGCGCCATTTTTCACAGCTGACGCCCGTAATAAAATCCATAACCAAATATCAATTTTCTAATTTACAGTGGCATTCATGTTCCATTTAGGTGTTAATATATTTTTTTCTCGTACTTATTCTTTAATCAAACTGAATACACGATTTATGTAAAACAATTTATATACTTGATTAACAAAGCAAAAGAGCTAAGAAACTAACCTTGTCATCAGAGATGGAACAGTTATCTTTCGGCCATGCCACAAAACCATATTCATCTTCCCCTAATAACTTAAACTCACCACTTGGTTTCGTTAATACAAATGACGGATCTATGACCTCTAGAATATTGGCAGCATAACAGTGTTTAGGAATCTCTTGTCCATGTATTTTCTGGTTAGGCACCGAGGTAAAATACTGCCTCTAGCAACGACATTTCCCCTAGATCCATTCCAAAAGTCGTATTTTGCTTTCTGCGGAGATACGGCATATGAACATCATATAAAAACAAGATGCTAGAATTAGCAATATAGATTTACGAAGAAAAAAAAATCAAAAAAAACATACTCCATTAGATGTCTTAGCCAGAGGTTCTGCCGTAGATGTGCATGACTTCTCTGGATATATTGAAGGATTTGGTTGGGAATTACTAGTAGAGTTCCGCATAAGATTAGGAGACTGCTTCTTAGATCCATCAGAAGGGTTGTTACATGCAGGAGACTTCTGCAGAGAAGTAGTTGGTTGTGAATTACTGGTAAGGTTCTGCATAAGATTAAAAGAGTTATTAGTTACTTTTGAAAGTTACACATATTTCTATTTTTCTACGTTCTCTAATTTACACTTGGATCGGTGATTCATATAATTGATAGACTGGTTTATGTATATTCGACTTACAAATCAAACAAGCCAAGAAACTAACCTTCTTAGCAGGATCGGGTAAGATTAACACCATACTTTGGCAATGAATCGCTTTTCCAAGAGTTTGTCCTAATGTTTCCATACCATCAAATCGTACGGGTAGACAAAAATTCGGTTTTATTACTTCCTCAATCAGGATTTTGTGGCAATCAACCTCCACCCCATCCTTTCCATGTAATTGTTGTTTTCCTGCTAACAGAAAATCTCTACCTCTAGCAAGGACATTCTCCTTAGACTCGTCAAAAAGGTAGCACCTTTTACCCTGCGGAAATATATGGCATATGAACTTCAAGCGAAAACTTCAAAGCAAATTTGAGATTTAAAATGCATGTAAAAATAAAACAGATACCGGATGAACTACTGCAGTTTTCGTGATCTCAGATTTTCTCCGATTAAATGTAGCTTTTGATGTCACACCCAGAGTATGTTTCCCCGAATTTTGTTGAGTTACCTGCAGCGGTAGAGTAATATTCCATATTCGGGTAACAAATATACCAAATTCCACCGTGAATGTGAAGACACTGATGAATTGAATAGGTAACAAATACAAGGTTCTCCAAAATATACCCTAGCATCCGTGATTCATATAGTTGATAACATATTTCAGACTCATATGGTCTTAAGATCATTAACTGGTTTAAAACACATACCTTCAGAACTTTTTCAGATATTGATTTCACAGCCTCAGGATGTTTTGGTTGACTTACCTGCATCGGAATATTGAAATGAAATATGTACCTTATTTTTGCAGAGAAACCATTTAAGCACAATGCACAACTGACTCACAATCAAGTAGCTAAACACATATCTCATTCTAAAATAGACACTAACGTCCGTGATTCATATAGCTGATAACATATTCGTCTCTTATCTCAAACAAGATACATATATAAAACTGGTTTGTGTAAAAACATATCCAATGAGTTAATAAAGCAAACAAGCCAAGCAACCAACCTTTTGATCCAAGATGGTTTGATTTGATGGCCAACTAATTTCAGCATCACCAACATCTCTTAAAGTTTTTAACCCAGTTTTCCCAAAGGGTAATTTGATGGTTTCATTTAGTACTTCACTAACCCGGACGCCATATCATGTAGCTGAACCCGTCACTCCTGACTTCATTTTATAAAGTATCTTCTTTGTAGAGTAAGCTCTACCAAAGGCAACAATGTTGTCCTTTTATCCAGACCAAAGCTTGCATCCTATGCCCTGCAGAAACACAAGGCGCATGAGAGATAGTGAATGGAAGATTAAAAATTTAAATGCGTTGGAAAACCATACATCAATGGTAACTTTTTCAGATGCCACATTCTGAGATTCCCTAGTGAATGGAGGAGACGGAGACGTCTTTTTTGATATTAAAGACACCGGGGATTCAGTAGAAACGGTCGGCGTTTTAGTACAAGGAGAGTCTCGCTTCGCGGACCATTTGATGCTTTCAGATGACTTCTGCGGACCGGATTTCCCATGTTTTTTAGGAAGTTGCTTAACTGATTCTGGACCTATGTTATTCTTAGATGAATTGGAGGCGTTGCTGAGTCCTGCATCCTGTGACTGTAGTTGAACATATTGTTTGAAAACATCAGATACTGTCCACCAGTTTTTAAAAAAAAATTAAACAATCTAATCAAAACTCAATTCACTTACCTCTCATCCAGACTTGCTGATATTGTTTCCCACAATTTTAGCAATGTCGTGACCTTGAGATAACAAGTTATCTGTTAATCTCTGATACGTATTTTTAGTAGACTCTAATTCTTTCTCCTTAGCTTTCATCTTTTCACGCAGTTCATCATTCTCTTTCGAGTGTCTTGGTTTTCTTCCATTTGGAAAGTAAAGTCTTGCCGTCACTCCAAAGACAGCCCCCTTGACACGTCCACCCTTATCCGGGCCGATCAAAACTGTTAGGGCATCCTCATTATGACCAACCTTTATAGTTCCCTCTTGAATCATCTTCCGCTTCTCTACCTGTTCAAATAATGTGTTAAATTCTAATATAAACCTTGCGCGCTTACTTTGGTTAAAAACATGAGGACTGTAAAGTTTCTGTTTTCTCACAACTTCAGTTGTCTTCTCCCTGAAAAATTTGTCTGGTACGATTCCGTCTTTGTTTTCGCGTGCTTTTTCCCACATAAAGCACCGGTCTTCAAGATCTTCTTCGGCAACCTTTCCCTCTTTTACCTAGTAGTTACCAGAAACAAGTAAGGATTTACATCCGCACAGATATTAACTGTGTAAAACAGAAAACCTATTCCAAAGCATCTAATGTGACAAAATTACAGATTGGTGTAAGAGGACACATCCCTATACTGTTATAAGTTTCTGCATATATGAGACATGCAACACGACATACAAAACAAAAGTATCTGATATGCCCGGTTTTACTGTGCAGTGTATAATAAATAATACCACATACTTACTAATTTTAGTTTTAATTCCGAGTATCCTCCTCGTCCCGTCCGATGTGGGAACTTGGATTGTGATATTGCCTCTTTTCCCTTCTCCGAATTTTTCTTGCAAAGGAAATAAAAATAATTTCATTAGTATGCTGGAATAGGCAATAAGAATGAAACACAAATTAGAAAAAACAATGTGTATTCCATACCTTAAATATAGGCGTATCTAGTACATACTTAAGGTATTCTTCCCAGTCTTCTTGGTCTATTACCGTTTCGTAGTTTTTGGGGAAAGTTTTTAGTTTCTTCGATCTTTCCAGGAAGGGTTTTACATGATTATTGTACAATTTCCTTCTGAAGTCCCGCAGCTGAACAGGTAGACGCTTCATGACCGCTCGCTTATATTCATGGGGCACCTCCTAATAAAACTGCAATAACAACTAATGTATGTTCATCACAGACTCATAGTTCGACAACAAAAACGACGAATTGATAACCGAATATGCATACCATAATTTTCTCCCACATATTTTGTCTTGTTGTTGCAGAGACTTCCTTCCAACATAAATATTTTATGCCAACCATATCACGGGCCAAACAGCCTAGGTAACTAATGAATTCAATTCTATGGCCACCAATAGGCCGGAACATTTTGTAAAATTCAATATGCCTTTTTTTGGCTTCTTTATCTGAGAAGTCTTTATGCAGCTTCAACATTCTTGTCATTCCCCTCTCTTTTCTGATCTCTTTTGTAGAGTCTCCCTGTTATGGCTGCTTTTCCTCTTCTGGAGCATTTTCCAATTCTTTTTCTTCTAACACTTCGAGATTTTCATTTTCAGAATCGTCTGACTCTGGAAATAACCGAGGCAAAATATGAAACCATGTGATGTTTAAGTAGAAACAAGTAAGTACAAGATTTCGAACATAACCTTTTAATTCTTCAAATCTATCAGTGGGGACCATATCTTCATCATCACCGCCATTTGATTGTACAATGTCATATTGACTCTCATCCAAATCCATCGTTTCTTCATCAGAATCCACCTCATCATCCCATTGGTACTCCTATGGGTGGTCCTCCTCTGGGGGCACGTTGTAATCATCATCTTCTCCCATGACAAAAGTTGTGTAGGTACGTGCATCTCAGTTATGAATTTGAGCTTATTTTGGAAAATGTTAGCTACACCTAACATGATAGGAAACATGTGTTACACCTATTTTCTATTATATGAAAAAAAAAAAACATGAACTCATTGATGCATGTAACTTGAAGCTAAAACATCAATGCAACACACAAAATATCCTCATGAATATTGTGTTATACACGAAGCGAAATGCATTTTTTGTTACAAAAGCCAAGATTACTAAAGCACCACATAATGATTACTCATTTTTAGATTGAAGATGATAGTCAAATTAGCCAACCAGAAACATGGTATCATTAAAAGTGGCAACTTAAAATGCAGACGTTACAGGCTCTCCAAGTAACAGAGACTCATTCGATAATGGGTTGTAGAAATAATACCAACAACAAAGATCGAGTACAAAGATCTAGTCTGAAGAGGTAGGTTCCGTGTAAAGATTAGAGATAGTAAAAATAGAATAAAAACCCTAATCATACTTTAACTATTAAACCTATAAAAAGTAATAGAATAAAAACCCTAATCATGATTTAACTACTATAAGATATAACATCTGATTCCATGAGATCGAATAAAATGTCTAACATCAATTTAATATTCATTCGATAATGGGTTGTAGAAATAATACCAACAACAAAGATCGATTCTGAAGAGGTAGGTTCCTTGTAAAGATTAGAGACAGTAGCAGAATTATGATTTCATAGAGAGAATGAATCGAGTAATAAAAACTGAAAAAAGTAGATCGAACTCATCTTTCTTTTTCTTTTTGGTATTTAACCAAACCATCAGACGAGAATTTATTTTTCCTTTTGAAATCATCCCGCCTAGTAAAATTCATTTTCATCACCCGCCAAACAAAATATTTTTGGTGTTTTTCTTTTTTTATTTCCAAATTTTTGATGTGTAACCAATATGGTTAGTTTCCTTATTTTATGAGAGAATATATCGTAGACAGTTATGATAAAATTGTTTCCCAAAATTTTCGAAATTTAGTTTAATATATCTAACCAACTCGAGAAGAGGCCATAGAAAAAAATTACTTTCCTATTTCTAATAATATCATCCTTAAAAATTTTAAGCTGGGTTGTCTCCTGTATTATTTTTGGTTTAGGGAGGAAACGTATGAATTATTAGTGGCACCTACGTAGGAAACGTATTATTATAATCATACAGTAAGCTACTAAAGATAAATAAACTAAACCCATCCATTTTCATATTCATCATTTCCAGAAAACTTAAAAATTCAGCGTGAATCATTCATCACATAAATGTCAACCTATCTATCAACGTAAGAAGCATGCATATAGTGCAATACTTAAAAAATACATAAACTAAAAGTTCACACATCAAAAACCCTGTTTAAAAAAGCAAAGAACTTGTTAGATGAGTCAGGTTCTTTGTCAGGTTCTTTGTCAGATTAGTCTGGTTCCTCATTCTCATCCAAATCCACGCAAAGATCATTATCATTAACATCGTCGTATAATAGTACTTTACTTTCAATAGTACTTTACTTGTTCAAACTCGTATTTTTGTTAAAATTATTGGCAAGGAGATAGTAAGATCAGACCTAAAGTGATAAATTGATTCTTATTGTTTACAGGGGGGAACAACAGTATGTTTCTACATTTCCTCCGTTATTTCAGCTAATTATATTTATTTTTCCTAAAGAATGCACACCTCATAAATAAATAAATTTGCAAGAGTATATTGCATTCGGTAAAGTCTGTGAACTTGTAAATAATTATCTGATTTATTTCATGATTCCAATACCTAAATAATAAAAGAATTTTTAAACATCACCTTCTTCTAAATGACAAGATTAGCAAATGAAACAAGAAATGAAAACAACTTTCAAAGCGTCCACAAAAAGAAATCCATAAATCAAACCCTATCATCAAAAAAACAACAACATATCAAATGAACCATCCCCCATCTTCAAACAGTTCTTCTCGCAATGCTGAGGTGTACTTGATCACTCCAACCAGCAGGCTTGGGCGGCTTGTCATCCTCAGATTTGGCATTTTCTGCTTCATCAGGCTCCACATGCTTGCTAAGATCATGCTTGTTAACTTTTGGATCCTCTGCCATGTTCGGAACATCGGGATCTTCATAAATAATAGAAGCAGGAGCATCATCATTCATAGTAGGAACATCAGCATAAGCAGGAACATCGGCATTATCAATAATACTGATTACAACGTCCAGAGGAACACCATGAATAACATCAGCATAAATAGGAACATCATCAGTGTCAACACTACTGACAATAGAATTAATTAAAGCGTCGAGAGGAACACCAGGAACAGTAGTTACTCCATCCACAATAATAATAATCCTCAATTTACGAGGACCAACCATCAGTCGAGGACATTTTTGGATCCTCTCTTCAGTTTCATCTCTACAATCCCTCTTAGCAGAACTCATTTCCTCTTAATACTCTATGTTATTTTTTTTTCTATGCTTGGTGGAATTTATATATATTTGTAAGGAAAACCCTAATTTTTTAGGTTTTCCATCATTATCTTAAAACACCTATTCTTTGGTATTTACACCGAATATTGTAGTATGGGACGAATATTTTCATGTTTATCTAATTTCCTTTTTAATCTAATATACATTACGAACATAACAAATAATATACACGATATCATGAGATATGGAATGAATATTTTCATATTTATCTAATTTCCTTTTTAATTTAATATACGCGATCTCTTAGGAAATACCCAAATAATTTTTCTACTTTTCAACTAATTACCTAGGTCGGTTGGGGTGGGCTGGCTGGCTTGACCATAGGTGTAAAGCAAAAAAAAGGAAAAAAAAACAAAGGTTGGTTAGCTAAACAATGACCCAACATTTAGCGGCAACACTATATATATAGAAAAAAATCCAAACGCCAAAAAAAAAGGAACCGTCTTGCTAGTCATGATGTTACTACTAGAATAAACAATTTTATTTTTCATAGGCTTGGTGTAGCGATTCAAAAAGGTGTTGGTGCCCAGCTTGTCGCTAGGATACCAACCATTTTCCTGTGTGACGATTGATTATTTTTCTAATGAAGTTGCCCCGTGTAGCCTTTTGTTTAATACAAGAAAAAAAAGTGATAACCCAAGTAATAAATTGTACATTTCAGCATAGAAAAAAATCCTAATACCAAAAAAAAAAAAAAATCACAACTACAACAAAAAGAACTACATAGATAAGCCAAGGAATGTGTTAGCGGCATGGACATCATGAGTACACGTTTCTGATTGTCCATCAAAATTATTCAACGAGACAACGCTCCTCATGTGAGACATAATTGTAACCCTTGTTTCCCACCGTAGTACCCCCCAAAATTCCGTCCAAGTTCTGGTGAGTGTATTGTAACCAATAAACGCTTATTCTTCCAAAATAAGAGGTCCTTGTTATTTACAAAGGCTATCGGGTTATAAGTCGGCCATTCATCATCTTCAAAGTAAATGCTTATCTTCTAATTCCAATTCCATTTCCCGCCAGGTGCCCATGTATGAATATTTTATTCGGAAATGGGAGCCCAGAAATCTATCCGGGGCCGATCAATCCCCTCATGGATGTAGTAAAATAGAATGCGAACTCCGAACATGACCATCCCAAGTTATGGGTAAGTATTTATCCAAAAATCACTCCCAGGAATATGATGCGGGGGTGGCGAATGTTTATGGAACGTCTCAGTGTCCAAATTGAAAGATATTATGCCAATATCCTGCTGACAGCAATCCTTCCAAAAAATACAACCATGTATACACCCGAACTCCGAAAAGTATAAGGAATCTCCTTTGCTATGTTCCTCCATCCCCTCTTGTCTGCTAGAGTGTGTATTTGAACTTTACCATCCATGTGAATTCGAACTACCTTGTACTCATTGGTACGTTGACAGTAGCCGAAACCCCCTATTATGTTGTACCGTGGATACCACGAAAGTATTGGATCCGGTGCAATTGGGATGCATAGTTCTGGGAGATGGAGGTGCTCACCAGTTTCTGGATTCATAATATATGTAAGATCTTGTATGCCGGTGTGAAACATAAAAACATACCAGACCATTGCAAGATCCAACTATTGGTGCAATATAGTCCAATCAACATGGGTTCCATCATTCCGGGCGTCGTGATTGTTGGCTGTTACGATCTGGCTGAAATCTTCCTCTCTATAAAAGAGTTGGGTAACTTTATATTTCCTCAGTATTGGTGTGACACCAAAAATAATCCAATTATTTTGTCCCCAAGGATAGTATTCCATTCTTTGCATACATTTTCTTGCTAAAACGCTTTCTGCAGTTTGGATGCGCTGAAGTATCTCGGTAGTTAATACCGGCAACATATCCATCACTGTTATACTGATGAAAGATTATCAAATTTTTTTTTACAAGCTTTTCGGATTTTGTTATTGTAGAATGCTACAAGCAGATACGAGTAAAGCTTATATATATAGAGAGAGACGGATAATTTTTTTAGGGTTTCCATCTTAAATCACTATTCTTTTGTATTTACACCGAATATTTCAATTTCCATATTACTAAAAAAATGAGATATTGCAGCAATATAATGAGATATGGAATGAATATTTTCATGTTTATCTAATTGCCTTTTTAATCTAATATACATTCCGAACATAACAAACTAATATAAATCATGATCTCTTAGGAAATACCCAAATAATTTTTTTTACTTTTCGACTAATTACCTAGGTCGGTTGGGGTGGCCCGAACGGCTGGACCATAGGTGTAATGGAAAGAAAAGGAAAAAAAACCAAAGGTAGGCTAGTTAAAGAATGACCCAAACTAATTAAATTGTACATTTC